>NC_143021.1:165400312-166059602 GCF_055824585.1 Amblyomma mixtum
ACCTTTTCGCGTGTTATTGTTCTGCGCCATGTTGCTGGTCTGGAGAGAGTGGATGAGGACAGGCAGTGGGTTCAACTGTGCACTGCTTGCGAGGCAATTCCTGATGCGGTACAAGTTCGAAAAACTTGTTGATGCCGGCTTCATGTGTTTCCAAGCGTGTGTTAACCGTAGCTTCTATCCTGTCAGCCATGGACTGCATCAACTGTGCCTAGGCTAGTATGAGCTGTTGCTGCATCGCTCCGAGTTGTTCAGCAACTATAGTATTTATTATGGTAGTGATTTCTCAGCGAAATTCAACGGAACGTATGTATTGTTTAACCGCCTCTTGAGGTGTAATAGGGGAGTCAGGGTTTCGAAAAGAGGTAGGAGTGGAGGCTGCTTGGACTGACAACTCACCGCTTTTAGCAGAGCCGGCTTCTTTCTAGGGTGTAGCGTTCCGGAGTGACTGCATCTCCTGGGTCTCCTGGATGTGGGATGCGCAATCACTGGCTTTCGAGGTACAGGCCCGTGCCTCGGTGGCGTCTGTCTCGGTAGCACTGGGCACCCGAAGGGGTTGAAGTTGTGCTAAATCGCGTTGTAAAGTTTTATATCCGGCGTTCACGGTGTCCACACTGCGCTTTTCCGTGTGGTCTTTGCTATCTTGGTTGTCCGACGGTTCTGAGGTCTCGGTCTCCATGGCCTGCTCCAAAGGTGTCTGGGCAGCCGTGGTGGCCACTGGGTTTTCCTTCCTCAGTGGTGGGAGGGGTGGCCATTGTTCTGTACTTTGGTTACAAGCTTTCTTTGGATGGATGGCGGGTGTCTTGCTTGGAACGTTTTTGATTCCCTTTCGTGGGAAGTGTTGTGCTGTTGCTATATCCTTGAAGTTGTCCCGGCCGGTCGGCTTGGGTTTGGTTCAATTTGGGCCGATGCTCATTCCTGGTTCGATCATCAGTATTGTGCTCCTGCTCAGTCTCTTTCTTCTGCGCATTCTTTTGCTTCTGCTCAGGCTTTTGCTTCTTCTGCATTTGGCTCTGTGCAGCAATGTTTTTATAATGATGGCGTCGGATTACGGCTTCATCAGCTTTGCTTGTCTTTTTCCCTCTTGTGGTGTAGTTCTTCTGTCTTGCCGGGCAGTTCGTGTCAATGGTGGAGTGGTCCGATGTGTCGCAGACGATGCAGTACTTTTTGCAATCGACATGTTCTGGTGGAGGATTGCGTACTCCGCAATTGTAGCATTTTTTTCTCCTGCGAAGTGGTACAAATGTCAGCACGGTGCCCTATTATCAGGCAGCATCCGCAAACCTGCATCACTGGTCGGAATGGTTTGCACCTGTATTCTATGCCGCTGAGGTAGACAAACCGTGGCACTGCTTTACCTTCAAAGGTATATACACATGCCCCCTTGGTGCCGAAAGGCCTCGCTTGAATGATGTTGATTTGTTGGGGATATGTTTCCGTGCAGTTTAGTAATTCCTCTTCTGAAGGTATCGGTAAGGCGCCGGTAATGATGCCTTTACATGAGTTATCTGGTGAGGCTGCATAAGCGCTCATTGAATATTCCTTTCCTCCTAGACTGATTGCTTGGATGTTGCATATCTGTTCAGTGAGGACCGGATCTGGGGTGCTCATAATAGCGATGTTTTGCTCTGGCTTGAGCCTGACTCTGGCCTCGTGGGTCAATTGGCGGCTGAGCTTGAATTGCAAAGCAGCAAGAAGTGACCTACCGGATTTGTTATGCAGCGTCACACCTCCACGCAGACGTATTACCACCTTGTAGTCAGCATGCGGCAGCCTCGGTAATTTGATGGGGCGTGCGGGTCGTGATCTTTCGGCAGGTGTGTGTGCTTCTGCCTCCGTTACAGGTTTGAATCATTTTTTGCGTGCGTCGATCATCCTGAACCATGGCGTCGCCTTCGGGTAGGCTTCAGTCCTGTCTCGTTGCGTCCCGTGCGGTAGGCCCCCCTCCGTTGTGTTGGTGGTAGAAATTCCGGGCATGGCGTCCTGGGTATCCATGTCGGCAAGTTCGTGGACTCCCTCCGTTGCCGTGGAGAGCGAGCACGACCCGCTGTGGCTGGATGGGAAGGCAGCGGCGTCGGCCATATGAAGCGTTGACGTGGAACGCCGCTCCGCCGCAGGCCGCCTAGGCGGCGTTAACGTGGAACGCGCTCCGCCGTGCGCCGCCAAGAGGGGTTAGGCTTAGTGCGGCGACTCCGCTTCGGAGATCTTCGTAAGGTGCTTGTGCAAAATACAGCGTACTCAGGGACAAAGTAGTCCTCGTAAAGGTCCCTTGGGTGTTCACGAAAGCCTGAGGTAGGAATTTAGGGCGCTATGATTTGTAATTGGGAAAATAAAGGCGAAAGTTTACAGCGCCCATGTGAAGCGCGTCCGCTCCGCTCGGGTCCCCTCAGAGAAAATTCATGCAAGGGCTTACAATGTGACCAGGAAACCGAAGAACAATGAGAAGAACGTCTCCGGAAACGACGAGAAGCCGAAGCAGCTAAACGAGCTGTGTCGAGTTCAGGTGTGGTTGTTTGGTTGCGACTGACAGAAGGATGAAAAGGAAAAGTGCACGGGCCTGCCAACTGGCTCAAGCCGAGCCACCACCGCTGCCACGTGCAGATAGACGAGAGTTGAAAGATAAGAGGACAGAGTAAAAGAGAGAGTAAACACGCGCGTCGCAAAAACCGCGTCCGCCGGAACGGACGCTGGCTGAAAAAACAGATACACGGCCGCAGCCCGAAGGCTGCAAACCGCGTGCCTCCCCTCCTCAGGTTTGGTGTTGAAAAGCATGTATATACAGATACATTTCAAGAGGATATGTACGAGCTGGCCCAGAGGGGGCCAGCCATTACAAGTACTGGGTCAGAAGCTGGGATAAGGCAAGATAAACGGAATGAAGCCAAGCGGCAACATGCCCAGGAAACAGAGGAACAACGAGAAGGTTTGCGAAAACGAGAATCAGAAGCAGCTAAGCAAGCTAAGCTTTCGCAACCAACCAGGTCTAACCAGAGCTAAACCACACCAATTTTTTGTGCTGTGCGCAGAGATACAGGCGAAAGTATTATGGGTGCTGGAAACACAACCTGCACTCCCATAGGTCAGCAGTGCTAACTGTTCTGTACGCAGAGCAGTAGGTACTTAATACGAATAACGACTTAATGAAACCCCAAGTGTGCCGCGTAGCAGATATAAGTGCGATCGGTTTCCTTTATTTGTTTGCAAGTATTTATTAAAAGCCTACCTGAGGAGTTGTCCACTAGCAGAGCGCTGATTATGAAATAACGCCGCCGGGGAAAGGTTAGTGTCGTTTCGACAACAATACATGGTTGCCAACGGACGGTTACGCGGAGGGGTATCGTGTTTGCTGTTTCGTCAGTATGCCTTCAGATTAGAAACTGCTGCAGCTCAGCTATTCTTATTACTAAATAACAGTGGCCCAATGGAGTTATCATGGCTTTGAGGTGGGCTGGAGAGAGAGAGAGAAAAAAAAACTTTATTTCAACAGGAATTCGGGGCACGCCCTAGGGGTGAGGGGCGAGGAGATAGTGTGTTGGAATTGGAACGGATTGTTAAAACATTTGTTTGAACCTGCAGTAAAAGTCGTGCTTACGCGCGCACTCCGGACAGGGCCTACGTCGTCTTCTGGGCGCCGGCTCGTTGCGTTCCTGCCGGGCCAGCGCCTCGATGACGTGCTGGACGGCCCAGTGTTGTTCACTTTGACTGTCACTCCCTGCGGCTGCCTCGAGTCGCGGCAGCATCCTCCCAGACTGGGCTTTTTTCTGGTACTGCGAGCGACAGAATTAAAAACCAGGAAGAACAAAATGACAAGATCCAACACAAAATTGTGTGGGTACAGGGGCACACGGGGGTGGCAGCGAACCGAGAGGCCGACAGGATAGCTCGAGGATACATTACTTTCCGAGCATCCGACGAGACCGCGGAACTCGCGCCAGCACCCAGTGAATACTCGGCCATACTACAAAACTATAGAGGCAGAAGAATGCGAAATCCCCCACCGCACAAATCTCTCAGCAGAGAGGAAGCTGTCACTTGGAGACAATTACATACAGGCTCTTTCCCAAACCTACATATACTAAACAAAATGCACCTTACGATATACGAGGTCTGTTAGAAAAGTATCCGACCTTTGGCCGTAGAAAAAAAAGTTGCAAAACTGGAGCGTTGCAAACCTAGTCACCCTCAAAGCAGTCTACTTGGGACTCCATACAATTCTTCCAGCGGTGCTGCCATTGTGGGAAGTATTCCGAAAAGGCCCTTTTCGGAATGGAGTTTAGCTCAGCTGTCGTTGCAGCCATAATGTTCTTCCTTGTCTGAAATCGCGCTCCTTTCAATGGCCTCTTGATTTTGTTAACCAGCCAGAAATCGCACAGGCCATATCAGGAGAATAAGGAGTCTGTTGAACTACAGGAGTCTGGTTTTTCGCCAAAAAAGCCTGAGTCAAGTGCGAGGAATGTGCAGGAGCATTGTCGTGATGGATGCGCCACTTTCCTGTTGACCTCAACTCCGGTTTCTTGCGCCGCACAGCATCACGTAGGTAACGGAGGTCATCCCTGTAGTACTCTTTGGTCATTGTCTGATCCTGTGTAGTGCGTACTCGTGGTCTGCCATACAGA
Source organism: Amblyomma mixtum (assembly GCF_055824585.1). Taxonomy (NCBI): domain Eukaryota; kingdom Metazoa; phylum Arthropoda; class Arachnida; order Ixodida; family Ixodidae; genus Amblyomma; species Amblyomma mixtum. The sequence continues at coordinate 165,404,926 of NC_143021.1, forward strand.
GGGAGTCAAAGAAAGCAGTCAGCATCACTTTCACATTGCTGCGCACTTGGCGGGCCTTTTTTGGTCTTGGTGACCTGGAATGCTTCCACTGTGACGACTGGGGTCTGGTTTCCGGGTCGTACCCGTACACCCAAGACTCCTCAGCAGTAATTATGATGTTGATGAAGTCGGGATCGCTGTTTCTGGAATCCAGCATGTCCTCTGAGACTTCAACACGAAGCTGCTTTGATCCACCGTGAGCAGCTTCAGCACGAATTTCGCCGCAACTCTCTCCATCGCCAAATCTTCGGTAATAATGAAATGCGCGGAAAAAGTGCTCATGTCCACCTTTTCTTCAATTTCTCGGATAGTCACACGACGGTCCCGCATCACCCCAGCGTTCACTTGGGCAATGACCTGGTCATTTCGGCATGTTGATGGCCGATTGGAGCGTGGCTCGCTCGCCACCGATGTGCGGCCATCTTGAAATCAGTTGTACCACTGCTTAATCTGTGTGCTGCTCATAGCATCGTCACTGAAAGCCGTCTGAATATTCCGAATGGTTTCCACTTGGCTGTCGCCCAGTTTATGGCAAATTTTGATCCAGTAGCGCTGCTCCTGTCACTCCGCCATTTTCCTTGCAATAAAAACCGACGAGAGCACTGCGCACTGCCTCACTCAAACGCTTCTTCCCAGCGACTGACGCTACCGGCAGGCGGGAAAAATTTCGTGCATGCGCAAGAAGGTTCAAGGTCGCTTGATGCAAGCGCGTTTGTTTCATACCCATCAGGTGTTTGCAAAAAAAAAATTAAGTCGGATACTTTTCTAACAGACCTCGTGCACGAACAAATGTCCCTGGTGCGACGAAAAACCCATTCTATGCCACATCACATGGGCCTGCCAAAACATAGACGTGGTCCCCAAAACACAAGACCCGAGTGCGGAGCAGTGGGAGACTCTCCTGCCAAGCGACCGCTTTGAAGACCAACAAGGTCTGGTACAGCGAGCTCAACGGGCGGCAGTGGCCAGCGGAGCCCTGGACTGAGGGCAACCGACCACTGATTAGAGGCGGACGACTTCGACAGAGAAGGCTCCTGGGGGTAGAACCAGGACGTCTCTGAAGAAGCCAACAAACCGCAGGAGAAACCATTAGTGTAAATAAAGTTTTCCCTTCCTTCCTTCCTTCCTGGTACTTGGTGCAATTTCACAGCATGTGTGCGAAGCCGGCGTCTCGGGATACATTCTGGGCACACCAGCCATGGACTAGGGACTGCTCGTCTGCAGCTGCCTGAATAAAACGGCTTGCTCTCGGTTCAGCCCCGATGAATGAGGTGGGATGGATCGATGGAAAAACTTTATTTTCGTCAGAGAGCATGTGTGGACGATTCCGTGTTAGATGGCCATCAACCCATGGCTGACGGCGACCTGGGTGGCCCACTCCACGGCCCTGAACCAAATCTGCTCAGAAGGGGCAAATGAGGTGGGAGAGTTCTGCGAGCCAAGCGGGAAGCCTTGGTTATCTCGTTTTTTAAGGCGGAAGGCTTTAATGGCTCATCGTTGTAAGCAGGAGCTGTCAACAGAAATGTCACCTTTTCAATTGGTCGAAATGGTCGTGACGTCACAGTGCGCGAATTTGAAACTGGGCCAATGGTACTTTGCCTAGTAACCATGCAGCCAACTAAAGGGATGGTATAGTGATGCTCCACGTAAAATAAATAAAACCTAGTAGGAGATTGGTCGAGCTGGGGAATCGAACCAGGGTGTCTCGAATGCGAGACGAGCACGCTAACCAATCCACCATGCCAGCTCGATGGTTTGGAATGAGCAAAGGCGCGCCTAGTGAATACGGTGTCTTCGTTCTCTTTCATCTTCCTCTCTTCCCTCACGGGGAGGTTCACGTGTCCACCGAGATATGCGTAACAGATACATTTAAGGCTGTTCGACGCACATTCCAGATTACACAATTAATTCACCTACTCTGCGCAAAATACCCCTGTCCTGTACGCATACACTGGATTCGCGGTCATGCTCACGATCCACACAACATTCAAGCAGATGCTATGACTCACATTGACACATCAGACGATCCGCCCCCTTCCCCTCTTCCCCCAGATCCGTTCCTGTCCCATGTCTCCGATTCACAAGCTCTGCGCCAGCGAACACGCGCTCTAATTCCTCCGTGTTCGCACCCTCTCCCCCGTAGTCTTACTCGGCAGGAGGAGGTATCAGTGCGCCGGATTCGGGCAGGGGCGGCCCTGACCCCTTCTGTCCGTTATCGGCGGGTGATAAATATCTGCCAGCAACTGACAGGTGTCATCACTGCGGCGCTGCAACCGACATTTGTGATGTGCGGCACCTGTTGTGGACTTGCCCAGCGACGGCCCCTATTAGAAAACGGCTCCTCAGGGAGGTCGGCCTGTGGTGGAACCGCAACGGGGACTATGTGAAGTGGACTATGGACAATCACTTCACAAGCAGCCTATGCGAGTACCTCGCCGAAACTGGTCTACACTCCTTCTTTTAACTTTCTGTAACCTACATTCCACTCCCCCTTTTCTCAACTTATGCCTCATGGCAGACTATTCGAATAAAAAAAAAAGATACATTTCCTTTCCTCAAAAGACAATTTACGAACGAGCAAGGCGTAGAGCCGAATAGGCGATGGCGTTCTGAGGACTCCCTAGCACCGTTACAAGACGCTGTCGCGTTGCACTCTTAAAGGCGAAGCTTTTAACCACGCATCATTGACACGGCCGGCGCGGTGGCTCAGTGGTTACGGCGCTCGGCTGCTCACCCGAAAGACGCGGGTTCGATCCCGGCCGCGGCGGCCGAATTTCGGCGGAGGCGAAATTCTAGAGGTTGGTGTACTGTGCGATGTCAGTGCACGTTAAAAAACCCCAGGTGGTCGAAATTTCCGGAGCCCTTCACTGCGCCGTCCCTAATAGCACGAGTCGCTTTGGTGCGTTAAACCCTAATAAACTAAACTAAACTCAAATAAGCAGCAACACCGCGCTTAAGGCTTTCGCCTCACCGCGCTTGAGGTCAACAGAGCGCCCCCCTGAATTTGTCGGTCATGCGGTCCTTGGTGCTGAACCACAGCGGCCAGTCGACCGAGGCGCGCTCCGTTAGCGCGCACGCCTCGGCTTGTGCCGTCTCGTGGTTGCCGTTACAGTCCGAAGCCTCGGCCGCATGCGCCGGGAACTATTTGATTCTCACTTGTAGTTTGCTGCGTTATCGTTCTTGGAGGGCTGCAGTACGCGCACCACTTCCTTCGCTGTAGTGCCTCTGGCGCACTTTTTCACCGCCTGCCTCGTCCTGAACCTGGTAGAGAGCGAAAGCTATGGCAATCGAGCGACTGTACGCGGCGTGGCGTCTGTAACGTTGAATGCGTTCCGGACACTAGATAGGCAGCGTGCACACACTGCCCCCGTGGCACGTAGCAGTTAATGGTTGTTCGTGAGAGTTTCCTCCCCCAATAAAGGCTGCGGGCTATTCCTACAGTGCCGCGTGTCTGCCACAAAGCGCTAACGCAAGCAGGCCAAATATCTCCCTCCCCCCCTCCCCCCCCCCCGTACCTTAAAGCGTCATTCAGGCGCCCACTGACCCATGCAACCAGTTATGCCATTTCCTTCCCTGAAAATCATCGGAGTGTAAACGTTCTCAACGCCAACGTCAATGAGCGCAATGAACGCGGACGCCCTATGGCTTCAGTGCCGCGTTTCTGCCACAACGTTGTCAATGCCAACGCATGCACCGCATATCTGTCACTGTCGCCACGTAGCTTAAAGCACGAATGAGGTGTCCACTGTCCCAGGGGGCCAGTTATGCGCCTTTTCTTTCGAAACTGCCGCTCTTTATCGATTTCGTAGCTTCGAGCGCGACTAAGGTGTCGACTATTCCAGGCGGCCAGTTGTGCACATTGGTTTAGTTTGGTTTATTAGGGTTTAACGTCCCGAAGCAACTTAGGCTATGAGGGACGCCGTAATGAAGGGCTCCGGAAATTTCGACCACCTGGGGTTCTTTAACGTGCACTGACATCGCACAGTACACGGGCCTCTAGAGTTTCGCCTTCATCGAAATTCAGCCGCCGCGGCCGTGATCGAACCCGCGTCTTTCGGGTCAGCAGCCGAGAACCATAACCACTGAGCCACCTCGGCGGGTTGGTTGTGCACATTCCTTTCCTCTGCATTATCTGAAGGTCAAATGAAGGTGAAAACCGCAAGGGCCGCGAACCGCGAGGTCGCGTGGTGAAGCTTTCGCTTCAATATTAGCTGCGGTTTAACTACTCTTGAAACTGGTTAGAGAGCAAAATCTATGGCATACCGGTCAACTCTACGCGGCTTGGCATTTGTAACGTGCAGTCTGTTCCTGTTCCGGAAACTGCAGCAGGCCTAATACCCTGTATTTGTACATATTGTGCATTGCCGCCCTACCCCTATCCTTTTTTCTTTCGCTGCCTTCTTCCTTTCCTTCTCCCTGTCCTTTCCTTGTCATTTTATTTGCGCTAGCCGTAGCTCAGGTGCTTCAGGTTTCGACGGAAGATGCCGCGGCTAGCATCGTCTGTTCCTTCTTTTTTATTTTCTTATTACTAATATATAGCCACTAACCACAACAACAACAGGCCCACCCTGGCAGGTGGCAGCTACCGGTTTATCGAGAGAGTTTGCTCACCCAAAGAAAGCTGCGGCCTCTTGCTGCTGTGCCACGTGTCTGCCACAACGTTGTCAGCGCAAACACATGAAACCCACATCTCTGTCTCACCACTCGTTGTTGTGACTGAGAGAAGGATGAAAAAGAAATTGCACGGGCCTGCCAACTGGTTTGAGCCAAGCCACCACCGCTGCCACCGGCAGATAGAGGAGAGTTAAGAGATCAGAGGAAAAAGAAAAAGGAAAGAAAAGACCCGCGTCGCAGCAACAACTACGTCCGCCGGAGCGGACGCTGCTGAAAAAACCATAAGCAGCCGAAGCCGCGCTCGCCGATGCGAGGACAGATATTCCCCAACTCTCACTACACCACTCCACGTTCCTCAAAACGCTTTTCAGGTGTCCACTGACCCAAGGAGAAAGAAAGAGAAAACCATTGTTGCAAGAGGAATTGGGGACACGCCCCAGGGTATCCGTATGACCCCACTGCATTCGGGTCCATAACACTGGCAGCCCGGATGGTGGCGATGGTCTGCACGGCCGGGTCCTCCGAGTGCAGCAGGGTCTCCCAGTCCTCCCAGGTCTTTAGGTTCTCTAGTTCCCGCGGTGGAGGGTCCGCCGGGCAGAGGGAAAGGATGTGGAGGTAAGAAGCGGAAAGTTCTGGGCACAGGGCGCAAGCAGGAGTGGGGAAGGAGGGATGGTAGTGGGCTAGGGTAAGGGGTGAGGGGAGAGAGTGTGTCTGTAGTCTGCGCCAGGGTTGCGTGCTTGTTATCTAGAGAGCGCTTGGGCGGGGGGTAGAGCTGGCATGTGGCTTTGTAGGCCTGCGTCAGCTCACTGAATGAGTGCATGCGCTTCTTCGTGAACCCCCATCTGAGGCCTCCTGAGCCCGGTCTAAAGAACCTCGCGCTAAAAAGTTGGCGGCCTCGTTTCTGGGATTCTCGGAGTGGGCAGGCACCCATATCAGCTCCACTTGGCGGGGTGGGGGTGCATCGTGCGAGTCCAATATGCAAAAAGCAAGGACACGGAGTCGACCTCGAGCAAAGTTTAGAATCGCAGTTTTAGAGTCATTTAAGATGTACCGGCCTTTCCTGAGGGTGATAGGAAGTGCAATGGCGGCTTCCTCTGCAGCCTCTAGGGAGGTGTCCGGAGAGAGAGGGAGTGTGAAGAGGGTGGATAAAGAGGAGTCCACCACAGCTGCTGTCGCTTCATCATCACCCGTTCAGGCAGCGTCCACCCATACGGCGTCCGGCTCTGAGTCGTACGCTCGATGGAGTGCCTTCACACGGGCTCCTCGGCGCTGCTCATGGTGGGACGGGTGCATATTCCTCGGGAGCAGCCTGATGAGGAGCTGATGAGGTTGGGTCGTTGGCCGGTATTCTGATTCTGAGGGAGTCCAGGATATACCGATCTGTGGAGGTTTGTGTGAGCCTGATGTATTGGGCGTGTTGGTGGGCCTCCACCAGTTCCCCGACCGTGTTGTGTGGGACCAGGCCTAGTAATCTGTCTGTGGGTGTGTTGATGGGAAGATGAAGTGCTACCTTGAATGCCTTGCGAATCAAAGCATGCAAAGCGTTTATGATGCTTGGATAGTTGTAAGTATGGGGTAGTGTACAGCACACGGCTGAGGAGAAAGGCATGAATGAGGCGACATAGTTTGCACTCCTTCATGCATCTATGATGTACCGAGACTCTGCGAATTAGGTGCGATATCGCGCCTACAACCTGCTTGAGTTTCTTGAGGGTGGTGGTATTTTTGCGTCGTTCTGGATGTGCAGGCCCAATACACGGAGGGTGCCAACCTCAGGTACCGGATCACCACTCAGTTCAATGGCAATAGGGCAGCGGGGACAGCGGGGACAGCGATGGTTCTTAGGCCGGATGAGTAGCAGTTCGGACTTCTCTGGGGAGCAAGGCAGTCCGATGGTCCGTGCGTAATTTTGGGTGAGTGTGGCTGCTTCCTGTAAGGTGTTGTCTTTGCCACCGTCACAGCCTTGAGTGGTCCACAGGGTGAAATCGTCGGCATGAAGAGTGTGCCTCAGGTGGGGAATAGTTGCCAATTTTCGGGCGCCGGGGATGAGGAAAATGTTTAACAGAAAGGGGGAAAGGACGGACCCTTGAGGGGTGCCGATACTCTGAATCGTGTAGGAGGGGGAAGACAGAGGGCCGAAGTGTATCTCAGCCGTGCGGTCAGTGAGGAATGCTTGAATGTAGGCATACGTGCGCACACCCACGTTCAAGGGAATATGGCAGTCATGATCGCCTGATGTTCAATGCGATCAAAAGCTTTGGAAAGATCCAAAGCTAAGACTGCCTTGGTGTGACCTGGAAGAAGCGGGTCAAAAAGGTAGCGTGTGAGTTGCAGCATGGAGTCCTGTGTGGATAGATGGCGGCGGAATCCCACCATGCTATGCGGGTAAAGATTGTTGTCCGCCATATGAGTTGTGAGTCTAGCTAACACAACATGCCCGAAGAGCTTCCCGAGGCATGAGGTTAGCGAAATCGAGCGAAGGTTTTTGATGGTAAGTGGTTTGTTGGGTTTGGGTATGAATATTACCTTCGCGTGGCTACACGACTGCGGGAGGTTACCTTGCGTCCAGCACTGGTTGAAGTATTTCGTAATCTGGGTGATGGATTGGTCGTCCAGATTACGGAGCATGGAGTTTGTGATTTGGTCTGCACCAGGTGCGGAGTTGGCGCGGAGAATGAGGAGGGCCGCTCTGACTTCCGTCTCCGTGATTTCGGTGTCGAGTGTGGGATCTACTTGTCCTGTGTAGTGGAGTAGAGGTGTGGGGGCGCCTGGAGAGGTGTACATGGCTTAAAGTGTGTCTAGGAGGGTGTCGGGATCGTCAATGTGTTCATGTGTGAAGCGTGTCACGTGGTGCTGTGTTGCTGCTCTGGTGCGTGCGGGGTCAATGAGGTGTCGGAGGAGTTGCCATGCGCGTTTGCTGACAGGGTTCCTGCGATGCCGTCACATATCTGTCCCCAGTTGGATCGGCAGAGCTCCTCAGAGTGCTGTTGGATTTGTGTCTGCGTTCCATGGACTGCCTGACAGCGCTACAACACGCTGTCGCGTTCCACTCCCAAAGGCGAAGCTGAAGCGTCATTGATTTGTATCTAATTAGTATCTAGTCATTTATCAGTAATTAGCCATTAATTAGTAATTTGTCATTACTTCGTCATCATTTATATGTGACGTCATCCAGTGGTGATGTCACGAGTGCACATAGGCAAAGCGGTCCGGAAAATGCTTTCGCCTTTACGAACTTTAGACAGTCAAAGTGCTCCTTGAATTTTTTTATTTGAAAAGCTTCCCATATTCCACGCTGAATCTACTTTTGCATCGGCGGATGATTTTCACACTGCTGAACAGGGAGATACAGTTCTGACCATTGTTGCAATGTTTTGAGTGGTTGGCCGTATTATCCGGCTGCAGTGATGTACGATGCTGTTCTGACCGTACATAAATGCATTGGGCAGTATAGGCCTTACCCCATGACAGGGGGGGGGGGGAAGTAAACAATTTTGGTTGTACACTTGGTGAACATTGTTTGGTGCTCGACCTTAAAATGTTTTTGAAGCGAAAAGCTTCACTGCGCTAGTCAGCACCGCGCTTCGCGTGAGCCGGCGTATGTCCGATTGGAAACGAGGCCGCCAATCTTTTAGCCCGAGGTTCTTTAAACCGGGCTCAGGCGGCCTCGGATCGGGGATTCACCAAGGAGCGCATGCAATCATTCAGCGAGCTGACGCAGGAATACAGAGCCTCACGCCAGCTCTACCCCCCGCCCCACCCCTCCCTAGATAAGTAACAAGCAACACTCTGGCGCAGACTACAGACACACTCTCTCCCCTCACCCCTTACCCTAGCCCACTATCATCCCTGCTTCCACACTCCTGCTTGCGCCGTATGCCCAGAACACTTTGCCTCTTCCCTCGACATCCTTTCCCTCTGCCCGGCGGACCCTCCCCCGCGGGACCTAGAGAACCTCAAGACCTGGGAGGACTGGGAGACCTTGCTGCGCACGGAGGACCCGGCCGTGCAGACCATCACCACCGGCCGGGCTGCCAGTGTTATGGACCTTAAGAACATAAACTCTTGAGTGCAGTGGGGCCGTGCGAGGACCCTGGGGTGCGCCCCAAATTCCCCTTACAATAAAGTTTTTCTCTCTCTCTCGGATCCGGCACGAGTGACGTCACGCACGGCACAGGCTATTGCGCATGTGTGCCGCCGCTTCTACTCATCGCCACCGTTTCACCTTTCCACGCAGCCGTGCGCACTGCGCATTTGAAAGTAGGGGTATATAAGACGCGCTTGCCCATAGAACAGGCGCACGCTGCCGCGCGCTATGCGTCATGGTTTGACGTTCGCCGCAAGAGCGTGTTTATCGCGGATCACCACAGCTTTTCGCTTCGAGATACCGAGGCTTAACCTTATTTAAGTCCCGGCCAGTTTTTATTGCGACAGCAATACTACTCTCACTTTCAAGCCTTCGCGTGACCCGGCCGCAGTTACGTTTGACCTTTAGCGGAGTGAATATGGGCGACCAACTCGCTCATTCAGATAGCCCGGCTGCAGGAACGCCGCGCCGCGCACCTGTGGCGCTACTGCCGCTGTGACGTCATACCAGCTGTAGATTATGGGCGACCAACTCGCTCCTTGAGAGAGCCCGGCTGCAGTTACGGTGTGTCTGCCGCGCTGAACGCCTGTGGCGCTACTATCGCTGTGACGTCATACCAGCTGTAGATTGTTTTCTTTCTCTCTGTTGCAACAATATAAAAAACGAAATATACAAAAATGACAGAAGACGCTTTGAGTCGTTGCGCAGCGGCGACCGGTGCCGTGCATTACCTGTAGACGCGGCGCACTGCGTTCCAAGACGCTTTCAGTCGTCGCGCAGCGGCGGCCGGTAGCCACACGTGACCTGTAGACGCGGCGCACTGCGTTCCTTCAGTTGGAGAGAGAGAAAAAAACTTTATTTACAGAGGAATTCGGGGCACACCCCAGGGTCCCCGGACGACCCCACTGCACTGAAGTGTTTATGTTCCTAAGGTCCGTAACACTGGCAGCACGGCCGGTGGCGATGGTCTGCACGCCCGGGTCCTCCGAGCGCAGCAGGGTCTCCCAGTCCTCCCAGGTCTTGAGGTTCTCTAGGTCCCGCCGGGGAGGCTCCGCCGGGCAGAAGGAAATGATGTAGAGGGAAGAGGCGAAGGGTTCTGGGCATAGAGCGCATGCCGGAGTGGGGAAGGAGGGATGATGGTGGGCTAGGTTAAGGTGTGAAGGGAGAGTGTGTGTCTGTAGTCTGCGCAAGAGTGTTGCCTGTTGGTTATCTATGGAGGGGTGGAACGGGGGTGGAGCTGGCGTGAGGCTCAGTATGCCTGGGTCAGCTCCCTGAATGAGTGCATGCGCTCCTTCGTGAATCCATGATCAGAGGCCACCTGAGCCCAGTTTAAAGAACCTCGGGCTAAAAGCTTGGCGGCCTCGTTTCCGGGATTCCCGGAGTGCGCAGGCACCCATATCAGCTCCAAATGGCGGGGCAGGGGTGCATCGGGCGAGTTCAGTATGTCAAAAGCAGGGACATAAACTCGGCCTCGAGCAAAATTTTGTATCTCAGTTTTAGAGTCACTTAAAATATACCGGGCTTCCGTGCGAGTGATAGGAAGTGCAATGGCGGCTTCCTCTGCAGCCTCTGGGGACGTGTCTGGAGGGAGAGGTAGTGTGAGGAGGGTGGATGAAGAGGAGTCCACCACAGCTGATGTCGCTTCATCATCACCCGTGCAGGCAGCGTCCACCCATACGGCGTCCGACTCGGGGCCGTACGTTCGATGGAGTGCCTCCGCACGGGCTCTGCGACGCTGCTCATGGTGGGACGTGTGCATATTCCTTGGGAGCGGCCTGATGAGGAGCTGCGAGGTTGGGTCTTTGGCCGGTGTTCTGATTCCGAGGGAGTCCAGGATATACCGACCTGTGGAAGTTTGTGTGAGCCTGATGTATTGGACCTGTCGGTAGGCCTCCACCAGTTCCCCGATCGTGTTGTGGAGGCCCAGGCCTAGTAATCTTTCTGAGGGTGCGTTGAGGGGAAGATGAAGTGCTACCTTGAATGCCTTGCGAATCAAAGCATCCAACGGGTTTATGTCATGTTTCGATAGCTGTAAGTATGGGGTAGTGTACAGCACACGGCTGAGGACAAAGGCATGAATGAGGTGGCATAGGTCGCGCTCCTTCAAGCCTCTATGATGCCCCGAAACCCTGCGAATGAGGTGCGATATTGCGCCTACAACCTGCTTGAGTTTCTTGAGGGTGGTGGTGTTTTTTCCATCGTTCTGGATGTGCAGGCCCAATACACGGAGGGTGCCAACCTCAGGTACCCTGTCACCAATCAGTTCAATGGCAATGGGGGAGCGGGGACAGCGGTGGTTCTTAGGCCGGATGAGGAACAGTTCGGACTTCTCTGGGGAGCGAGACAGTCTGATGGTCCTTGCGTGAATTTGGGTGAGGGTGGCTGCTTCCTGTAAGGTGGTCTCTATGTCTCCGTCACTGCCGTGGGTGGTCCACAGGGTGATATTGTCGGCATAAAGAGCGTGCTTCAGGTGGGGAATTGTTGCCAATTTTCGGGCGAGGTTGATGAGGGTAATGTTAAAGAGAAAGGGGGAAAGGACGGGCCCTTGAGTGGTGCCGATACTCTGAAGAGTGTAGGAGGGGGAAGACAGAGGGGCGAAGTGTATCTCAGCCGTGTGGTCAGTGAGAAATGCTTGAATGTTGGCATACGTGCGCGCACCCACATTCAATGGGGATGGTCATGGTCGCCTGATGTTCAATGCGATCAAAAGCTTTGGAAAGATTCAAAGCTAAGACTGCCTTGTTGTGACCTGGAAGAAGCGGGTCGAAAATGTCGTGTGTGAGTTGCAGCATGGCGTCCTGTGCGGATAGATGGGGCGAAATCCTACCATGCTATGCGGGTAAAGATGGTTGTAGTAAGGTGCAAAGTTGGGCGAGTTGAATCTTATTCATGATGAAGTTAGCATATTGTAACGTACTTGCTGACGAAGGGGGGTTTATTATTAGGCACGAAAGGGAAGGCCAGGCAAGCTGGGGCAACAACAGCGACAGACTCCACACGGCGCGAGCCCTACTTCGTTGTCGTCGCCCTACTTCGTATGCGCCACCTGGCAATACTAGGTGGCATTATTCCCCTCTTATGAAGGAAAAAAAAAGAGCGCTGTCACTGTCGACGTAAGGGTGAAACAAAAAATAAACAAAAAAACAAGCAAACTGCCGCAACTGAAGCGCGCGAAAACATCAGCACGGTTGCGTCACCGTGTATAGTACGGCTTAAGCCGCACAACGTGCACAGTGTCAGAGTCGGGCTGTCGGCGTCGCGGTTGCGCAGCACCGTCCGGAACCACTTCATAGTTAACCTCACTCACACGCCGTACCACTCTGTAAGGGCCAAAATAGCGGGAGAGCAGTTTCTCACACAAGCCTTGGCGACGAACAGGAGTCCACACCCAGACTCGGTCACCGGGTTTGTAGTCAACCTGTCGGTGGCGAAGGTTGTAACGGCGCGCATCCGAGCTCTGCTGTTGCCCGATGTGCACGCGGGCCAGCTGACGGGCTTCTTCAGCACGTTGGGCAAACTGTTGGGCGTCTGGGGCGAGTTGGTCATCCTCTGGGCACGGGAGCATGGCATCAAGCATGCTCTGGACTTCGCGTCCGTACACAAGGCGAAACGGGGAGAAGCGCGTAGTTTCCTGCAGGGCGGTGTTGTAGGCAAAGGTGACATACGGCAGGACCTCATCCCAAGTTTTTTGTTGAACATCTACGTACATGGACAACATGTCCGCAAGGGTCCTGTTTAATCGTTCGGTCAAGCCATTGCTCTGCGGATGGTAGGCCGTGGTCTTGCGGTGTGTTGTGCAGCTCAGCCGAAATATGTGGTCGATTAGTTGCGCTGTAAACGCCGTCCCTCTGTCTGTAATCACGTGCGAAGGAGCGCCATGTCGCAGGACGATGTTGTGCATGAAAAACTCTGCGACTTCTGAAGCTGTGCCACGAGGGATCGCCTTGGTCTCGGCGTAGCGAGTCAAATAGTCGGTAGCAACTATGATCCACTTATTGCCGCCCTGCGACAAGGGGAAAGGGCCGAGGAGGTCCATGCCGATCTGGTCGAACGGAGCGCGAGGGGCAGTAACGGCCTTGAGAAAACCCGCCGGCTTAAGTGGTGGCGTTTTCCGGCGCTGGCATTCTCGGAAGCTTTTAACGTATCGTTTGACATCAGCAGAAAGTCCAGGCCAGTAATACATGTTCCGCACTCTGGCGAGCGTACGTGAAAAGCCCAAGTGGCCAGACGTGGGCTCGTCGTGGCAGGCGAAAAGAACGTCAGATCGGAGGTCGGCTGGAATGACGAGAAGGTAAGGTCTATCGTTGCCTCTCGAGTTCTTCTTGTACAAGAGACCTTGCCGCAAACAGAAGGAGCCAAGACGTCGAGAGAAGTGGCGAGGTATAACCGTATCACTACCTTCAAGGGCGTCAATGAGAGGGCGAAGGTCCGAGTCCGCCCTCTGCCGAGTCAGTAGGTCGGAGGCGGTGAGAGTACCAAGGAAGCCGCTGTCGTCATCGGGCGCTGCGTCGGCAGGATTAACTGGTGCACGCGACAGTGTGTCGGCGTCGTCGTGTCTGCGGCCGGACTTGTAAACAATAGTAATGTCAAATTCCTGGTAGCCGTAAGCTCCAGCGTGCCAGGCGTCCAGATGGGTCTCGCAAATTTGCCAGCCAGCATAGGCAGTGGTGATCGGTGACCACTTTGAATGGGCGGCCGTAAAGATAAGGGCGAAACTTCATAGTGGCCCACACGACCGCAAGACATTCTTTTTCAGACGTGGAGTAATTGCTCTCGGCGCGGGAGAGAGCACGGCTAGCATAGGCGATAACCCTCTCAAGGCCGTCTTGGTGTTGAATAAGGACCGCGCCAAGACCGATGTTACTGGCGTCGGTGTGGACTTCGGTGTCAGAATCTTCGTCGAAGTGCGCAAGAACGGGAGGTGTTTGAAGGCGCTGGCGGAGCGTAGAGAAAGCGGTCTGTTGCTCAGTGGTCCAGACAAAGGAGGTGGTATCCCTGGTGAGGCGCGTCAACGGCTCAGCAATCGTGGAAAAGTCCGCAATAAAGCGCCGATAATACGCACAGAGACCCAGGAAGCGCTGGACAGCTTTCTTGTCGGTCGGAACGGGAAAACGTGCGACGGCGGCAGTCTTTTCGCGGTCCGGCCGCACTGCCTCAGCGCTCACAACGTGACCCAGAAATTTGAGCTCTTCGTAACCGAAATGACACTTCTGGGGCTTCAGGGTAAGGTCTGCCGAGCGGGGGGCTTCGAGGACAGCCCGCAGGCGCTGGAGATGTTGGTCAAACGTTTCCGAAAAAAATACGACGTCGTCCAAGTAAACAAGACAGCTTTGCCACTTGAGGCCTGTGAGGACGGTGTCCATCATCCGTTGGAACGTAGCCGGGGCGGAGCACAAACCGAAAGGAAGCACTTTAAATTCATAGAGGCCATCTGGAGTCACAAAGGCGGTTTTTTCACGGTCCCGTTCGTCTACTTCAATTTGCCAATAGCCGCTCTTTAAGTCAATGGATGAGAAGTACTTAGCGCGCCGTAATCTATCCAGCGAGTCGTCAATGCGCGGCAACGGGTAGACGTCCTTTTTGGTCACACTGTTCAGTTTGCGATAGTCGACACAAAACCGGAGAGTGCCGTCCTTCTTCTTAACAAGGACTACAGGTGAAGACCACGGGCTTTGGGAAGGTTGAACAACGCCATCGTCAAGCATTTCCTGAACCTGAGTTTGGATAACCGCCCGTTCTTTAGCAGAAACACGATAAGGCTGCTGTCGTATAGGGCGAGCGTCGTCATAGGTGATGATGCGGTGCTGCGTGATGGGTGTTTGACGAACCTTCGAGGAGGAAGCGAAGCACGACTTGTATTCCTTCAGCAGCTGTTCCAAAGCCAGGCGTTGCTCCCGAGACAGGTGGCAGTTTATGCCGACGTTTTCAAGGGAAGGTTCGTCAGTGCCGGCTGCCGCGGACGCAAAACAAACGGGAATATCGGTAACAGGTTCGGCAGAAGCGATAGCCGTTCCTGCAAAAAGGTGCCGGTACTCATTAGAAAAATTAGTGACCAGGACCGCAGACCGGCCACCACGAAGCGTCAGTAGACTGCGAGCGGCGCAGATGCCTTGAGTAAGCAGGAGTGAACGGTTAGCCTCGGCGACTGCTTCTGCGTCATGCAAGTCGTTGCAAGTGACTTCAACCAAAACACTGCTCCGTGGCGGCAACGTGACACTGTCTGCAGAAACACGAAGGGCGGCACTGCGGTGGCAAGATTCGGCGAGGTGGGTCGCTTTACCGGTCGAAAAGGTGATGATTCGTTGCCGGAGGTCGATAACAGCACCATACGCCCGCAGAAAGTCAATGCCGATAATGAGATCGCGGGAGCAATTGCACAGAACTACACAACTGACGACGAACGTAGATCCCTGAATCTGAACGCGAGCCGTGCAAATACCCTTTGGAGTAACGAGATGACCACCGGCAGTACGGAGATGCACTACAGAACAAGGCGTAAGGACTTTCTTTAGAAGAGTCGCCAATTTATCACTGATAATTGAATAGTCGGCCCCGGTGTCCACTAATGCACTGACTCTGTGACCGTCGAGAAGAAGAGGTATGTCCAAGGAAACGCAGCTGTCTTGGTCAGATGACGGTACTATCTGTTCACGGTCGGAGCGTAGCGGCGGCGGCGGGAGGTCTTCAGCGCAGCGACTCCCAGCGACCTCGCCCCCGAAGGTCGCTGGTCTCAGTTTTCCCGGCGAGGGCTCGGCGAGCGACCTTGTACTGCTCGCGGGGAGCTGTGCGGGTTCGGGGAAGAGCGCCGCGGAGAAGATAAGCGCGGCTGATGCGGCGCACGGGCTGAAAGTCGCTGTTCCGCGAGGAAGTCTTCAATGGCTGGAGGCCGGTGGCCAAATCGGGGTCTGGGCGAATCGGCGCGAAAGCCCTGCAGACCGAGGCGTCGATAAGAGCAATTGCGGTAGAGATGGCCTGGTTCTCCGCAGTGAAAGCAGAGTGGCCGGTTGTCAGGTGTGCGCCAGACATCGGTCTTCCGCAAGTGCACTCGGCGATCGTCGAAATACGGGACTGGCGGAACTGGGGACAGTGGTGCAGGAGGCGTTACTGGAATCGGCGGTGGCGAAGCTGCAGCCGGGCGTCTCGCAACTTCGGCATAGGTGGGGCGGCTGTAGTCTCCCGGCAGAGGTGGTGTTTCGACGGTAGGACCCCTGAACGCCTGTTGCACCTCCTCGCGAACAAGAGCGGAAATCGAACCAAGTGCAGACTGCGAAGGGCTGCAAACGTGAGGACCTCTTCACGCACGATGGTGCGAATCAGTTAGCGCAAATCGTCAGGGTGGCTCCCGGCGGTGGCAAACGATTCGGTGACTGCAGCAGCATGCACGGGCCGGTTGTAAGTGGCAGAACGTTGTTGAAGAACCTTTTCCATCGTCGCGGCCTCGGCAAGGAATGCAGCGACGGTCGATGGTGGGCTGCGCACGAGGCCTGCAAATAGCTGTTCTTTGACGCCGCGCATGAGTTGGCGCACCTTTTTCTCTTCGGGCATGGCCGGGTCAGCTCGCCGGAAGAGCCGAGTCATATCCTCCCCGTACATGGCTACAGACTCATTCGGCATTTGAATGCGAGACTGCAAAGCCCGTTCAGCCCGTTCTCGGCGATCCGTGCTGGTGTAGGTCTCCAGCAGGCGTCGGCGGAACTCATGCCATGATGTTAGCGCATCTTCTCGGTTCTCGTACCACGTACGTGCCCCATCCTCTAGGCTAAAGAAGACGTTTCGAAGCTTGGCTGCGTCGTCCCACTGGTTGAACGAGGCCACGCGTTCAAACTCGACCAGCCAGTCTTCGACGTCTTCGAGCTGACTGCCATGGAATGGTTTGGGCAGTCGCGGATTCTGCAAGGTATAGTAGGCTGCAGCTGGCATAACAGGTCGATGGGTGGGTGCTCTTGCAGACTCCAAAAGCCCGTGTTCGGGAGGTAGGCCTTGGTTTCTCCGGCTAGCACGGTGCACAGGGGTGTCCACCAGCGAAGGACTGGAGCCCAGGGTATGCGGAGGAGTATTAGACATATACAGGGATCTTACCCAGCGCCTCCACCAGACTGTAACGTACTTGCTGACGAAGGGGGGTTTATTAGTAGGCACGAAAGGGAAGGCCAGGCAAGCTGGGGCAACAACAGCGACAGACTCCACACGGCGCGAGCCCTACTTCGTTGTCGTCGCCCTACTTCGTATGCGCCACCTGGCAATACTAGGTGGCAATATGTTCTTCCATTAAAGTTTTAGTTGCGAAAAAGAGCTCGTGTTGTGTCTTCTCTCCTACTTTAGTCCTCGTTTTCGGCGCTAACTTCATCATGAATAAAGATTGTTTTCCGCCCTGTGACTTGTGAGTCTCGCTAACACAACATGCTATAGGAGCTTCCCGAAGCATGAGGTTAGCGAAATCGGGCGAAGGTTTTGAAGTGTAAGTGGTTTGTTGGGTTTAGGTATCAATATTACCTTCGCGTGGCACCAGGACTGCGGGAGATTACCCTCCCTCCAGCACTGGTTGAAGTATTTCGTAATGTGGGTGATTGATTGGTCATCCAGATTACGGAGCATGGAGTTCGTGATTTGTTCTGCACCAGGTGCGGAGTTGGCGCGGAGAATCAGGAGGTCCGCTCTGACTTCCGTCTCCGTGATGTCCGTGTCGAATGTTGGATATGCTTGTCCTGTGCAGTGGGGTAGAGGTATGGGGCCGCCTGGAGATGTGTACATGGTTTGAAGTATGTCTAGAAGGGTGTCGGAATCGTCAATGTGTTCATGTGTGAGGCGTGTCACGTGGTGCTGTGTTGCTGATTTGGTACGTGTGGGGTCAATGAGGTGTCGGAGGAGTTGCCATGCGCGTTTGCTGGACAGGTTTCCGGCGATGCCGTCACATATCTGTCCCCAGTTGGATCGCCAAAGCTCCTCAGAGTGGTGTTGGATTTGTGTCTGCAGCGCGGCCAGCCGCTTCTTAAGTGTTCTGTTGTGTTTGTTGCCTTTCCAGCGTTCCAGAATTCTGTGATAAGCCTCCCAGAGGTGGGCTAGGCGTGTGTCAGGGGTAGGTGTTTCGGTTGTAGTTTCAATGTGTCGCTTGTTGTGGTGAACGTCATGCTTGAGTGACTGCACCCATTCGTCGATATCTGCGATGGGAGTGTCTGGGAGGGCGGTGCGTGCAGCGCGAAATGCATTCCAGTTAATGAGTTTGTGTATTGTATTTGCGTGACGGGGTAGTTTGTACGGGACAGTGATTTGTATAATGTAATGATCACTGCCAAATGTATGTTGTGTTCTACTACAGCGGCTCAGCGTCAGGTCAGGACTGGTGTCCATGCTGACACTGTTGCCGATCCGCGTAAGCGTCTGAAACGTGTTGTGCACAGTGAGTTGAAGGTTCTACAGGAGCAGCCAGAGCCTGCGACCTCGATGTGTCGTGGTTGTGTATCCCCAGTCAGTATGCTGACTGTTAAGGTCCCCACCGATGAGTAGGGGATGTTTCCCTGCTAGATGGTGTAGCTTTCGCAGAAGTGATTCTAGCGGGGCCACCGGCAGGGACGGGGGGGTGGTATATTTTTGCTATAAATGTAGTAGGAAGTGAATGTGTTTGATCTATAAGTTCTGTAATCACGCAAGGCGTCTCAGACGTGATGTGATGAGTTTTGTAGGTGAGGCTACGGTGGATGAGTGTGGATGCCCTCAGTGTGTTAGTTGTATCCGAGTGTGTAGATGTGTAGCAGGGGAGGGTTGCCCGGTGTGCAGTCTCCTGTAGAAGTAGTATGTGGGGCGTGGGTGTGATGGTGGGAAGGAAAAGTTGCAGAGGCGCGCGCTTTGCCCGGAAGCCGCGGCAGTTCCAAGTTAAAATGGGTAGATGATTAGTGTTACCCCCCGCCATATTGGATGGTGGGGGGATGGAGGATGGTAGTAAGACGGGTCTCAATTGGTATGTGTGGCTCAGGATAGGTGGTTTGTGCTTGCGGAAGAAGGATGGGGGGTTTGAAGTTGGGTGAAGCGATGGTTAAGATTATGTTCCAAGAGCTCCATCATCTAGGTAAGCATAGCGTCCATGCGCTGCTCAAGTTTTTCGGTGATGGTGGCGGCAAGGTGATTGAATCTGGCCTCGAGGTGTGCGTCTAGCTCTTTTAGTTTGTGGTCAAGTTTGGCTCCAAGTGCTGCTAATTTAGCGTCTATTTCTAGGGGCACGGGAGGGGGTGTGGCGTCTGTGGTGCGTTGTTTCTTTGCAGGAGGGGTGCTCGAAGTGTCTGTGGATGATGAGGTCGAGTTAATGACAGCGGGTGCGGGTTTAGGGGGCATGGTGGGGGCGGGGGCGCTTAGGAGGGAGGAAAGGCGGCTTACCTCTTCACGCCAGGACTTGAGTTCCTGGTCTCTCGGATCTGCCTGAGAGGACTGGGGTGGTGGGGGATGACGGTTAGCCTTGCCAGAAACGCGGTCTGCCCAGGTGAGACGCGAGGAGTTGTTGCTGTCATTCCGTCTGGCCCACCGGCAACCCAGACGCCCTCATCGTGGACGCCCGCCGAATGGGCTCCACGCGTTCCATCTTAATAACTTCCCGGGCTGGACCTGGCAAAGAGAAACCGCGCATCGATGGACTAGCTGCTATGCGACGCAGGAGCGGATTTAAACATAAAACGAACATTGGCGACAGGGGACAGCCCTGTCTAATGCCGCGTTCCATGCTAAAGGGGTCGCTCAACGAACCGTTAAACAAACGAGCTGCAGGGCCAGTGTACAGCAGTACACGAAAACTCATTCATGGACGCCGTTTTACCAATGTCGACCTGTCCCACGCGCAGGTCTTTATGGAGGAGCCCTCCACAGATGCACACCGTACCGAGGGCATATAGACGCCTGCACGAACTGCCGCGTCCCAAGTCACCGGGCGGATGTGTGCGGCCATCCAAGGTCTATAAGTGCCCCCGCTGCGGGCAGCCCCATCCAAAAGAAGATGTGCCCTCATGCACCCCCAGCTGCATCCTCTGCGGAGGCCCTCATTTGACCCGAACTGGCAACTGCTAGGCACGGTGCCGTAAAATAGCGTCCGAACGCTCTCTCTCCCCCGTCTTCATCGCGGCTTTCCCGCTGCGATCAACGCAGCACAAGCAGCGGAGGCAGGAGGAGGAGGAGGAAAACTTTTATTTCTATTTACAGTGAGAGGTCGATGGGGCGAGCCGGAAGGGCCCGCCCCTTACAAACACTAGGAGGGATCCCTAGTCCGGGATCCCTGTAGCTTCCGCAGCGGCCCGGGCTCTAGCAACCAATGCCTGTTGGGCATGGAGTTCGGAGAAGCCGCGCAGAGCAGCTTCCCAGTCCTCTCGAGTGGGGTGGAGGTGGGGTGGGTAGGCAGGAATGGAAGGGCATGCCCACACCATGTGGTAGGTGTCCGAAAACTCCTCCTCACAGTGTGGACACGCGCCCGAGAAAGAAGAATTGAAGTGCTTAAGTACTGCCGGGCACAGAACAGTATTGGTATAAGCAACACTTGTTGTTGGGCTAGTTGGTAATACATACTTCTGAAGGAACCAGCGCACAAAACACAACGGACAAGAAAAAGGAGCGAAGCGAAGGACGGACATCAGCGCTCCTGTCCGTCGTGTACCACCTTTTTCTTGTCCGTTGTGTTTTGTGCGCTGGTTCCTTCAGAAGTATTGGTATAGAGGCGGAGAAGCCAGCGCTCCTCCACCCTGGTGAGGCCTTTACAGGGAGGGGGATAGAGACCATGAAAATTTTGATAAATAGAGGTGATCTCTTTAAAGGGGATGGCCGGATTGAAATTGAATTCAGGATCAGGCTGCGGATGAGGCGACGCCCGGTGAGTAAGCGCGCGGGCGGCAGCGTCGGCTGCCTCGTTCCCCTCAAGACCCGCATGAGCCGGAGCCCACACGATGGTACGATGGGTCGGAAACCCTGTGTATTCGCATGCGTGGAGAATTTTGAAAGCACGGTCTGGAATATACCCTTGCTCAATATTGCGGCAGGCGCCCCTGGAGTCCGTAATAATGACTCGGGACTCTGGATCTGCGGCGGCCAGTGCAATGGCGATCTCTTCCGCAAATGTAATGTTTGGGGCACGGGAAGTAAGGCCCTGAACTGTAGTGTTTTGGTGGATGATGGCCGCCGTGTACCAACCCCCATGGTGTGGGCCGGCCGCATCCACTTATGGCCATATTGTTGAGAAATAGCCTCCGCCCGCGCGAGACGGCGACCATCATGGGTGTCTGCAGTCAGGTTCTTCGGAAGGGGTCGCACTTGGAGTGCAAAGAGCCAGGCTTCAGGGTTGCGGACCCGTTCTTCTGTATGTGTTGCGTAGGATATGTGTAAGCGGGTCAGAAGGCGGCTCCCCGCAGGTGTTTTGCTTAGGCGCAAGTATTGATTGTTAAGATGAGCTTCTCTTAACTCCCCAAAGGTGTTGGTCATCCCCAGACCGAGGAGACGCTTGTTGGACGTCGTTATGGGGAGGTCGAACGCTCTCTTATAAATCTTGCGGAGAACTACTTCTAAGGCATTCTCTTCGCATTTGCGTAGGTGGAGGTAGGGAGCCGAATATAAAATCCGGCTGGTCACGAATGCATTGGCCAGCCGCAGGACATCTTTGCATCGTAGTCCCCGCTTTTTATTGGACACCCGGCGGAGCATCCGACCCACCTGGTTTCCCACCTTACGTAGCTTGTTTAGGGTAGTGTCTATCTTGCGCCTATGATGAATGAAAAGCCCCAGTACCCGGATCTCCTCGTGTTCAGGTATCGGTCCGCAAAGTAGGGAAAGGGCAATTTTGGTTGTGCACTTTGAGTTGGGGCGTATGTGCACAAATTCCGATTTGCTCGGAAGCATTCAAGACCACAGCGACGAGCGTATTCGTCCACAATAGCTGCCGCTTGTTGCAGGTTGGTCTCGATGTCTCCAACCGATTGTTGTGTTGCCCATAGGGTGATGTCGTCCGCATACAGAGCGTGCTGCACACCGGCGACCTCTGCCAGCTGGGTAGGGAGCTTCATCATGGCCAGATTAAATAGTAATGGCGAGAGGACAGCTCCCTGTGGGGTCCCTCGTGTGCCAAGTTGATATGGGCCATATTCTGTGTCTTGCAGCCGGATATAGGATTGGCGATCTGTAAGGAATTGCTTAATATAATTGAAAGTATTGCGCCCACAGTCTCTTTGCGACAAGTGGGATAGGATGATCTCGTGGGTCACATTGTCGAAAGCCCCCCGCAGGTCAAGTGCGACGACTACTTTATCATTGCTGGGGTGCTCGACGGGGTCGAGAATCTCCTTGTGAAGTTGCAACAGGACATCTTGTGCGGACCGGTGTGGGCGGAAACCGTACATGGTGTCTGCGGAAATGTTTTGCTGTTCCAGGAAAGCCGACAATCTGTCGCGGACCATAGTCTCCATCAACTTCCCCACACACGAAGTGAGGGAGATGGGCCGGAGGTTGTCGGTGTTAATGGCTTTACCTGGCTTGGGAATGAAAGTTAATAGTGCCGTTTTCCAATCTATGGGGAGTGGTGTGCTTCCAATCCAGATAGTGTTGAAGTAATCGAGGAGAGTTTCGTAGGCGGGATCTGGGAGGTTGGCAAGAAGCTTTACCGTCACCTTGTCCCGGCCTGGTGCTGTACCTCGTTTCATTTTAGCCAGGGCCGCTTTTAGGTCATGGAGCTGGAACGGTTGATCCAAATCCGCGTTCTCGGAACCTGCATACGAGTACGCCTGACCACGGGGATCCTGGTGTATACTCAAATATTTGTCGCGGAGCGCATCTGCCAGTTTGGCTGTGTCTTCAGTGAAGTTATGTATAGCCCTTTGAAGCTGTTTTTGTGTCTCAGTACGGGTTTGTGCCAGATCAATAAGGGCGCGGAAGAGGCGCCACGTACTCCGACTCGACATTTGCCGAGCTGCAGTGTTGCATCGGTGCACCCAATTGGAATCGGCGAGTTGGGCCGCGTATTGTGCCGCCTGTTGGGTGATATCCGCGATGCGAATTTTGAGTTTCCCATTGTGTTTTTGACGACGCCAGCGGCGGACTAGGCTGTGTCGTGCCTCCCAGAGGTGGAGGAGGTGGTTATCCACCGCCGGGCTCGCCTGTGAGAGTTGAACATTTTGCTCCACTGATTTCAAGTGGGATACTCGACGCCTTCCCGGTCATCATCTAGAACCAGATGGAATGATAGCAGCAAGTTCAGTTGGAGGCGCTGCGCTTTTGCTTTCGCAACCTACCAGGCTTAACCAAAGCTAAGCCCCCGCCAATTTTCTTTATGTGTTCTTCGCAGGGATACGGGCAGAAAATAATGGTATTATTGTGGATGCTGAAAACACAACGTTCACTCCCACAGTCAGCAGTGTTAACTGTTCTGTACCCGGAGGAGTAGGTACTTAATACGAATAATGATGTAATGAAACCCTATGTGTACCGCGTAGCAGATATAAATGCGATTGGATTCCTGCGTTTCTTTGCAAGAATGTATTAAAAACGTCTTCGATGAGTTGTCCCATAGCTTAGCGCTCACTATGAAATAATGCCGCAGGGGAAAGAACACCATAGCTAGCGTATACAGTATCGGGTCTTCGACCTGTAGGTTTGTCGAAAAATGTTTAGTATTCTAATTACTAAACCTGAGTATCTTATTGTGATATCAAGGCTATGAGGTGGCCTGGAATTCGAGTGGATTGGTGAAACGTTCATTAAAGCGATAAGCTTGACTAGGCTAGTCAAACTCGTGTCTGGTGTATGCAACACTCATACCTCGGTGCACACCCGAACAGCACTGTAAGGGAAGGAAAATGAAACGAAAATTGATTTGAAGGAAGGGAAACGACACCTGACTCTCTCATATCTCGGTGGATACCCGAACCTCGCAGGGTCTTAAGGAAAATGAAATGAAAATTACTTTTAAGGAAAGGAAATGCCTGTCTCTCATACCTTGGTGTACACCCGAAAGGAATGCACCCCACAGTGCATGTCTATAAAGCAACCTTCTAACACAGCAGCGTTCTCACTACACACGCGGCTCCTCCTCTGCCTCGCCGCAGCTTTTCGCTTCGATATATCCAGGCTAAACCTTGCCTAAGCCACAGCCATTTTTTTTTAGTTTGCAGTAAAAGGCGTTCTTGCGCGCGCGCTCAGCACGGGGCTACGTCGTCTGGACCCACGCTTGCCATTGCCGGCTCGCTGCGTTCCTACCGTGCCAGTGCCTCGATGAGAGAGAGAGAGAGAGATAAAAAATTTCAGGGGGCACTTTGACTCTCTAAAGTGGGTAGAGGCGAAAGCGTTTTCCGCACCACTTTGACTGCTTCTGTGGCACTGGTAGCGTCCCATGTAATTGAGTACTAATTACTAAGTGATGACAAATCATTTATTTAATGGTTAATTGCTGATTAATGCCTGAATACTAATTAACTGCTAATTAATGCCGCTTGAGCTTCGCCTTTAGGAGTGGAACGCGACAGCGTGTTGTAGCGCTGCCAGAGAGTCCATAGAACGCCACCACCCGTTCGGCGCGATCCCTTCCCGTTTGAACGCAACGATTTTTTGAGGAAAGGAAATGGCGCAGTAATTCTCTGTCATCTCGGTGGACGCGTGAACCTCACCGTAGAGGAAGGGAGGAAGTGGAAGTGAAAGAAGAAAGACAAAGATGGCCCGTAATGAAGAAAATGAAAATTGTATTTGAGGAAACGAAATTACGCAGTAACGGTCTCATATATCTCGGTGGACAACCGTCAAAATTCAGGGGGGGTGTGCACTTTTTTGACCTAAAGTGCGGTCACTGATGTGTGGTGAAGATGTTAACGCGTGTAAGAGTGGAACGCGACAGCGTCTTGCAACATTGCCAGGGAGTCCATGGAACGCCATCGGCCATTCGGTTCTACGCCTTGCTCGTCGGTAAATTGGTTTTTGAGGAAAGGAAATATATCTGTCTTTCATATCTCGGTGGACACCTAAACCTCGCCGGAAGGGAAGGCAGGAGGATGGCAGTGAGCGAAGACACC
This sequence comes from Amblyomma mixtum, assembly GCF_055824585.1. Lineage (NCBI taxonomy): Eukaryota > Metazoa > Arthropoda > Arachnida > Ixodida > Ixodidae > Amblyomma > Amblyomma mixtum. Next base: position 165,429,682 of record NC_143021.1, read on the forward strand.
GTATTCACTAGACGCGCCTTTGTTCATTCCAAACCATCGAGCTGGCATGGCGGAGTGGGTAGCATGCTCGTCTCGCACTCCGAAGACCGGGGTTCGATTCCCGAGCTTGACCAATTTCCTACTCGGTTTTATTTATTTATATGGCCTGACTAGAAAAGTTAATTAGGCTGATTAGGTAATTAAGCAATTAACTAAACTCAGTCCCACTTACTTGGAGCATCACTCCATGATCCCTTCAATTGGTTGCATGGCTACTAGCCAAAGTACAATCGGCCCCATTTGAAATTGGCGCACTGTGACGTCACGACCGTTTCGACCAACTGAAAAGAGTGGGATTTCTGTCGACAACTGCTGCTTAAACGATGAGACATTAAAGGCTTTCGCCTTAAAACTTTATTACAACAGGAATTCGGGGCACGCCCCAAGGTCCCCGCACGACCCCACTGCACTCAAGTGTTTATGTTCCGAAGGTCCATAACATTGGCAGCCCTGCCGGTGGCGATGGTCTTCAGGCCGGGTCCTCCGAGCGCAGCAGGGTCTCCCAGTCCTCCCAGGTCTTAAGGTTCTCTAGGTCCCGCGGTGGAGGGTCCGCCGGGCAGGGGGAAAGGATGTGGAGGGAAGAGGCGAAGGGTTCTGGGCCTCGATGACGTGCTGGACGACCGAGAGTGGTTCATTTTGCAGTGGAAGCTGCATTGGCCACAAAGTTGCGATTTCGCTGCGGCGGTGCTCACAGGAGGCACAGAGACCGACCTTCAGCCGTTGCGTAGCAACCGCCACAGCTGGCGGGCGCCGCGCGCTCGCCGCGCCATCCGGCATGGTGTCACACCGCGCTCCGCGCGGCGGAGTTGCCGCTGCCGTTTGGTATGACGTCACACTGCTTGCCTCGTCGTTGCGCTCGCCTCAACTCGCTTCGCCAGCTGTGTCGCATGCCTGATAACATAACTTTTTACTGCCAGCTGCTCTTTTCATGCTTTTATTTCTTATGTTTTACCTTTATACTTTGAACAGGGAATTATAACTAGTTGGCATTTTTATTCCAATGTCACGTGATGTATTTTTGTTGTCCCTTCATTGCTTAAATTTTGGTCGATTGCAAGTCTACCACCTTTTATGCAACACCCTCAGTCGTGCGGGCCTTTAGGAGTATTGTGTACAATAGTAAATACTTTTCCTTTCTTTTTTATATAATATGCGCCTATAGTTTCTTTTTTGTTGTATAATATGCGTTTTCTTCTTGCTTGGTATTGCTATTTCACTGGCCTTCTTTTTCTTCGTTTCATCATCTTCTAACGGCGTATAAGTATTCGGTGGCGTTTTGTGCATTCTTGCTCATGGACGATTGCATACTTTGTATTGACTGGATAAGTTGGATTGCATTGTTCCATTGTCATCTTGCTGAGAAATGCAATGGATGACGAGGCCTCATCAAGCAATTTTGCCCCTTCACCTCTGACCCAGCTCGTTGAAAGAAAGAAAGAAAGAAAGGAGGAAAGAAAGAAGAAAGAAGGAAAGGAGCAAGTAAAGAAAAAGAAAGGAAGAAAGAAGGAAAGAAAGATTCAGTGGTCTATGTTGGCGTTGTCTTCCACGTTTTACCTATTTTTATTCTTTTACTCTGAAAAAACTCCCGAACTCTGTTAATGCACTCACATTATTAAGCAATGGCTGCCTGAAATATTCCTTCTGCGCAGCATTAACGTGCTGTCGTTCAGAATCACTACATAGTCACAGTATTTTACGTTGGTGGCACACACAATCTGTCTCGCTCAACGAAAGGTTTCCTTGACAACACGTGGGCAGCGTGCCGCAACGGCTTTGTGGCAGAAAACGCAATGAATGAATGAATGAAAAACTTTATTGTATAAGGGTTCTTTCTCGCAGCATAGGTGGAGCCCTCAGTCCAGGGCCCCAGCGGCCTTTGCAGTCTTGCAAGCCCTGTCGATCAGCTTGAGCTGCTCTTCAGGCTTCGAGATGGACAGCGCAGCCTCCCACTGCTCCGGTGTTGGTGTGTTGTTTATCGGCGCTGCCTGCATTTTCTGACAGGCCCATGTAACCTGGTAAAGCGTTGGGTGTTCACCGCATAGCGGGCATTTGCTGGCATATGTGGAAGGATAGATTTTGCTGAGTAAACTCAGATTGGGGTATGTATTAGTCTGCAGTTGTCTCCAGGCAACCGACTGCCCTCTACTAAGGTCTTTGTGTGGAGGAGGGTACGTCCTACGCAGGGCTCGTTGGTGTTCTAAGATGGCTCCATACAGTCTAGTGACTGCGTCCAGTTCCCCTTCGGTGCGCGCCTCCCGGTTGGCGTATGCTCGGGCATTGGCGTCCGCACGTTGGTTCCCTTTGACAGCCTCATGACGTGGTGTCCACTTGATGAAGCATCTCGTAAAAGTGATTGTCCTCGCCTTGAGTATGTGAATGGCTGCAGTAGATATGCGTCCACTGCTGTATCTTCTGCACGCGTCTTGCGAGTCTGTAATGATGTGTGCATGGGGCTCGTCACTCTGCTGGGTGATGGCGAGTGCAATTGCTGCTTCCTCAGCCTCGAAGATGTTGTTGATTTTTATCGAAGCGCAGTTGATTTCCCTGAGCTGGTGATCCACCACGCTGGCTACCGAGCCGTATCGGTGTCTCTATGTTGTTGCGTCAACGTATAATACGTCTTTTGCCCCGGCGAAGCTTCTTTCGTGGAATTCAGATCTTGCCTTTCTTCTCGCCTATGTATATCTGGATGCATGTTTTTTTTTGGAATCGGACTGATCTCAATGATCCTCCTGATTTCATTTGGAACGCTCGCTGTGCTATTGGTTTCTTTCAAAGCGTCCCTCATGCCGATCAACCGCAGCGTGTTTCGACCTGTTGCGGACAGCATCAGTCTTGTTTTCTGCGCGAGAAGGTGGGCCTCGATATGTTCTTGTACTGTGTTGTTTATGCCCAATTTAAGGAATTTCTCCGTCGAAGTGTTGACCGGCAGTCCGAGAGCGCATTTGTATGCTTTTCTAAGAATTGCCTCTAACTGCTCCTTTTCTTGATCGAGCGGTGTTTGGTAGGGGACGCCGTATAAGATCCTACTGACCACGAGGGCCTGTACTAGCCTACATGTGTCTTCCTCCTTCATACCTCTTTTTCTGTTGGAAATTCTTGAAATCATCCTGGTGATCTGTGCTGTGGTATTTGCTAGCTGTCTGATCGTGTGATCAATACGACGGTTGCTTTGGATCCACATGCCGATGATCGTAACTTTCGATACTTCCGGAACCTTCGTTTCCCCTATGTTTTGGAGTTTTGCAGATCATACCCTTGTCTCTAGACTCTGAGCACCTGGGATTTTTCAGGGGAGCATGCGAGTCCACAGTGTCGGGCGTATGCGTTGAGCGTGTCTGCTGCGCGCTGAAGGAGCTCTTGTTTTTCTCTTAAGGATCCCCTTGTCAACCAGATTGTGATATCATCTGCGTAGATGGCATGCCTGATTCCTTCAATTTATTCGAGCGCCCTTGCTAAACCAATCATTGTAATATTAAAAAGCATAGGTGATAGCACAGAGCCTTGCGGTGTTCCTTTTTCGGGGGTGTTGAAGGTGTCAGTCCTGATGCCTCCTATTCCAATGGTAGCGGTTCGGTTAGTCAGAAAGGCTTTCACATAGTTGAATATTCTCTGCCCACAACCCAGTTTGCTGAGCCCCTCCAGCACAGCCCTGTGACTGACGCTGTCGAAGGCCGCTTGAAGATCGAGAGCGAGCAAGATGTTTTCTCCATATTTTGGGACGGTAGTAAGCACCTCCTCCTTGATCTGCAGGAGAACGTCTTGTGTCGATAGGTATTTCCGAAATCCAAACATAGTGTGCGGCAGGAGTTCGTTGTCCTCAAGGTGGGTCTGCAACCTGTGATGCACAACTCTCTCGTACACTTTTCCCAAGCATGATGTTAAGGAAATGGGTCTAAGATTTTCCAGGTTTGGAGTCATTCCGGACTTCGGAATCATTACTATTTCCGCATGTCGCCAGTCGTCCGGGAGGGTCCCCTGTTCCCAGTGTTTATTGACGAATTCCGTGAATCTTTTCATTGAATTGTCATCCAGATTCCTTATCATGGCATTGGTGATGCCATCCCTCCCTGGTGTTGTGTTCTTTGTGGCGGACATCACAGCGTGTCTGACTTCTATGGTAAGGGGTTCGTCCAGAGCGGGATTCGCTTCGCCCGTATATGCCAAGCTGCTGTCGGCGTGTGTTGCATTGCCGATATAACGCTGCTTGATGTTCTGTAGCAGTTCCTCGTCAGTGCCCTGGAACTGGTGCGCGATCCTTTGGGTCGTCTTACGAGTTTCGGATTTTGTCGTGGTTGAGTCTATGAGAGCCCTTAGCAAGGCCCATGTCTTGGCCCAACCTAGAGTCCCCTGAAGTTCGTTGCACTTTTGGTTCCAGTCGCGCCTCGAGAGCTCCGTCGCATATTCTTCGGCTTGTCTGGTGACCTCAGCGATTTTACGCTGGAGGCGCCTATTATGCTTTTGCCTTTTCCACCTTTTTAGTTGGCCCCGTCTGGCGTCCCAAAGGTGTAAGAGATGTTTGTCCACCTCGGGTGTGTTGGTAGTGAGGGCGACCTTTCGGATTAGTTTTTGCCAGTCTGTCTTGATTCTTGCGACCCAGCCTTTTATGTCGGTGACCTCAGCGTCTTCAGACTGCGCCCTGGATTTCCTATAGGCTTCCCAGTTTGTCACTCTAGCCTGGCCATGTTGTCTCCTGATCGGGAGGGTTTCTATATGGATGCGCAGGATGCAGTGGTCACTACCTAGAGTTTAGCCGTCGTTTTCCCATCTTGCGTGCCTTTCCCTTCTGACAAATGATAAATAAGCCTGGGCACGAATCTCGGTTGATGCTGTTCCCCACTCGCGTGGGTTGGGTGTGGTCAGTGATGAGGGTCAGCCTTCTACGATCAGCTTCCCTGGCTAGATCCCTGCCTTTCTGGGTTTCCCGAACGTAGCCCCAGCTTTTATGCCAGGCATTAAAGTCCCCCAGAATAACGATACCGTTCTTGCCTGCTGCTTCTTCTGCTTTGCCTAGGAGGTAGCTGAAATTGGCTTTCCTCTGGCTTGGCGGGCTGTACACGTTAAGTAGGAAGGTGCTTTCTTGGCTTCTCTTTTGGGTAATGATTTCTATAAGTACGTGGTCGATGTCCGTTCCCTCGATGTCGTGTCTGATTGCGGTGACTGCTTTCGCAACCAGCGTGGCGACATTGCTTTGCCCCTGCCCCTCGTAGACGGAGTACCCCGCGAGAGTGAGTGAGCAGCCGGTTTCCTGTAGGTCGATTATGTCTGGCGGAGAGGTGCAATTTGATGTGATGTTTAAGAAGACCCTGCTTTCGGCGGATCCCACGGCAGTTCCACTGCCATATTTCGAGGGTTTCCAACTTGAGCGAGCGTTTACGGTTGCTCGCCATACTGAGATGGCCTGTTATAGGGTTTTCCTCTGGATTTCATGGCTGTGAATTGTACTAGACGCTCTCTATCCTTGCGCGTCTCCTCTTGGATTTTGGAGATGAGGTTGCTAAGATTGTGGATCGCCTCTATAATAAATCTACCTCCTAGGCTTTGTTTAAAAGTGGGTTATGAGAAAAGAAAAAACGCGGTAATTCTCGCCTTCGCGGTGGACACCTCTGCCACGCCTTGAGATAAGCGGGCGGAATCAGGATGAGCAAAAGAGTTTCACCGGCCTCAGGTCGACTTCTTTGCCACTGACACTGCAAAGGACGCATCATTTTTCTCCGTTTCCCCACCATTGAAACGCGGCCGCCGCAGTGGGCATTTCAGCCAAGTAGTGATACCGATGCATTGATTATCGATTATTCAATGTGTTATCATTTCTGCAACTTTGAGGCGCCTATCGGATTCACGCGGTAACTGCTCACATGAGCTGTTGTATCAGTACTCACTGGCGTGCCTCGGTTTTACCCAGACTTGCATCAAAGGCGATGCCACTGAAATGTGTAAGTTGTTCATAAATACTTCACTTCACATTGCTTAAGTGTTAAAGACTATGCATAAAGATGCCGTGTAACCTGGCTACCTCCAAATAAATGTATGCACGGAGACAGCATCGCCTTAAATTTCTTACAGGCTGGGCAGGATGAGAGGTGGTTATTTTTTCAGGGATCAGGGTGCCGCAACGAAAGCTAAGCGTAGCTTAGATATCTCACCTGTCTCGCGCTACCTGAATCGTCCTCACTTGGTGTGTGCACTCACCTGCCATCACGCAACAACAATTTTTCCGCAGCCTGTTCATCGCGCCTGGCACAGCTTCTAACACTATTGAGTGGTGCTCGTGGTCTTAAGACTGCGCCAGGTGATCTGAAATACCTCTCAGATGTTGAACGCATGCGGAAGGCAAGAGGTAGCACACATACTACGTGGTAAACGTTCTAAGTTCGCCCCCAGGACGCTCGCTACCCACAGAGTTGTTTCTGATAACCTTCTGTACTCTCTGCCAGCAAATATTTCAATGCGAAAGCATTGCTAGGCTCTGTCGGCGAGGTCTTGGCAACAAAACGTGTCCGCAGCAGTTGTGTCGCTCACAGAAGAGGCAGGATGAAACGAGTGGTTGTAATCGATACAGGAAGATGTGAGGATGGTGCGCAAAAAAGGTTATGTCAATAGGATTATTAGTTAATTAATTAGAGCCAGTGACGTGTGGAAACTGCCGAAATAGCGCGCACGTCGATATAGTGAGTGGACGGGAAAACAACCGTGGACGGGAAAATTGTGGAAAAAAGTAGGCAAAGGAGTGAAAACAAAGATTGAAGTGAATTGAACTGTTTGATGAGTCATAATTAACCCAATAAAAAGCTTTATTGATATAGATTAATTAGTTTGGACGGTTGAGTAGGCTGGACGGGGATATAGTGGGTTGAAGGAAAAGCAGCGCTGGCACCAAATTTGTAAAGCACAGTGTGTGATTGAGGTTAGGGGATGTAATGAGAGTGAAATTAATAATTAGGTGAATAATTAGCGTGATTAACATGATTAGCTTTGAGACGTGCTAGCCGAAGTCCAGCTGACGTGCCCAGTGACGATGCTAATGGGGGAAAAAGGTATCAAAGAGAAATTTAGAGAAGCAACGATGGCCAAAGAGTATCAAAGAGGAGCAAAAGAGAGACGCGAAGTGTCGTGGGGCAGTGAATGCTTGCGCGTTCTCTCAATGCGGGTCGCCGCAGCGATAGCTAACGTTTTTATACGCAAAATATATTACAGCATATTTCTTTGTCGGGAGTACGCGTTAGCATGACATGTTTTGTGGAGAAGTCGTAGCTCATTCTAGGTCTGTTCAGAGGCTGTGGTAGCCACACTAGGATGTCGGCCAGGCTCACTGCTTGGTTAACATGACCCGACTTCGCCCGCTTCAGTTCATGGCGACCGGTCTTGGTGCGTGCTCGCTGCTGCGTGTATGTCTCCCATGGCAGATTTCGTGGCTCTGGTTCTAGTGCCGGTTAGCCGGTTTCCAACGCGGAGCAATCCGCTTGCACTATTTTGCGGCATTAGGTGTTTATCGTGAGGGAGCGTTAAGCCGTTTCTCCTTTCATCCCTCCCTCGCTTTCAGCATGCCTCACTCCTTTAGCTGTTTAACGCACCGTTTAGTGCTCGGCCACTATTCATCGTGAGTCGCGCTGATCGGGCTTTGCGAATGGAATGGCGGCGAATGGTTTGGCCGCCTTTTCATCTGTGTCTTCTGCTAAATAAAACCATCGTTAACGCGAGTTGTTAATCCCTTCCCTTAATCGGTTCAATAGATGATAAGCGCAATGGTCCACATCTTTGAACTCCATGTTGGCTTCTGTCTGAAAAACTTTAATATTGGTACATAATAGGGAGGGAGTTTGAGGTATCCCGGAAAGGGTCACCTCTCACAAGCACTAGGTGCGCTCCTCAGTACACGAGCCCATTAGCGACCGCTGCGGCTCGGACGCGCTCGACCAGAGCCTTCTGGCTCATCGTGGTGGAGCAGCGCAAAGGACGGGACACAAGAAACAAGGAAAGACGAACACAGGCGCTGCAACAGCACCAACTAGCCCAGCAACTTGCTCTTCTAACCTTCTGGCTCACCAGGTCGGAGCAGCCGAGCACGGCTGCCTCCCAGTCCTCCCTGGTGGGGTTGGGTTTTGGGGCAAAGTTCGGGGTTGACTGACATGCCCATACCATGTGGAAGATGTCCGAAGACTTCTCCGCAAAGTAGGGACACTTTCCTGTACATGCTTTAAAACTGCAAAGTGGTTTAAAACTGCCGGGCACAGCAGTGTTTTCGTGTAAAGATGGAGGAGTGAGCGTTCCCCCTTGTTTGTAAGACCCTTACAGGGCTTAGGATAAATTGCGTGGCCCAAGTGGTAGAATTCAGTAATTTGTCGAAAAGTGAGGGCCGGATTGGGTTCGGGATCCGTTTTGCAAGGGTCTGAAGTCGTTGCCCGGAGAGTGAGCGCGCGGGCGGCAGCATCTGCCATTTCATTGCCTTTGAGGCCCATGTGAGCAGGAGCCCATAAAATCGTTCGAGACGCGGGGGCCCCGAGGTAGTCGCTGTTTTGAAGGATGCGATACGCAAAAAAAAAGGAATGTATCCCTGTTGACTATTTCTGCAGTCCCCTCTCGAGTCGGCAAAGATGACTCGCGAGTCCTGGTCTGCGGCGGCTAGCGCAATGGCGACTTCCTCCGCATGTGTTATGTCTTGAGGTCGGAACGTTAGGCCGTTCACCGCGACGTTTTTGTGGACGCCTGCGGCCGTGTACGACCCCCCATGGTGAGGGCCGGAGGCGTGCACGTAGAAGATTCCGCGTTTGTTTCCATAGTGGCGGGTCAGTGCCTCCGTCCGCGCAAGGCGCTTGGCACTGTGGTCGTCACGTGTCATAGTGGCCGGAAGAGGACGCACGTGCAGGGCGTATCTCCAGACTTCGGAGATGCGTACGCGCTCTTCCGTCAGTGTTGGGTGGTGGATGTGTAGTGGGGCTAATGGGCGGCGTCCCGACAGCGTCTTTGAAAGTCTTGTGTATTGGTTGGTCAAGTGCGCCTCCCGGAGCTTCGCGAAAGTGTTTACTATCCCCAGGCCCATGAGGCGCTGGTTGGACGTGTTGACCGGGAGATCGAGGGCACGCTTGTACGTACATCTTTCTGAGAATCACCTCGAGGGCGTTCTCGTCAACCTTGACTGGTCACGGAAGCATGCGCCAGCCGCAAGGCGTCTCTGCACCGTAACCCCCCGCCTTTGTTGGAAACGCGGCGGGCCATGAACCCGCCGATGTTAGTGGATAAAGACACCACAAGTACTATAATCCCATCGTGTTCGGGGATCAGGCCACTGGCCAGGGATAGTTCAATTTTGGTGGTGCACTTAGGCGACGCGCGAATGTGCACAAATTCGGATTTGGACGTGGAGCATTGAAGGCTACAGAGGCGGACGTAGGCATCCACGATCTCCGTTGCTTTTTGCAGGTTGGCTTCAATGTCTCTAACCGATCCATGTTTGGCCCAGATGGTTATGTCGTCAGCATACAGCGCATGCTGGACGCCTTCACCTGCGCCAGCTGAGCCGGGAGTTTCATCATGGCCAGATTGAAAAGTAACGGCGATAGGACCGCACCCTGTGGCGTTGCTCACGCTCCCATTTGATAGGGGCCGTGTTTTTCGTCTTGAATTCGGATGACAGATAGTCGATCCGAGATAAATTGCTTGATATACTGAAAGGTGTTATGTCCACAGGTGGTCTGGGAGAGATTTCGCACAATAATATCGTGCGTGACGTTGTCGAAAGGACCCTTCAAGGCTAGGGCGAGTACTGCCTTATCGTTGAAGGGGTATTCGAGAGGGTTCAGTATTTCTCTGTCGAGTTGAAGCAGAACATCCTGCGCAGACCGGTGCAGGCGGAAACCGAACATGGTGTCTGCGAATGCATTTTGGTTTTCCAGAAACCCAGAAAGCCTGGCCGGCACCATGGTCCCCATCAGCTTTCCCGCACAAGACGTGAGGGAGATGGGGCGGAGGTTGTCTGTGTTTATGGCTTTGCCGGCTTTCGGAATGAAAGTTACCAGGGCGGTCTTGCATTCTATTGGGAGGGGTGCCTAATGAAGCCAGTGTGAGTTGATGAAGCCGAGGAGGGTTTCCTAGGCGGGGTCGGGAAGATTGGCAAGCAGTTTCAGATGTATCTTGTCCCGGCCCGGTGCCGTTCCTCGTTTCATTTTATCCAAGGCCGCCTTAAGGTCGTGAAGCTGGAACGGCTGATCCAGCTCCGCGTTCTGGGAACCTGCATACGAGTACGTGGGCCCTCGGGGGTCCTGTTGAGTGCAAAGATACTGGTGGCGAAGTTTGCACGCTAATTTTGAGGTATTTCCATCGAAGCTATGAACAGCTCGTTGAAGATGTTTCTGTGTCTCGGCGCGAGTTTGAGTCGGGTCAATTAGGGCGCGGAAGAGGCGCCACGTGCCCCGGCTAGACATTTGTCTGGCCGCCGTGTGACAGCGGTTCACCCAGTTCGAGTCGACGAGTTGGGCCGCGTACTCTGTCGCTCACTGCGTGAGCTCGGCGATGCCAATTTTAAGCTTTCTATTATGTTTTTGGCGGCGCCAACTGCGGGAGATGCAGAAGGTGGTTGTCCACCTCCGGCCTTGTCTCCGAGAGTATAATTTGAGTTTCGGTCGAACGAAGGTCTGTAAGCAATGCTTGTGTCCATGCGTGGTATCATTGTTCGTGGATGGAGGCCAAATTGATGTAGCTTTGCCGGAATTTATTCCAGTCAGGGAGCCGAGCTTGGGCATGGGGTCTTACTAATGGATTAATCCTTACGGTAGTATTGATAAGGCAGTGGTCACTACCGAGGGTTTCCTGCGTGTGGCCCACTATGCGTGTGTAATGTTCTTGGGAAAAGTAAGGTCTGGACACGTATCCAGGGTCACGGAGTTACCCACCCGCGTTGGATATGCAGGGTCGGTGTGGAGAGTCAGGCCCAGCGCGGACGCAAGTTCCGCTAGCTTGCGTCCCCGCTTATACTCACGCACGTAACCCAGAAGCGTACTGTGGCCGTTGAAATCGCCCATAGTTACTAGGGGGTCCTTGCCCGCAGCCTTTAGAGCGCGGGTAAAGAGTGTTGCGAAAGTTACATTTTTGAGCCTGGGTGAACAGTAGGTGTTGAGTATGTGGCGTGGTGCATTGCGTTTCTTGAGCGGAAGGAGTGTCACCATCACCTACGAGTATTCAGTGCGAATTTCCAAGTCGACAAGATTCCGGTTATATCTGCCGTCGCTAAAACCTTCCTGCAGAAACAAAAAGGCGCCCAAAAAAGACCTGACTACTCGGCTTCGAAGCCGGTTGTGGTCCCCTATGTGCACCAGGTGTCCCATAACCTGAAGAATGTGGCCGGTAGACACCATGTACCTTTGGTGTTCTCCGCCCCCAACAAGCTATCAAAGCTTTGCTCGCGCATTTCTGGCGTTTGTAAAAGGGTTGCAAAAACAAACGAATGGCACTTCCTATGCTGAGTGCGCCAGAGGAGTGGTATACAGCTTGCCCCTTTCTTGTGGCTCTTCCTATGTAGGCCAAACTGGCCGTTGCGTTATGACCGGCTACGGGAGCATGCAAAAAATGTTGACAATAATGATAAAAATTCAAACCTTGTAAGGCACATTTCTTCCTGCACGTGTAGGGCAAGATTTGAGATGACAAACATTCTAGGCAGGAGTACCAATGTGAAAGCCTGGCTTGTCTTAGAGGCCTTCGATGTTAAAAACTATCCGATCGCTGCGTAAGTGATGCTTCGTTGCAGATCTATGATGCTGAAGTTTCATATCCTGATTCATTGTATAAAATTGCGGTCTTTGTGATGTGTGTGCCTGCTCTACCTTTACGCAAGCTCTGCTTTTCTGTATATATGCTATTGTTGTTTCACCCCATTAAACAGTTGGTAGTTGCGCTCGTGAACGGTTGTGTGTGTTTCTTTCTGTGTCCTGTCTAAGTTGTTGCGCAATTCACTAATATACGACTAGATTAGCCGTATAATTTTTATGCACACAGAGGCACGAAGAGGTCCTGCTGGAAGGTGATGTAATTTTTAAGGGTTGCGCCGCTCCCTGGCTCCTGGAGGGCAACCACCGCCGGAAGCGAGTCGAGGGTTAAAAGGAAAAGTCGGAGATCCGCCCGCTTACTGCGGGAGCGGAAGCCCCGATGGTTCCACTGAACAATTTGGACGAGGGTGGCTGAATTGGTTCTTGGGGAGCGCCAGATAATACGACTGCTTGCCATAGTCATTTAGGTTAAGGACAGGCGGTAGTGACACTGCTCCGAAGCCAGCACTCGCGGGGAGGGAGGCGTCCTCCACACCGGAGAGCGAGCGGGTGTCGTCGTCGTCTACCTCAGGGGTGCGCCTCGGAGGTTAGAGAGGGCGTCCGGATACGTCCCTGTACGGACAGCCGGGCCTGCCCGAGGGGCGCGAGGAATGCGCAGTTTGTTGGGAAATCATTGCGGGGATTGTCTCTTGCAATTTGGAGATTGCGTTGGCCACCATTGAGATTTGGTTTTCTGTGGCGGCGAATCGGTCGTCTATTGTTCCGAAGCGGGCCTCGAAATGGGCTTGCAATGCGGTCTCCGCGCTTGTTGCCGCCTTCGGTGCCACGAGCTCACTCTCCATCTCTGCCGCGGGAGGAGAAGGGGGAGAAGGTGGCTGGTGCATTTTAGATTCCAATTCGTTAATTTTCTTTAGCAGTATCGCGTTTTGTGCCCTGAGTGCTGCTATTTGATTCTGCTCGGCGCTGCGCGCCCCAGGGAGGGGAATGAGAATGGGGGAGGAAGAAGCAGCCCCGCCCGAACCACTGATCAGGTGTCCGGTTTTGACGATGTCGGCCCAGGTCGACGGTCGCTTGCCAGCACCTCCGGGAGGTGGCGCCAGTTTTTGGGTGTTGGAGGTTGGAGGCCCAAGATGGCGGCATTTCTTCTTGGGCGCCGAGTTCTTTTTCTTGGCCATTTGGGCGGTCAGTTTTGGAGTGCGAAATTTTGCCACACACTCGCGTGAGTTGGTGGCATGGGCGGCACCACACACAGAACACCGGGGTACACTGTTGTGATGTGCCCGCAGCACTTCCAGTAGCGGAGCTTGGAGACCGCAGAGTCCACACGTGTCCGGCTGCAGGTCCGGACATGCGGTCGCGCGATGCCCGACGGCCCCACACTTGCCGCAGGCCGGGATAGTTTTGTAGTAATTTTGTACAGACACGACCATGTTGTCGTAATGCGCGCCTTGTTGGATGTTCCAAATTTCCGGATTTCCACGATGGTGCCGATGCGCCTGCACACTCGTTGTTGAGGACTTTGTGTGGTGTCCGTGTGACGGACCACGATCACTCCGTGGCACGTGTTGCCGCCGTCTTGTCTGAGGTAACCTTGAAGCTTGACCGATCTCTTCTCGGTATTAACTGCAAAGTTCCCGATGAGCCGGTAGGCCGCCTCGATGCCCGTGGTATGCACGATGATGATGTTTTGTTCTCGCGAGGGCAGAACGGAGATGGCGCGGGCCCGTCCCGGCCCGAGCTACGCCAAAATAGCAGTACCGTAGCCGGTTTCCATGAACGCCTCGTGAAGGGAAACACGTTCTCGGGGCTTTATGACTACAACGTAGTGTTCAGGAGGGGGTGTGGGCTTTGGACGCGGCTTTCATTTCGTGAACGCCTTGACCTTGCTTCCCGTGGCGCGCGTTGTCGGAGCTGTCATGTTTCCGGACAATGCGACAGCGGCCGAGACGGCGCCGAACGCCGCCATCCGGGCTTTGTCCTGGGAGCGGCGTGCAGCCGCTTGAAGCAAAGCTTGACTACAAGTTTTGGCAGAAACTGGCCAATTTGTGTCGCCGACGGTGGGGACCGAAGTCCACTCCACCGCCTCAGGGTCGCAGGCACGTAATTTAAGCGCGGAGTTCTCCATTTTTTTACTCGGAAGGCTGAGTCCAATTGGCCGAGCGTCGGTGTTGTCGTTAGGCTTAACGACGGTACCGCCGCGGTCGGTCGAAAATCGGCCGTAAATTTGATGAGAATGGGCCCACCTGGACGAATATGGTATCCAGTTGTTCCGCTCGACGTTCCAGATGAATAGATGCCACTTTGCCGGGGTAGGATGATTTGGGTCTCCGCCCGAGCCGAAAACCGGCGGAGCCGAAACACACACGTCTGCTCACGTAGTGCGCTCAGACGCCCCCTCTCCATGTTGGCCGCGCAATGTAGGCTGTGTCGAGAAAATGAAACCGGTGGCCGAAGTTAGCTTAAGGCCACTGCGCTTCCAGTGAAAAGTGCAATACCGACACAATATTGCGCTACACTGTGCACTGTGCGAAGATCCTACAAGGGATGGGTAAAGAACGTACGTTTGAGTTTTTGGCTTGTATTAGTGCGGGAGCATTACGTGCCTCACCGTTGGTGCAGGAGTGGACACTTACCCGAACATACTCGAGTTACTCGGTAGTAACACGAGTAAGCTCGGGTAAGTTCGGAGATGCGCCGCGCAAGCTGCAGCCAACAGAAGGAATCTAGGGTAAGTTCGGAGGAGCTTCGCGCCAGGTGCACAAAAAGTTGCTCGGGAAGAGCAACATGGGTCACACAATCCCTACGGGTGGCTGTGAGAGGAACAGCCACTTGCCAATGCAGAGGCGCATCGCTTAACCGCTGCGCCACTGCGCTGGAATTTGTATGAGGACTCGTCGCCAGCTATGAATGTTAGGTAGAGATTGAACAGTTTTGCACATATGGGAATTAAACGATGGATCTCTGCATGGTGTGCAGTTAGGTGGCTGTGACCATTTTAGCGTGCTTGTGTGTATACTCCCAGGTACCCTAAGAGCGTTGTGGGTAGTGGTCTCAAGGGATGCCCTCGACCCAGCATGGCAAGCTCAGCCAGATACCCGCTACCAAGTGACAACAGGTTTTTGGATGTTTAGTGCCCAGTTTTCGCCACTTGCTACGCGGAGAATCGGTTGGAGCCAATGTTTAACAAAAGAAGCAAAATTTATGAAGCAAAGAGGCAATACAGAAGAATTCTCTAATCACTCGTACGAGCACATACAAAGTGGTAAACAGTACAATGCAACTCGTGCAAAGTAGCGGTCGAGAGGGATTACAATACCACAAAAAGCTTTGCATCTAAAGTGCACTAACACAGCAAAGGTAAGCAAAACAGAAGACAATATGTTCACTGGGCTTTACGATAATGCAACGACCGAAGGATCACGGTGAACTAGTCCCGCAGGTTGGAGCGCGCTGCCTCGATGGTCTGGGCGAGTGGTGTTGACCCGGGCGGTACGGGGTGACAGACAGCAGTCAACTCCCTTTATGTGTTAGAGGCGCGCTGCGCGTCCGTTCATTCTTCGCGCCAAAGTAGGCGCGCACATACAGTATTAACTCTATATAAAGCCCCACATTAATTGCAAAATGTGGAATCGAATTTACCAAATTTGCCTACCACCGTATGGCTAATTTACAATCATGATTTGCTGTGTCACACCCTCAAACACGTAATAAAAGTCACAAAAAGAGACATAGTGTATAATACAGATCAATCTATTTTTATATTTACTATCAAAATTACATGTCTATATTGAGAGCTGGTTGTTTGCCTTTTTGTTTCAGCAAAGTATGGCACAGGTGGTAACATCTGCTCCCCCTTGAATAGCATTGAGCATTTTTTTTTTCTGTATGGAATATAATATTCCATGCAAAGACGGCTTGCACAGTTTTGCGAAATACGCTGAACGCAGGAGACTCAGTACACTTTCTTTTTAGAAAAAGTAAGCAGATTATCGATGTCGCTTCACATGCATGAAAACAGGGGAGACGGAACTCTTACTTGAAAACCGCACGAAAGCACTCTTCTTATTGTCACGTTGTAGTGACGGCAGTCCAGCGGTCAGGAAGACACCAGAAATACTTGCAAACGAAGCTCTTTATTTGGTCTGACTTGCGCCCGCAAAAGAACTGACTCACTCGGTGGCGGCGTAAGCAACAAGCGTGCTCGTCAATCGTCGAACTACGAATGCCCGCCGCTCGCGGCATCGCTGAATTTAAAGCCGGCAAAAACCTAGATACAGCCTTTCATGGCTGCGATCAATCGAGATTAGACTGGTCGCTTCTCGCGTCACGAACATAAATGATAACAGCCCTTTCCTGCAGCCTTGAGCGTGAACGAACAAACACTACAATGATACGTGGCATTACCCCCTTCCAAAGAAGCATCGTCTCGATGCTTTAAAATGAAAATAAACACGGGAAATGAAACTTCGAGCCCTTTAGCATTCATAATATCGCTTCAGGCGTACGACATGTACAACTTCCGGGCATGGGCGGCGTCGCTGAGATGCTGTCGTGGCGTCGGGGATGACTTCATAGTCGAGGTCACCCTGTACGGGCCAAAGTAGCGTCGCAGCAACTTTTCGCTCAATCCACGGCGGCGAACAGGCGTCCATATCCAAACCCGATCACCTGTCTTGTAATGCGTGTCTCGTCGGCGCAGATTGTAGCCTCGGGCGTCGGTGTGCTGCTGGTCTTGAATGCGAGGCCGCGCAAGTCTTCGGGCTTCCTCGGCGCGATGAAGGTAGGCGGCGACGTCGAGGTTGTCTTCGTCGGAAACGTGCGGGAGCATTGCGTCGAGTGTTGTCGTGGGCTTCCTACCGTATACCAGCTGGAATGGGGTAAACCTGGTTGTCTCCTGGACGGCAGTATTATAAGCGATGATCACGTAGGGCAGAATGGAGTCCCACGTCTTGTGTTCGGCGTCGATGTACATGGAGAGCATGTCTGCGATGGTCTTGTTCAGACGCTCTGTGAGTCCGTTGGTTTGTGGATGATAGGCAGTGGTCCTCCGATGGCTTGTCTGGCTGTAGTTTAAAATGGCTTGCGTCAGCTCCGCTGTAAACGCCGTTCCTCTGTCTGTGATGAGCACTTCTGGGGCGCCGTGTCGCAGGAGAATTTGTCCGACAAGAAATTTTGCGACTTCTGTTGCGGTACCACTAGGCAACGCTTTTGCTTCGGCGTAGCAGGTCATGTAGTCGGTGGCCACGACGATCCACTTGTTTCCTGTTGATGAGGTCGGAAAGGGGCCGAGGAGGTCCATCCCTATTTGCTGAAAGGGCTTAGTTGGCGGTGGTATGGGGTTCAGGAGTCCGGCTGGTCTAGTCGGAGGCGTTTTGCGTCGCTGACACTCACGGCACATTTTCACGTAATGGGAAACGTCGGTAGCTTGCCGTGGCCAATAGTACTTCTCCTGGATGCGGTGCAACGTGCGAGCAATCCCCGGATGTCCTGCAGTCGGCTCATCATGACATGCCTGCATAATTTCTTGCCTTAGATTTTTGGGCAGGACAAGAAGATGCACTGTCCTGTTCGGCGCGAAGTTCTTCTTCAGGAGGACATTATTGTGAAGGACGAAGGACGACAGTTACCGCTTGAAACCTCGGGGAGGCGATGCGGTCTTGCCTTTCAGATAATCAACTAGGCTTTGCAAGTCAGGATCCGAGTGCTGCTGCTGCGCGAAACTGGTTGGTTGGTTGGCCTCGAGTAGAATGGCACATACCCACTACGGGGGAGTGGCCAAGACACAGGCGGTGAACTGTTGGAATGATTAGGAGCTTTAGAGGAAAAGGAGAATTAATAGGGTATAGGCTGACAGATTGGACGACGCAACGAAAGGGGCGCTTACCGGTCCTAAGAAAGCGTCGTCGTCTTCTTCTTCGGGTGCTGCGTCGACAGGAGCTCGTGACAAGCAGTCTGCATCGGAATGCTTGCGGCCAGATTTGTAGACTACTGTTATGTCGAATTCTTGAAGACGCAGGCTCGAACGAGCAAGGCGGCCGGAGGAATCTTTCAAATTGGCCAGCCAGCACAGAGCATGGTGATCGCTCACAACCTTGAATGGTCGTCCGTATAGGTAGGGGCGAAATTTGGACGTGGCCCAAATAATGGCGAGACATTCTTTCTCTGTCGTCCAATAGTTGGCTTCGGCTCTAGACAGTGAACGGCTAGTGTACGCGATAACTTTCGCCTGTCTGCCATTTTTCTGAACGAGGACCGCTCCTAAGCCCACCCCGCTTGCATCGGTATGAACTTCGGTTTCGGCGTTTTCATCAAAGTGCCCGAGCACAGGAGGGGACTGTAAGCGGCGCTTCAGCTCGTTGAAAGCTTCCTCTTGTGGCCTTTCCCATTTAAAAGGCATGTCAGCCTTGGTAAGTTGAGTCAAAGGTTCAGCGATGCGCGAAAAGTTCTTGACGAATTGTCGGTAATAAGCGCACAATCCAAGGAATCTGCGTATAGCCTTCTTGTCATTAGGCTGAGGAAACTCTGCGATCGCAGCCGTCTTCTGGGGGTCTGGGCGAACTCCATCCTTGCTTACGACGTGACCAAGGAACAGCAGCTCCTCGTAGGCGAAGTGGCACTTCTCTGGTTTCAGTGTCAGGCCTGAAGACTTGATCGTTTCCAGCACTATCCGAAGCCTTCTGAGGTGGTCTTCAAAGCTTGAGGAGAAGACAACAGCGTCATGTAAGTAGACTAGGCAAATCTGCCACTTCAAGCCTGCGAGCACCGTATCCATTACTCGCTGGAACGTCGCTGGGGCAGAGCAGAGGCCGAATGGCATCACCTTGAACTCGAAAAGTCCGTCTGGCGTGATGAACGCAGTCTTCTCGCGATCTCTTTCGTCGACTTCAATTTGCCAGTAGCCGCTCTTCAGGTCCATCGATGAGAAGTGCTTAGCGTTGCACAGCCGGTCCAGTGTATCGTCGATGCGGGGGAGGGGGTAGACATCCTTCTTCGTAATGTTGTTCAGGTGGCGGTAATCGACGCAAAAGCGAAGGGTGCGTCTTTCTTTTTCACTAGGACGACCGGTGCAGCCCAGGGGCTCCTCGATGGCTGTATGACGTCGTCACGAAGCATTTCCTCAACTTGCTTGCGGATATCTTGGCGTTCTAGCGCCGATACGCGGTAGGGGCTCTGTCGCAGTGGTCGCGCGTGTTCGTCTGTGACAATGCGGTGCTTGGCAAGCCGGGTTCGTCGCACATTCAATGCTGACGAGAAGCAATCGGTGTACCTTTGAAGAAGACTGCGTATTTGGTCTTGTCTGCTCCGGGGTAATGCCGGGTTGATGTCGAACGTGGGTTGATGGCCTTGGTCAGATGGTTCTGCGGGTTGGTCGGGTAGGGCAAATACGTCTCTGATGTCTGCCAGCTCGTCGAGGAAAGCGATCGTCGTACCTTTGTTTAGATGCCGGTATTCTTCGGTGAAGTTGGTTAGCAACACCTGGGCTTAGCCATTTCGGATTTCGGCTACTCCCCTCGCGACGCCCAATCCTCGATCCAGGAGTAACTGGGAGTTCCCCTCGATAACGCCTTCGGCATTTTCGATGTCTCCAGTATCTACGCCGACGAGAACACTTGATCGGGGCGGCACGCTCAATGCTTCATCGAGGACGTTTAAGGCAACGTGATGAGTCGCGCCCGTCGCAACAGGTCTGGCTTTTTCCGTGGAAAGCTTGATCGACTTAGGTCGAAGGTCGATGATCGCCCGATGTTCGTTCAGGAAGTCCATTCCCAAAATAACGTCTCTCGAGCATTGCTGTAGGATCAGGAAGGTTGTCGCATAGGTTCTCCCATTTACAGTAACTCTCGCGGTGCAGCGTCCTGACGGCGTAATCAGGTTGCCACCTGCGGTGCGGATCAGCGGGCCATCCCAGGTTGTTGTTACCTTCCTGAGTCGGACAGCGAGTGGGCCAGTCATGACAGAGTAGTCAGCTCCCGTGTCCACCAAGGCAGTAACTGCGTGACCGTCGACCGTAACTTCAAGGTCACTTGTTCGCGTTCTCGTATTGTACGTGTCTTCGGTGTCCGATCTCGGCTTCGTCGAGTAGTGAGGCTGTGGTGGGCGTACTGCGACGTTACTTCACTGGGCAGCGGTAAAAGCTTCAAGTCTGGCCGCGTCGTCGTCGTCGGTGTCGTCGTCGTCGGTGTTGTCGACGGTGTTGTCGTCGTCGGTGTTGTCGTCGGTGTTGTCGTCGTCGGTGTTGTCGTCGGTGTTGTCGTCGGTGTTGTCGTCGTAGTTGAGGCATGGTCTTGAGTACTCGTCGATGGAGGATCTTTGCCATTGCGCTTAGAAGCAACCTCACCTCCAGAGGCCGCTTTATTTAGTTTAACCTTCGGGGGCTGGGGGAGCGTCCACGCACGGCGTAACCTCGGCTAGGAGATACAAAGCGCGGGGACGATGGCGTCGGAGAACGTGATAGGCGGCTCGGCGATGAGTATTCTTCCCGACGTAAAAACTCCTCGATTTCGGCTGGCCGCTGGCCAGGTCGGGGTCGTGGAGCGTCGTAAGAGAACCCTCAGATGCCCCAGTCTTCTGTATGGGCAGTGCCGGAGGACGTGACCGGCTTCGCCACAGTGGAAGCATAGTGGGCGGCTCTGGTCGGGAGTTCTCCACTCGTCGCATTTCCTCGGCTGCGCGCGTCGCTCGTAGGACGGGCGGGTTGGGGCGAGTGGGCGGCAGGGTTGCCAGATTGGGCTATTAATAGCCAAATTGGGCTACTTTTTGTCCGAGTTGGCGTCAGAAATTTCGTTTTGGCTATGTGGCTACTTTTGGGCTATATCTTTTTCATGCGTGAAAAAAAAGGTTATTGTAGTTATAATGTGCTCTGTTACAATTATACAGTGAGAGAAATAAAAGGCATGCTGGAATCAAAATGCAGGCTATAGCAGGTTAAAGCAATTGAGTGCGTCTGCTACAAAATGACAATTTGTAAACGCTGTGTTCGAGAACACATGCGTTTCAGGCGGTCAAGAATCATGGCCTTTCGATTTCTTTTATAAAGAGTGGACACTACGTGAAAGGAGCTGGAATTAAAGGGTAATATGTTTTTCTCATTATTGTGAACGTGCTGTTAGAGTGAAGATAAAATCGACATAGATCATCTAATGGCATATATCCTTGATTTATTCTGAGCTCATGCATATCGTATAGAATGTAACTTCAAGAAGTCGCATGCTAGATGCTTTGAGGTGACGCTCTCAGTGAGAACCTTTCTCTTAAAGCATAAAATTCAAATGTGTGGCTGCTTAAGTATACAGTAAGGTTTCTTTCACTGTTGATGTGTCAAATCTGCGCGCAAACATTTAAAAGGCGAAATATTCCGAAACTAGAGCTGCGATTGCGTTATATAGCGCCGCCGTTCTTTTCCGCGTGCAGAGTGGCTGTCGTCACCTGCCTTAGGTGATATGGCCTACTGCCGCGCCTGCAAAGTGGAACTGCAGCCCCATCTTTAGAACCTGGTTAGCGCACCTGGTTAGCCGCACTGGTTAGCGCGCATGACGGCTGCGAAACGTAACAACGGAAAGAACACGCCGTGCGCACCCCCTCAGACATCATGTGTGGGAAAGAAACCTAATAAGTAAATATTCCTGCCGAAAATTAATTAATATGCTTAAGGAATGTCGTCACAAAAACAAATATTTTTGGCTACTTTTGGGCTACGCAAAAATTTCGCTTTTGGCTACGTTTGGGCTACTACGGAGGCCAATTTGGCTACCTGAGGTCGGAGCCATCTGGCAACCCTGGTGGGCGGCGGTCCAACGCAGCTGGCTGAGGGCGATAAGGGCTTGGGTCCCGTCGTCGAGGTGCAGGACGGCGCACAGCTGCGGCGTAAGTCATGGCTGGGGGCTGCAGAGGCTGCGTGGGTGTCAGCGTCACACCCAAGGCCTGTTGAACCTCGTCCCGGATGACGTCAGTGAGCGATGAAAGTTGCGGCTGCGTTCCCGTTGGCAGCAATCGTCGGAGCTCTTCTCGCACAACTTCACGTATGACCTCCCGCAGGTTATCGTTGTTAGCGGTATCCGTGTAGCTTGCTGACAAAAAGCGCTGCTGGCGGTATTACTGGCGGGCTCGGGCGTCAAGAGTTTTCTCCATTGCGGGTGCCTCTTGTACGAATTCCGCGACGGTTTTCGGTGGGTTGCGAACGAGGCCGGCAAATAGTTGCTCTTTAACTCCTCGCATAAGCAACTTCACCTTCCTTCTTCCTTCATGCTCGCGTCGGCACGCCGGAAGAGACGCTTCATTTCCTCAGTGTACACAGCAACGGTCTCGTTTGGGTGTTGTATGCGAGACTGTAGCAGCTGCTGGGCTCTCTCCTTTCGCACGACGTTCGTGAAGGTCTTTAGAAGCTGCTCCTTGAAGGTTTCCCGGTCCGTGAGGTTAGCTTCCTCATTCTCAAACCAGACTTTTGCTGGTCCCTCCAAGGCGAAGAAGACGTACCTAAGTTTTGTGGCATCGTCCCAGTTGTTGAAGATAGCCACACGGTCGAACTGCTCCAGCCATTCTTCGGGGTCGGCGCCAGGCGAAGCGTCGAAGGTTGGTGGCACCCGGGGCTGGTGAAGAATGATTGGAGTCGTCGTCTGGGGCAAGCTCATGGTAGACGTTGCGGCTGGCTTCCGCTTCCGGGTAGGGTCCGGCAGATTCCCGAACTCTGCTGCGTCCCCTTGCAGGCGTCGGCTAGCGCGGTGGACTGGGCTCAGGTCCTGCGGTTCATGACTCAGAGGGCTGGTGTCACGGCTTGTAGGGGGTGTCCGGTACATGGAAGGCCACCCAGCACCTCCACCAGATGTCACGTTGTAGTGACGGCAGTCCAGCGGTCAGGAAGACACCAGAAATACTTGCAAACGAAGCTCTTTATTTGGGCTGACTTGTGCCCGCAAAAGAACTGACTCACTCGGTGGCATCGTAAGCAACAAGCGTGCTCGTCAATCGTCGAACTACGAATGCCCGCCGCTCGCGGCATCGCTCAATTTAAAGCCGGCAAAGAAACTTCCAGATAGCAGGACAAGATCATCTACAGTAATCTGGAAAAACCTAGATGCAGCCTTTCATGGCTGCGATCAATCGCGATTAGACTGGTCGCTTCTCGCGTCACGAACAAAAATGATAACAGCCCTTTCCTGCAGCCTTGAGCGTGAACGAACAAACACTACAATGATACGTGGCATTATAGTCCATGGGTGTCTAATTCAGAGACATCATGGAGTAAAATTCGCTGGGACCATTAATTTCCCATTTTCTTGTACGCCTGCAAGTGGCGAAGACAAAGGCACACGGCGCAGGAATATTACACGTGGCCTGAGAGGCCTGCTGCAGTGCGAGAAAAGCGCATCTGATACTCATCCTGCACAAACGATAGACGAGCAATCTCGTAATGTACGCAACATGAGTCGGACCACACAGCACTCCACCACGGTGATTGAAGAGGTAGTCAACGTTCGGTAAATCCATTTCATCAAAGCTGAAAAATAAAGTTCTCACCATTCTGTGCACTACTTTGCGCTAGACATTTCGCATGAGAGTTGGCATACAGAAGTCGCCCCTGTGCTTTGTCGCTTTCTCTTTTCCTGCCGGATTAACAAAAGGTCGGCGCAGAGTCAAAGCAGCAATTACGCCAAGAACCATACTCATTTCCGAACACGTTTAATTTAAAAGCATGGGGGTGTTCGCAAGTAGAATCTTGCAGTCCAGGCTAATGAATTACGTCATAGTTGTCAAAACGTGTCAGATGTGGATTTTCGATAACGAACGCAATCATCTTGAGCGAGCACGCTTCGACGGCGCGCTGGTTGTGTGGCTTTTTGCCGCCTTGCTAGCTACAGTCAATACTCGTTGGGCGAGTGTTCGGGAAAGGAGGAGACGACGATGGGAGAAGTTCCTTACATTTTTCGGAGAATTTGTGATAGCAAGAGAAACAGCAGCTGAAAAAAGGGTAGAAGAAAATCTAGGAAGGGTGGATGAGCGGCGCTGCGCGTAGTTGGGCCCGAGGGGAAAACAGGTTAGAGAAGGTCAGCATACCTAAAACAGAGCAAAAAATAACTCCTAGCATTGTGCGGGGGCAGTGCTCCTCCAAGAAAGAGGCTCGGCCCAGAAAAAGGTGGCTGTATGGGACTTGCAAGAGGGGGGGGGGGGGGAGGGTGAAACAAGTGAAAGAATTCCGGAATGATTCGAGGATGCGTCATAGGCAGTTGAGAACGTGAAAAGCAGCAAGGAAACACCAACGCGTAGATGTCAAAGAATTGTCTGCGTACAAGAGGAAAAACAAAAGTGAAGAGCGAGCCTCATGTTCGGCGCCCCAAACGCTGGAAGTGGAAACGTGGAGCTTCGGCACGGATTTCGTCAAAACGGCTCCAAACATTAGCGTGATGCATACATTTTATACGCACCAATGTAGGCAGGTCGGCCTGAGCCATAGTCATGTGGCCCACCCACGCGTGTCGTCTGCGCTATAGTCGAATACAACTTAAGTCTGCAGTGAAGCTCCGCCCAAATTCAGCCTTCGCGCACAGAATTCCTCCACGACGATAAAGTAGTCCGCTGCTTAAACGCTTCTTGTTAGGTAAACAAGAAGCTTATCACAAACAAAAAAATTATGAGCTCTAGAGTTTTGATACATGAATTATTTGATGTAGTTGAACATTAAAAAGCTGATTTCGTTTACAGTTGCGATTGGCCAGCGGAGTAATACAGGACGCCGCGGACCGCGGCCCAGAGTTAGCAAGTGCTGTTTTTTAAAGTTGTATCCACTATAGCTCGATATGACTCGACGCGCTACTCAGCAATGCACCAGTTCCGGCTCATTAGTATTAAAGAGTAGCGCAAAGAAAAAGCAAACGAAAACGATAGAATTACGATCGGTTAAAAGTTCCGAACTTTAATTTGATAAAGGTGATATTTATAAGCAAAACCGCATATAAGAGCCATATATATAGAATGCCAAAAAGCACAGTAGAATAAAAAAACAATTTACGACATTAAAAAAGCTAGCCACCCTAGCTTCGCGGCTTCAGGAAGCAGAGCAGTTCTTTTGAGAATTTTTTTAAAAATCTATCCTATATATACAATTTCTTTCTCGTCTCCTGCTTCTTCACGCTGTAAATGTGCAGCACGTTTTTCATGTCTACTGTTCATTTGCGATAAAACCGGAATCCCGCGTTATTAAGATCGTTTCTTATCTCCTAATGCGTCTTGCATATATTTGTGACCTAGTTAAGTTATAGTAACGGAAAAAGCAATTTATTTGTTTTTTTTTCTGGGGTGACGCATTTTATCGCGACGATGTTCGTCTCTGTGTTTGACGAGAGCGGTAGCTAAAAGCGTATTTCATGTCTTCTCAGGCTGTGAATAAGTAAGCGCTCTCAACACTCTACGCAGCAATATTTTTAAAGACTATGAATGCTTATACTGCGGTGTGGCCTGCCGACGCCATTTAGACATTTTGCAGTGAACTGCGGCTAGCTCAAAGTAGTCACATCGTATCATATTGCCACGTATCATTGTAGCGTCTGTTCGTTCGCGCAAGGCCGCAGAAAAGGGGTGTTATCATTTTTGTTCGTGACACGAGAAGCGACCGGACTAATCTCGATTGTTCACAGCCATGAACAGCTGCATCTACATGTTTCTAGATTACTCTAGATGATCTGGACCTGTTATCTCGAAGTTTCCTTGCCGGCTTTAAATTGAACGATGCCGCGAGCAGCGGGCATTCGTAGTTCGACGATTGACGAGCACGTTTGTTGCTTACGCCGCCGCCGAGTGATTCAGTTCTTTTGCGGGCGCAAGTCAACCCAAATAAAGAGCTTCGTTTGCAAGGCTTGTTGCTGTTTTCCTGACCGCTGGATTGCCGTCGCTACAACGTGACAATATTTTATGAGTATAGGTCGAAGCTGCCCCTACTGAAAAATCCGGTATGAATTTTAAACCGGAACCGCATACCGGGTTATTGTACAGGATTTGCGATACCGGATTACCGGAATATCCTGTATAAAACAGGACAGTCCTGTATAATACAGGACTCTCCTCTTTTGTACAGGATACTCCGGTAATCCGGTATCGCAAATCCTGTACAATAACCCGGTATGCGGGTCCGGTTTAAAATTCATACCGGATTGCAGGACAGTCCTGTATTCTACAGGCTAGGCCCATATTATACAGGAGGGCCCTGTATCACAGGACAAAGGCAGGAATAAAATGCTTCAAATATATTCCACTTGGACTAAATCTGCCCAAAAACTGGGGCCATAAGTGTACATGCCAAAATGCTGCAATATACAGAGCCTCAGAAACTGGTAATAAGGGAGTAATTACTCATTGGCATCCACCCAAGCGCAGCCATACGGCTACAAAGGAAAGCTGTACGGCTTTCTCAGAAACTACGTAGTTAAAGAAAAATTCGTCCTGGTCCGAGGTTCGAACCCGGAACCACCGCCACACCGGAGCAGTCGCTCTACCAATTGAGCTAACCGGGACGGCAAGCTTATGGTAGGGCGAGAGCGAATTTATCAGTAACTCGAAGTTTCTGAGAAAGCTGTACAGCTTTCCTTTGTAGCCGTATGGCTGCGCTTGGGTGGATGCCAATGAGTAATTACTCCCTTATTACAAATCTACTCCACCTTGGGGGATTCCCCTAAACATTTGACCAGAAACTGGTAATCTGCGATTATCAGCGACTCGTATTGCAGTCGATGTGCAATTGTGTTATTTGCTCCCAGCTTTTACCAAATATTGGTAGCTTGGTGAGTATTGTAATGCATCAAAAACTCCAAAAGATGTTTATTTTTTTCGCATGTCTTGAACCAGCTCACTGAGGTAATAATTTAACTCTTTGCGACGATCTACCGGCGCTGGGGTCTCTACAGGGTGCTGGCCAATGAAGTAGTGAAAAGCACCTGCAGAAAAGAAAATATGATTGGTAGTACATAATGCCCCCACCTTATCATTTAATTGCATGGGCACTGACACACAACATAATGCATTGAGCACTGTGACATGCAACTTACGGCCAATGGCTTGTAGCTTTTCAGGGGTCTTCCTGCCCACTGTCGAGGCTTCTGACTTCAGGTTCCGATGGCAAGCTTGCCCTGTAACGCTCCTTTCCAGGAGTTGTGGAGTCGTCCAAAGGCTGCGTCCTTGCAGAAACGCGAATCTTTCGGTGCCACCATAACTGCTGCCCACGTTGCCGAAGGAATAAAAATTCCATTCCCTAGGTGGACCTGTATACAATAATTACAAATGCATACCCCAGTAGCACAAACGGGGCTCTGAATTGCGGGCCCTCGTGGGCCCAGACAAGCCACAGACAAGCAAGGCGTCTCAAGACGCCAGGCCCTGAGCATTGGCAATGCTCAGTATCGTGAATGCACCTCACGCCTTCCATATTTGAATCAATAATGTATTGAAAATCTGCGTCGTAACATTGTTGGTGTGTAAACAGGTTGCTCGGACGATTCCGATGCTTGCGTGGTCATCCTCCATTATTTACGGCACATACCGCAGCATCGATGCGATGCTTGATGTTTGTTCAAGGGCTTGAGCAGCTGCCCCTCAGGACGCTTATCGATGATTGCTCTCGCACGTGTACACCACATGCCTCTGTAAAGAAAGAATACAAACTATAAAACTAATTTTAGTCGTGTTATCATGAAGGACAAGCAATTTCGGTATGTAACTGAAAGAAAATTTTGCGCTATTCCGTCCCTCTACGCTGTGCAATCTACAAAGTTTTAGTTAAAAAGACACTGGACAGTTAGAACGTTTCTGTTGACGCCGAGCATATGCCCGAGACGGAGGCAGTACTTATAGAACAGAGTGATTTAAAATGCGTACTTACGTCCTAGCAGCACGACGTCGCTGTCATAAAATCCGCCTTCACCGCCGTGGCCTCCACCGGTCACATGTTCACCACTCACGTCTTTCGGAGTGAAGTCATTCACCACTGAGACAAGGATGATAGGGTTCCATCATATTTGCACTGGACGTACGCATGAAAGGCGATGTCATCTTTGATCATGGATTGATCAAGGCAACACGAAGAAAGGCGCAAAAAATTGTATAACACAAATTCAACGCCAACGAGCGAGTGCCAGCGTGTTTTCGCAGCTACCTTCATCGTTGACACTCAATTTCCCAGCCGCAGGAGAGAAAAACCTGTTCCAAACAAACGCAGGAAAGGCGGGGGAGGAAAGTCACCGCGCTGCGACCGGGCACAGTGAAGAAGCAGAATCGGACCTCCTCGCCACTTCATGGAAGCCTCGCGGGTAGCGTGGTCGGGAGGGCGGCTTAAAATGCTCGGTCGTGGGTTGTAGAGTGAGCGCCTCCGCGCCGCTTCGGGGAACGCACTGGAAGGGACAGGACAGAAAAGCCAGGAATGCGCAGGTTTTTTTTTTTTTTTTGCGACCGGACCCAGGAAAAGCAAAGGCGGTGAGGAGAGAAAAGAAAAAAGCTTTTAAAAAAAAAATTGCGCCAAGACGGGTTACTCGTGTAAGGTTTCTACAGGTGGTTTTTGTTTTTATTTTGTTCTCTCGAGCGCTGTATCTTTTAGTTGGCACGAAGCGTCGTCCTTAAGGGAACACCCCAAGCTGCCGGCTCCGTTGAATTAACCTTTTCTTGTTGGTCGATAGAAATGTTCTGGCCGATTTGTGATTAGTATGTGTTCCTGATAGAGTGAAGGGTGGGGCCCCTCGCGATGACGCTTGGACAAGTTGCGTTATCAATGGGCGATCACTTGAAGAAGAAGTGCAAAGAATTCCTGCACGAAAACCAAGAATTTTCTTTCTTCATCGATGCGTCGCTAGAGGCTGCCGCTAGCGAACATTTAGAAAGCTGCTGCAATCAACGCGACAGTAACAAACTTTTTTGAGCCTCTGGCGCAGTCACCGGAGGCTCGCCATGTTTATCAGCCAGTCTTGAAGTTCTGCACTGTGAAATCCAGAGTAATCTTCGAAGGACTTACGAAGGCTGCTGGCAGATATATACTAGCCGGTTGCCCGCACACAGCCGCCCTGGCTTTGTCAGGGTGCTGCACGGGAAGCAGCCCCCGCCTTTCATTCACAAACTGCATGTTTTGTCACTACGAAGCTCACGCTTAGCCCTTTTCTTTTCCTAGACCTTTCAACAAAACCATGTATGTGTTGATTATCGCACTTATGCGCATGCTGCCCCCCCCCCCTTCCCCTAAAAAATATCTGCTGGCGTACAACAGTCAATCTGCAGACCAAGCACCAGAACCGCAGCACATAAAGCTCTGAATACAGGCTGGTATGTCCGGTTTGAGCTCCGTACAGGACTAGTCTGTCCGGTTTGAGCTCCGTACCGGACTGGTCTGTCCGATTTGAGCTTCGAACCGGGAATGGACTGCCCGGTATGAGCCCCGTACCGGAGCGGTCTCTCCGGTTTGGGATCGATACCGGACCGGTATGAACCAGTATAGCCATCAAACCGGACGGGTCTCGCCGGTATGAGAGTGATACCGGACCGGTGTGAAACCGATATGTTCCGGTAAAATCCGGTTTGCCGCGATACCGGATTTTTCAATAGGGGCGGGCAAGGCAGTGTAGTGAACGCTGTTTCTTTTGACAACATTTTTTTTCTGTGCCTTGCTATTCCAGACGATGGAGTTGAAAAATATCCTCGGTGCGAAGTTCACCGCATTTTATGTTAGGCGAAACTACTTACTGCAAAATTTCAGCGTCGCAGTAACAAGGACGAGACGAGAAGGACGCAAACACAAGCTCTGACTAACAACTGTGTTTTATTGCTGTGAGCCAGCTTATATATAAGAACTAGGTACAAAACAACAAAACAGAAACCCAACACATCACCTCACGCATTCGTGGCACGGTTATCGGAATTGTCTCCTTTTCCTCTAATCTTTAATCCTATGATTGGCGTTCAGAAATGACATTTCTTTTTCATTAAGGCGCACAGAGGGGTTGCTCACACTTAACTGCGCATTTTGATATCGCCAGAGCTTCTGCTATCAGCCTTGTGGTGGTGTCCCGACACTTGCGAAGATTAACTGTTCTTACAAGGGCAGGGGTGCAGCCCTTGCACTGGCTACAGTGTAAGGCGAGTTCCCCTGAGTTTGGGTCCCTTAGATACCTTTTGTGCTCTTGTAACCTTGTGTTCAGGCATCTCCCTGTTTGGCCTATATAGATGTTGCCGCACGACAGGATAACTTAATATACCACAACTTTTTCACAATCGACGAGACGAGGACGGTGCCTTGTCACGCAGTCGGGCTCACGTTCGGTGTCAAAATTCACTCCTTTGCACAACTGATGCAGTTTCTTTGGGGCCGAGAAGAAAATATCAACCCCCGCTCTGTTTCCTATCCTTTTCAGTTTCTGTGATACCGCATCATCACCGCTGCCTTTGTTCGACGTTCATTTGTGGTGGGCCCATTTCGCGGTTGTTTAAGTATGCCCTCTGCAACGGCAATTAGGAGATGCGCTGGATATCCGGCTTGCTCCAGACCACGCACTTGGCTTTGAAAGTCTTCTTCTTTACGGTGCCCACATCTCTTCTCAAGAGCGCGCACAAAGCATTACTTCACACTGGCCCTCTTCACAAGCTTTGAGTGCGCTGAGGCATACGGGAGGACTGGTTCTTTACCCCTCGGCTCACAGGATCAGCAAGCGTGTTCAGAGCCAAAGTACAGTCCTAAATTTAAGAACCTAGTGTGGCCATTGGCTGGGCGCTCATGAGTCACCTCCAACTGTCGAAGACACTCTGAAAACATTGTTAAAACTTCTGGGACTCGCGTATTCGCACAACCGTTTTCGTCGTTCAAGATCACGAGAAAATCATCTACAAACCTAAACACTTCGTCTATTCCAAACTCAGCGCATCGGTCCCGTATCTTGCGGTCCCGGACAGCAAGGCATATATCGCTTAGTACGGGCGTGACATAAGAACCAATGCGAATCCCGTTTCTGTGAGAGACAATGTGGTTTTCGAACTGTGCAAAGGTGGAATTCAGGTAAGTGTCCAGCAGCTCCAAGAAGCTACTGACGGCCACTCCTGAAGCATTCTGAAATCTAACGGCACCATGGGCCTCGATACAATCTCTGACATCGCTTAACAGGTCGTCATGCGGGAGGAAACAATGCAAGTCTTTTATTTCCACAGATATGGCAGTAAAACTACCTCCGCGCCTCTCTTTTAAGTAGCCAATCACCTGCTCGGAGCCTTTCACCTGAAAAGGGTCGTCAATATCGAGCACATATAGATGAGTCTGAAGAAACTTTCCTGGATTTTTCTGCAATGCCCCATTCTCCGAAACAATAACACAGAGTGGGCAGTCAAGCTTGTGCGTTTTTGCGCTAAAAAATATATCTAAGTATAGCTTATTGTCACCATTGATACTCCGAGCAAGCTTGTCTAGGTTTAAGCTTTCGCACACCTTTATAGCATGACGTTTCACTTATCTCAAAGACACTTCGTCGTGCCTGTCAAAGACCGAGTGCACTGCATCAGTAGTACGTGATTTATACGCTTCGCTTGACATAACGACAAAGCCACCCTCTTTTTTTGCCGGTAACAGATTCAGAGACCTTCCCCTTAGACAATCAACTACTCTTCTGCGCTGCAATTTTCCAGTATGCAGAACCAACTAGCCAGTTACTATGTGTGAAACTACTTACACGCTAAAAAATCTAGAATAAGTCTGTATTTAACTGACAAAATTAGTGGGTAGAAGCATTAAATAAACTGAAAGAAAAGCGCATAGCGCTAGAGCGGCTGATAAGCCGCGTTTACAGGAATGCGAGAGCAGCGCATCATATCAACTTTCTGGTGTACCACCGTCATGTAAACAGGGAAAATGCGCCAGTAAAATTCATTAATCGCTCAGGCAGGCGGCAGATCGACAAGTGCAAGTCTAATTCAAACAACTTCTGGGGTGAGTAGGAACAGGTTTCGGTAGGGCGCCTAGATGTGTGCGCCCCTTCCCCTGCGCATCGAAACACCATGGCTTCCTGCCCCCCTCCCCCCCCTCGTCCTCCCTGGGCGCCTATGCAATACCTCCTCAGAGGGATAACAAAGCAGGCGAAGCTCAAGATGAAGCCGCCGCGGTGGCTCAGCGGCTATGGTGCTCGGCTGCTGACCCAAAAGACGCGGGTTCGATCCCGGCCGCGGCGGCTAGAATTTCTTTGGAGGAGAAATTCTAGAGGCCCGTGTACTGTGCGATGTCAGTGCACGTTAAAGAACCCCAGGTGGTCGAAATTTCCGGAGCCCTCCACTACGGCGTCTCTCATAGCCTTAGTCGCTTTGGGACGTTAAACCCCATAAAATAAATAAATAAATAAATAAGCTCAAGATGTGAGGGGCTGCCCTCCCCCGCCGCGTGCCCTAGACAAGAGGCCACTATTCTAGCTTGACTTGATGTGGTACATGCAGGCATGGCGTGTCCCCTCCGCGTGATCAAATCAAATCAAATCAAAGTTCATTTCCCATCTACCACTACAGATGGAGGAATCGTAGAAAAAAGCTGCCCTTGGGCAGCTTGACGAGTCTACAATCCTAATTATTTACAGGAAGGTAAGAAAAGAGTTTATAAAATTAAAAAAAAAACAAGCACATCAAGGAAGCACCGGAGAATACACGAAGCAGCAATATGTATACATAATGAAACTTAAACAATGTTATTCAAAAATAAATTATGTAGTTAACGACGTGAAAAAGAAAACAAATCGATGTTAATGTGGATATACCTGTTTAGAAGAGATGGAAGTGTGTACTGAAGCCATTCCCTACCAAGATTTAGTCGAGGTGTTGGCACTGTCCATTCTTCGCCACGTCTT
This sequence comes from Amblyomma mixtum, assembly GCF_055824585.1. NCBI lineage: Eukaryota > Metazoa > Arthropoda > Arachnida > Ixodida > Ixodidae > Amblyomma > Amblyomma mixtum. The sequence continues at coordinate 165,462,317 of NC_143021.1, forward strand.
GTTGGATAGACTGATTCTTTGTTCCTTAGTTCTGCTAAATTTTTGAGATTTGTTACATTCTTCTTGATTTCTGTTTTAAAAGTAACACTGAGGCGATATTTATAAAGATTATGTGCTTTAATAACTCTGGAATGACAAAAGAAAGCTGCACTTGGATGTCGGAACGGTAAATTATATGCATTTCGGAGATATCTTTTTTGCATTAAATGAATACGTTCAAGGTTAGTGAATGTTGTAGTGCCCCACACCAACTGGCAATAGTTTAAATGCGAGTTGAATATTCAATTGTATACCAGCATCTTAGTTTTTGTGGGAAGTATGCATTTTAGACGGCCTATAACACCAGTGATTTGAGCTATTTTTTTCAAGATATAATTGACATGATAATCCCATGAAATACTGGCAGAAAATATCACCCCAAGGCATTTAAACTGCTCAACAATTTCTACAACCCGCCAGTTTAATATACACTATGAAATACGATGCGCTACTGTGGTATTCATGTAAACGTGGAGCCCTTGTTAGCTTGCCTTCGTTGTCGCCCACATAAATCTCTTAAAGGGTCAGTCTACTCACCGAGATGAGTGTATAAATACTGGCATATTCTGGTAGTTGGCACCCTATAACATCAATAACGAGGGGTCTGCGCCCGGTTTAGGCAGGAATTTATATTTTATTTCGGCGTCAAAAGTCGCGTAAAAAAGCATGGTGGCGACCCCAAACGTTGATTTTGTTCAAAAAAGTGGTAGTCTTTTTTTGTAGAAGCATAAGTGAATATACTACGTACCATTTGTATGCCCCAATGTCAGAGAAACGCATGTTTTGTTCTAGTAAACTGTAGAAGGCGTACCGCTTGCTTTTTCTGTAAATCACATGAATATTTATAGTTACACGTACGCAAAACGCAGGCACATTCCCACTTTCCCACATTCCAAAAATGGCACATTCCCAAAAATGAACTCAGCCTATAGTGGCGCCATCTGGTCGTCAGGACGGGAACCATCGCTGTAAACAAACCGACTCTCTACTTAAGCCTAGGAGCGGCACAATCGTTACTCTAATTATTAAAATAAACCAAATTTATCTCTTATATGTTTTCTTATAGGCGAGATGAGACGAAGCGAAAGGCCGGCGCCCAATTTATGGCCAGTGAACGCACTGAAAAAGGCAGCAACAACGAGAATTCAGTCCGAAGCGAGAGGTCCGGCTTCGACGGGCGCCGCCATGTTTGTCGCCGCGCGGCGGAAATCCAGATGGTTGCCAGATGAGACTACCATCTCATACAGATGTGTTCCCACATTAATAAATTCGATTTTAAAATGTTCTACCGCACTCCTTGGCACCACAGCTGGCTAAACGGTAATTTGAGTGAAGAGCTATCGGTTGCCGCAAAGAAAATATGGTCGACAAAATTCAGTAGACTGACCCTTTAAAGCTACAGCAGTGCCTACGCCCCTTAATCTCCTTATTTCGGAAAAGCTTGCAAACCAAGCTTCGCGGCTTCAGAATGGAGATCATTCATTTTTATTTTTGTTTATCTAATACGTCCTTTTTTCCGCTCCTTGACTGCTCTCAGTGCCGTAGGCAGCGTCACACGACCTTGCATGCATGAGGTAATGAATTTGGTTGCGTCCGCTTGTTTGTGGTAAAACTATAATCCCGCTTCGATCACGCCTTATCATTTCTAGTAATAGCGAAGCACTGAGCTTGCATGAAAAAGAACATAGAACATAGTGATGCGCAGCTTCCAGGTACATGCAAAAGATCACTTCTGTGTTTTCTCCTGAGCCCTGTCGGATGAAGATTCAAAGCAACAAGTTTCCTTGTCCCCTGCACCACATACGTCAATGATAAGAGGCGCCGCTTTTCAAAATTGTTGCCTTGGGGAATGAATCTGACCATTGCTCATTTTTTTATCACTTGGTTTGTTTACATCGTTGTTTTCAGTAACCACACATCAATTTTTGACGCTGTTGTTGTTCATGAAACAAGGCAACTAATTGCAAATAACCAAACCTGCACGAATATCAAAAAAGAGAATGACGAAAATTGTCATTCAACAGAGCAGGGAGATCATTGGATGTGTCATAGAGTAATGGTCAAATGTTTAGGGGAATCCCCCAAGGTGGAGTAAATTTGTAATAAGGGAGTAATTACTCATTGGCATCCACCCAAGCGCAGCCATACGGCTACAAAGAAAGCTATGCAGCTTTCTCAGAAACTTCGTAGTTAAAGAAAAATTCATCCGGATCCGGGGCTCGAACCCGGGACCACCGCTTCACCGGAGCAGTCGCTCTACCAACTGAGCTAACCGGGACGGCAAGCTTATGGTAGGGCGAGAGCGAATTGATCAATAACTCGAAGTGGGAACAGTGTTGGTTTAGGGGAATCCCCCAAGGTGGAGTAAATTTGTAATAAGGGAGTAATTACTCATTGGCATCCACCCAAGCGCAGCCATACGGCTACAAAGGAAAGCTATAAAAGTGACATAGAGTGGCATCGCAAATGCAGGGAAAATAGCATACAAGTAAGGCCATCATTGTAGGTGTAAAGAGGTAGCACTGCCAATATGGGGATAACAGCAGACAAGTAGGACCATCGTCGGAGGTATAGTGAAGTGGCCCTGCCGTTATTGGGGGTACAGTAGACAAGTAGGGCAGGCATTACAGGCTAATTAAGCGTCATTGTCATAATGGGGACAACAGCGGACATTTAGGGCCATTGTTGAAGATGATATAAAGGGGCATAGCCGATATCAGGAGAAAAGTGGGTAAGTCGGGCCATTGTTGGATATGAAACTGAATGGCAATGCCAACAGGGGGACAATGAAGTCGACACTGGTTTGTTCTTCCTGGGTCATTGCCAAGCTAATGATTTTACTTTGCGTAAGAATTCATAGCAATTAAAGATGAAATTATAAATTTGAAAAGTTCTGAAATGAAAGAGAAAATAGAATTGGCCGAAGAGATTAGAAAATTTAATACAAAAAAAGCTGCTGAGGAATTTTTCAATGCGGAAATTTGGATACCATTAGCAAAGAAATCTGCCGGTAACAAATATGTAATTCTGGGGGTATTCGCAAACTTGAAGCAATGCGAAACCTCTGGCGCTAGCACCGCAGGAGAGAAGAAGTCGAACTGAAAAAGTGTGTCCCATTCGAGTAATTAAAATAGCTCTGTGTTTTCGCTCCAGTAATTTTCTTCAACTTTTTCTTTTGGGTCCTGACTGATGTATGTCTCTGTTTATTGCAAAGCTCTTCGTCTGTGCCTTAGAAAATACGCCTGGCTTCAGGTTGTTTAATGTTGGCTTCTCCTTTGGATGACTCTGTCTCAAGCATGTGCCGGAGAATGTTCCATGTTTTTGCTGCCCCCACGCTACAGTTCATTTCGCCGCGTGCTGTTAACCAATTCTCTTCCTCTCTGTCCCTGGCGTGCCTTTATGCACAATTTTCTGATTCTGCCCGGCTAGCTTACTGCGTTCCTCCGCCGTTTTTCTGTTTTCCTCCAGCTCCTTTTTTGGCGAGGAGTGTGAGGAGGCGGGGGTCTACAATAAGGTGTGCTTTTTTGCCCTGCACTTCCACTGTAGGGGTTTTATGTGCACCCTTTACTGTTCCGTCCAGGTCTCCATACAGCTGATGCTTTCTGTGCATTCAAATTTCCTTAGTATTCTGAACTGGTCCCATTCAGTTATTTCCGTGTGTTTTTATCTTCCTTTCCCTGTAACCTCTCCCCAGCGTTAGGCTGATTATGTAGTGATCGCTTCCTGGGTTTTCCCGGGTGTTAGTCCACCTTGTTCTGCTTATGTTCATAGTGACTGTCAGGTCCGGAGAGGTGTCTGAGGTCCCTAAATGCCCGCCTGTGGTGAAGAAGTCCGGGTCGTTATGGAGGGTAAATCCTTGCCTGTGAATGCGTTCCATAGTTTTTCCCTTTGGGTTCAGAGTCTGGATAGGCCAATTCTACGTGTCTCGCGTTGAACTCTCCCCCTATTACTAATGGGTCCTTGTCTGCGATCTTGCTAGCTTTTTTGAAATGGGACCCAAAGACTCCCTCAGGCTGACTGTACATGTTGAATAAGAAGAGGCTTTTTATGTCGCTTCTCCTTGTAACGACCTCCGTGAGGACGTAGCCATGTTGTTCATTCCCCGTCTCCCGTATGATCGCAGCTATATTCTTTGTTATGAAGGTTACTACTCAGGGTTCCTCCTTTCCGCTGTTGTAATTTTTTTGCCCCGTGAATGTGACCTCAGTGGCCACCTACTGCTATTGCCTCTTCGTCTAGCAATTTTATAAAGCGTTGCAGAAGCGCCCTTTTCCTGTTCAGGCTTCTGCAGTTCCAGTGCCGCAGTACGTTGTTATCTGGTTTCTTTCTGGATTTGGTTGCTTTTTCCCTCCATTGAATTTAACTCCTGTTTCCCTCTTGATCCTGGACCCCTTTGGTCACTAGGTTCTGCAGTGTTTCCATTTCGTTACTTAATGCCCCCAGCCTGGCGCAGACTGCGTCCCTTTGTTTCCTTATATTTTTGACCACGTGTTCGATCGCTGTGTCCATGTTCTGAAGCTTTCCTTCAGGAGCGTTCACCTTAGTCATTATTGGAGCTATGTCGCTGCCCCTTCTCTTTTGCGGGGGTGGTCCGGCTGGATTAGCTGCAGCCTCCGCCGCGCCCTCGATGCCTTCTGGATTGGCAGCTGTGGGATTCTTAGCTATTCCATTACTTGCGGAAGCACCGTGAGAGGTCTGTAAGTTTGACGCACGTTTTAGGTTTTCAACTTCGCCAGTCAGGGTTGTGACTAGCTTTCTAAGTGATTGATTGTACTTCTCTAGCTGTATGACTCTCTAAATTTAACCCGGGTTTGATTTGCCCGAAACCTCAGCCTCTTGGCTTCTCCCTGGCTCTGGTTCTGCGATGGATTGCTGGGGTCCCTGGATCCGGCCCCCCTTCCTTGCGCTCCCGGAAGGACTCTGCGGATTCCTCCTCCACCGATGCGGTTGCCGCGAGGTAGGCCCCCTCCTACTGCATCCGGCGCTCCGCCGCACCAAGCACCCGAGCTAGATGTGGTCCTGGGGTTCCAGGCTTGCTGGTCCCGGACCTGGGACCAGTCTGTGGCTGCATGTCCCGGACCAGTCAGGTCCCGGACCTCACTGGGTCCGCCGAATTCCTTGGCTATCTGGGTCCAGGCTGCTTTTCTACTCTTGGTAGCTTCTGGTTCTCGGCATCCCGCGTTCTTGGCTTGAGTTGTTTGCCGCTCCATCTTACTCCTGCGCTTCAAGTCTTCCCCACATTTTCCTCTCGGTGATGAAGGGAATCTGATAGATACTCCTACATTTACTATCTCCCAGAGCGTACGGCTTGCCACACAGTTGGCATTTGAGGCTTTGGCATAGGTGACCCTCCGCCGGGTTTTCACCGCAGCCGCGAACCACACTTGTGTTTGGACAAACATCCGATCTCTGGCCTATTTGTCCGCAGGCATAACAAACCGTATTTTTTGCGCTGTTGGAAATAGCGCATGTTCATTCCCCGCATTCGTATCCACATTGGCACTCTCCACTCTTCGAAGAGTACTATTATCGTACTTCCTTTGCCAACCTTACGGACACCCAGGATTGCTGGATTGCTCTTGTTCATGCTTATAATGGCGTTAATTTCTTCGTTGGTTTTTCCAGGATCAACGCTGAGTATCATTCCTTTTCCGCACTCTTCTGGCGTTGGCAAGTACGCTTTCACTGCTACGGCCATTTTTGGATCAATGACCAGGTGGCTGATTCCCAAGTATTTGTTCGCGCGTTCTTCACTGAGGATTGCGATAAGTAACGACTGTTGTTTCATGGTTGGTATGAACGAGTCGTCAGCTCCCATTCCGACCTCGAGCCCCGTTGCACTGGCTATGACAAAGGCCAGATTCAGCTTTCCAATTTTTTCTAAAATGGCACCTTCGAGAGTCTCGGAAGAGCCTTCTGGCAGTTTCCTCGGTAGTTTCTAGATAGAGCGCTCCGCGATCCTCTTCGAAGGCGGCTTGTATCCGCGCCGCTCTTAGCCGAGCGCCTCGAAGTTTAACTCCCTGGTAAGTTCTACTGGTCGTCATCATCATCATCAGCCTAACTACGCCCACTGCAGGGTAAATGCCTCTCCCATGTCTCTCCAATTAACCTTGTCCTTCGCTAGTTGCGGCAAATGTATTCCCGCAAATTTGTTAACCTCATCCGCCTACCTAACTTTCTGCCGCCCCCTGCTACGCTTGCCTTCTTTACGAATCCGCTCCGTTACCCTTCAGGACCAGCGGTTATCTTGCCTTCGCATTACATTCCCTGCCCAAGCCCACTTCTTCCTCTTGATTTCAACTAGGATGTCATGAACACGCGTATGTTCTATCACCCACTCCGCCCGCTTCCGATCTCTTAACGTTACACCTACCATTTTTCTTTCCATAGCGCGCTGCGTTGCCCTTAACTTAAGCTGCACTCTCTTTGTTAGCCTCCACGTTTCTCCCCATAGGTGAGCGCCGGTAAGATACAGCTGTTGCATACTTTTTTCTCTTGAGGTTGGTTTGGTTCATTGGGTTTAACGCCTCATAGCAACTTAGGCTATGAGAGACGCCGTAGTGAAGGGCTCCGGTCATTTCGACCACCTGGGGTTCTTTAACGTGCACTGACATCGCACAGCACACGGGCCTCTGGAATTTCACCTTCATTGAAATTCAGCCGCGGCGGCCGGGATCGAACCCGCGTCTTTCGGGTCAGCAGCCGAGTTTTCTCTGCAGGGATAATGGTAAACAGCCATTCATGATCTGAGAGAACCTGCCATATGCGCTCCACCCCATTCTTATTTTTCTAGTTATTTCCCCCTTATGATCCATATCAGCTGTCACTACCTGCCCTAAACAGACGTATTGTCTTGCGACTTCCAGCACCGCGCCATCAATTTAGAACTGCTGTTCTCTTGCTAGACTGCTGAATATTACTTTGCTTTTCTGCATGCTAATTTTAGCCGCACCGCTCAGCTCTGCCTCGAGGTACCGTAATTCAGCTCTTCCTCGGTAGCACTTCTACCGGTAACCCCCTCAGTAATCACTGCTGGCCGCAGGTGTTAGACGCGCCTAGGAGCCCGCACTCCCGCGGCTGTTCCAGCGGCGAGGGTATTGACGGCCGCTGCGGCGCAACACGTGGTCGGCTCTTAAGATTATCATAAAAGTTGGAAAAATACGCCCACCTCTGATATAATCGGTCCACATGTAGTCCTCAGTGTGCTCTCTTCAATAATTGTCATTTTGCTGTTGGATGGCAGCCCCAAAATCAGTCCGCGGTCGGATTGTAGTGGAGCGAGTGGACGCATGTCCTACCTAAAGTCCCTGTATGAGCTTTTCTAAAAAAAGCTAACTACCGAAAACGTTTGCGGCGCCGCCGACGCACACTATTGGACAGCGCCCACTTCCGGTTGGGAACTGGTTCCGTTCCGCCATGTTCTTCCTAAGCCGTCCGGCTGCATAGTTCGACGGCGCTTGCACGCTACTCGTATAGTTGTGCTGGCGACGGACATTCAGCAGAGGTGACTTTTTTATATTTGTCGCTGTGTGCTGGAAATAACCTGAGTTATTCGGGCGCTTTTTTGTGCCCGAGCAGCAGCCGAAATGCCGGGTTGTTGCGCCTTCGGGTGCTCAACCCAGTCAAGAAAAGGGCTGGCGTTGTTTTCAGTGCCGCTTGCAAAAAACGACATTGTGCGACAGAAAGCGTGGCTCCACAGGATTGGGAGAAAAAATTTCAAGCCGACGAAGTCAAGCAAGCTATGCGAGGTAAGTTCAATTCCGGCTTTCCATCGTTGAGATTCGATGCTCTAGTAGCAAACTTCGGCTGGTGTGTAAGAATTGGTAAAGCTCCCAGCTCGCACTGTGTTTGCCGATTGTTTGATTACGCGCTGCTGTCCGCCTTTATCATTTCGTAAACATGCATGTCAGTGCAAGTATGCGCGTGTATTTCAGCCTACGGCCCCACTCCGGCACCCACTGCAGCTGGTCCATTGAGATGAAGTAGCCAAAACCTTTTCGCTCAGTAATGCGCACTGAAACAGTAGCCTCTTGCGAAGTGTTCTGCTGTACCCCCAGCCAATTCTTTAACAGTATCGCGCGACTGTCAACCAGCCTGCTTGTCAGCGCCTGATGACGGCGCAGAGCGGCAAAACGAGCGAGAATCAGTGCATCTAAAACTAATGCGCTTATTCTCGCTTGATTCGCGCTCCGCGCCGTCGGCTGGTCGACGGTCGCGCGATACTGCTAAAGAATTGGCGGTGTGTACATAACCCGCGCTCCAATTAGATGAATTTACATGTGGTCGCGCTCGCGGATAGCATGTGTGAATTCTTGGAGTGTTAGCTGCGCAAGTGCTCTACGTGCCAAAAGTTTAGTGGCGCGGGCTCAAAGGAATTTTATTGCTGTGCGAAACCAACGGCCAGTCTCAGCGTCCACTGCCCATAATATTCCTTTCATTATATTCCCGCCATACAAATAATCCGCAAGGCAGCACCGTAATTATTTCGTGCATACCGGCCACCCGCAGACATCAGCTTCCCAGTCTGTCCTAGAAACCCATCAAGGGACTTAGTGTGTTCACCTGCACAGCTGGGTTTTTGTATTTTTCATTTTCATATATATTACTAATACGACTACCCTTCTTTACAGCTCCATTTTACAGAAGACCAATTCGAGCCCATAATTCTGAGGAAGCTTGGCATAAAGAAACTGAAATGCACTGCTGTCCCATCAATATTCTCCCACCGGACAGCAAAGCTGCCCCGCAAACCACCACATCCTCGTGGTACTGTCCACGCCTCGGGTAAGTGGGGCCTCATTGTTAAGCGTTTTGAAAAATGGCACCTAGCATGTTACCGAATTTCTTCATTTTTTTATTCTGACTTCTGCATTACCTTATTGAATAAGGCCAACATTACATAAGTACCTAAACTAGACTGCACTGTTTGTTGCCGACACACAGCTATTCCTGCTGCTTGTTCTTCAGGGCCATCTGCTGAAGGCGTGCCGAATGCATCTGGTGAGAGAGCTGTGCATTATCAGTGTCCCGTCAAAACACGTTTAGTTCAATGCTTCATTCCTTAATGAGTCTACAGTTTTATGTGAATGCCCAAACTTAGAAGTGCATTTTGCCTTTCCTTGTAGCACTGGAAAACATTCCCAGCTGTTCTGAGCTAGGCTCTACAGCTGAGAGTGCTCCTGAACCTCCATCACATGTTCTACCTTCCCTGCAGTCATGCTCAGAAGGTATGTCATTCTTTATGTCAGTATCAACTTCATGCTATACAGAGGGTTTTGTATTGAAAATAATGTTTGTTGAACTTGAATTCATTAGAAAACAGCAAGGAATATCGGTCTTGCACTGGTTTATAATTAGCTGTCATTACTGGTTTTCAGCAGAAAGACACTATTGACCAGGGCGGAGAGTTTAAATCTAGCACTCTAAATCTTTCACCGTATCGTGTTGTGTGCTTTTTCCAAAGTTATAACACTAGCTTCTGCATACATGAAGAGACAGCCTTGGTGATGACATGTTTTTCTTTTGTATAGAGGGAAACACATCACAGGAGGCTCCATGTGGCTTTGAGAATTCAAGCATTAATGCCCTCGCTGTGCAGCGTGTTATAATTGAGCATCCCAGGAAGACAGTGCTGCTCTGTACATCTGAAAACGCAACATTTACAGTCGAGAAGTCTCCGTCACAAATGCAAGGTACATACTTATTACATTTAGTGTGCATTTCCTCACATGGGAAGACTCAGCAGTGGGTAGAAGAGTCATAACTTGCTTCTATTTGCAGGTACAGTCAGCCGTTCTCTTCTGAAATTCCAGAAGAAACCTGCCATGAGTAAGTACATTTTCCTCGGTAGGCCATTCTTCTCACTTATCAGTAGTGGATGTGCCTGCTTTGCGGCGTAAGATAACTGCATAGTGCTATTTTTTCACAGAAAACAGCTCTAATCTACCACCACAACTGCTAACCCCAAATGGCTGCAATTTATTTCTACTTTGCAGAAACTGACATTCACACGGGATCTAGTGACAAGCAGGCATGTGATGATAGAGAAGAGATGCCTAGCGCTGGTGCATGCGTGCAGAACTGCATCAGTCAGCCACCAAGCAAGAGGCGACGTATGGATACCCCTGGCAGCACTGCAATGGCGTCCACGGCTATTTGTTCCTGCACACTTGGTTAGTGTTGATGAGTTTTATTAAAATTACATCTGCAATGTAGAGCCCTTGCCATGTGGCTCATGCAGTCAAGCTGTCTGTGTATCAATATGAAAAACATTTTAATGACCTTCACAGGACCCACTCAAATATCAATTCCACAGCAATGTGTTGCAAGTAATGTTTGTCTTTTTACATAATGATCTTTGAATTTACATGAAATATAACCCTTTGACACCCAGGATTTCTCATTGCTCCATGAGCTGACAACTTCCGTTGTAAATGCCAGTGTATAACGAAGCAATAATATGGCACTAAAAAATTGGCTAAATTTGCAACTGTACAGTAAGACGGTTCTACTGGGGTGTTTTTTTTTGTTCCAGTTGCACACTCAGAAGCCAATGTTGTACTGTGTTGATCGCAATATTCAGCTTCCTCTATACCCTCTTTTGATGTGACAGGAATAATATGTTTATAGTTGTACAATGTTGTATTTTAACATTCATTTGCTGCTCAAATTTATTATCACTCTGTAATAGTTGGCCAACCTTCCTCATTCATGTTTCTTAATAAAAAAGTGAGACGTGCCGTCTCTTTCTACGTTATGAAGTTCGGAGGAGCTATTCTCAGAGCAGATGTGAAAAATTTCAAATGAGGTAATATTTAAGAAAAAATATTCAGTTGTCGTTCGTGTGAAATGTTGGGCTTTAAAGCGTTAATGACTGTTGTAAAGGTGATCAATTTCTAATTTTGTTTCAGATGGCGCTGACCCTCAGGTTGAAAGTGTGCAGAAGGAGATGGAGACCTTGAAAAGAAAGCTTGCTGGATGTCAGAAGCGAGCAAGAACACTGGAAAGACAGAACCAGAAACTTGTGGAAGGTAATATCATTCCAATGGAGACATTAATATCAGTGCACAAAAAAAGGAAGGAGATTGCTAAAGGAATACAACATTTTTCCTTGCATGTTTTCTTCTTTTAAATGATGCATCAGACATTCGTATACACGAATCACAGTGTAACATTTGCATACAACCGATAAATAATTTGATTGAATTCTTTGTTGATGCTGTTGCGGTTTCACCTTGTTGAACGATGGCTGTGGCATGTAGTTGACCTTTAGATGGCATAAGGCACAAAAAAGCAGGAATATATTGCTGACATATCATTTGTTGTCATTCCATCTCCTGAAGCAAGCTGGTATGAGTGTTGCAGTGAATTGAAATTATGTAGCAGTGTTTATATCGCAGGTTTTTTCGTACCTCACTGAACCTAAAGGTCAACTACACGTCACAGCCATCGTTCAGTTCATGAAACCAAAATAGCATGAGAGTAAAAATTCGGCTATAAATTATTTAATGGTCGTAGGTGAATACCACACGATGTTCCATACATTCTAATATATAACGCATAATTTGAAGGAAGCACACTACTAAAATTAGGTGTCTATAGTCCTTTAATACCACAGCATGTCTCCTGCATGGAAAACCTTCACTGATACACTCAGGTCTGTATTTAAAGAAGTGAAAATTCATATGTGGTAATTTTTAGAGCTGCCTTGGTTATTTCATATCTGTTCGAAGTGAGCTGTTCATATAAATGCCTGTTATCCATTCTACTTGGGTGTCGAAACAAAGCTTCACTGCCGATTTAATGCGTGTACAGTGTTGAATAATAAATGAGCAGGCCGGTTAGCAAGGCTAAGGTGGAATATCATGCAGTAGCACTAGTTACTGTGGGCACCTAAGGTACATATGCGCTGAAGGCATTTGACCTAGCCCTTGACCTAAAGTTGTTCGCCCTGAAGGCATTTACTTTGAAGGACTTCTCCTAGGTGAAGGCAAGCCAGGTGTGCACGCCTGGCAGGTTGCCCACAACCCAGTGGGCAGGTGGGCCGCCTCATAAAGCCCAAAATCAGAAAATGTGCCTAGTAGTGCTGTCACACTAAAAGCAGAATGTTTTATTATTTTGTATATTCAAATTTGATCTCAAATGGCAGTGATGGAAGCTGATGGTGAAAATTGACAGTGCAGACCATGCGATTTTTGTTTCAAGCCCTCTTTGAGCATCCATCCGTATAGATACACCTCCGACTTTGCTGTGCCTTATATTCCCAATTATTGTCCTGTTGACATGCAGGCATCAGCAAATACTTCAATCAAGACCAGCTTCGAAGCCTCCAGATGAGCACGATGCAAGGCTCAACATGGAGCAACGATACTGTGGTGAAGGCATTGAAACTGAGGTTGGCCTGTGGATCGCGGGGCTACGATGTTGTACGGGAACTGGCCAGCCCGCTTCCCACAGAGCGGACTTTACAACGAAGGATCGAAAGCTTCAAATTCAAGCCTGGGATCCTTGTGGAAATGATGGACCTGCTGAAAATAAAGCTTGGCAAACAAACAAAAATTGTTTACAGAGAATGTTCACTAGCTCAAAGGTGTATGTAGACCTTATATGAAAGTAGATAAGGGAACGGAAAAGAGGGGCTCGTTATCACATTTATGATGGAAGCCAACAGTTACCAAAACGAAGGAGCATAGGGGATATTTATTTTTTAATAATTTGTGATGTTCATCAATGGAAGGCCAATAAGGTGATTATTTTTTTATTTTGAAAAGATAATTGGTTACAAACCAGAAGAAAAAACAAGCACATGCCACTGGTGGGATCCAAACCAGTCATACTAGGCGTACTACTTCTGTCACTACACATAAATTCCCCCGAAAGCAGAATATTAGACAGCCATTGCCGTAGCCCAGTTGGCAGAGCACTGGACGTGGAATTCGAAGGTTGTGGGTTCAGATCACACTGGCAACGTGTTTTTTTTTTGTTTTGCTTTGTAATCAGTTATCTTTAAAAAATAACCATCTTATTGACCTCCCTTTGATGAACACCACAAACTCCAAAAAAAGAACATCTCCTATGCTCCTTGGCTTCGATGACTCCTGGCTTCCGTCATTATTTAAAAGTAGTCTTTTATTGTAGCTATGCGCAGAAAATGTGTATATGGGTTCTAGTACCCCTTCTTTGTTCAGTGAGTGGCTTTCTAGACATTCTTCCTATTGTTGCTTTTCAGATCGGTCTTCTTTCTGAGGAAGAGAGGCATGCCGTACTCATGATTGATGAGCTCCAAATCACCAAAGGTCTGGACTTCGACCCATCGACCGGCCGGATCATTGGTGTGCCATCAGTTCCACTTGCGAATGGTACACTTCCTGAAGACTGTGTGGCAACACACGGCCTTGTAATGATGCTTGGAGGGCTGTCAACACGATGGAAGCAGACAGTCGCATATGAATTTACTGAAAACAGCTTTCATGCTCCTACCATCAAAATGAAGATTGAAGCTGTGATAGCAGCATGCGAAAACATCTGCATAAAAGTGCATGCCATTGTTGGCGACATGGGACCCTGCAACCAGGCACTATAGCGGTGCTTTGGCCTTTCAGTGGGCAAATGCACTCAGCGGAAGTGTTATATAAATCATCCGCAGGATACTGCACGGCGCCTGTATTTCATGGCAGATGTGCCTCATCTGCTGAAAAACTTGAGAAGTCATCTCACAAGAGGCCAGAACATATATCTGCCAAATGAAATTGTTGAGGCCAACAAACTTCCTACAAATGAAGTATGTCTCAAACCGATAGAAGAGCTGATAGAGCTTGAATCAGGCGCTGATTTTAAAGCAGCGCCAAGACTCAAAAAAGCATGCATCAGTCCAGGCCACTTTGACAAGATGAAAGTGGCGCCAGCATACACCTTCTTCCATCATCATACTGCTGCAGCACTCCGGTATCATGTGGAAATGGGGCACTTAGATGAGACAGCAATCACAACTGCTTGGTTTGTCGACCAAGTGCAAAAGTGGTTTGGTTTGATGACATCCAGAACAAAAAAGGAAGCCTTACTACACAGGAGACCAGATGGCATCAACTTTCTGGAGAGCATCATATGCCTATTCCAAAGCATCTCAATTGGCACTAAAGGGGGTGCATGGAAGCCTGTTCAGACTGGCGTTCTTTTGTCGACAAGATCAGCACTCGAAATTCAGGACGAACTTTACAGGAACCATGGATTTAACTTTTTGCTTTTTTCTCGTCTCAGTCAAGATGCCCTCGAAAACTTCTTTTCAACGATTCGGCTCCGTAATCCAGTGCCAAAGCCTAAGGATTTCAAGTGTGCACTGCGGAGTGCATCCTTAGCACAATTCCTGCGGCCAAGCCCTAATGGCAGTTATACTGCTGTCGATGGTGAAATGCTTGTCGGCATAAAGGACAAACACACAAAACCCCAGCCAACGGCCATCATTTGCCCTACGAAGACAATGCTGGAGTCCTTCACTGTAGATGATGAGGGGGCCTTCGAGTACTTGTGTGGTTATGTGGTGTCCAAAGTGAAAAAAAATTTAAGACTTGCCATTCCTGTGCTGCTGCGATCTCTACAAACAAGCCAGCAAAGGACTGCAGCAGACTGATGCAACTGAAATCTTTCTTGACTGATCGTATGCCCCTGGTTGTACCGACAGAAGATGCTTTCAGGCTCTTGAAAACAACGGAAGCATTTTTTCTGAGCAACAAAGAAGCACTTCTTCAGAATCGCGCACGTATTATTGCTGTGAAGAAGGCGGTCCTTAAAGTTGTGCCTACCAGCATACCTGTGTGCCACAACGTTCCAAACAAGCTGCTCCATTGTTTTCTGCACACACGGGTGTACTTGTTATTAAGAAAAGAGAATGGCCGTATTTCTGCCGAGAAGCAATCTGCCAGGTGTGGCAGCAAAAGCATCGGGATGCGAAAAGCAGCGGAGTCCATTGCTTAGATGTAGCAACAGCAAGTTCACTGGATGAAACTTGAGCGGTATTGCAAAGTTAGCAAAACCATGCAGTGTGCAGATGGTTTCTGATTTGTGGGGTTCAATGTCACAAAGCGACTCAAGCTATGAGGGACACCATATATGAAGACTGGAAAAACGTTCACCACCAGGGGTTCGGTGTGCACCGACGTCGCACAGTACACTGACCACTTGCATTTGCCTCCATCAAAGTGCGGCTGCTGCAGCTGAAATTAAATCTGCGATCATGGAGCCAGCAACCAAGTGCCATAACCACTGAGCCACCGCTGCAGGGCAATGTGCGAATGTAGTGAAGTGTGGTGCTGAGGCCGAAAGTGTAGTGAAAGACGATAGTGAACTGTTTTTTCTACTTTGGAGCGTGATAGCTGTTGCTTCACAAACCATTCGGGCCTTGTGACGCACCCGAACTGAGAAGAAACTCCCAGCACTGGGACAATTCTTCAGCACGGAATAGCACTACTAGCTGCAGTTAATTTCATGTTTGTTGCAGGTATTAACATTAATGTGTCTAAGACTTGTGCACATTAAAAAACTGTCTAGCAGGAAGCAGCAGGCCAGTGTAATTGGCCCACTGGAGGTGTCGTTTTGGTCCATATTCTAAGCAAAATAATTGTTGTTGGTGTATTTATTTGTTAAGAAAGTAAACATTGATGTGACCCTCACCATCTTGTGTGCTGTGTGAAATAATTATGTTGGAAGCAGGAACATTGCCTAACAATTACATGTGCTGCTTCTGCACTGCAGTCAGAGTTTGAGCCAGGTTGGCCAAACTGAAGCCCCTAAATGAGGTTTGCTTTTTTAGAAAAACTTATGAAAGGACATTAAGTGAAACAGAGTTATACAAACAGCTATTTGGCATTTAATGCGGCTTCTCAGCTGCTGAAGCAAGGCACATAATGCATCAGGCCTTTCTTGATTAATTGAATACCGTGGCAGGAATGAGTCCCACAAGTTCTTCGGAAGATGGCCATACGAAAGAACAGCAGCCAAATATGTAAACTTGCAATACACTCTGGTTTCCACTGAAACCAGCTGACTGAAGTCAGCAAAATTTTAATGTGCGTCTTTTTGTTTGTGTGAAACAAACTGGTTGTGAATCCTTGAATTTTTTCGCCATACGTTTTTCTTTGACCTTAGACAATACTTCGGCAATACTGGTTATGTTCTATTGTAGGTTCACCTCGAACTATGATTTATACAAATTAAAGCCACATGTAGCACAAATCCGTGTGCAATGCACGCTTCGAAAGGCCCTGCATCAGAGTCTGAAAAGCGTGAAACAGATTCCCCTACCGACGGCAAATTTTATTTCGTGATAGTACGTGAATTTGACTGAGCGCGCGTGACACTTCTGTAATCTTGCATTGTGGCATACTATTCAAAACCCCGTAGTGGGGATGCTGTGTTGAAACAGCAGCATATAAGAGGTGCTGTAGCGGTAATGGTTTCATTGCAATAAAAAACGAAAAGATGCTTCCGGCCGCGGCAATTCCTACCTGATGTCTTGCGCAAACGAGCTGCGGCCGGCGGAAATAAAAGCAAAAGGGAGAACTCGGCAAGGGGTGAGCGAGAACGGACAGGGAAGAGCAATATACTGTACACTATTTATCAGGTACAAAAGTTCGCACCGCTCGGGCGTGACTGTCCAGGCGCAGTTATGAATTCTACTACGTGCGAGTGACCGTTGGTAGTATTTAAAATAATACGCTATATATAAAGCTGCGCGCGTGTCCGTGTTCTCTCGCGAACTAGGCCGCTGCACTACGACTGCAGTTTCGCCGCACTCGCCGTCTCCGACAAAACTCAACGCAAATCACATTTGGAGCGCATTACTGGCACGTTTCCCCTCTATTTGGTAGACAACTCAGTTGCCACATTCTTTACTGCCCCTTACAGCAAAGCAGCGTGTGTTCTCTCGCGAACTAAAGTCCCGATTGAGAGCTAGGCCGCCGCCCGATGACTGCAGTTTGCCCGCCCTCACCGTCTGCGGCAAAACACAACACAGACCACATTCGGAGCGCATTACTGGCATGTCCCCCTTCTCCTCATACCAAGCTCATTTGCTACATTTTTTACTACCCCTTACAGCAAAGCCGCGACTCTGCAAGGTCCGCCGTTCCAGTGCATACGACCGCGCCGCCGGAGCGCGTTAGGAAGAACATGGCGGACGACGCGAGCAGCAGGGGAAAGGGTGTTAGGAGAGGAGGGAGTTGTCGCTACTTAGCAAAGCTGATCTAGGGACTTTAGTCCTACCCGCTCAGAAACCATGAAAAAAGTCCAACCAGTTTGTGTACTCCGCGAGCGGTGACGTGGTGGCCGGGAAGTCTGCGGAAAAGCGAGAAACAGCAGCGGCGCTGCGGTTCCGCCTCGCCCGGGCGTCAACAGACCAGAACAGATTGTAGATTTTCAGGCCAGCCAATCCGCTTCGCTCGCCGAATTTCCGCACAAGTGTGAACGCACGCTATTCGTTCCCTCCGGCAGTGCGGCGTGTTATCTTTGCACGGCCGTGCGCGTGATGCGTAACAACTGCGGCATCTTTTTGAAAACTGATAGAGAGGTTCCAGATGCAGCGTTCGGTGGCGCGCCTGCGTTTGGCTTAGGTTGAACCGAAGCTGTTCAAGGGTGATTTGGGCGCGAATTCGGTCCCGGGGTCCGATTCCGATAAGCTGGAAGTATATTTTGCCACCCATCAGGGCGAGAGTCCAACGGGTTAATGGTCTCTCCATCCACGGGCTCCTCCATGGCTGTTGGGGACTGAGGAACGCCGCGCGCCGGCGAGGGTCGCCTCGATGAGGCGACGCTTAGCGCACAGGCGTGGCTGCCAGAGACGTTATCACCGGGCAGTTCGCCGATATCATCGGGCACATCCAAAACTTGAAGGACTCTTAAGCTTCGTGGGGCGGTACAACATGTTGCAGCGTTGCCAACGGGTCCACGGAACGCCATCGGCCGTTCGGCGCAACGCCTTGCCGGAATGAAAGGAAACGATGCCTGTCTCATACATCGGTGTACACCCGAACCGTGCCGTGAGGGAAAGAAAACGGAACGAAAATTGATTTTAAGGAAAGGAACTGACGCCTTTCCCTCATATCTTGGTCGAGACCCGAAAGGAATATACACCACAGTACGTCCCTACAGCACCTTTCTAAGACAACGCCGTATTCAGTAGACGTAAATTTGCTCATTCCAAACCTTTGAATTGGCGTGGTGGAGTGGTTAGCGTGCCCGTCTCGCACTCCGGAAGCCCTGGTTCGATTTCCCGACGCTGCCAATTTCCTACTCGGTTTTATTTATTAATGCTTCTGGGATTTTTCGCTCACGACCAACGCCGGGCCCTCTGTCGGGCGGTCCCATCAGAGACCCATATCTCTCCCATATCTCTGTCGGGCGGTCCCATCAGAGAAGTGGCGGAGCTCCGGATCCCGGGTCTGTTCATCAATAACAAACGTAGGCCGGACTCTACTATAGCGAAACACAAGAGCATAGGTGAACAGGTAGGGCGCATGATCCGCCGTGTTTCCAACAAGCGGGGTGGTCTGCGGGGCAGGGATGCGCTACGGCTCGCCTATGCCTTCGTGACCAGCCGGATCCTCTACGCCGTGCCGTACCTACGCACCACCAAACAACAAGACGAGCGCATTGACGCCATCATCAGGAAGGCAACAAAGCGAGCACTGGACCTCCCGGTGGCTACCTCCAACGCCAAACTGAAGGCGTTGGGAGTGGTAAACTCCTATCAGGAGTTGCGGGAGGCCCACCTCGTGAACCAATATTGTTTGTTTATTTCTCCTTCGGGCAACATACAGGTATTGCCCACGAGGCAAGACAAAAGGAGGTGCTAAACCTCCTGACTGGGTCTTGTCCTCGCCTGGGTACAGCAGCAGGAGCGGTATTGCATTGTACAACAACAAAAGGCTGTCTTTGCCATCGCTTACAAAACATACGCGGCTATCGCAGACGGTGCCTCGGCGCCGCCTGCTAAACCGCTTACACATCCAACACACATGCATACCAGAGGGGACGGAGAACGTCCCGGTGCTGTGGCGCCACATGCTCTTGGTCACTCCGCTCCCGCGTAACATGGAAATGGCTTCACATGAAGGCAGACAAGCGCGAGTTCGCACGCTTGAGAGGCAATATGGCTATAAAGAGGGCGTCTATTACGTGGACATCACAGGGCCGTCGCCCGCGGGATTCTTCACGGCTGCCGTAGTCCACCGGGGAATGAATGTCGATGAGCTATCTTTTCGGGCCCCAAATTCAACACGAGCGGAGGAAGTCGCAACAGCTCTTGCTGCTGCCGATCGAAAATCGAAAACGGTTATCACAGACTCTCGCCGGGCCTGTGAAAATTATCTTGCAGGCGAAATATCACCTCTTGCCTCGCAAATTCTAAGACGCGCTCTCGCCGATCCAACCCGCACAAAAGTGATCTGGGCTCCTGGCCACCAGGGTCTACGAGGCAATGAGGCCGCTGATGCAGCCGCCCGAGCGCTCACACACCGGGCTCCTAATCCTAGCTCTCATGGCTCAGAAGCTCATAAACCGCTTCTGCGGTTCCGCGAAATCCTAATTTATTATTGCGACAGCCACCCTCTCTACCCGGCACCTGCCAAGGGGATGGATGGATGGAAACAACTTTATTACAAAAAAAAAATCTTCCAGGGTGGTCCCCTACTGGTCCAGGACTCCACGGGCTAGTGCTTCACGTAAAGCCCGATCCACTAGCCATTTCTGGCCGGCGGGCTGAGCGGTCCGTAAAGCAGCCTCCCAGGAAGAATGAGTCGGATTGGGGATGGGGGATACTGCCTTTGGGGAAGGACATTCCCAAGGGTAATGGAAAAGAGTGGATTTGGGCACGCCACAGGTGTTACAATCAGGAGGAAAGGTGGGGTGAAAGCATGAGAGGCGGTGGGGTGAAATAAAGCAGCCTGTCTGTAATTGCCGCCATGTGGCGCTGGATAAGGGAGACAAGGTACTGTGGGGTGGTGGCAGTGTCATGCGGCTGAATTTGTAAAATGTGGTAATTTGGTGATATGTAGAGAGGACCGAAGGGGCTTCTTGCGCAGGGTTGGGTGCCTGATCCTCCGGGGTCCGGGAGGAGCGTTCTCGGGCCAGCGCATGAACGCGCTCATTACCGGGGATCGAGGCATGCCCAGGGACCCACGAGAGAGAGAGAGAGAGAAAACTTTATTTACAAAGGAATTCGGGGCACGCCCCAGGGTCCCCGCACGACCCCACTGCACTCAAGTGTTTATGTTCCTGAGGTCCATAACACTGGCAGCACGGCCGGTGGCGATGGTCTGCACGGCCGGGTCCTCCGAGCGCAGCAGGGTCTCCCAGTCCTCCCAGGTCTTGAGGTTCTCTAGGTCCCGCGGGGGAGGGTCCGCCGGACAGAGGGAAAGGATGTGGAGGGAAGAAGCGAAGGGTTCTGGGCATAGGGCGCAAGCAGGAGTGGGGAAGGAGGGATGATAGTGGGTTAGGGTAAGGGGCGAGGGGAGAGTATGTGTTTGTAATCTGCGCCAGAGTGTTGCGTGTCTGTTATCTAGGGAAGGGTGGGGCGGGGGGTAGAGCTGGCGAGAGGCTCTGTATGCCTGGGTCAGCTCACTGAATGAGTGCATGCGATCCTTCGTGAATCCCCGATCCGAGGCCACCTGAGCCCGGTTTAAAGAACCTCGGGCTAAAAGCTTGGCGGCCTCGTTTCCGGGATTCCCGGAGTGCGCAGGCACCCATATCAGCTCCACTTGGCGGGGCGGGGGTGCATCGGGCGAGTCCAGTATGCCAAAAGCAGGGACATGAACTCGGCCTCGAGCAAAATTTAGAATCGCAGTTTTAGAGTCAGTTAAAATATACCGGGCTTCCGTGCGGGTTATAGCAAGTGCAATGGCGGCTTCCTCTGCAGCCTCTGGGGACGTATCTGGAGGGAGAGGTAGTGTGAGGAGGGTGGATGAAGAGGAGTCCACCGCAGCTGCTGTCGCTTCATCACCCGTGCAGGCAGCGTCCACCCATACGGCGTCCGGCTGGGGGCCGTACGCTCGATGGAGTGCCTTCGCACGGGCTCTGCGGCGCTGCTCATGGTGGGACGGGTGCATATTCCTCGGGAGCGGCCTGATGAGAAGCTCTCGGTGAATGGATCGTGGGATGGCGAGAAGGGTTGGGTCGTTGGCCGGTATTTTGATTCCCAGGGAGTCCAGGATATACCGACCTGTGGAAGTTTTTGTGAGCCTGATGTATTGGGCCTGTCGGTGGGCCTCCACCAGTTCCCCGATCGTGTTGTGGAGGCCCATGCCTAGTAATCTGTCTGTGGGTGTGTTGAGGGGAAGATGAAGTGCTACCTTGAATGCCTTGCGAATCAAAGCATCCAAAGCGTTTATGTCATGTTTGGATAGTTGTAAATATGGGGTAGTATACAGTACACGGCTGAGGAGAAAGGCATGAATGAGGCGACATAGGTCGCGCTCCTTCATGCCTCTATGATGTCCCGAAACCCTGCGGATGAGGTGCGATATCGCGCCTGCAACCTGCTTGAGTTTCTTGAGGGTAGTGGTGTTTTTGCCATTGTTCTGGATGTGCAAGCCCAATACACGGAGGGTGCCAACCTCAGGTACCGGGTAACCATTCAATTCAATGGCAATGGGGGAGCGGGGACAGCGGTGGTTCTTAGGCCGGATGAGGAGCAGTTCGGACTTCTCTGGGGAGCAAGACAGTCCGATGGTCCGTGCGTAATTTTGGGTGAGGGTGGCTGCATCCTGTAAGGTGTTCTATATGTCGCCGTCACTGCCGTGGGTGGTCCACAGGGTGATATCGTCGGCATAAAGAGTGTGCTTGAGGTGGGGAATAGTTGCCAATTTCCGGGCGAGGGGTATGAGGGTTATGTTAAAGAGAAAGGGGGAAAGGACGGACCCTTGAGGGGTGCCGATACTCTGAAGTGTGTAGGAGGTGGAAGACAGAGGGTCGAAGTGTATCTCAGCCGTGCGGTCAGTCAGGAATGCTTGAATGTAGGCATACGTGCGCACACCCACATTCAATGGGGATAGAGCAGTCATGATCGCCTGATGTTCAATGCGATCAAAAGCTTTGGAGAGATCCAAAGCTAAGACTGCGTTGGTGTGACCTGGAAGAAGCGGGTCAAAAAGGTCGTGTGTGAGTTGCAGCATGGCATCCTGTGCGGATAGATGAGGGCGGAATCCCACCATGCTATGCGGGTAGAGATTGTTGTCCGCCATGTGACTTGTGAGTCTCGCTAACACAACATGCTCGAGGAGCTTCCCAGGCATGAGGTTAGCGAAATCGGGCGAAGGTTTTGAATGGTGAGTGGTTTGTTGGGTTTTGGTATAAATATTACCTTCGCGTGGCGCCAGGACTGCGGGAGGTTACCCTCCCTCCAGCACTGGTTGAAGTATTTCGTAATGTGGGTGATCGATTGGTCATCCAGATTACGGAGCATGGAGTTTGTGATTTGGTCTGCACCAGGTGTGGAGTTGGCGCGGAGAGTCAGGAGGGCCGCTCTGACTTCCGTCTCCGTGATGTCGGTGTCGAGTGTTGGATTTGCTTGTCCTGTGTAGTGCGGTAGAGGTATGGGGCCGCCTGGAGATGTGTACATGGTTTGAAGTGTGTCTAGAAGGGTGTCGGGATCGTCAATGTGTTCATGTGTGAGGCGTGTCACGTGGTGCTGTGCTGCTTATTTGGTGCGTGTGGGGTCAATGAGGTGTCGGAGGAGTTGCCATGCACGTTTGCTGGACAGGTTTCCGGCGATGCCGTCACATATCTGTCCCCAGTTGGATCGACAGAGCTCCTCAGAGTGCTGTTGGATTTGTGTCTGCAGCGCGGCCAGCCGCTTTTTAAGCGTTCTGTTGTGTTTGTTGCCTTTCCAGCGTTCCAGGATGCTGTGATAAGCCTCCCAGAGGTGGGCTAGGCGTGTGTCAAGGGTCGGTGTTTCGGTTGTAGTTTCAATGTGTCGCATGTTGTGGTGAACGTCATGCTTGAGTGATTGCACCCATGCATCGATGTCTGCGATGGGAGTGTCTGGGAGGGCGGTGCGTGCAGCGCGAAAGGCATCCCAGTTAATGAGTTCGTGTGTCATATTTGCGTGACGGGGTGGTTTGTATGGGACAGTGATTTGTATAATGTAATGATCACTGCCCAGTGTATGTTGTGTTCTGTTCCAGGTAACGCCGCGGATACAGCGGCTCAGCGTCAGGTCCGGACTGGTGTCCATGCTGACACTGTTGCCGATCCGCGTAGGCGTCTGAAAGGTGTTGTGCACAGTGAGTTGGAGGTTCTGCAGGAGCAGCCAGAGCCTGCGACCTCGATGTGTCGTGGTTGTGTATCCCCAGTCAGTATGCTGACTGTTGAAGTCCCCACCGATGAGTAGGGGATGTTTCCCTGCTAGATGGTGTAGCTTTCGCAGAAGTGATTCTAGCGGGGCCATCGGCAGGGACGGGAGGTGGTATATGTTTGCTATAAATATAGAAGGAAGTGAATGTGTTTGATGTATAATTTCCGTGATCACGCCAGAATAACCGTTCGTCGAGAGAGGTGGTCGTGGTAAGAATACGGTGTGTTGCCGGGGTCACCACGCCCTTTAGGTAGTGGCGGTACGCGGCCTGTGAATCTGTGCAAATTTCGATTATGTTTTTGTCAATGATGGAGTGGGCCAGAGCAAGTGCTATGGCGGCTCCTTCTGCCTCTGCAGGCGAATTAGTTCGAATAGTGGCGTCGGCCCCCACTGTGCCGTCTTCATAGGCTGCGACTGCCGTGAAATATCTTGGTTTAGAATTTTGTGCCGTGTCGACAAAGAATATCGGAGCGGTTGCTGTATGTTTTGGTGTAATCGCTCGCTCGTGCCTGCCGCCTACCGTGATGGAGACTAGCACTCATATTGCGCGGTAGGGGCTTCTGATATCCGTGAGCCTGTGTGCGCAGAGAAATCATGTAAGGTGTAGGACTTGTTGGGTGGGAATTGGTGGATTGAGACGTAGCTGTTGCAGTAGGCATTGTCCCGTTTTCGTGCGACTCAGGCGGACTAATTGGTTGGTGCGTTGAGCCTCTATTAATTCTATCACTGTATTGTGGGTACCAGTGGCCAGGAGACGTTTCGTGCTAACCGTCCGTGGAAGACGTAAGACAGAGGTGACAGCCGTGCGTATTAGGATGTCTGCCTGTTGTCTTTGCCGCTGAGTGAGTATGTGGTATGGAAGGTGGTATGTAATGCGGCTAATGATTAGTGCATTTGTCATATTGAGGGTCTCGCGTTCAGACAGCCCATGATTGCGTGGTGCCACCCGCCTGATAAGTGCAGCGACCTGTTTGGTCTGTCTCTGCAAGAGCTGAAGGGTGGCGGTTGCATCGAGTGTGTTGTTAATTCGAAGGCCGAGAATCTTCACCTGAGGCACAGTGGGCACTGGATTCCCGTACATGTGTAGTTCAATCGGGGGGTCACTGGGGAGGGGTTTCAGCTGCAGGAGTTCCGATTTATTTGGAGAGCAACGGAGGTCTGTGTTTGCTAAATGAGTGGTGGTGATGTCTATGGCAGATTGCAGGATATCCTGGGCTGTTCCAAGGGATCCTCCCGTGTCCCGTTGTCCCGTTGTCCAGAGGGTTATATCATCTGCGTATATGGCTGTGTGGAGCCCTGGGACAGCAGCAAGGGCCTTTGCCAGTGGCGCAAGGGCAATATTAAAGAGTAAAGGTGATAGAACCGCCCCTTGTGGGGTTCCCCGGTTAGGCAGGGGGAAAGGCTGGGAGGCAATATCCCCAAGGTGGAGGTCTGCCGTGCGCCCCTGAAGGAAGGCCCGAATATATTGCTATATGCGGGTGCCACACCCCGTGGTGGCTAATGTCATGAGGATATGGTCATGGCTTATTGTGTCTAAGCCTTATGGATATCCAGGGCCAGTATGGCTCGCGTAGAGGCTGTACGACGCTTAGTGCAAAAGACGGACTCTTTAAGCGCGAGAAGTACGTCTTGCGCCGAGATGTTTGGGCGGAAGCCGAATTGAACGTTTGAGAGAAAGCCTGTTGTTTCTAGAAATGGTTGCAGGCGATTGAAATGACATGCTCGATGAGCTTGCCGACACAGCTCGTTAAGGAGATGGGGCGTAAATTTTGAAGAGTGAGGGCTTTGCCCGGTTTGGGTATAAATCGCATGCTGGCATGGGTCCAGGCTGATGGGGGCGTCCCAGCTTGCCAGTGGTTATTAAAGAGCTCCGTGAGTTCCTGGAGGGAGACATCGTCCAGATTGAGTAGTGCCTTGTACGTTATGCCATCCGGCCCCGGCGCCGTAGAGCGGCGAATACTAAAGAGTGCTCGGGGGACTTCGTTTAAGGTGATGTCGGCATCAAGTTCTTGGTTAGGTGGAGGTAGATTGGGTGGATCTGCCAACTGAAGAGATGTGGGTATATAAGTGTCCCTAGTTGGCCAATTACGTCGGTGCCCTTTTGGAGCTCTAGTTGTATTAGACGTTGTGTGTTTACTTGTGTCTGAGATTTAGTGGTTGTTGGATTCAAGAGAGCGCGTAGGAGGGACCACGTGCGTTTAGTGCTTAATGTACCCTTGAGGTCGTTACAGAAGGTTGCCCAGTTTGCGCGGGCTAGCGTGTTCGCGTATTCTTCTGCCTCGCGAGTGAGAGCGGATATACGGAGTATCAATTTACGATTGTGTCGCTGGTGACGCCAGCGCTTGAGAAGTCCCTGTCGGGCCTCCCATAGATGAGCCAGAAGCGGATCAACCTGCGGTGCCTTAGGGGTATTTTTAATGCTTTTGCTGTTCGCCTGGATGGCCTTCACCAGACGGTCTGTCCAGTCAGTGACAGTATGTGGTTCTGTCGAATCAGTTGCCAAATATGAGCGCAATTTATCCCAGTCAGTGAGAAGCTGCGAACGAGGGTTGCAAATCTTGGAATCATAAGATATAATAGTGGAGACTGGAAAGTGGTCACTTCCAAGGCTATCCTGGAGCACCGTGTGAGATTTAACGATTATGTTCGGTGTGGCCCATGTGAGATCGGGGGTGGTGTCGCGGGTGACACTTGTGCCAATGCGAGTGGGTACGGGGGGGGGGGGGGTGATCAGGCCAAGGTTGTAATCAGCCATTGCGGTAGAAATGAGGTTACCTTGGGGGGTATCCGAGGTGTATCCCCAGTGAGTCTAACGTGCATTAAAATCACCCACCACAAGGAGCTTTTAGGAATGAAATGCGCCCAGGATGCCCGGAATAACTATGTTTTTATCTTTAGAACTGCTGTATATGTGAAGAATAGTGAGGCCATATATGTGTCCCGGTGAGCTGAGCTCAATCACGGTATATTAAGTGCCCTTGCTGTCGGGCGTGTTTGTCGGTGTGCGGTCTAGCATAGGCATAGATGCGAGTGTCAGGATTGCCGTATGTGGTGTAAGGGCTGCCGTGTGATAACCTCGGATATGAATGCGTTTTGAATGCCTGGCCACCAGTGTCTACGAGGCAATGTGGCCCCTGATGCGGCCGCCCGAGCGCTCACACACCGGGCTCCTCATCCTAGCTCTCCTGGCTCAGAAGCTCATAAACGGCTTCTGCGGTTCTGCGAAATCCTAATTCATTATTGCGACAGCCACCGTCTCTACCCAGTACCTGCGAAGGGGTTGAGTAAGGCGGAGGAGCGAACTCTGCGGCGCCTGCAGATAGGAACCCTTCTCTGTCCTGCAATAGCAAAACACTTCGATCCGAACACAGATGGGCGCTGCCCGCACTGTGGAGAGATCTGCGATATCTTTCACATGGTGTGGGCATGTACTCGGAATCCTCATCTTCCCCCCTCCCCCACCCCCACCCGAAAGGCATGGGAGACTCCTCCTCAACTGCTCCGCACTGGAGTCCCAAAGGGCTCTGGTCAAGCGGGCGCGAGACGGGGCCTCGTCATGCGGTGTCCCGGACTAAGGATACCGACCATGCAGCAGGGTTTTTTTTTTTACCCTCAAGCTCTCTTTGATTAAAGTTTTTCACCACCACCACCACCGGTACCCACACAATTTTGTGTGAGATCTTTTGTGTGTAATAAAGTTGTTTCCATCTATCCTACTCCATTCGATACCGTTTGTTTCAAATTTCTACTGAGAAGTCAGACTGTTACTGCGCCTTTCCTTTTCTGTTGACCAGCTTTAACGGCGGAGTCAGGTGTCCACCGAGATATGTCGGACAGATACGTTTCCTTTCATCGAAAACCAATTTACCGATTTTACGGCGTGTTTGAGGTGCCCCCTCAACAGTAAGACAGCTACCGCGCTTTTCCTTTCAAAATTTAGGACGTTTAGCTTGCAAAATTGAGCTGTATGTGTGATAAAAGGCCTCCTGATGTTAGAATACTCAATGAACTGTTAACGGCAGAGGCAAAACGCTGAAATATTTTGCGCACCATGCACAGCCTTCACAACTATGAAAAAAAATAACTACATTTTCCCGAAATTCCAGTACACCTTCGAGCGTGTCTTCCAATGGCTTACATCGTACAGTGGCCAGAAGCTTACTGCCACTTAAGCAATACGCAAAGGTCGCCGCGCGAACTGGCTCATTTTGGAGAGAGAGAGAGAAAAAAACTTTATTGCACAAGGAATTCGGGGCACGCCCCAGGGTCCGCACGACCCCACTGCACTCAAGTGTTTATGTTCCTAAGGTCCATAACACTGGCAGCCCGGCCGGTTGCGATGGTCTGCACGGCCGGGTCCTCCGAGCCCAGCAGGGTCTCCCAGTCCTCCCAGGTCTTGAGGATCTCTAGGTCCCGCGTGGGAGGGACCGCCGGGCAGAGGAAAAGGATGTGGAGGGAAGAGGCAAAGGGTTCTGGGCATAGGGCGCATGCCGGAGTGGGGAAGGAGGGATGACAGTGGGTTAGGGTAAGGGGTGAGGGAAGAGTGTGTCTGTAGTCTGCGCCAGAGCGTTGCGTGTTTGTTATCTAGGGAGGGGTGGGGCGGGGGGTAGAGCTGGCGTGAGGCTCTGTAGGCCTGCGTCAGCTCGCTGAATGAGGGCATGCGCTCCTTCGTGAATCCCCGATCCGAGGGCACCTGAGCCCGGTTTAAAGAACCTCGGGCTAAAATGTTGGCGGCTCATTTTGGATATGCAGCATCAAATGTACAGGTGCCGTCAAAAGTAAATGGAAGGCAATATTCACTGAAAAATGTAATCATTAGCCCCCAATTCATGAATTCTTGAATACATATGTGCAGCCTAATTGTGATTTTGTGAATTGCACTGTGCACCAACAAGCATGGAGCATTACGCTTTAGATTTAAAGAAATTAAATTTTTTTCACAAAGTCGCCTTCCATTTACTTTTGGCGGCGGGTGTACGTGCGAGACGTCCCACTGCACGCAAAGCGTTTATGTTCTTGCGGTTCTTAACCCTGGCAGCCTACTCGGTAGGTGGTGGATTAGAAAGGGACCCGAGGTATGCTTCCATAAGCCCGCAAGGGATCGATCCCTTATAAGCACTAGGTGGAGGTCCCTACTTTGGGACCCCAGTGCAGAAGGCGCGCCCGACGAAGGCTTGTTGGGCCTGTAAGTCGTGGCAGCTAAGCAGGGTCGCCTCCCAGTCTTGTCGGGTTGGGTTGGGGATGGGAGGAATGGCCGGGTTGGAGGGGCAGGCCCAACCATATAATAGGTGTCAGAAGACACACTTCTACAGTGCGGGAAGCTGCCGTTAAAGATAGCAATGGTCTGCACGGCCTCGGAGCGCACCAAGAATTCCCAGCCCTTCCGTCTTATGAGATGTTCTAGGCCCCGCGGAGGAGGACAAAGAAGTGTGCGCCGCGCGTCTCTGGAGGACCGCTGTCTAAAGCGTGATCTTCCCTTTGTGGGACCCCGGAGGCGCTTTAGCAAGATAGTGTATGGCATCAGGAATCGTCCGGAAACGAGGCCCATGCTCTTTAGCTGTCTGAATGGCGACAGCCCCGCCGTCATTTCTATTCGCACAGCGACAAGAATTCCCCTGGTCATGTACACACCGCAAGTTTGATGGGGCTCCGGCAGGAGGGGAAGACCCAAGCCTGCGGGAAGTTCGGGGAAGACGGGAATGCCGCATGCACTGGCGCTGAGAGGGGGGCGAGGGACACACTGCAGCTTGAAAAAGTGATCCCCCGAATCGACGACTAAACAAGAAAAGCGGGAAATGGAGAGACGAGCAAGGCTGGAGACGACACAGCTGAACACTCGGTCATCCGGCACCGCAAGCTCCCAAGCCATCGTGGAGAAGCCGAGCTTCAGCAAACGAACTACACCGCA
The DNA here is from genome assembly GCF_055824585.1 of Amblyomma mixtum. Taxonomy (NCBI): domain Eukaryota; kingdom Metazoa; phylum Arthropoda; class Arachnida; order Ixodida; family Ixodidae; genus Amblyomma; species Amblyomma mixtum. The sequence goes on from NC_143021.1 coordinate 165,491,605, forward strand.
ACCCTTCCGTTCCTCCTGGCGAAGACCTCGGCGCCAACGCACTCGTGCTACCCACTCCTGGGGCGCGGGCCGGCCACCTCCACACCAGCGCTGGTTTGTGTAGGCTCCGAAGTGAGGTATATTGTCAGTGACTCCAAATTTGCCAGGCTAAATTTCAGTAGGGATCGGGTCTGCAATCATGTAATAGACCTAAAAATTACGCTAGTCTGGACACGAGCACTTGCATCCCTGCCTGGCAATGACACGGCCCACGAGTTGGCCCGAGGGTTTTCCTTCGCGCGGACCCGAGAAAGGTGGTCTTAGAGATCGCGTGGTGGGATACAGATAAATTAGACAGCATTATCATTTGTAAAGAGCTGAACTTTCTCCAGCGCATAGATTCTTGACCAGCTACGAAGACACCAGCTGGCGCCGGCTACAAACCGAAGCATTTCCAAACGGGGCCCTCTGGAGTCTGTACCAAGCCAATTTACACAAAAATGCGCAAACTACGAGCTTAAAGTTGCCTTGGATCACATACTACCGGAATGTCCTCATGCCCCTCCTCTAGAGACGACACAAAAAAAATTGGCGGGGGCTTAGCCTTGTAGGTTGCGAAAGCAAAAGCGCAGCGCCTTCAACTAAAGGAACGCAGTGCACCGCGTCTACAGGTAACGCGTGGCTACCCGCCCCCGATGCGCGACGACTGAAAGCGTCTTGGAACGCAGTGCGCCGCTTCTACAGGTCACGCGTGGCTACCAGCCGCCGCTTCGCGACGACTCAAAGCGTCTTCGGTAACTTTTTTATATTTTGTTTTTGATGTTGTTGCGACTGAGAGAAAGAAAACATAATCTACTGCTGGTATGACGTCAAAGCGGCAGTAGCGCCACAGGTGCGCGGCGCGGAGTAACTGCAGCCGGGCTATCTGAAGGAACGAGTTGGTCACCCAAATTCACTCCGCTAAAGATCAAACGTAACTGCGGCCGGGTCACGCGAAGGCTTGAAAGTGCAAGTAGTATTGCTTTCGCAATAAAAGTGGAAAGACCAATGGGAGGTCTTACTGCTCACCTCCGACCCCGAGGCACAACTACAACTAATCCGACTGGAGGAAGCTGCCCCCGAGAGCCCAGACCTATAGGTCATCGTCTAAGCGGGTAGCCCTGTAGCTACCCTCTTTCTGTTGGGTAATAAAAGTTCTCCTATCCTATCCTATCACTCCCAGATTACCGAACACTTCGCAAAGCTACACGGCAACGAGATCCTGCGCTCCGCTCCTCAGTCTGGACTGCGGACCACCAAGACGTACCATGAAGCGAGGCTGCAGACGCAGACGCCCGCGCACTCACTTCCAGTGCACCTGGCGACTGCTTACTGATTTTGATCTCTCCAACGGACGCCTTCTAGAATTTAAAGACGTCAACCACTACCAAGGCTCTCACCGCAACTACCCGACCCCTCTCAATGGGCTGGGGGAAGCAGGTGGGCATCTTCTGCTAAGACTTCACTAATACACGACTGGGCCCTGCAGAACTCAAATACTTCCACCCCTCCTTTTCAGGCCTCTTCTCATACTGCACGGAGGTGGCTGACACCTGCCATACGGTGTGGGCATGCCTGAGAAATCTTTTCCTCACTCCCCACTCCAACCCAAGCCGATAAGACTGGGAGGCGACCCTGGTCGGCTGCCACTACCTTCCGGCCCGAGAAGCCATGGTACGACGTACCCGAGCTGCAGTAGTCCTATAGGGTCGCGGAATAGGGTCCCCGCCTAGTATTGGGGGGGGGGGGGGGGGGCACTAAGGGTCCCCTCCTAAAGAAATGACTTTTCTATACATAAAATACATGCTTTCCAACACCACCACCAACGCCGCTACATGTAATCATTGGCGCCCCAACCTCCGGATCGTGTATTAGATATGCAACTCTTGATTAGATATGTTTTATTCGAACTGACTAGCCCTGGCACTTTGCCTCTCTGTTCCGTGTGGATCTGCTCAGTATGTGGGGTCATCACAAAAGAGTCGGAGAGGAGAAGCGAGAGGTTCAGGGCAGAGAATACAGGTTGACGTGAGGAAAATGGGGTGATATTGAGAGCAGACTTTAGAGTGCGTGTAATTTGCGCCGAAGGGTTGCCTGTCGATTGCCGAAGGAGTTGTGAGGTGGGGGTGTAGCTGACGCGAGGCTTTGCAGGCATGCGTCATCTCGCTGAAAGTGTGCGTACACTGCGTCATGAATCCCGGTTTAAAGAACACCGAGATAGGAGGTCACCGGCACCGTTTCCAGGATTCCCATAGAGGGAAGGCAGCCACAACAGCGCTGTATGATGGGGAAAGGGTGCAACAGGCGAAGACAGGTTGCAAAAAAAATGGCTGCAGCTCAGCTCACCTAACCTTGGTTATGGAAGCGAAAGTAACTCTTGCGTAACCAGCGGATGGCCGATAGGAGGCCCGAGTGAGCGCATGCGTTTAATATCCGCCAATTTCCAGTTCCTGTGCCAAGCTAGGTCCTTTCTGGGACCCACTAAGGCCCTCAACTGGTCCTACCCAAGCAGCACAAATTGATTGGTCCAACAGTGGCAAAAGAGTGGCGGAAATTGGCATGAATATTGGTCCTACACTGGCATTTGAGCAATCCGAGACTTTTTCCAACAATGGCCCTTCATTCATGCCAAGATTGTGCCTATACTCAGCCAGTCTAGCTGCCAGCATTGACCCAACATTCAGCCAGTCTATCCACAAATGGCCAACGTTCGTGCCATGACTATGCCCATGTTCAGCCAATCTATTAATTATGGCCCGACATTCGTGCCAATACTATGCCCATATTCAGCCAATCTCACGCCAATAGTATGCCCACATTCAGTCGATCTGTCAATAATGGCCCGAAATTCGCGCCAATAGTATGCCCACATTCCGCCAGTATCAATAATAGCCCCAGGTTTGCTCCAACTTGTGCCCACTTTTCCACCCTTGATCTAACTTTTATAGGTGGCATATCAATTGCAAGGCCAGTGGGAAATTGTACGCGATCGGGGGTCCCACCTAGTTTTGTACCACACCTCTTGCTGGCCAGCAACAATGCAGACATATACCGCTTGTTTTCCACAGCCGGAGCTTGTATGTGTAACATTTTACATATGAGCAGTCAGCAGACATACAAAAAAGAAAGAACGGATTCAAAGAACAAAATTTATTGCATCTACGGTGCCAGTACATCGTGAAATGCATTGTGCCGGAGCCGCTGAATCGATGAGTCATATCGGCACTAATCGTTGCACTCCTCTTGTAAGAGAACTTTTGCAGTGCCTTGAAACAAATTCCTCGCCAAGCTCTTGCACGATGACCTGGCTGTACATCGCAGCTGCAAAGAGGTGCATGATGTGATCATGAGTGTAAGTACAACCATCGCAGAAAAAAGACAAGAAATAAATAACACATTGATCTTAGTGGCGCGCAGTGTGCGAGAAGGTACTCGCAACATATGTTGAAAGTCTAATTTCTAAATGACTCTTAATATAAATCCCCACACTAATAGCAAAATGTTGAATTGAATTTAACAATTTTTTCCCACCGTATTGCTAATTTCTAATCCCAATTTGCCGTGTCACACCCTCAAATGCATATTAAAAGTCACAAAAAGAGATAAATATAGTGTTTAATACAAATCAATCTATTTTTATATTTCCTATCAAAATTATATGTCTGTTGCGAGCTGGTTGTTTGCCTTTTTGTTCCAGCAAAGTATGGCACAGGTGGTAGCAGCTCCTCCCTATTGAACAGCTGTGAGCAATTTTTTTTTTTGCTATGAAATATAATATTCCATGCAAAGACGGCTTGCACAGTTTTGCGAAATGCGCTGAACGCAGGAGACCGAATACACTTTTTTTAAAGTAAGCAGATTATCGATGCCGCTTGGCATGCATGTAACGGGGCAGACGGAAATCTTACTTGAAAACCACACGAAATCACTCTTCCGTTAGTCCATGGGTGATTAATTCCGAGGCAACATGGATAAAGTTCGCTGGGACCAGGAATTCCGCTTTTTCTCGTACGCCTGCAACTGGCCAAGACAAGGGCACCCGGCACGGGAATATTACACGCGGCCAGAAAACTGCTGCAGTGAAAGAATAAGCGCTTCTGGTACTCATCTTGCACAAACGATAGACGACCAATGTCGTAATGAACGCAACATGAGTCGGGCCACACGACACTCCGCCACGGTGATTGAAGAGATAGTCAACGTTCGGTAAATCCATTTTTTCAAAGCTGAAAAATAAAGTTCTCACCATTCTGTGCATGCCTTTGCGCTAGACATTTCGCTGTGAAAGTTGCCATTCAGAAGTTGGCGCCAGTGCTTTGTCGCTTTCTCGTTTCCTGCCGGAGAAAAAAAAGGTCGGCGCTGATTCAAAGCGGCAATTACGCCAAGAACCATATTCATTTCCGAACACATTTCAATATAAAAGTATGGTGGTACTCACAAATAGAATCTTGCAGGCCAGGCTACTGAATTCCGTCATAATTGTCAAATCGTATCGGGTGCGGATTCTCGACAACGAACGGCGTCAGCTTGAGCGCGCATGCTTCGTCGGCACGCTGGTTGTGTGGCTTTTCGCCGCCTTGCTAGCTACAGGCGATACTCGTTGGGCGAGTGTTCGGGAAAGGAGGAGACGACGATGGGACAGGTTTCTTATATTTTTCGGAGAATTTGCTGCAGCAAGAGAAACGGCAGCTGGAAAAGGGGTAGAAGAAAATCTAGGGAGGGTGGATGAGCGGCGTTGCGCTTAGTTGGGCGCGAGGGGAAAACAGGTTAGAGAAGGTCAGTGTACCTAAAATCACAAAGAAAAAAAAAAACTCCTAGCATGGTGAGGGCCAGCGCTCTTCCAACAAAGAGGCTCGGCCCGGCAAAAGGCGGCTGTATGGGACTTCAAAAAGGGGGTGTGGAGGGGGGGGGGTGAAATGAGTGAAAGAATTCCGGAATGTCCGGAGGGTGCGCCATAGGCGTTGAGCACGTGAAAAGCGGCAAGGAAACGACAATGCGGAGATGTTGGAAGTGGAAACGTGGAGCTTGGGCATGAATTTCGTCAAAACGGCTCCAAACATTAGCGTAATCTCTGCGGTCGTGTGCCTCTTTGGTTGAAGCTGAGATAAACGTGTTACTATGAAAATACCGGAAATATAAAACAATAAATAAAATTAGCGGGAACAATGCGTGTTCTTTGAGTGTTTTATATATGATACTTGTGGCGGACTAAGTAGGATGACATACGTCCAAGCAACACCATTCATCAATATAATCGAATGATTCGCTTCTAGAGCGACGAATACTCTACATTTTATACACACCAGTGTAGGCAGGTCGGTCTAAGCCGTCATGCGGCCCACCCGTGCGTGTCTGCGCTAGCTCGAAATGACGCGGCGCGCTAATCAGCAATGCACCTGTTATGGCTCATTGGTATTAAGGATACGCGCAAAGAAAAGGCAAAAAAAAAAATAGTGGAAATGCGACCGGGAAAAAGTTCCGATCTTTAATTTGATAAACGTGATAATTTAAAGCAAAAACGTATGCTAGAGCCGTCGTTATAGAATACCCAAAAATCACAGCAGAATAACAAAACAATTTGCGACATTAAAAAAACCTAGCCACCTTAGCTTCGCGGCTTCAGGAAGCAGAGCCGTTTGTTCGCTTATTATTATTTTTTTAATTTAACATACATCTACATTTTCTTTCTCGTCTGCTGCTTCTTCACGCAGTAAATGCGCAGCAAGTTGTTCACGTCAACTGTTTATTTGCGATAAAACCAAAATCCCGTTTTACTCACATCGTTTCTTCTCTCAAAATGCGCCACGCAATAATTTGTGACCTAGTGGAAAAAGCGATTTATTTGTTTTTTTTCTAGGGTGAGCATCCTGTGGGTGAGGCATTGTATTCCGGATTGTGTAATACTATTCAGCGTTTCGTGCAGCATAAACTTATTAGTTAAGTTGAGCCTATATCTTGAGACACGAATTTGAACCGGCAACCTATAATCGGGGGCTGTGGTATGCGAGGCATGCGAGAGATATGCGAGGCAGTACGTTAATTAGTGCGTTATTATACCATTCCTCGAATCGAAATTTCATTTTCTTGATTGTGGCACCTCTTTCTCTCTTTCTTTTTTTTGCATACCATAATTACAAAAGACGCCGCTTTTCAAAATTCGTATACCTTCGTGAATGAATCTGACCTCTGCTCACTTTCGCGCAATCAATTACATCGCGCTTTTTATTGTAATTTTGCGTCAGAGTTCGACGCTAGCGCTGTTGTTGATCATAAAAAATAAATAAATAAACAAGTCCGAATACTAAAAAAAACGGATTGAGAGAAATAACCACATATAATCACAGGGACATCATTTGGTGTGTCGTGGAGCGGCACTGCCAATACAGGGAAAACAGCGGACAAGTAGGGCCATCATAGCGGGTGTAATGAGGCGGCACTGCCAATATGGGGACGACAGCAGGAATTTAGGGCCATCGTTGGAGGTGTAACTAAGTGGCATTGCCAATATGGGGAAAACATCGGACAAGTAGGGCCATCGTTGGAGGTGTAACTAAGCGGCATTGCCAATATGGGGAAAACATCGGACAAGTAGGGCCAATGTTGGAAATGGCACATTGTGGCAGTGCCAATATGGGGACAATGAAGGCAACATTGGTCCTGTATAGGGCCACACATAGCCAACAGACTCCCAATATTGGGCCAACGGTTTGTGCTGCCTGGGTAGAAGGTCCACGGACCCTAATCGCTACCATCTTTAGGATATGCCGAATGAACGCGGTGAGCTGCCTGGTGAAAATGTCTCTGGCAGCCACGCCGCTGCGCTAAGCCTCGCCGGCGCGCAGCGTTCCTCACTCCAAACAGCAATTGAGGAGCCCATCGATGGAGAGACATCTAACCCGTTGGACTGCCACCCTGGTGAGTGGAAAACTGTGCTCTCTGCTTACCGAAATCGGACCCCGGATTCGACTTCGCCCCCAAAACACCCAGCATCGCCCTCGGTTCAACCTAAGCCAAGCGCAAGCAACGCCGGTACGCCACCGGACACTGCATCGGGAAATTCCCGAACCTCGTTCAAGGAGACGCCGCAGCTCCTACGCATGGCGCGTACGGTAGTCCCTAGAAGTAAGCAACTCGCGGAACTGCCGGCGGGTACCATCAGAGTCGTTTTCGCCCGCAAGGCGGCCTATTCTTGGAGAAGCTCTCGGCTCCCAGTATCCTGCAGGCAGTTCACTGGTCGCTCAGCTGTGCAGTGACGGGCGAGTTGCATATCAGAATCCATCCAACTAACAACATCTGCACAGCGGCCATGGTAGCAGAGGAAACAGCTCTTGCTTTAGTAAAAATTCAAGAAATTACTTTAGATGGACTGCAATATCCGGTAGCCGCGTACATCGCGGCCCCTCCAGCTGCACTCAAGGGTGTTATTTCCAGGGCGTACTGGAATGAGACACCCGAGCAAATCCTAAGTGACTTGCAGTATTGAAACTCGGAGGCCAACATCATGCGGCCCGACGCATGAGAAAAACAGCCTCCATCCTAATAACCTTTGCCTCTGGATGTGTGCCTCACACCATTAAATTTATGTGTGTGATACACCGCTGCACCAAGTACAAGGGCTGCCCCGATGCTTGCACAACTGAAGAAAACCTGGCCATAGGTATGACGTGAGCCTTCTCCCAAAGTCTGGACTCTGCTCGTGGTGTGGCGAAAAGCACACCATTGAAGAGACCCCGTGCAGGCCGAGCTGCATTCTTCGTGGTGGTCCCCACCTTACCGGCACAGGCTCGTGCAATGCCAGGACTCCGCCACATCGACGACAGACTGCGCCGAATCCCAAGCGACCAGCGCCCACGCCAAAGGACTTTCCACCGCTAGTGCCGCATCGAGATCGCCATCGAGCCTTGACCAAGCCCACCAGTACACCCTAGACCTCCCAGTGGGAGCAAGAGATAGCTCTCCTGCGGGAAGAGGTAAGGCACCTTAGGGCAGCCATTAATTCTATCCCTCCTACCGTTCCTCTACCCACTCCTTCACCAACACCCCAAACCTCTCCACCAACACCCCAACCCTCCAAACCCCCTCCACAAAAGAAACGCACACCAGACGACATTCAATTAAAAATTAAAAAACTTTGCCCAACATCTCGAAGCTAGTATTGTGGCTCAGACTCAAAATTACATTGAAGCCGCCATCACTAAGCTTACAGAAGAGATTATCAGTGAGCAAACCAACGTCATTCTACAAGAAATTCCACAAATAATTGCTGGAATGTCTTTCTATATCCCAGCCAGCAACCCCATAGCTGCTCCCATCCTCCACCCTCCCCCTCCCCCCCCCCCACCCTGCAGCATGCCCAGTTGACGGGCAATAATCTCTAATTAAGCATCCTACATTTGAACTGCAGGGGGTTTCGCCGCAAACGAGACCCCCAGCCGCAGCTCCTCTCTGCTTCCTCCACACCCCCTGATATAGTAGAACTTCAGGGTGCTGGGACAAATTTATCACTGCCAGGATACGCTCTGATACCCTCTGACATCACTCCAAACCCCGGGGTTACCACGTATGTCCAACATTTTGTGCCATACACTTGTCATGTACCAACCTCGCCGGTCGCTCACACATTCCTAGAATTAATCTCATCCATTCCCAGATCACATCTCCTTTTCATCCTCAACTGTTACCTCCTTCTGAGGCACCAGGTCTCAGATTTAATTTCTCTCATTAAAACCGCCTCTAACGCTGCAAAAAAGGACCCCCTTATTATATTAGGGGATTTCAGCTGCGCGAATGTAGACTGGGGGTACACACGCACTAACAAGAGAGGAGCGGAATTGCACAACCCCCTTCAGATGCACGGCCTGTCCATATATAATGATCTGAGCACCCCTACAAGAATCGGCAATAGTGTCACTGCCGACACTAGCCCAGATCTTACTTTTGGTCGCAACCTTCCCACACTGGTATGGACGAACTGAAATGAGGCCCTGGGCAGTGATCATGGACGTCGCGCATCTCTGCAGCGCTGACGTCCAGTTGCCGTCGCGTTCGCTCTCGTCACACAATCCAAGACCACGATCCTCACATTCTTCGTTTATGGCGTCGCCGTAAACGTCTTCAACGCTCCTTTCGCTACCAACTACACAATGCCCAACTTTCCTCTCAGATCACTGCTCTGTCGGCCGAAATCGTCGCCCACTGCGTCTCCCTCTAGCACCCTCGTTGGAGTGCTCTTTGTGATGGTCTTCACTCTGCATTGCACTCGCGGGCCGCATGGTCTCTCTTTAAATCCCTCATTGGCACTAAGCCTGCCCTTGCTCCCACTCTCGTTAAACCCCTCCCTCAGGGGACTCCCTCCGAAGTTTTTGATGAACTCGCCTCTCTCTACCTCCCGCCCCCTCTGGCACCCTCATACCCGGTGTACTCAGGTGGACCTAACCCCGATCTGGACCACTCCTTCACTCTCCGGGAGCTCGAATCTGCTTTGGCTGCTAATGCTTCACGCTCGCCTCCAGGTGAGGATGCCATTACATACACCACACTTCGTAACCTTCCTGACTGCGCCAAAGAATTCCTCCTTCAAACCTACAATGAGGCCTGAGAGAGCGGCTGCTTGCCGAGCTCCTGGACGTCCTTCCTTATTTCTATGATTCCAAAGCAGGGCAAACCTCCCTCTCTCTCTAACCTCCGCCAAATCTCCCTGATGTACGTTGGTAAGACCCTTGAGCGAATAGCTCTGACTCGCCTCTCTAATTTTCTTGAGGCACGGGAGTTCTTCCCCCTTTCTCTCATTGTCTTCCGATGCCGCGTCTGTGCACAAGACATGTTTCTGATTCTCCAGCAAACGATCCTGTCCCCTATACCCACTCAAATTCACACACTTGTGACCGTCGATGTTCGCAACGCCTTTGACGGTGTTTGCCACGATCACATCCTTTCTCAACTCGCGTCTTTGGATTGTGGCTCCCGCATGTACTCTTATATCCGCTCATTGCTCTCTAAACGTATGGCTAGCTTTCGAGTAGACACCCATCTGTCTTACCCACACCACCTCACACGTGGCACTCCTCAAGGTGCTGTTCTCTCTCCTACCCTTTTCAATCTCGCTATGGCCCCTCTCGCCTCCCAGCTAGCTGAAATTCGCGACCTGCATCATATATTTAACGCCGATGACATCACTCTCTGGTGTTTATCTGACTCTCCCGGTCACGTACAGGACACCCTGCAAAGTGGCCTAGATCTCATCGACTCCTTTCTCACCACCGCTGGCCTTTCTCCTGCTCCTGAGAAATCCGAGCTTCTCCTTCTCAACCATTCCTCCTACCAGCGCTCACACAACCACTTCGTCTCTCTCCACCTTTCTGGCTCTCCCATTCCTGTCGTCACACAGTGCAAAGTTCTTGGCTTCCCTTTGCATGCAGCCAAGAATGCGCAAGCCCTCTACCGCGCTGTCACCACCTACCACTCGGTAACTCACCTCCTGCGGCGCGTGGTCACTCGACGCTCAAGTCTCCACGAGGCTCACGCGTGCCGAGTTGCCCACGCGCTGGCCCTCAACAAGGTCTTGTACTTTGCACAGTACGCTTCCTTCACTCAGACTCGACTCAACGCTCTTCAGACTGCCCTTGTGGGCCTCTACAAGGCAGCGCTCAACGTCCCTATCACTACGTCTACCACTAAGCTCTTTGCCACAGGCCTCATCCATCGTCTTCGTTCTCTTAGTCTCCATCGTGACTCGCAGCTTGCCCGGCTTTCCCTTACCCGTCAGGGTCAGTGGTTATTGAATCAAGCGGGTATCTCGCCCATTCCAATCTCCCCGTTTACCTCTCCTATTCCCAACCCCGCACCCAATCTTCGTATCCTTCCCCTCCCGACCAACACGTCCCCCGTCCTGCACGCCGGCCGTCGTCTTGCGGCCGCGCAGCTCCATTCCCCTCTCTTTGACATCCAGGGTGTAGCCTACACGGATGCCTCCTTCGTGGCTCCTCGAGGTTCCTGCGGCTACGCCCTGTACCATCCACACCTCTCTGCTCCTGAAACCCACACCAGCAGCCCGTATCTACACCCTCCAGACGCATTATCCCTCAAGGTCCTCGCCATTGCGCATGCTGCTCAGCAGTCGGGTTCCTTCCCCCCACCCTTTCTATCCATCACCACCTGGCTCGACTGGCTTGGCGCTGAAGGGGAAGAAGAACAGCGGCTTCTGGTCGCCCAGGCGGTCGACATGCTCGGCATATAAATTATGGTCGAATAAAAGTATTTTACTACTATTACTACTACTACTACTACTACTACTACTACTACTACTACTACTACTACTACTACTACTACTACTACTACTACTACTACTTATATCCTAACTATACAGCTTGACTTCACCAAAAAAGCTAAAAATTACCGTGCCCGAATTACTGGCTGGGATAATCTTGGAAAGCACTGAGAGACCAAACATTAGAATCCCCCTTTAACCTCGACACACGGATGACAGAGCTGAAACAGGATGTCCAGGCATTGACGCAAACGGTACACGCCACCCCCGAGACTCACGTTGCAGATGGTCGCTTAGTGCACCTACTCCAAGCTCAAAAGAGTATCCTCACACGCTGGAAAACCCAGACACAGAATCGGAAACTTAAGCTAAAATTGGCGCAACTACAAAAACAAATAGAAGAGCACACTGCCGCACTCAATAAATCTAACTGGCACCAATAATGTGAAGGATTACCAGGTAATCTCTCCTCTACTAGGGCCTGGAATCCTCTCCTCCATACGATAGACCCCACTGAAGCTAAAAAGCAAAGCCGGCTTGCACTCAAAAGACTTACCCATCAAAATTGACAAAATCATCAAGCAGTGCTACGTCAACTTCAATTAACTTATATCAATGTGGGCCAAGCTGCATCATATCCCGACTATGTAGGCTCCGATCAACCCTCCCTTGAAGCCCCCATTATGGAGGTTGAAGTCAGAGCAGCCCTTATAAAGCTCCGAAACTCAACACCTTGGAAGGACAAAATCACAAATGTCATGCTCAGAAATCTAGATGACCTTTCAATTTCCCTTCTCACCGACTGCTTCAATGAGTGCTGGGAAATGGGGGCGCTACCTGCTGAATGGAAGCATGGAAAAATAATCTTCATCCCTAAACCAAAAAAGCCCCTTAATGCAAAAATATCCGTTCAATTTCGCTGCCTTCGTGCCTGGGGAAAGTGAGCATGTCATCCTCACCCGGCTCACGCAACACATGGAATCCCATGGACTATATCCCCATACTATGGTAGGATTTTGAACCCATCTCTCGGCACAGGACGCCCTGATGCAGATTTCGAACGCTATCCTCAAGGACATGTCACATTACACCAGACCAATCCTGGCAGTCGACATCACCAAAGCATTTGACAAAGTTACGCACAGCGCCATCCTGCAGGGCATCCAAGAGCTGCAGTTGGGGGGGAGGGGGCCTAAGACCTACAACTATATCCGGATCTTCTTAAAAGATCGCACCGCCTCCCTATATAGATGATATACAGGCCCCCTCGTTCACCCTTGGTAACATCGCTACCCCGCAAAGGGCGGTGTTATCTCCCTTCCTCTTCAACCTCACCCTCATCCCCCTGGCCAAGGCTCTCAGCCGCATCCCGCACTTAGGACACACACTTTATGCGGATGATTTAACGGTTTGGACCAGATACGACTCGGATGGCGAAATAGAATCGACCCTCAGGAAGCAGCCACAACTATAGCTGCTCAAGCGGGAAGCATTGGGCTTGAATTCTCCCCCACAAAGTTAGCACTTTTCATAATGCGCCCGCGGAGCGTCTCTACCACCCCCCTCACAATTTACCTACATGACACCCCCATACCGCAAACATCTACCCTCCGCATTATTTGCCTGCATATACAGGACTCGGGGAAAAACAACCCTACCCTGAAAGCACTTAAAACAGTCCACGTACTCCGTCATCCATCTTCTTAGAAGGGATTCACATTCACGATCCGGCCTTGATGAAGCATACAATCTCAAGGTGCTGCATGCCTGTCTGCTTAGTCGCATTCTTTACGCCACTCCTTACCTGAACATCTCCTGTGCGGATAAAGGTAAGATCAATACTCTAATCCGCATGGCTACCAAAGCAGCGCTGTACCTACCAAAGAGCACTAGCACAGACGGGCGCTTAAAGTTAGGAATTCACAACACTATACAAGAACTTATAGATGAACACCTCTACACAAAGTACCTTCGTTGTGGCTGGCATGGAAACCGGACGCTATATACTGGATTCTCTCGAAATTCGCATACCCGCACACACTACAGACTTCATCTCTCTCCCTCGCGCCGTACACAACGCGCTCATCCTAAAACCCCTTCCTAAGAATGTCCACCCTGAATACCACGCCGAGTCACGCGAGCCAAAGCTCTCCATAAAGAATATGGCACTTCAGAGGATGTGCGCTGGGTGGACGCCGCGTATGGTCCAGACCGTTGAGTAGCTGTGGCTTACCATCCACCAGCCACCCCGCTTACTCATTTCATAGACCCCCTCCACCTCCTCCCGGAAGAAGCAGAGGAAGCAGCTATAGCAATAGCCATTTCCCAAACCGAGGCGGCTATATTGTTAGTGATTCCAAAACAGCCATTCTTAACTTCGCCCGCGTACGCGTGCATCCCCCGTGTGGCAGATATTGAGAATGTGTACCCTGAATTCCGATAGGCGTATCGAGCTCGTTTGGATGCTGGCTCACTCTGGCAATCGTGGAAATGAGGCCGCCGATAACATAGCCTGAGAACTTATTTGCCGGGCAAATGGTGACCCCAGCCGGGATTCCTCGAGGCAGCGGGCACACACGTTCTCAGAACTGACTCAACAAGCACGACTTGCTTGTCGACTCTATCCACCTCCCCATTCCCAACAAATCCTCTGGAGGCGACTCCAGACCCGGACTCTTCCTAACCCTTAGCTTCTGTCCTACTTCCGCCCCGTTTCCCCCGAGTGCACTATCTGTGGAGAAGCGCACGCCACCTTGGACCACATCCTCTTCGGCTGCCCTGCCGATCCTCCCCCGGAAGGACAGCCCGCCATCGGAACATGGGAGGAATGGGAGGTCCTTCTTCCATCGCAGGAGCCGAACACGCAACTTCGCTGTGTGAACCGGGGTGCCCGTGCCATGGAGCTGCGTGCCCTGGACACATGCGCGTATGTGATGGCTGTGGGGTGGCGCTGAGACCTTGCACAGTCCAAACTCGCTTGCATAATAAGTTTTCCATCCATCCATGCATAACCAGCGTAAAGTGACGCTGCGGCCTATTGCTGCTGTGCTGCGTGTCTGCCACGAGGTTGTCAGCGCTAATGCATGAAGCGCACATCTCTCCTCACGATCCCCACGTACCTCAAAGCGCGATTGACGTGTTCACCGACCACTCTCGTGGAAGAGGGCGTACGTATTCCATCCCAGTGGAGATGCGCCCTCCACGTGCGCCCTCTTCCCGCGAACATGAACCGTGAGGACAATAATGGCCGGCGCCTGGCGTGGGCGGAAGCCCTGGCCCGCCACTATGGATCGAAACCCGGCGTATTCTACGTGGATGCCTCCGGCCCCCACCATGGGGAATGGTTCACGGCCGCAGTCGTCCACGAATCCAAAACAGTGAACGGCCTTACTTTCCGAGCCCGTGACATAACACATGCGGAGGAAGTCGCCATTGCGTTGGCTGCATCTCATTTCAATTAAAAAAAAATTATTTCCAACTCGAGAGGGGCATGTCGGAACGTCGAGCAGGGCTGGGTACCGTATCTAGCCTACCGCATTCTCCAAAACAGCGTCTATATCAGGGACCCCGCTCACCGGCGTATCGTTTGGGCTCCTGCTCACGTGGGCCTTGAGGGAAATGAGGCAGCTGACGCCGCCTCCCGCGCGCTCTCTGATCGGACATTCCCCTCCGACCCCGACGATCAGGAACTCGAATTCAGTCCAGCTTACTCGTTTAGACATTTCTTTACTTTATCAATCTGGCCATAGTCTTTATCCCCGCCCGTGTAAAGGTCTCTCAAAGGCGGAGGAGCGGCTTCTGCTTCGCCTATATACAAATACTTTGCTGTGCCCCGCAGCTCTAAGACACTTTGACCCTTCTTTCTCTGGCAGCTGTCCGCACTGTGCGGAGAAGTCTTCGGACATCTACCACATGGTGTGGGCCTGCCCCTCCAACCCTGCTATCCCCCTCACCCCAACCCAACCTGGGAGGACTGGGAGGCGACCCTGCTCGGCTGCTCTGACCTGCAGGCCCAACGGGCCCTGGTCGCGCGAGCCCGGGCAGCGGCTGACGCCACTGGGGTCCCGAACTAGGGACCTCCACCTAGTACTTGTGAGGGCTGGCCCCCTCTGGGTCAGCTCATGCCTGACCTCGCGAAGTTTATGTGTAAATAAATGTTTTCCACCACCACCATCCAGGAGGCCAGTTATGTGCCCATCCTTTCCTCAAAATCATCAGAGTGAGGAACGTTTTCAACGAAAACGCCTACGAACACAATGAACTTCGATGAACTTCGATGGTGCTACGTTTCTGCCACAACATTCTCTCTTTATTGTTTCACTCCCACCTTCATCCCTTTCCTTACGGCGAGGTTCATGTGTCCACCTAGATATTTGAGACGGATACTGCGCAATTTCCTTTCCTCAAAAACCAACTGTTAGTGCCAACGCATCCAGTGCACATCTGTTACTTCAGAAACGTAGCTTAAAGCGCGACTGATGTGTCCAGTCTCCCAAGGGGCCACTTATGCGCATTTCCTTTGCAGTCGAACCTTCCGCTCTTCATCGGTTTCGGCTGCCCGTTTAGCACGTTTAAGCTCCTTAACGATTGCTAAATTTCCCGCACGTTTGGAAATGGCGACCGGGCGATCAGATTCTGCCCAACGTCTGCGAGTACCCATCTCCGAGGACGTCGGCTCCGGCTGACTTGCTAAGTTCATGCCGAGACACTGGACAGGGAGCGCGGAGCGGTCCGCGCAGCGCTGCGGCGACGGCAGAGCGCACGGCTGCAGCTGCTGTGAGTCACGTGGTGCACAACGGGGTTGCCTCCGCAGCTCCGCTTCTCCTGTTCAACACCGTTCAAGAAGCAGGCACTGCGGAATTGGCACAGCTAGGCCAGTAAAGTTTCCGCGTGTTTGGAGCGAAACCTCCACTGCTCGCGTACAAACCTTGAAGGCTATGTCCGACGCATGTATGACGATCAGACGGCCTCAATTATTATAAAACATTTGGTGCGGTTTAGCTACTGCAAAACTTGGTTAGGCACCGAAGGGTATGGCGTATCGGGCAACTATACGCAGCTGGGAGTCTGTAGAAGGCGTTCTAGACATTGGATAGGCAGCGCGCCTTCCTTCCGCCTGGTTTACTTTGTTGATCGAGAGAGTTTGCTCACCGAATGAACGTGGCGCCTATTTCTGCAGTTCCGCGATTCCGCCACAAGGTTGTCAGCACTAAAGAATAGAGCTCACATCTCTCTCGCCACCCCATTTACTTCGAAGGCCCTGTTCAGGCGCCCACTGACCCTGGGACCCAGTTAAAATGATCGCTCTAATATGTTAAAGCCAACCAACACAGTGAATACCGACGGCCTATCGTTTCTGTGCTGCGTTTCGGCCACAACGTTGTCAGTGCCAACGCTGCAGCGCACATCTGTCACTATAGTCACGTAGCTTAAAGCCCGACTGAATTGACCGCGGCACCAGGGGCCCAGTAATGCGCCTTTCCAATGCTTTCGAAGCTCCCGCTCGTCACATGTTCCGTAGCTTAACGCGCGACTACGGTTGTCCCAGGGGGCGGAGGGGGGGAGGGGGAAGTTATGCGCCGTTCTTTTGCTTTCGAAGCAGCCGCTCTTCATCAGTTTCGCAGCTTCAAACGCGACTCAGATGTTCACTGTCCCAAGGGACCAGTTATGCTTTCCTTTGGTTTATGTGTTAGCAACCTGGCGTGGACTTTGATCCCTCGAAGCGAAGTGCTGCTGTCCCGTCCATTTTATGAAGAGGCACGAGCAGAGCAGAAGAAAAATGGGACGGCTTCGCTAACCCTGGTTAAGGAAGCGAAAGTCACGCTTGCATAACCAGCGTGAAATCACGCTGCGGTCTATTGCTGCAGTGCCGCGTGCATGCCACAACGAAGTCAGCGCTGACGTATGTAGCCCACATCTCTCTGACCATGCGCCGCGGTGGCTCAGTGGTTACGGTGCTTAGCTACTGACCCGAAAGACGCAGGTTCGATCACCGAAAGATATCTAATTTGGATAAACATTGCTCAAAAACGAGAAAAACTGGATGATGACGTCACATCAGACGAAAGATGGCGAAGCAGTGTGATCCGCCGACAAGCAACAACTGCCGACGAGCTGCACATGCGCAGCGTGACGTCACCGCTTCCTCTCGCCACGCTCCTCTCCTCTGTTGAGAAATGAATTCAAGCTCAGCAAATTCAAATCAGTGCAATGTGTGAAACACCTTTCGCATTCCCACACTTGAGAGATATCTAAGTGCCTCAAACGAATTTTTTGCGTCAACGGCGGCTGCTATTTACGTAGTTAACACGGCTGGAGTGGTGACGTTGCGCACGTAATTATGCGGGCTGAAACGAGAGCCTACAAGATCGCCCATAAACCACTCACAATCGTCGTGAGTGAAAATGGCGGCCGTTTCGCGTGAGCAACGGTGTGTTAGGGTACTTGAAGGCGCTGTTGACGTGCGGGACTGCACAGTGGCTTGGCGACGAACTCGCGGTTGAAGTGACAGGTGCGCGGGTGAATGCGCTGTCATTACAGCGGCAGGTGCTGTGCGCGCTCGCTGCGCTTCTTCGCCACCGGTTGGTTTCGTGGTTTCAAGGCACCATAAGTGATGAACACGTCGGCGGAGCCCAACCGAGTGTGAGCAAGTGTTTACAGCGGGTGGTGGAGACCACTGTCTGCGTTGGGTCTCAGAAGGGGTGTGTTCGCTTCCCGGCGAGACCCAAAGAGAAGGCGGCGGTGAAGGAGGGCTTCCTTCGCTTAAACTTTCACCGTGGCAGCATCCTCGGCGTAGTCGGGTGTGTTGATGGCACACTCATGTCCATCAAGGTGCCGCTGGGCAGTGGAATCTATGCTGCAAACATGATACTGAGAAGACATCGGCCACTGTTTATGATCGCGTGAGTTCGGTTACTAGTACGGGCCTGGGCAACAAAAGTAAGTTCGTGCTGTACACGACTTTCCTGAGGTCTGTGCGCGAACGTGCGCATTCTCGCCGTGCACACGCGCTGGCCCGAATCCTTCCACGACGCGTTCGTCCGAGGCGCAGGAAGGCCTGCTGGTTGAACGACGGCGAGTTTTTCTGGGTAAGCAGTAAACAAGGCGTGTAAACCGTCGGGCGACATGTCACATATGTTGAGCTGCAGCACTCTGCGTTTGCCCGTATCTGCTAGTCCTGCTAGTTACCTCAATGCAGATAATTTACAATAGGATACAGTGCAATGTAACCGTTTTGGCATTTATAACAGCAGCAAAAACATAGGATACATATAATATTGTTGAAATACACGCTATTTCTTGTCTAAGAACCAAGGCAAAGTGCACCTGACGGCGCTTGTGTTCTATCAGTGTGATGGTAAGAGACTGACCTTACAGCAATGATCACTTATACATCTCAATCCTGGGTTGTCTGCATGCTCACGAAGGTCATGTTCAGCAGAGTGTGTGGGCTACCTGACATGAGTCCTCCATTGTATATTAGAACGTCCTGTAAGGCTGTTCAGATCACCGAGAAAAGACATGCTTAGGCAGGATTGAAGAGCGCACACAGGACGAGGACGCGCTCGAGTCTTGTCGCTTCTTTCATGTGTCCTCAACCTGTGTGCGCTGTTCAATCCTTCCATGCACCAACTCTCCGCACTTTTGAAGCATATTCTTAACTGCGTCATTTTTTGCTATGCAGGAGACGTCTACCCACTTTTGAAACTGGGGGAAAAAAACCACCTAGGCGCAAATGATTTCACGACACAAAAAGAGACGAGGAGACAACGGACAGGTGGGATTTTTTCCCAAGTTTAAAGATGGACAACCAACTAGCCCGTCAACATGCCTTACTGGTCTACCCACTGGAGCCAGCAATTTCTGCTTGAACGAATGGCACTGGCGTGGTGCTTTCAAAGACACCGGACGCACCACTGCCAGTGGAAGTGAACAGTAATCATCAGCACCGTGCGTGCCGCACTTCACAACCTCTATTTGGAGGTGTGCGCCCATGTCAGCAGAGGGTGCAGGTGGCACTGCCACTGACCCAAGTAACAAAGGGCTACCTCTACATGCTGGCTACGTAGTTGAGACAGTATCACTCCTAACCTACCTCCAGGGGAGAGCAATGCACAACTGCATTTTCTGCCTCTTTAGGACGACCCGTCTCCATAGGCAGGCATGCCTAGGAAGGGTGTGCGACAGTTGCGATGGCAACTCTAGGGACAACTCACCATGCTGGTATGACGACACACTCTCCGCATATTTCCGTGCAGCATCCGCCTTGTTATCAACCGGAAGAGCGTAACACGGCTACACCCTGGACTGCGTTACCGATAAAACACAGCGCCACCGCTGCGTCGCCCGAGGCATGCTTCGCCCACGGTGGCTACAAAAACGGGCTGCCCGTCTGGCAAGGGCGGCTTTTTTCCTTGCGCTTCCGAGACGAGCGTAGCGTTGCTGTGCTCGTTCGCTGCCACCGCTAACCGAATAAACAGTTATGTTGGGATTCGTCCTTCAGCAGAAACGACATCCCACATCTGGTTACCCGGTCCACGGACAATAACCCATCGCCATGAACTAGCAAGAGCAACTGCTTCAGAAACGACACGGCGAACTCAACGCTTCCGTGCAGCGGCATCCCGCCAGCTCCGCCGAGGACGTCAAAACCCCGGCATACGGCATCCCGCACGCCGCCCTACACGGCGTCTGGCGTGCCGCTGTCAAGCTACCGCGGTTTTGGGCCGACTCGCCCGAGGTATGGTTCACCCAAGTCGAGGCCCAGTTCTCCCTAGCACACATCACGCAAGACCAGAGCCGCTGCGGTAATGTCGTCGCCCACCTCGATGTCCGCTACGCCTTCGATGTCAGGGATATCGTTGCCAATCCAGCAACGGCCAACCTTTAGGAACACCTCCTGACTGAACTCATCCGCCGCCTATAGCTCTCGGAAGGCCAGAACGTGCGATAACTACTGTCCACAGAACTTGCCGAGCGCAAGCCTTCGCAGCTCGTCCGCTGCATGCGCGGTCTAGCGGGCAACATGGAAGTGCAGGACTCCTTACTGCAAGCACTTTGGCTTCAAAGACTTCCACCGCACGTCCAGGAAATTCTGCAGGCTCAGCTTACGCTACCTCTCGACCAACTTGCCGAGATCGCTGATGGGGTCATCCAGGTCTCTTTGCCACTTTTGTCGCCCGTCGTCCAGGCTGTCGCCGCACCGCTGAACACCACGGAGCTTGCGCATCGCATCCACGATATCAAACGACAGCTCAGCTCCCTTCAACGACGCCTCGATCGACACTTGCCGGCGCGCCACTCGCAAAGCCATGACCGTAACACCACCCCGTCGCGGCAGCCTGGTGACGACAAACGGTGCTACTACCATCGACGCTTCGGGGACAGAGCACGACAATGTCGAACACCCTGCTCCGCTGGACGTCGGGGAAACGCCAACGGCAACTCGTAGACACGGCTGCGAGCTGCCAACCTGAGTGCCGTCGCATCTTCGTCACCGACCAAATTACAAAGCAGCAGTTCCTTTCGACAGCTGTTCTGACATCTGCTACCCACGAGCCCACCTTGAAGGTAACCGCCCTCCTACATCTTTTGAGCGCGGCACGGAAAACTTGTCCGCAATCAAGACTTACGGCTGGCTCCGCCTGCACGTCCATTTTAAAAACCTACGCCGTGGCCCTTATTGGAATCTTGTCATCACCGACATCATCTAGCCAGTCATCAGCTCAGACTTTTTGGCTCACTACAGCCTCCTTCTGGACTGCCGCCATGACTGTCTAATCGACGCGACAGCGGGATATTTTTCGCCAGGACAGCGAACGACTACCCACCAGCCAAGCATCAAAGTACTCGGGGGTGAAAATCATTCACCGTACCACGCCATCGTCGCCGAACTTCCCGGTTTGACGCGCCCTCGCGGGTTGCCACGTGATGTGCAGCATACCACTGTGCACTACATCCGGACCACCCCAGGCCCCCAGGTTTTCTGCCGACCGGTCGCCTTGCCCTGGAACGCATGCGCATAGCCGAAGCAGAGTTCGAAGCCGTGCTCCGTGAGGGAATCGCCCGCCGCTCCGACGGCCCACGGGCCTCGCCACTTCGCCTTGTCCCGAAGAAGACCGAAGGCTGGCGGCCCTGTGGGGACTACCGCGCCGTCAACGCCGGCACCATTCCGAACAGGTACCCCGTTCACCACATACAGGACTTCGCCCATCGCATTTATGGCTTCCACGTTTTCTTCGTGCTAGACTTGGTGAAGGCCTACACGCAGATACCCGTCAACCTAGACGACGTCCCGAAAACCACAATCATTACCCCTTTCGGCTTGTTCGAGTTTTCCTTCATGAGCTGAATACATTTGTCTCTGCTGAGCACTGTTTCAACAGGTTGCCTTTTGAGCCTAATAAGATGTCGCCTAAAACGAGGGATATCCTTGAACCTGTACGCGCACTCCTCTGAGATGTCACCGCTTCATGCTGTCTGCTCCGAATTCACCAACCAACTCGCCCCCAATACGTGCTTGGCACTCGAGTTGTGTTTCTTCATCCGCTGCCCGTAAGCGGTTTATTACGTCATAGCTTAATAAATCGTGATTGAAGATAACACCTAACACGTATTCCTTTAAGACGCCATAATCTCCAGTATGCTCAGATTACCTTGAGCCGCTTCACAGAAACAACATTGACACACAACAGAAAATTCAGAGCCGGGCCCTTTGGCGCTTATAGCGCTATGAGAGAGCTCGCACTGATAACATATCAGTTGTTATATGTAATGAAATTCAAGTCCTATGATCCAGATGCAAGTTCCTACACGTAACTTTTGTGATAAAGCCATGAACTATAATTTGACGCCGGCCCACGTTTAACAGCGCTCGCAAGCCGGAAGCGGTACACGCATTCGCTTTTTTTAATTTTTTCTTCGCCAGGATTTAGTTCGACCTTTCTTTATCTAACATAAATATTAGAACCGAAGTTATCCGATGAGCCTGCTCAATCGTCAAGTACGAAGCAAGAAATAAATAAATAGCAGAATTGACAGGCTGGTCAGATTGTATAATTACTCTACATTTTGTTCTTGCATTTCCTGCTGAAAAAATTAATGAACCTTCACTGAATATGCTGTTCACTGCCGTAATTCGTCGAGTACCGAGGGCCTTTCAATCAGCGCCGAAAAAGCGCGTTCAAATTCACCACACAAAACGTGCCTACTTATCCGTCTCGTTGACAACATATTCCGGCCACTTGGCCTGCTCTTCTGCACCACAATATTGAGGTTCAGATGCGCAGCGCGTGGAAATGCGTTGCGCGGTCGGCACACGGTCAGTAACCGCAGATGAATGCTTCAAAGGTTATAGTGTGCAAACATTGCGATGAGTTTTTTTAAATGTAAACTGACATTACATGCCGCGTTAACATGAACACTTTGGGACAAGTATCATAAGTCCATGGTTGCAGTCCGGCGCACAATGCACCCAGTAATCAACGGTGGCTCAACTTGAGCTGAAATACCACAGACATTTTATCTACACGGCTAGACGACGAGTAACTGGAGTCAAGAAATCAGTGTTATATGCGTTGCAGTCCTGCTATCTAAAAATGCGAAAAAAACGGTACACGTGCTGAAGGCAAAAAAATACTCGCCTTTCTGTAGCACCTGCAATAAAGTACCAATATTCTGTGAGTCATAGCAGAGGCCATTCCTACTTTGCCTACCAAGCTACCTACGGTGCCTCTCACTGAAAGCTTTTTGTGAACTTCCGCTGATTAGGCAGTTACTTTCACATTAATGCCGCCTGTATATGTACCGATGAAGCCAGAAATGAAGGCGGCCAAGTTGTCTCTGCAGGTTCATCAGTGACGACAGAAATGTTTCAGCAATGAGAAGCCAAAAGGTGCGTGATTAATGAAGGATCGTGTAGTAGGCAGCCCATTCCTTAGTTCAAAGTGGCGTCTTTTCGTGCTGCTGCACTACAATTATCGCAAACTGAACTATTTGCACTCTTTTAGCAGCATGTTGTCCCAGTCAATGTAAAATTATGAACGCCACCTGTGAAGTCGGCGAAAAGGCTGTGGTAATACTTTACTCGCACTAGTATACGTTACATCAGTTTAACTCGCGAAAATGTGATATATTTTATGCCCTACTGCTTTGCTGGAAGACACGGCCTGAAACTAGCCTCCAGTCGCAGCACATTTCGAGTGGTCACAATGAAAAATTTCGCGAATTCCATGCATAAGGCACGAAGGAGAAAGGTCACATATATCACAGGATGCGGCACCACTAAGAGGGCATCGTGAATGGAAACCGGAAGAGCAAACGGGCAAAGTCACGTGGTCATTCGAAAAAGGGGCACTTTTTGGTCGGGTTCATGTCTGAGCCCACGGGGCACCGGAAGGTTTTGGCGAAGGGAGCAAAGTTGGCCATCGCCTTGTTGCAGTCCCCGCCGTAGAGGTTATCAGCGTCCGCCTTTGCGCAGCTGAAGAGGCAGGCGGTGATGAAGAACACCTTCTGCTCGGTCAGCTCCTGCGACACAAGAGGGAACCCGCAAAACTTTGCGAATACGTTCTGCTGCGAGAGAGTGTCTGGGAGGATCTACGAGGCTATAGAAACAAAAACCAAATTATTGGCCGAGGATGTTTACAACATTCGATTAACTGCGAAAGCTCGGCCAAACACTGCTCTACTGATATTACATGCACGGATGATTGGAATGAGGCACACACATGATGACTGATTCAATCTGGTGACCTTTTTTAGCGGACATGCAAAAGTTGATTTTCCTCGGGCCAGAACCTCAGTGCTAAGTAGAAGACGACGATGAGTGCGCAGTGCCCCAGGACGAAATGCTCGTGTTAGGCACATGCAAGCGAGAGACGATTTTGCTATGCTTTCGACGTCCGGATTGGCGCTTTCGGCTGCAAAAGGCAAAGGTACGAAGCAGTGGGCTACAGAGTGCGGTTGTATCCTGTGTTCTCTTCTGCTGCTTTGTCTACTGCTTTTTTTTGTTGATTTAATATCTTATGACCTGGCCTATGATATACCCTCCTAAGCTAGTTGAAGGCTAAATATTCATTGCGCGAAAGTTTTGCATTTTTCTGTTTTTTTCTGTTTGTTTCGTGTGGCGCTGACCTCATAATTAGAACGCTCGGTTCCAATTGTTGTGTATCAGACGGACGCCAGGCTGGAACTGAACAAACGTTTATTGATACAGTGCCTTTTTATAGGCCGATGAACATGTGATCTGCCGACGACTGCTTGCGTGGCTGATAAGCGATACATGAAAATGCAGTGTTTAAAACATGCGCTTGCGCTATCAGTACACCACAATCCTTTCTCCTAAGATTATTTGCACAATCCAAAACTGACTAGCTAGACATCAATGCCATAACGCAAGACAGGTCGTCGAACACGCGTTGATCTTCGCGGCTCGACCGGTACTTGGGTGGCTTGGCCTGGACTCGCCCCAGGGGTTGCTTCTGGGTTAGCAGACAGCGGCTGTGGCTGCCTAGCTGTAGGAGGAAGCCTGGCGTGGTAGTCCTCACTTGTGGCTGGGTCAACTTCGAGCCGCGTCCAGGCGCTCCTCAACTGGTTGCGGTGCCTGTGATGACGCTCACCGTTGTTTAGCTGTACCACGTACGACACCGGACCTCTGACTGCCACAACCCTGGCAGCCTTCCACCTTGGACCTGGACAAAAGCTTTTAGCGTAGACCGCGTCACCGACACGAAACCTCTTAGTCTCCGGTCGTTGTAGCTCAGGCGCGTGTTGCCGGTCCGGATGGAGTCTGTCTAACGCTGACCTCAGTCTTCGTCCGAACATTAACTCTGCTGGAGATTTTCCCGTGACCGAATGTGGCGTCGTGTGTTGCTTAAACAAAAACCGGGAAATCTTGCACTGCGTCGAACCTTCCTGCTGTTTCTTCAATGCTTCTTTAACTTCTCTTACCATCCTCTCCGCCCTACCATTGCTGGCTGGGTGATAAGGTGCAGTGAAGATAGCACGTACGCCATTACACTTCAAAAACATTTGCAACTCTGTGCTAGTGAAAGCTGTGCCGTTATCTGAAACGATAACGTCAGGTACACCATGTGTCGCAAACATCTTCCTTAAGCTGTTGACGACAGCCGTAGCTTTCATGGATGGCATGATTTCGACTTCAGCCCAATTGCTGTACGCGTCTACCACGACTAAGAAAACTTCTCCTTTCACTGGGCCAGCGAAATCAATGTGCAGTCGACTCCAAGGCTGATCTGGCTTGATCCAAAAATGAACTGGAGCCTTGGGATCGCTTTGACGGTTACTCTGGCATGGCTGACAGTGCCGAACAAACTCCTCAATTTCGTGGTCCATCTTCGGCCACCACATGAGCCCTCTAGCTGATGCTTTCATGGCACTCATCCCTGGATGATTTGCATGCAGGAGCTGAAGCACATTCTCTCTTGCTGCGGTTGGAATTATGACACGATTCCCCCACAGTATGCAATCACGATGCAATGACAACTCCGACCGTCTCACCTCATAAGGCGCAAACTTGCTGTCCACTTGTGTTGACGGCCAGCCACTGAGTAGCCATTCCTTTACCCGGGATAGAACCGAGTCCTTTTTGATCAGCGCAGCAATGTCCGCCGCTTGCAGCGGTGCGCAGTCGACCGCTTCCAACAAGAGCACGTCCCCAGGCGGTCTTGGCTCGTCCTCGTCTCCCGGGGCTGGTAGACGACTGAGTGCATCGGCGTTGGAGTTGTCTTGGCCTCGTCTGTACTCAAGGTGGTAGTTATACGCAGACAACAGTAAAATCCAACGAAGCATTCTGGGCGACACAACTTCGGGCACTCGCTTGTTCGTGTTAAACAGGCCGAGTAATGGCTTGTGGTCTGTTATCACTGTAAATTCTCGCCCAGCTAGGTACTGGTGGAACTTTTTTACGCCAAAGACCACAGCCAAACCCTCTCTATCAATCTGAGCATAGTTGCGTTCACTGACGCCAAGAGTGCGAGAAGCATAAGCTATGGGCTGCTCCTTCCCGTCATCCGCACGATGGGCTAGCACTGCTCCCACCCCCACAGGCGATGCGTCGCAGCACAAAATTAAAGGACGCTTGCAATCGTAGGGCACAAGTACGGAGTCTGAGCTGAGTAAATTTTTCAGTCTCTCAAAAGCCCGCTGATGCTCACCTGTCCACTTCCATTCGTGGTCACGGTCGAGCAGTCGATAAAGCGGTTCGGCCGCTTCCGTCCTGCCCTTGAGGAAACTGCTGTAGAAATTCAGCAATCCCAAAAAGGCTTGCAGCTCCTTTTTGCTTGCGGGCGCAGGCGCTTGCCGGATGGCGTCCGTCTTGCTTCGGCTGGGATGTACTCCTGAGTCATCAATCCTGTGTCCCAAGAATTCGATGCTCGTTTGGTTAAATTCGCACTTGTCCTTGTTCACTCGTAGCTGTGCCTTCTGCAGACGCGATAGCACAGTCTCTAATCTCTCGGCGTGCTCTTCGGCGTTACATCCAGAGATTAATATGTCATCCAGATAAGCTTTCACTCCGGGAATGCCCGCTAACAGCGTGTCGATGACTCGTTGAAACACCCAAGGTGCGACCGAAATTCCAAACGGTAGCCGCTTAACCTTGTACAGTCCCTTTATCGTGTTAACTGTGAGCACCTCAGCCGTCTCGTCGTCTAGCGTAAGCTGCTGATAAGCTTGGGCTAGATCCAACTTGGTAAAAAACTTGCTTGAACTTAGAGCTGTCAGCATTTCAGCTGTAGTGGGCAAGGGGTATCCACTGCTCTTAATAGCTTTGTTTACGGTACTGCGATAGTCGCCGCAAAGACGTAAAGTTCCATCTTTTTTTCTTACCACTACCAGTGGTGTTGCCCAGTTGGAGTAGCTGACGGGCTCCCACACACCTTGTTGCACCAAGCGGTCCACTTCATTGGCCACGTCGTCCTTGAGGGCCAGTGGAACTGGTCGACTTTTGAGGAACACCGGTTGGGCGTCATCTTTCAGTTCGATGTGAACTGGCGGTCCGTTGAAGCCAGGAAGGTCCCTGCGAAACACTTCGGGAAATCGCGAAGGCACGTCCTCCACGTTTACTTGCTGTATTCCCCGCAAGCCAATACCTAACGGGTTAAACCAGTTTCGCCCAATCAGGCTGTTACCTTGCTTCTGTACTACGAGCAAAGGTAGCTTCGCCTTCCTGCCTTTGAATTCCACCAAGACACTTGCTTGACCCAGCACGGGTAACGCCTCCTTTGACCAGGTTACGATAGTTGTTCCAGAATCTTGCAGTGGTATTTTACCGTGATTCCTTTCAATAACCATGAACGTATCTTCACTCACAATTGAGCACGATGCGCCAGAATCAACCTCCATCGGAACTTTTTGCCCTGCAATCATTACTTGAACCATGAACTTCTGTTCTTGCTCATTCACTTCGCACAGGGAAAACAACGCACTCATTTCGTACACGCCCTTGCGCTTATCTCCTTTCTTCTTTTGCTCATACGCTGTCTTCCGAGAAGTTCTACTATCGTCTTTCGACCGACAAGCCTTAGCTATGTGTCCAACCCTTTTGCAGTTGAAGCATGTCGCCTTTCTAAAACGGCACAAATGTGGAGCGTGCTTACCGTTGCACCGGTAACAGCTGGACCCCTCCGCTGGGGTGCCTTGCTTCGCACGGGTTGCTTGTACCATTTCCTGGCCGTCCGTCTCGTATCGACCGTGCTTGCGTATGTCTCGCTGTTGCTTAGCGGTTGCTTCTGCAGTTGTGGCCAAGTCATACGCAACCTTAAACGTAAGGCTGTGTTCTGCGAGAAGTCGCTGCTGAACCCCTTCGTTCCGGAGTCCGCATACGAAACGATCCCGCATCATGACGTCCAACGGGAGTTGGGCGCTGCCAAAACCGCAGTCTTCGGCTAGCTTCCGTAGCGCCGTGACGTAGTCCGCAACCGTTTCCTCGGCAGCCTGGTTTCGCCTGTAGAACAAAAACCTTGCATACAGCTCCGAAGGCTTTGGATGCAGGTGCTTGCGAACGGCAGTCTTGATTTCTTCGTAGGTTGCTGCTGTCGGTCGTTGTGGCTTCACCAAAGTTACGATGAGCCCGTACACTTCTTCGCCGCAGCTGCTCAACAGGACTGCTCTTTTCTGCTCTTCTTTCGTTATCTGGTTCGCTTCGCAGAACATTTCCAGGCGCTCGACGTATTCGTCCCATGACGCGTTCGTGCCGAGACGATACTCGCCGATCCTTCCGACGGCCATCGCCGTCGCTGCCTCGTCGCCAACTGTTGTGTATCAGACGGACGCCAGGCTGGAACTGAACAAACGTTTATTGATACAGTGCCTTTTTATAGGCCGATGAACATGTGATCTGCCGACGACTGCTTGCGTGGCTGATAAGCGATACATGAAAATGCAGTGTTTAAAACATGCGCTTGCGCTATCAGTACACCACACATTGCGCGAAAGTTTTGCATTTTTCTGTTTTTTTCTGTTTGTTTCGTGTGGCGCTGACCTCATAATTAGAACGCTCGGTTCCAATTGTTCAGATCTTTAAGCCTTCAGCGCCAGTTTGTGCAAAACGTGAATAAGTAGGTAGCTTAAGAGCGTGGTCACAGCAATTGCGAAGCTGAAGTGGGGACAGCCTGCCATTGACCAGCTATCTCGCCACTTTACAATAACTACAGCAATCACGCCACTTTACAACAATTATTTCCAGGAAGCGGGAAGGATGTGCGAACAGAACGTGCTATTAAAAGCCAAACAGACACAGTCAACAGAAGTGATGAGATGGCTTGGGGAAACGGTGCTGTTAGGATACACATATGAAGGAAGCCAAGAGTCGCTGAAAGAAAGGGCAGCATGTTGCCTTCTTCACTTCCAGCCCAACGTACTTACGCAAGTTATTTCTTACTGACAAGCCCGAAAGACAAAGTAAAACGACGCTATTTTAATTTCTCTTGTTCCGTTCCATACACACAAACAAAAAAAGCTACAGAGAATGTTTACTACATTCGAATCGGAGCGAAAGGACCCATTTGTGCTACGTAGAAGACGACAGTGAGCAGGCAGTGCAGTGGGACGGTGCAGATGGAAGTTGATGAAGACAACGCTCTCCAATGCACAGCGCGAGACTGTGGTGCAGTTCAACAAACGTTGAGTTCAACACGACGCGTGTTGGCTGTGGCGATAGCCTAGTGGCCTCGCTCAGCGTTCCTTAAAGGATATCTGTTCACGCAGCCACGGGTTCGACTCACTCATGGATATTTATTAAATTTCTTTTTCTCTTTTTCATGGTTTGACCACTAACTCAGCTGAAGGTCAGAAAAAGGCACCCGACTATCAAATCACGAGATCCGTTAGTGAAGCTTTCGCTTTAAAAAACTGATACTATTACGTCGTTGAGAGCAGATGTATGCGTGAAATGCACAGCACAAAAATCTTACCACCAGCAAAGACGGCTCACAGATACCGATAGCTGCACACAAGTCTTTGGGAGCGTCGCCCACCAGCCACTTCACTTCTTCTTCCTTGAGCTACTCTTTAAGAGCCACAGCACGCCTTGATTTCTTTCGCGCGTTTTGCGTAAGGCGACCCGCGCGACTGTCGCTCGCCGTGTGCTAAAGAAGATGGGCTGGCACGAGCACGGGCTACACAAAACGCTGGGATATTCGTTGCGGCTGACACCGCCAGCACCGCCTCCGCCGACCACCGCGTCGAAGAACCAAGCATTGAGCTGGTTAGTGGCCCGGGGGATAGATGAAGCCACGGGATCTGTGTTTTAGGATTTGCGCGCAAGCTAGGGTTTGCAAGCTAGGTGACGCGGAGCTACCGCAGCGGAGCTGTCACTTAGCTTACCAAGTGCCACCAGGACTGCACTTTCGCCTCTCAGGCTGCACTAGTTTTTGTGGTTGACCTAGCACCAAGCGGAGTTAAAGCTTCGCCAAAGTTCGTTTGTATCCGCCGCGGTGGCTCAGTGGTTATGGTGCTCGGCTGCTGACCCGAAAGACGCGGGTTCGATCCCGGCCGCGGCGGTTGAATTTCTTTGAAGGAGAAATTCTAGAGGCCCGTGTACTGTGCGATGTCAGTGCACGTTAAAGAACCCCACGTGGTCGAAATTTCCAGAGCCCTCCACTACGGCGTCTCCATAGCCTTAGTTGTTTTGGGGACGTTAAACCCTATAACCCAAACCAAAGTTCTATCTGTGCTCGCGTACGTGTTCTCTGTTCTGGCGCCAAGGTAACTCTACTGCCACGTATCATTGTAGTGTACGTTCGTTTGCGCTCAAGGCCGCACGGAAGGTGTGTTATCAATTTTCTTCGTGCCGCGAGAATCGACCGGGCAAATCTCGGTTGATTACAGCCATGAGGAGCCGCATCTGCGTTTTTCCAGATTACTGTAGATGATTTTGACCTATTATCTCGAAGTTTCCTTGCCGGCTTTAAAGTGAGCGATGCCGCGAGCGGCGGGCATTCGTAGTTCGCCGACTGACGAACACGTTTGTTGCTTACGCCGCAGCCGAGTGATTCAGTTCTTTTGCGGGCTCAAGTCAGCCCAAATAAAGAGCTTCGTTTACAAGTCTTGTTGCTTTCTTCTTGACCGCTGGACTGCCATTACTACAACGTGACATCTGGTGGAGGTGCTGGGTAGCGTTTCATGTACCGGTCACCCCCTCCAAATCGTGACGCCAGCCCTCTGAGTCATTCACCGAAGGGCCTGAGTTCAGTCCACCGCGCAAGCCGACGTCGTCTGCTAGGGGACGCACCTCAGTTCGGGACTCTAACGGAGTCTACCCGGAAGCGAAACCAAACAGCAACGTCCGCCATGAGCTTTGTCCAGACGTCGACTCCAATCATACTGCAGCGGCCCCGGGTGCCACCAACCTTCGACGCTTCGCCTGGAGCCGACCCCGAAGAATGGCTGGAACAGTTCGACTAGGCAGCTATCTTTAACAACTGGGACGATGTCATGAAATTTAGGTACGTCTCCTACGCCTTGAAGGAACCAACAAGATTCTGGTTTGAGAATGAGGAAGCTAACCTTACGAACTGGGAAACCTTCAAGGAGCAGCTTCTGAAGATTTTCACAAACATCGTGAGAAAGGAGACAGCCCAGCAGCTGCAACAGTCTCGCATACAAGATACAAACGAGACCATTGCAGTGTGCACTGAGGAGATGAAGCGTCTCTTCCGGCGTGTCGACGCGAGAATGAGGAAGAAAAGGTAAAGCTTCTTATGCGAGGAGTTAAAGAGCAACTCTTTGCCGGCGTCGTACGAAGCCCACCTAAAACCGTCGCGTAATTTTCAGAAGACTTATCCGTCGTGGAAAAAAAATCTTGATGCCAGAGCCCGCCAGTATGACCGCCAGCAGCGCGTTTTCTCAGCAAGCTGCCTGGACACCGCTAACGACGACAAGCTGCGGAAGGTTATGCGTCAAGTTTTGCGAGAAGAGCTCCGACGATTGCTGCCAACGGGACGCAGCCGCAGCTTACAGCGCTCACTGACGTCATCTGGGACGAGGTTCAACAGGCCTTGCGTGTGACGCCGAGAACCACGCAGCATCTGCAGCCCCCAGCCATAAGTTGCGCCGCAGCAGTGCGCCGTCCTGCACCTCGACGACCGTGCCCAAGCCACTATCGCCCTCAGCCAGCTGCGCCGGACCGCCGCCCTCTCGCTCCAACCCGCCCGTCCTACGAGCGTCGCACACGGCCGAGGAAATGCGAAGAGTGGAGAACTCACGACCAGCGCCGCACACTATGCTTCCACTGTGGCGAAGGCGGTCACATCCTCCGGCACCGCCCATGCAGAAGAATGGGTATCCGAGGGTTCTCTTACGATGCCCCGCTCGAGGAGTTTTTGCGTCGGGAAGAATGCTCATCGCCGAGCCGCCTATCACCTCCCTGTCTCCATCGTCACCGCGCTTTGTATGTCCTTGCCGAGGTTACGCCGTGTGTGGACGCTCCCCCAGCGCCTGAAGGTTAAACTGAATAAAGCCGCCTCTGGGGGTGAGGTTGCTTCTGAGCGCAAGAACAAAGATCCTCCACCGACGAAAACGCAAGAACATGCCTCACATACGACGACACGGCCAGACCTGAAGCTTTTACCGCTGCCCAGAGAATTAACGTCGGAGTACGCCCACCGCAGCCTCACTACTCGACGAAGCCGAGATCGGGCACCGATGACAACGTGCAATACGAGAACGCGAACAAGTGACCTTGAAGTTACGGTCGACGGTCACGCGGTTACTGCCTTGGTCGACACGGGAGCTGACTACTCCGTCATAAGCTGGCCACTGGCTGTCCGACCCAGAAAAGTAACAACAACTTGGGATGGCCCCTGATCCGCACCGCAGGTGGTAACGTTATTATGCTGTGAGGACGCTGCACAGCGAGACTTAGAGTAAATGGGCGAAGCTATGCTACAACATTCCTGGTCCTACAGCAATGCTCGCGAGGCATGATTTTGGGAATGGACTTCCTGAATGAACATCGGGCGATCATCAACCTTCGATCTAAGTCGATCAGGCTTTCCATGGACAAAACCATACCTGCTGCGACATGCGCAACTCCTCACGCTGCCTAAACGTCCTCGACGAAGCATTGAGCATGCCGAGCCGATCGAGTGTCGTCGCCTGCATATGTACTGGAGTCACCGAAGATGCCGATGGCGTCGTCGAGGGGAACACCCAGTTATTCCTGGATCGAGGACTAGGCGTCGCAAGGGGAGTCGCCCTGGGAGAGTGGGCAGGACGGCAGCAGCCTTTACAAGATGCCTAATCGTTGCACGTTCGTCGCGCAGATCCTCACCGCTGTTGCTGTTTCGCTTTTTTGCGACTTCGACTCAAGAGCGCCGGCGCAACCATCAAGCTTGCGGCACGTGGATGGGACCACCAGTTTTGCTGCGGACTGCCATGTCACCCTTGTTGGTGATATACCTGGCGTGCTCCCTTGGGCACCTGAGGGCTTCCCACGTGCCTGTCTGCATCGTGCAGTCACCATCGGCCCTTGGTCTGCGTCCATTCTACCTCGGACTATAAATCGGACCGCACCGGCTACCGCTTCAGTGAGCAGGACGGCAGAGGCCTTTACAAGATGCCTAATCTTTGCATATTTTTCGTGTAGGTATGTTACCACAAGAGTGTTCACTGCGTTCGATCTCATGATCGTTGTTTGATGCTGTTTTCCTGCCCACAGAGATTTGCTAGCTTCTGTTCAAATGCTGTATTTTGCTTCTCTCGCCTTCTACAAACGGGTACGTTGAATAAAACCTAGGCCTCCCTAAACGATCACTCTCAGCTAGCTCGTCTAAACATCTTAGCGGGAAGCGGGCAACGCGTTCCAATACTGACTTGTCTTCCGCTCTGGAGGTGGGAGACGTGCTTTCTCAGCTCTCGCAACTGCTTGCTGGTCAAAAACGAATCGCTAGTGACATTACAGATATTAAGAAATCTTTTTCCGCTCGTCTTGATGATCTTGAAGCTCGTGTCTCATCATTCGAATCATCTGCAACTCTTTCAGCCTCTGAGTGTTCGAGCGCTAACCTGCGTTCGGACATTACCTCCTTAAAAAACAATATCCAACCTGGTTGTAAAGAATGAAGACATGGAGAACCGGTCAAGGCGGAACGATCTTGTTGTGCATGGTCTATAAGAGAGTCCTTATGAAGATGGCAACAGTTTATTGTATAAAATCTGCAAAATATTTACTGAAAAGCTTCGCATAGAATGTCCGCGCATTGAGCGTTGTCATCGCATCGGCAGACCCAGTGATGGACGTACACGTCCTGTCATACTAAGGATCCTTGACTTTAGTTAGAAGATCGTTGCCATGAAGAACCTATCGAAACTCAAAGGGGAAGATTTTTACATCACAGAGGATTTCTCTTCGAGTGTCCGCCCCTTCGTAAGAATATATGGAATGCATTTTCCTCGCTTCGTGATGGTGGTACGAAAGTGAAGCTTCGGTACGACCACGCTTTCATTGATGGTGTCAGGTACACATGGGATGAAGCCTCGAGTAGCTTGAAACAGGACCCCCACAAGATGTGACCGAATCTTCTCAGCCTCCTTTGTTGTCGTGCCACGAAACTAACGAATCTACTGAGCTCCCTCCGTTACCACGTTGACGTTCACCTAGCTCTCCAACCAGTCTCGTTGTCTTAAATCTTCATGCTAGAAGGATCCCAAACTCCCTTATTTCGCGCTTGTGTCCTCTCATGACCCTCACACTATTGGCATCACTAAAACCTGACAACACCCTGACATACTCGTACATGACTGAATTTACCCCACCTGGTTACCTTGATATCCGTGCCGACAGGCATGAGGGTAAAGGCGGTGGTGTAGCTTTACTTTTGCGTTCATATCTTAGACTTTCTGTACTACCTGCTCCTTACAACACAGAGTAAATTTGGTGCAAGCTTTATTTAGAAAAACAAACTGTTATTAATCGCGTTTTTTACCGAACCCCTGGAACCTCTGCTGATGTACTGCACTCTGTTGGCCAGTTCATACATAGCTTTTCAGTATCACACATCATGTTCATGGGTGATTTCAACGTGCCAGGTATACACTGGCCATCGATGTGTTATTCTGGCGTGAAGCTTCTTTAGCAAAAGAGATGGTGGATACATCGTTCTCGGTTGGACTCACTCAAATAGTTACGCTTCCCACCAGGGTAAATTCACTGCTAGGCTTAATCTACCTAAGCCACAACCTAATAGAGACCGGGTTTCAGTGTACGGTTGTCGATGGTATTTCTGACCATGCAGCAGTTCTCCTTACCCTGCCCCGCTTCTCTAGTAACACCAGAGTACACCTTCACGTCATTTCTGGATATCCATCATTCTGACGACATCTCCGTAATCGACAAACTGGCTCAGTGCTTCGACTCCTTCTGCGGGCTCAGCCGTGACGGCGACCGTAATGACCTTGCTGAATATTTGGAAAAAAATTTTAGACTGCACATTAAACTGCCTGTTCCCGTCAAAACGAAGAAAGGAAATCCTGCTCTCCCTTGGATTAATCGCGATGTTTTGCAGATGTCACGTCGTGTGGCCCGGCTGAGGCGCATGACACGTAACAGTAACCCTGACGCTGGTGCTCGATTTAAAGCTGCGAAAAACAAACTTCGGAATAAAATGCATTCTGCTAAAGATTTATACTTCCGCGTTCAGCTCCAAGGGCTGCTAAGAGATAACCCTCGTAAATTTTGGCGCTCTGTTCTACCCTCAAACATTTCATCCACCTCATTCGTTATTAATGAAGAAATTGTGACTGACCCTGTTCAAATATCCGATGCGTTTAATGCCTACTTTCCCTGTCTTTTCACGTGATAATAACATGATTCCATCCTTCAGTCTTCCTAATCATGATCATTCTATCTCTGATATCACGGTTAGCACTCCGAGAATTTTAAATCTTATCTTGTGCCTTCACACAAAAAAATGCGCTGGACTGGACTGTATCTCAAACATCTTCCTCGCACGTTATTCCCTTTGGTCACCTTGATATCTCTAAATTATTTTTCAAAAATTTCTATCTACTGGCATTGTATCTTCCTCATAGAAACTCGCCAATGTGCTCCCTGTCTATCAATCCGGCAACAAACAACTTGTTTCTAACTATAGGCCGATCTTTTTAACTGCAAATTCATGTAAGATCCAAGACCACATTATTTGTAAACACATTATGGAATTTCTTGAAGCAACTAATCTTCTTCATAGGGCTCAACACGGGTTTAGTGAGGGGTTTAGTACAGGGACTCAGTTAACCGAATTTGCACATGACATTCTTATCAGCATAGATGCCGGTAACCAAACTGATGCCATAGTCATCGATTTCTCAAAAGCTTTCGACACAGTCCTTCACTCTAATTATTATGCGAACTAAAAGTAATTCTCAGTGACTCTCAACTCGTTGACTGGATTGCCAAATTCCTCTTGCACGGCTCCTAGTTTGTTCGCTTCAACTCCGTCGATTCTTCCTTAGCCGATGTAAACTCAGGTGTTCCCCAAGGCTCTGTCATTGGCCTTTTGCTGTTTTTGCTCTACATTAATGATTTACCTGACAGTATATCAATAAATCACCTTTATTTCCTTTGAGAAGGAGGAGTACGGGACTAAAGGCTCGGACAGCTTGACGAGGTCCCGACCCCTTACTAGTTGGCAAACAGCAAGATGACGGCCAGTCATACATCAAAGTTACAAAACATAGAAGTATCAAAGACACACTGAAGGTGGCAAACACAAAAGAAACACAAACAACAATGCCAGTACAAATAACTAACAGTATAAACAGAAGCTGTCGCGAACAAAATGGAATTCTTATTTTAGTCCTGCAAAAAAAACAAGTTGGCAACAGCGTTTGACGGTGTCGTTTCGGTTACAGGTAGGATCAAACTCCGCACGGTTTAGTAAATTTAGCAATGAAGGCAGCGTGTAAGCTATTGTTCATCGTAGGATGTCCTAGGGGTGGGCACGGACCATATATCTTTGTATCTGGTTTGACGATCACTTGTGTTCACCTGTAGTCTTGCAAGACGAATTGCATAATCCATATGAAATTTAATGAAAGCTTTATAGCGTACAATCAACCTATAATTGTATAAACAAAACACATGAAGAATATCAAACTTAAAAAAAAGAGGCTTCGTGGAGAAAGTGTAATGTACATCAGCAATATAACGCACGGCTCTTTTATGCAGTAAATGTAGCCTGCGCAAATTGGTCACACCAGTTGTGCCTCACATCATGTTACAGTACTGCATGAGAGATAGCACTAAAGCATTGTAAAGCACAAGATTCACTTTATAGTGAAAGATCCGTCTATACGCCGATGATTGCGTACTGTACCACACTATCAACTCTGTCAATGATCGCCTCCTTCTGAATGAGTCTTTTGGTATGTTCCGTGACTGGTGCAATACGTGGCAGATGAACATCAATTTCAGCAAAACAGTTGTCACGTCTTTCACCAACCGCCTATCACCTTCTAATTACGACTATGCCTCACTGCAAAGGGTTCATGCCTATAAATATCTTGGCGTCATTTTTTCTCATAATATGACATGGTCAAAACACATCGATTACATCACAGCTAAAGCTCTTAAAAAGGTAGGTTACTTGAGGCGCACAGTACGGGATGCTCCTAAAGAGGCTAAATTGCTCATGTACAAAACTCTAATTCGCCCTATTCGTGAACACGCTTCTAA
The DNA here is from genome assembly GCF_055824585.1 of Amblyomma mixtum. Lineage (NCBI taxonomy): Eukaryota > Metazoa > Arthropoda > Arachnida > Ixodida > Ixodidae > Amblyomma > Amblyomma mixtum. The sequence goes on from NC_143021.1 coordinate 165,529,083, forward strand.
TGTTTGGAATCCATACAAGCAATACGAAATTGAGCAAATAAAATCTGTACAACGAAAAGCTGTAGGATTTATTTTCCACCGCTACGACTTTCATTTTTTACCCTCACCTGTGATGTCTTCCTTAAACTTAAGCCCGCTCGCATCCCGCCGGAAAACTGAGTCCTTAAAACTCCTCCGCTCAATAGTCGATTCTGGTAATTGCCTTTCAGAGGGTAAGCATATCTCGTTTTCAAAACCATCTGCAACCAGGAGCCATTACGATCTTAATATCCAACCTTTTTTTGCCCGCACTAACGTTTTCAAATACAGCTTTTTTCCGTAAGCCGCCACGGTGGCTCAGTGGTTACGTTGCTCGGCTGCTGACCCGAAAGACGCGGGTTGGATCCCGGCCGCGGCGGTTGAATTTCCTTGGAGGAGAAATACTAGAGGCCCGTGTACTGTGCGATGTCAGTGCACGTTAAAGAACCCCAGGTGGTCGAAATTTCCGGAGCCTTCCACTACGGCGTCTGTCATAGCCTTAGTCCATTTGGGACGTTAAATCCCATAAAACCAAAACCAAACAGCTTTTTTCCGCGCACTGTGGAGAATTGAAATTCTCTGCATGGCAACATTCGTGCATTATCAATTTGTGATTTTCCGTCTGCAATTGAGTCGTAGCATTGTAGGGTGCTGTTTTCAGCGTTTATATATGTAATGCTTCTCTTGTACCCTTGTATGAGTGAATTTGTTCCACATTTTATGCACCCACTCCTGCTATTGCCCTAGAGTGGGGCTACAGTATTTTGAAATAAATCAATCCGAAATGGCCAAGCCCTGGTGCTGCTAACTAATTTCACCAAAGAGTACCGGGATCTAAACAAAGGTACAACGATTGCTTTTCTCGACGTGCAGGCAGACATCAGAGACGCAATTGCCCTCCCTGATCAACCCGTAGAACCATCTGACCGGAGCCAACAACGTACGTTTGATATCAACCGAGCATCGCCATGGAGCAGACAAGACCAAATACGCAGCCTTCTTCAAAGGTACAGTGATTGCTGCTCATCAGCATCGAATGTGCGACGAACCCGGCTTGCCAAGCACCGCACTGTCACAGACCAACACGCCCACCCACTGCGAAAGAGCCCCTACCGCGTATCACCGCTAGAACGCCAAGCTATCCGCAAGCAAGTTGAGGAAATGCTTCGTGACGATGTCATCAGGCCATCAAGGAGCCCCTACGGAGCACTAGTCGTACTAACGAAAAGAAAAGACGGCACCCTTCGCTTTTGCGTCGAATACCGCCGCCTGAACAGCATTAAGAAGAAGGACGTCTAACCCCTCCCCTGCATGGACGACACATTTTATCGGCAGTGCAACGCTAAGTACTTCTCATTGATGGACCTGAAGAGCGGCTACTGGCAAATTGAAGTCGACGAAAGAGATCGCGAGAAGACTGCGCTCATCACTCCAGACAGACTCTTCTAGTTCAAGGTGATGCAATTCGGCCTCTGCTCTGCCCCAGCGACGTTCCAGCCAGTAATGGATACAGTGCTCGCAGGCTTGAAGTGGCAAATTTGTCTAGTCTACTTAGATGACGTTGTTGTCTTCTCCTCAAACTTTGAAGACCACCTCAGAAGGCTTCGGATAGTGCTGGAAACAACCAAGTCTTCAGGCCTAACACTGGAACCAGAGAAGTGCCACTTCGCCTACGAGGAGCTGCTGTTCCTTGGTGACGTCGTAAGCAAGGATGGAGTTCGCCCGGACACTCAGAAGACGGCTGCGATCGCAGAGTTTCCACAGCCTAATGACAAGAAAGCTATACACAGATTCCTTGGATTGTGCGCTTATTACCGGCGATTCGTCAGGAAGTTTCCGCGCATCGCTGAACCTTTCACCCAACTTACCAAGGCTGACGTGCCTTTTAAATGGGAAACACCGCAAGTGGGTGCTTTCGAAGAGCTGAAGCGCCCTTTACAGTCGCCTCCTGTGCTCGGGCACTTTGATGAAAACGCCGAAACCTAAATTCATGCCGATGCAAGCAGTGTGGGCTTAGGAATAGTCCTCGTTCAGAAAAATGGTAGACAGGAGAAAGTTATCGCGTTGGCTTCCCGTTCACTGTCGAAAGCCGAGGCCAACTTTTGGACCACCGAAAAAGAATGCCTCGCCATTAATTGGTCCATTTCGAAATTTCGCCCCTACCTGTACGTACGACCATTCAAGGTTGTGAGTGATCGCCATGATCTGTGCTGGCTAGCCAATTTGAAAGATCCCTCCGGCCGCCTTGCTCGTTGTAGCCTGCCCCTTCAAGAATTCGACATAACTGAGTCAACAAATCTGGCCGCAAGTATTCCGATGCAGACTGCTTGCCGCGAGCCCCCGTCGACGCAGCACCAGAAGAAGAAGACGGCGACGCTTTCCTAGGACCGGTAAGCGCCAGCAGTTTCGCGCAGCAGCTGTGCTCGGATCCTGAGTTGCAAAGCCTAGGTGATTATCTATCTGAAGGGCAAGACTACATCGCCTCCCCGTAGGTTCAAGCGCCAGTTGTCGTCCTTCGTCTTTCACAATAATGTCCTCCTGTAGAAAACCTTCGCGCCGAACAGGGCAGTGCATCTTCTTGTAGTACCCAAAAATCTCAGGCAAGAAATTATGCACGCACGTCATGATGGGCCGACTGCAAGGCATCTCTGGATTGCTCGCACGTTCCACAGCATCCAGGAGAAGTAGTGTTGGCCGCGGCTAGCTGCTGACATTCCCCCTAAACGTGAAAACGGGCCGTGAGTGTCATCGACGCGAAACGTCTCCGATTACGCCAGCCGCACTCCTGAGGCCCATAGCACCTCCAACTAAGCCCTTTCAGGAAATAGGCATGGACTTCCTTGGCCCCTTTCCGACTTCATCATCAGGTAACAAGGGGATCATCGTGGCCACCGACTACATGACCCGCTACGCCGAAGCAAAAGCATTGCCTAATGGTACCGCAACAAAAGTCGCAAAATTTTTTGTCGAAAGAATTTTCCTGCGACATGACGCCCCCGAAGTGCTCATCACAGACTGAGGAACGGCGTTTACAGCAGTGCTGACGGAAGCCATTTTAAACTACAGTCAGACATGCCATCGGAGGACAATTGAATATCATCCGCAAACCAACGGACTCCCAGAGCGTCTGAACAAAGCCATCGCAGACATGCCCTCCGTGTACACCGCCGTCGAACACAACACGTGGGACACCATTCTGCCCTACGTGATCTTCGCCTACAACACTGCCGTCCAGGAGACAACCAGGTTTGCCCCATTCTAGCTTGTAAACGGCAGGGAGCCCACGACAACACTCGACGCAATGCTCCCGCACGTTTCAGACGAAGACAACCTCTACGTCGCCGTCTACCTTCATCGCGCCGAGGAAGCCTGAATACTTGCGCGGCTTCGCATTAAAGACCAGCAGAGCACAGACGTCCGACGCTACAATCTGCGCCGACGAGACACGCATTACAAGCCGGTGATATTGTTTGGATATGGACGCCAATTCGCCGCCGTGGATTGAGTGAAAACTTGCTGCGACGCTATTTTGGCCCAAACAGGGTTCTCCGTCGCATGGGTGACCTCGACTATGAAGTCATCCCCGACGGCACGACCCTATCTCAGCGACGACGTACACGCCCGGAAGTCGTATATGCCGTACGCCTTAAACCATGTTACGAACGCTAAAGGACACGAGGTTTGCATTCTCCGTGTTTATTTCCATTTTTGAAGGACCGAGGCGATGCTTCTTTGGGAGGTGGGTAGTGACACGTATCATTGTAGTGCCCGTTTGTTCCCGCCCGAGGACGCAGGAAAGGAGTGTTATCATTTTTGTTCGTGACGCAAGAAGCGACCAGGCTAATCTCGATTGATAACATTTATGAAGAACTTCATCTACGTTTTTCCAGATTACTATAGATGATCTTGACCTATTATCCAGAAGTTTCCTTGCCGGCTTTAAATTGAGCGATGCCCCGAGCGGCGGGCATTCGTAGTTCGACGATTGACGAGCACGTTTGTTGCTTGCGCCGCTGCCGAGTGATTCAGTTCTTTTGCTGGCGCAAGTCAGCCCAAATAAAGAGCTTCGTTTACAAGTCTTTCTGCTGTCTTCCTGACCACTGGACTGCCGTCACTACAACGTGACACTACCAAAAATCACCCGCAGCGCGCCGACAACGGAAGCTAAAAGCATTTCATGCTTAATACATGAAGGCAACGTAAGTGCTTGATTTTGTGACCCGATGCTACTTTCATATGCAGTTAAAGTATTTGTATCGGCACCGTCGTCAACAATTTGACACCTTCTATTCGGAATGCTTGCATAAAGTGTTCACTTTCTAGGTAAGTGATCACTTGTCGCCCGTCAAACACAGCCCTTGTCCTGAGCTACGTGGCGCTGTCTTATCGCGTCGCATCTAAACGTAGATCATCTTGCTTGCGATAAGTGCACTTGGGGACAGTGGGTTCTAAAAAGATAGAGCTGTAGAAATTTTAATTTGGAAGCCCAGTCCAGCGCTCCCAGCTGTGTGTGAGGCAGTGATCTACGAGCACATCATGGCCGCCGTGACGTTCCTGGAGCCGCTTAGTTCCAGGAAAGGCACATGTGACGTTGTCACAAAGTGCGTGCATGCTTGTCCTCCTTTATTGTTTTGCGACCGAAGTGGCCACGGCTGGCCACGGCGCCGGTTCTTCGCAAACATGTCGAGACGCGGTGGCGATAATTTTGCACCCCTCGCGGGGCCAGTTGACCGCTCGCGACACTGGAGGATCAAGGCCGCTCCGCCCCCTCCCCGGGATTATGGTCGGGAAACGAGCGATTACACGAGGTGGGGACGGGAAGTGGCCGGTTGAAGGCCCCAGCACCGTTCCCGACCTTGGCAGGGTAGCATATCTTTCCTCGTTAGGACCGTACCTTTCCCTCGCGTCCCCTTCAGTTTCTTCCGTTTATTGTCCCCCATTTTCAACATCTGCGAATTGTTTGCACACTGTGCTTTGAGTTGTTGTTTAGTTGTTGTTTGTCACGAGAACGCAGTGGCGGGAAAACCGCGAGCCGGGCAGTTGGCTTGGAGATTTCGGTGCGTGCGGACGTGTGTGAGGTCAGCCAGGGAAGCGTTCGGCAAGCGAGCTAAGGCGGGTGTCTGGCGCGTAGAGCGCGGCGACGGCGGCCCCGACGACGCGTGGAAGACACGTGGCCCAAGTTCGTCCGTAGCCCGATGCTCCCTGCGACCGGACCTTGCCACTACGCAGCTAAGCCACCGTTTCTCACCACTCGCTTTACTCTTTTCTTTTGTCCTGTCACTCTTTCTTCTCGTAACCTTTTCTACTGCATTGTTTGTTGTTGTAACGTGCCGTATAGTAATCGCCCTGATGTTTCCTTCTATGTGTTAATTGTATTGTTTGTGTTCTCATTCTTTGTTTATATTCGCCTCGCGCCTGTGTATTTCCGCAATTTTGCTTGGTTTGTTTTGTAACCGTTTGTTCTTACCCAAGTAAAAGGGCTGCTAAAGAAACTTGCCTACGCCTCATGCCTCCGGTCAACGGCTAATCAGGCGTGGCCCCTATCGCCGGTCAGCAGTCGATCCTCATCTTTTGCACGCGGGGTGGAGAAGTTTGCGGCTCCTCCCTCTCCGAAATTACGGAGAGTCCAATGGTGGGCAGGTTGGCTCGATTAATTATAATTTCAGCGCCAACCAAACATCAAGCAGTCCACAATATCGCGACAGACGTGCCGTTCCAGTCAGCATGCCACGGGCATGCTGCATGCAGGCATAACAGAGGTCTTCGTTGCTTTTTGTTGCGAAAGCAACATTACGCGAGTCCCCGAGCCATTTCACGGAGCTGACGAAATGCCATACTGCGCACGCGCGAGGAGCAGCGACGTCACATGGCGCACAGCTAGCGCGCCGCCGCCGTCGCTGCGCGGGTGCCTCAGAGGCGCCGCCACCGCGCTCGCCAGTGGCGCATGAGCAGAAGCGGCGCATAGGTAGCGTGCCCGGGCCGCCGCCGCTGCCGCGCGCTCTCCATCCCCCCACTCTTTCTTTACGTACAATCCTCCAGAGCTAAACCACTGCCAATTTTTTTCTTCACTCAAGGCAACTTGTGGTACGTTGCGCGACGAAGCGATTGCAGGGTGGTTCATCTAAAATTTTTACGCACTTTTTAAAAATAAGCTTTTTGAGTTAGATGACCGATGTTTTCGGCATAGTATCGTCAGCAGTGAAGCATATCAGAATACAGAATACGGAAAAGTAGACTGCCATCAACATTCCTGGCTCCGAATGCCTGTCCGTGTCACGCATGTGGTTCCTTCAATAAAGTCAAGCACTTATCACATCACGAAAACGTATATTGACCAAGGCACCACGCGCTACGGACATGAATTTATCGGAAACTCCTCTGGAATGAAATGTGTGTGCGTGTTTGTGTGCGCGTGTGTGTGCGCGTGTGTGTGCGCGTGTGTGTGTGTCAGTGTGTGCGCGTGTGTGTCAGTGTGTGTGTATGTGTTCCGGCGTTTAGTGCTATGCCCGAAGTACGGCCACTGGACACCCTTGTGGGGTATGATTCAACACGGGCCAAGCGGGCATTTCTGTAGAGCTTTTTTTCTCTGTCTTTGATCTATATTTTTGTGGGGGGAGGTGGGGAGGGGTAACACAAGCGCATTCTCTAAGCCCTTCAAGAAACGGCAGTCAGTGAGTGTGTGTGTGTTCTGGTGTTTAGTTCTATGCCCTAATTACAGCCACTGGACTACCTTGTGCAGTGCCATTTATCACGGGCCAAGCAGGCGGTTTTGTAAAGCTTTTTTCCTCTGTCTTTGATCTGTTTTCTTATGGGGGGGGGGTTAACACAAGCGCATTTTCTAAGCCCTTCAGGAAACGTCAGTCAGTGAGTGTGTGTGTGTTCCGGTGTTTAGTGCTATGCCCGAAGTACAGCCACTGGACACCCTTGTGGAGGTGTCATTTATCACGGGCCAAGCAGGCGTTTTTGTAAAGCTTTTTTCTCTGTCTTTGATCTGTTTTTTATGGGGGGGGGGGGTTAACACAAGCGCACTCTCTAAGCCCTTCAGGAAACGTCAGTCAGTGAGTGTGTGTGTCTTCCGGTGTTTAGTGCTGTGCCCGAAGTACAGCCACTGGACACCCTTGTGGAGTGTCATTTATGACGGGCCAAGCAGGCATTTTTGTAAAGCTTTTTTCCTCTGTCTTTGATCTGTTTTTTATGGGGGGGGGGGGGGGTTAACACAAGCGCATTCTCTAAGCCCTTCAGGAAACGTCAGTCAGTGAGTGTGTGTGTGTGTTCCGGTGTTTAGTGCTATGCCCGAAGTACAGCAACTGGACACCCTTGTGGAGTGTCATTTATCACGGGCCAAGCAGGCGTTTTTGTACAGCTTTTTTTCTCTGTCTTTGATCTGTTTTTTTTATGGGGGGGGGTTAACACAAGCGCATTTTCTAAGGCCTTCAGGAAACGTCAGTCAGTGAGTGTGTGTGTGTGTCAGCGTTCCGGTGTTTAGTGCTATGCCCGAAGTACAGCCACTGGACACCCTAGTGGAGCGTCATTCATCACGGGCTAAGCGGGCGTTTTTGTACAGCTTTTTTCTCTGTCTTTGATCTGTTTTTTTATGGGGGGTTACACAAGCGCATTCTCTATGCCCTTCAGGAAATGTCAGTCAGTGAGTGTGTGTGTGCGTGTGTGTGTGCGTGTGTGTGCGTGTATACACACAGACACGGGGCAAACTTCGATGAAGCTCGGAAAGCCGCCGCGGTGCCTCAGCGGTTATGGCGCTCTATTGCTGATCCGAACAACGCGGGTTCTATCCCGGCCGCGGCGGTCGAATTTGCATGGAGGCAAAATTCTAGACGCCCGTGTACTGTGCGATGTCAGTGCATGTTAAAGCACCTCAGGCAGACGAAATTTCCGTGGCCCTTCCCTACGATGTCGCTATAGCATGAGTCGCTCTGGAGCGTTAAAAACTCCAAAAAACCATTATTCATGGGACGTTGCTCGGGAAGAGCATCCTGCGTTTTGCATGTCCCACCGATTGCAGTACATGCATTTCATAGCAGTGTTACATTGCTTAACCGCTGTACCACTGGGCTAAGATTGGTATGAGGAATCTTGTGGATCTATCAATGCTAAATAGAGAATGACAAATTCGTCGTATATAGTCATTAACCCATTATCGCTATCCAAACAACGTTTAGCCCTGAAGAGTGGGTCCGAACAGGGGAACCAATGTAAATACCAAAGTTCTAGCACACCTAATTTCGATATAGGCTAACTACGCAAACCGACAGTAATTTTTAACAGCTTGGAGCTCGCGAGAACCCATGAAGGTCTCGCTTTTGTAAGGCGTTTGTCTGGGCTGTGTGCTGCGCAAGAAAAGTGATTGGCTGTTTGGATGCCGCAACTAAATGTTCAAGAAGCGCTTCAGTGCCCTCTCTGTACAGTATGAGTTCCACCAACCTGCTTGTTTTTTTTTGTTTTTTACTAGTCAAACGGAGAACATTCGTCAGCACAACTCATCACTTGTTCATTTCGCTTATCCCCGGCACACTAGTATCCTCCGCAAACGTCCTATACCGTTCTAATCATAGAGTTTCTTACTATTACCTAGAGGGAAAGCTGGCAGCCCGTCTATGGGAGTTATCATGGCGACCCCTCGAGACCACTTCAGCCACCATGAGCGCTCAAAGCATCATGGGGCGGTGAGCTACTTGTTTCGGAACTGCAACTTTTGGCCAAAAAATAATAAAAAAATAAAGGTGTTTGATAACTACAAACGTCCTAACATTCAATATTTTGTCTAATGATGGCAACAAACGAGCAGAATAGCGTTTAAGTGCAAAGTTTGCCCAAAATAAGAGACAACTCGCTCTCCTATTGGCCAAGTAATGAACACAATAAAAACTAATATTTCGTAATTAACGGGCGCACTTTTAAAAGTAAATATGTTTTCAAAAAAATGTTTTTGCTTAAACGTTATAACAGGCTTTTAATGGCATTTCGGAAAAGTGAAATCTTTTATTGGCGTCGTGTGTCGTCGCGTTTTCATTACTATGGGTTTTGCACACTGCGTTCGCGCGAAAGTCGTCTGAGCACACACGAACAACGTTTTCGGAATGAAACCTCTTAGTAGTGCCACTCCGTGTTCCCGAAAAACTACGACTGTCTCGCAACAAGTAGCTCACCGCCCCATGATGCTTTGAGCGTCCATGGTGGCTGAAGTGCAGCGCCGCCAGCTTTCCCTCTAGGCAATAGTAAGAAACTCTATGGTTCGAATGGCCCCTCGGTTATCTAAGTAGGACACTAGTGAATGTCACGTCCCGGTGAGTCATCAGTTTCATACCTCCGACAGCTGGGTGTCGCTCTTGTTACGGGCTCGCGTGAAAGCGGCGAACGCCACCTCCATCGCTGGAATCTCGGGGAACACGCTTGCCTCGCCGCTGGGCAGACAGCCGAGCACGCGTACGGCGAAGAGGGGCTTCACCGTCTCGCTCAGCCACGACGACACGATGTTTCCGCGGGGGTCAACCTGCCAGCAAAAAACAGTTTTTGTTTTTGTCCAAAAGACGCGCTTTGTCCAAGAGGTGCCCTCGGGGTGTCTATTGCCAACGGCCACCCTCGGTCATCATGGCCGTCAAAGCGTCCTCGAACTTCTTTGCTCCCGAGACCCGTATGATATCTATTTCGCGGCTACCTTCCACGCGAGTCTTGAAAGCCTGATCTGCCTAGGTATTTTCGTCACCATCGCCATTATGCGCTCATTTCTGACAGTTCTTTTCTTCATACTTGTAAAGTTTCTGGAACGCACCAACGTAGACATTATTTAGCTCATCATATGGCGTCAATAAGAGAGAAATGCTTTATACCTGTACTCCGCCTCATGAAACCGGAAAGACATGTCAACTACACAATCCATGCAGCTATAAGGAGGAAGTAGTTTTCAGGATTAGTGCAAAATGTCGTCTGGGCATTGTCAGAAAATCCTGACTTTTGACCTTTCGTTCCCCTTTCCTCGAGGAATGTCCTGCACGTCCCATAATGCACAAAATCCATTAAATCTATCCCCTAGTTCGCTCAGTAGCTAGCGGCATCTAGATCACGCCGATATTCCGTTAACACCTCCATCAACTTATCACAACATGAAATAAGGAATGTTAGATTTTTTGTCGTTCGAACTTCTACTTGCCGCAGCTTCCCGTACCTTGCCTTCCACAAGCTGCGAGTATTTTTGAGCGCTTGCTTCCTTTTCTGTTGTTTTAGACACAAAATGATTCCGCGCGTTATAAAGGTCAGCCTTAGAAAAACAGCACCTCGAACATCAGCTCGAAGAACAGTAGCTAGATGATTTATGATATTAACATAAATGCATTCCAACTCGCTCAGCCCAACATTTTTCTTCGTCGAGAGCCTTAACTAATCCACGTTCATGCGGCTAACTAGCAGTGCTTTCATGTCGTCCTTCGAACAGATATCTTTCAAGGATACATTGCCTTCATTATGCATGGGCAGGCTTTCAACCAGCCAATCGATGCGCGCACCGAACTTACCTGCACGCCCTCCGTATCCAAAGCTCGGAGCAACTCTTTGGCGTAGAAATACCCCAGGCCGCCGTACAGCATTGCCTTGGTACCGTCCTTGTAGTAAACAGGCGGCGCCAGGGCTCCCAGGGAGAGCGACAGATAGTTGGTCACATGCACGTACTCGATGTACGGCTGCTCGTCGCTGCCGCGGATTCGCAGCTCTTGAAGGCCGGCGTCGGAACCAACAAGACCTCGCAGGGAGCGCCGAGTGGCGATCCAGTAATGGGCGAACGAGGAGGCACTGTCTGCGAAATCGTCGTACACCTCTTCCAGTCCGTAACGTAAGAGTAGCGCAAAACCAGGACGACGGACACAAGGGGAGAGAACACACACCAACAACACAGGCGCTAACTTCCGACTGACGAAGAAAACCAAACCCAACCAAACTTCCGACTGACTTCGTGAGTCGGAAGTTTGGTTGGGTTTGGTTTTCTTCGTCACTCGGAAGTTAGCGCCTGTGTTGTTGGTGTGTGTTCTCTCCCCTTGTGTCCGTCGTCCTAGTTTTGCGCTACTCTTACGTTATGGATCAATACCGACTTGCCCAAATTTCCACCCTGGTGAACCTCTTCCAGTCGCTGCTTCGTGATGAAATCCTTGTCCGGCCACAGCACCCTGCGCATCTTCTTCAGCTTATCGGCGGCCATCTGCCGGGTCTGATTGTCCAGCCACGACGCAGCCAGACTCTTCTCCATGGCCATCTGCGAGAAGCCGGTGGTCGCCGTGTATGCTTCCGTCGTAATCACAGCGCATTGCAAACAACCAGTCACTATAGCACGCTTCGGTTACCACTTGCCAGCTGGCACGAAATGCGTAGCAGTACTTTCTTCACGTATATGCGTACACAAGGCTCACAAACAAACCTCTCTAGTTTCAGCTCAGTACAGCGGTAATCTCTAACGCCGGCAAACTTGATAAGCGCCCTTTTCCGTTCGGCGTCCATTGTGCCGCAGTACGACAGCGCTTTCTACACAAAGGTAACGTTCTTCGGTCTTCCCTCTCCAACATCAACGTTCCATCGAGTTATGGCAGAAGCGTTAAATGGTAAAGCACGACATGCAGAATAACGCAACCGCACACACGGAAAAAAAATTGAACCTACTCTGAGGCAGCGATCGAGCGTTAAATGGTAAAGCACGACATGCAGAATAACGCAGCAGCACACACGGAAAAAAAATTCAACCGACTCTGAGGCAGCGATCGAGTACCGAGCGAGAGCTCCGAGTTTTTCCAGTGGTACATAAAGCGTTTAGCAATTGTAATAACGAATTTGTGTATGCATTTTTTAGTGACGACACAACGTGGCCCCTTATGTGCATCCGTTAATGCAACCCATACGTAGCACCGCCTATCGATCGGATATTGCATCGTGATCACGTGGCGTGTATCCGTGATCTGATATATCTGCTACAAATTCGTTATATCGACATTTTACATTGCAAACGACATTCTCCTAGATACATAACAAGACGACTAGTCATTTGAGACCACCCGAAACGTTCTTCGTCGAATGGTTCGGCCGCAGTGCCCGTTTGAATGATCACGGAAATTGTTTGGGATATCAAAGTTCGTCGGTACGAATTCCTATCGCTCAAGTAGCACTTTTGTTCTTCATAAAATGCCGGGTCGTTTGATACCACTCCGAACCTTCTGCGTCAACTAAGTGGTCCACAATCTATATACGAATCGTGGTGCTAAGTGACCCTACTTCAATATTCCAAATGTACAGCGAAATGAAAGTAGTTTCATTTCGCTGTTTGCGGCACCCGAGTGCATCTGATGGTATACGTTGCACCCGACGTAGTTGTACGGTAAGCTACCCTGGTGGGCACCACCTTAGTTTTATAGTATGGCGGCCGTCTTAGTAACGTGGTATGTGTATACATTGTTGTCATCCGATGGTTAGCTTTGCTTCCGCTGTTTTGAAAAACGACCTTCGATTTCAGAATAACGCGAACTTGAGGAACGCCAGTAGTAGAGCTAAAGCTCTAAAATTCAGGAGGCACTTTGGCTCTCTAAACTGGTGCAAGGCGAAAGCGTTTCCTGGGGCACTGGGTTTTATTGTTGTTTTCTTTTCTGATTTTTAATTTTGTTTCGTTCTTATCTTTATTTTATTTCTGTTCCTTTTGTTATTTTCATTTTTTATTCATTTTTATTTATTTTTTTATTTTTACTCCTTCATTTCTTTTATTATATTTATAAGACCCAAGCATTCACTAGATAAGCCTTTATTCATGGTCAAAACCTGCGCCTTTGTGGCGGAGTGGTGGCGTACCGCTTCAAATGCCGAAGGCCCATGTTCGATTCCCGTCCTCAACACAGTTTTTGTTAAAGTAGTGACGCCGAAATGCGGGAAAATCTGCCGACACGGCTGCTAAAGACAGTATGAGGCATTAAACGCTTTCGCCTTAAAAACACACAGGAGTTGCTAGACATACATCCTTCGTTCGAGTTCGTTCTCGCCCGGGTTTCCTCTTGCGCTTCAATATATTGTCACGTTGTAGTGACGGCAGTCCAGTGGTCAGGAAGACACCAACTAGTCTTGGAAACGACGCTCTTTATTTGGGCTGACTTGCGCCCGCAAAAGAACTGAATCACTCGGCGGCGGCGTAAGCAACAAACGTGCTCGTCGGTCGTCGAACTACTAATGGCCGCTGCTCGCGGCATCGTTCAATTTAAAGCCCGCAAGGAAACTTCGAGACAACAGGTCGAGATCATCTAGAGTAATCTGGAAACACGTAGATACAGCTGTTCATGGCTGTGAACAATCGAGATTAGACCGGTCGCTTCTCGCGTCACGAACAAAAATGATAACACCCCGCGGCCTTGCGCGAACGAACGGACGCTACAAAGATATGTGGCATTACCCCCCTCCCAAAGAAGCATCGTCTCGATGCTTTAAAATGAAAAGAAAACGGAGAATGCGAACTTCGAGTCCTTTAGCGTTCATAATATGGCTTCAGGCGTACGACATGTACAACTTCCGGGCGTGTGCGGCGTCGCTGAGGTGCTGTCGTGCCGTCGGGGATGACTTCATAGTCGAGGTCACCGATGCGACGGAGAACCCTGTACGGGCCAAAGTAGCGTCTCAGCTACTTTTCACTCAATCCACGGCGGCGAACTGGCGTCCATATCCAAACACGATCACCTGGCTTGTAATGCGTGGCTCGTCGGCGCAGATTGTAGCGTCGGGCATCGGTGTGCGGCTGGTCCTGAATGCCAAGCCGCGCAGGTCTTCGGGCTTCCTCGGCGCGATGAAGGTAGGCGGTGACGTCGAGGTTGTCTTCGTCAGAAACGTGCGGGAGCATTGAGTCGAGTGTTGTCGTGGGCTTCCTGCCGTATACCAGCTGGAATGGGGTAAACCTGGTTGTCTCCTGGACGGCAGTATTATAGGCGAAGATCACGTAGGGCAGAATGGAGTCCCACGTCTTGTGTTCGGCGTCGATGTACATGGAGAGCATGTATGCGATGATCTTGTTCAGACGGTCTGTGAGTCCGTTGGTTTGTGGATGATAGGCAGTTGTCCTCCGATGGCTTGTCTGGCTGTAGTTTAAAATGGCTTGCGTCAGCTCCACTGTAAATGCCGTACCTCTGTCTGTGATGAGCACTTCGGGGGCGCCGTGTCGCAGGAGAATTTGTTCGACAAAAAATTTTGCAACTTCTGTTGCGGTACCGCTAGGCAACGCTTTTGCTTCGGCGTAGCGGGTCACGTAGTCGGTGGCCACGATGATTCACTTGTTCCCTGATGATGAAGTCGGAAAGCGGCCGAGGAGGTCCATCCTAATTTGCTGAAAGGGCTTAGTTGGAGGTGGTATGGGGTTCAGGAGTCCGGCTGGTCTAATTAGGGCGTTTTGCGTCGCTGCCACTCACGGCACGTTTTCATGTCATGGGAAACGTCGGTAGCTAGCCGTTGCCAATAGTACTTCTCCTGGATGTGGTGCAACGTGCGAGCAATCCCGAGATGCCCTGCAGTCGGCTCATCATCACATGCCTGCATAATTTCTTGCCTGAGATTTTTGGGCACGACAAGAAGATGCGCTGTCCTGTTGGGCGCGAAGTTCTTCTTCAGGAGGACATTATTGTGAAGGACAAAGGACGACAGTTGGCGCTTAAACCCTCGGGGAGGCGATGCGGTCTTGCCTTTCAAATAATCAACTAGGCTTTGCAACTCAGGATCCGAGCGCTGCTGCTGCGCGAAACTGCGGGCGCTTACCGGTCCTAGGAAAGGATCGTCGTCTTCCTCTTCCGGTGCTGCGTCTACGGGGGCTCGCGATAGGCAGTCTGCATCGGAATGCTTGCGGCCAGATTTGTAGACTACAGTTATGTCGAATTCTTGAAGAGGCAGGCTCCAACGAGCAAGGCGGCCGGAGGGGTCTTCCAAATTGGCCAGCCAGCACAGAGCATGGTGATCGCTCACAACCTTGAATGGTCGTCCGTATAGGTAGGGGCGAAATTTGGACGTGGCCCAAATAATGGCGAGACATTCTTTCTCTGTCGTCGAATAGTTGGCTTCGGTTCTCGACAGTGAACGGCAAGCGTACGCGATAACTTTCTCCTGTGTGCCATTTTTCTGAACGAGGACCGGTCCTAAGCCCACACTGCTTGCATCGGTATGAACTTCGGTTTCGGCGTTTTCATCGAAGTGCCCGAGCAAAGGAGAGGACTGTAAGCGGCGTTAAAGCTCCTTGGAAGCTTCCTCTTGCGGCCTTTCCCATTTAAAAGGCACCTCAGCCTTGGTAAGTTGGGTCAAAGGTTCAGCGATGCGCGAAAAGTTCTTGACGAATCACCGGCAATAAGCGCACAATCCAAGGAAGCTGGGTATAGCTTTCTTGACATTAGGTTGCGTAAACTCTGCGATCTAAGCCGTCTTCTCGGGTTCTGGGCGAACTCCATCCTTGCTTACAACGTGACCAAGGAACAGCAGCTCCTCGTAGGCGAAGTGGCACTTCTCTGGTTTCAGGGTCAAGCCTGAAGACTTGATCGTTTCCAGCACTATCCGAAGCCTTCTGAGGTAGTCTTCAAAGCTTCAGGAGAAGACAACAACGTCATCTAAGTAGAGACAAGGCAAATCTGCCACTTCAAGCCTGCAAGCACCGTATCCATTACTCGCTGGAACCTCGCTGTGGCAGAGCAGATGTCAAATGGCATCACCTTGAACTCGAAGAGTCCGTCTGGCGTGATGAACGCAGACTTTTCGCGATCTCTTTCGTCGACTTCAATTTGCCAGTAGCCGCTCTTCAGGTCCATCGATGAGAAGTACTTAGCGTTGCACAGCCGGTCCAATGTATCGTCGATGCGGGGGAGGGGGTAGACATCCTTCTTCGTAATGCTGTTCAAGCGGCGGTAATCGACGCAAAAGCGAAGGGTGCCGTCTTTCGTTTTCACTAGGACGACTGGTGCTGCCCAGTTGCTCCTTGATGGCTGGATAACGTCGTCACGAAGCATTTCATCAACTTGCTTGCGGATAGCTTGGCGTTCTAGCGGCGATACGCGGTAGGGGCTCAGTCGCAGTGGCCGGGCGTGTTCATCTGTGACAATGCGGTGCTTGGCAAGCCTGGTTCGTCGCACCTTCGATTCTGATGAGAAGCAATCGCTGTACTTTTGAAGAAGACTGCGTATTTGGTCTTGTCTGCTCCGTGGTAATGCTTGGTTGATATCAAACGTTGGTTGATGGCGTTGGTCAGATGGTTCTACGAGTTGGTCGGGTAGGGCAAATATGTCTCTGATGCCTGCCAGCTCGTTGAGGAAAGCGATCGTCGTACCTTTGTTTAGATGCCAGTATTCTTCGGTGAAGTTGGTTAGCAACACCTGGGCTTGGCCATTTCGATTTGGGCGACTCCCCTTGCGACGGCCAGTCCTCGATCCAGGAGTAGCTAGGGGTTCCCCTCGATGACGCCTTCGGTAGTTTCGATGTCTCCAGTACCTATACAGGCGAGAACACTTGATCGGGGTGGCACGCTCAATGCTTCGTCGAGGACGTTTAAGGCAACGTGATGAGTCGCTGTCGTCGCTGCAGATATGGCTTTGTCCGTGGAAAGCTTGATCGACTTAGATCGAAGGTCGATGATCGCTCGATGTTCATTCAGGAAGTCCATTCCCAAAATCACGTCTCGCGAGCATTGCTGTAGAATCAGGAAGGTTGTCCCATAGGTTCTCCCGTTTACAGTAACTCTCGCGGTGCAGCGTCCTGACGGCGTAATCAGGTTGCCACCTGCGGTGCGGTTCAGTGGGCCATCTCAAGTTGCTGTTACCTTCCTGAGTCGGACAGCGAGTGGGACGCTCATGACAGAGTAGTCAGCTCCCGTGTCGACCAGGGCAGTAACCGCGTGACCGTCGACCGTAAATTCAAGATCACTTGTTCGCGTTCTCGTATTGTACGTTGTCTTCGGTGTCCGATCTCGACTTCGTCAAGTAGGGAGGCTGCGGTGGGCGTACTGCGACGTTACTTCACTGGGCAGCGGTAAAACCTTCAACTCTGGCCGCGTCGTCGTCGTCGTCGTCGGTGTTGTCGTCGTAGTTGAGGCATGGTCTTGAGTACTCGTCGATGGAGGATCTTTGTCATTGTGCTTAGAAGCAACCTCACCTCGAGAAGCTGTTTTATTCAGTTTACCCTTCGGGGGTTGGGGAGCGTCCACGCACGGCGTATCCTCGGCTAGGAGATACAAAGTGCTGGGACGATGGCGACGGGGAACGTGACAGGCGGCTCGGCGATGAGCATTCTTCCCGACGCAAAAACTCTTCGATTTCGGCTGGTCGCTGGCCGGGTCGCGGTCGTGGGGCGTCGTAAGAGAACCCTCGGATGCCCAGTCTTCTGTATGGGCAGTGTCGGAGGATGTGACCGGCTTCGCCACAGTGGAAGCATAGTGGGCTGCGCTGGTCGGGAGTTCTCCACTCGTCGCGTTTCCTCGGCTGTGTGCGACGCTCGTAGGACGGGCGGATTGGGGCGAGAGTGCGGCGGTCCAACGCAGCTGGTTGAGTGCGATAGGGGCTTGGGTCCCGTCGTCGAGGTGCAGGATGGCGCACAGCTGCGGCGTAAGTCATGGCTGGGGGCTGCAGAGGCTGCGTGGGTGTCGGCGTCACACCCAAGGCCTGTTGAACCTCATCCCGGACGAGGTCAGTGAGCGATGAAAGCTGCGGCTGCGTTCCCGTTGGCAGCAACCGTCGCAGCTCTTCTCGCACAACTTGACGGATAACCTCCCGCAGGTTTTCGTTGTTAGCGGTGTCCAGGCAGTTTGATGAGAAAACGCGCTGCTGGCGGTCTTACTGGCGGGCTTGGGCATCAAGTGTTTTTTCCATCGTGGATGCCTCTTCTACGAATTCCGCGATGCTTTTTTGGGGGGTTACGGACGAGGCCGGTAAAGAGTTGTTCTTTAACTAATCGCATAAGCACCTTGACCTTTTTTCTTCCTTCATGCTCGAGTCGGCACGCCGGAAAAGACGCTTCATCTCCTCAGTGTACACTGCAACGGTCTCGTTTGGGTGTTGTATGCGAGACTGTAGCAGCTGCTGGGCTCTCTCCTTTCTCACGACATTTGTGAAAGTCTTGAGAAGCTGCTTCTTGAAGGTTTCTCAATCCGTAAGGCTAGCGTCCTCATTCTCAAACCAGATTCTTGCTTGTCCCTCCAAGGCGAAGAAGACGTACCTAATTTTCATGGCGCCGTCCCAGTTGTTAAAGAGAGCCACACGGTCGAACTGTTCGAGCCATTCTTCGGGGTCGGCGCCAGGCGAAGCGTCGAAGGTTGGTGGCACCCGGGGCTGGTGAAAAATTACTGTAGTCGTAGTCTGGGGCAAGCTCATGGTGGACGTTGCTACTGGCTTTCGCTTCTGAGTAGGGTCCGGCAGAGTCCCGAACTCAGGTGCATCCCCTAGCAGACATCGGCTTGCGCGGTGAACTGGAGTCACGTCCTCCGGTGAATTGCTCAAAGGGCTGGCGTCACGACTTGCAGGGGGTGACCGGTACATGGAAGGCTACCCAACACCTCCACCAGATGTCACGTTGTAGTGACGGCAGTCCAGTGGTCAGGAAGACACCAACTAGTCTTGGAAACGAAGCTCTTTATTTGGGCTGACTTGGGCCCGCAAAAGAACTAAACAGCACGGCAGTGGCGTGAGCAACAAATGTGTTCGTCAGTCGTCGAACTACGAATGCCCGCCGCTCGCGGCATCGCTCAATTTAAATCCGCCAAGCAAACTTCCAGATAACAGGTTAAGATCATCTAGAGTAATCTGGAAACACGTAGATACAGCTGTTCATGGCTGTGAACAATCGAGATTAGACCGGTCGCTTCTCGCGTCACGAACAAAAATGATAACACCCCGCGGCCTTGCGCGAACGAACGGACGCTACAAAGAACGGACGCTACAGTCTTGGAAACGAAGCTCTTTATTTGGGCTGACTTGCGCCCGCAAAATAACTGAATCACTCGGCGGCGTCTTAAGCAACAAACGTGCTCGTCCGTCGTCGAACTGCGAATGGCCGCTGTTCGCGTCATCGTTAAATTTAAAGCCCGCAAGGAAACTGCGAGATAACAGGTCGAGATCATCTAGAGTAATCTGGAAACACGTAGATACAGCTGTTCGTGGCTGTGAACAATCGAGATTAGACAGGTCGCTTCTCGCGTCACGAACAAAAATGATAACACCCCGCGGCCTTGCGCGAACGAACAGACGCTACAAAGATATGTGGCAATACGTAATCTGCCACCAACAAGCCAAAACTGCCGCTTGGCAATACATGTTTTCTCTACTTACCTGACGCTGCCATCATCCCTTTTAGTCTCCATTGTCTAAAAGCTTTCAAGACACATCAATTAATATTCTTTTCGCTACACATCACGCGACCCCACTAGGCACTTTTAAGTGTCAATATCTCAGTTCTCTTGCGAAGGGTCTAGGTCACTGCGTTACGATTGCTCATACATCAAATGAAAGAAATGTACTCCTTTGTGACCTATAGAGCTAGATGTAGAGGGTAGGCACATTCTCCATTTATTTCCTTGCCCTGTTTATTATCATGAATGACAATCTGATGGCACTGTGATCCCTATCAACAAGTGCCAATTATGATAGTGTTGTGATCTTTGTCTACAATTGCCCTTACAAATACACTGCGTGCCATGACCTGCAAGCCGGAGTACTATAAAAAAAATTGGGGGGGGGGGGGGCACTTAAGCTCCGCATTAAGGGCATTACGCGATAGCTTTGGTGGGTTTACGCCCATGTATGCGTAATTGGCGATTCTCGACTTCACATTCCAAGATACATGGGAATCCTCATTCTGCTCCTGCCGAAATGGTACAGTTGTTAAGCGATGGTTCAGCGATGGCAGGTGGTACTATCGGTGGGGCTTGTACGGCCCAGGTTGCTCCTCGTGGACAGCTTCCCATAACCAGTCATTAATGCCACTACCAACTGGCACGGTGGTCCGTTTAATCACAAACAGGTGGGCAGGTTGTGATAACTCACAGGGTCACGTGACCTAGGTGCCCACCTAGCTTGCTTCTCAGGAAATGTTTCGCTGATAACGACGTGGACACCGAATTTTACGCACAACGGGAGTCTTAACACTGTCGCGGTAAAACTGTTTTGGTCAGACCTTTCTTCAACTAGCCAAGCGCGCTCCAATTAAATATTTTCCCGGTCACCAGGAGGGTGACTTCGCAAGAGCCTCATACCTACTGTATGACGGAGGCTGTTTCTGCACTGCCTCTACAGCTTTAGGCAATTCGTCTCACCCGTCACAGGCTGACTCGCTTTGTGACCAATTCCTGTAAGCAGTAATGGTTATCTATCCAAGGCAACCTTCAACATACCTTCAGCATGCCTGCCAGGTGACCGTCGATGCGGCGAGGCTCCTCCCCCGAAAAGTGCGCAACCACGGCGGCGGAGGACACCAGCAGCTTGTAGCTGGCCTAGACCTGGGCGGCGCAGAAGCGGAGCCGCTCTTCTCTCGCTCGCAGGGTGCTGCCATGGAGGATGAGCAGGACGGCGCCCGGGTTGGCGACGGCTGCGTATGCGCACAGGAACAGCCACGCCAGGTGGCACCGCACGGTGATGTCTCTGGTGTTCTCGAAAATCTTTAGTACAGCGTCCAGCAGGACCATGTCGCTGAAAAGCATCAGGTCGTCCATCGTCAACGGCGTATCGATAGCCAGCATGGTGTCAATAGTATCTTTAATGTGTGCCGCCTTAGCCAGCTTCGAGTGGCTTTTCAATTCGCGCAGCGGGAACACAGCTGGAACGCCGGCCTCCCACGTCGACGACCGGACGAGGGTGTGGAATACGTACTGGATGATCTTGTAGTCCTCCTCGATCCTCCCAGAAGGCGGCAGTCCATTTGTGGCATTAGCAAAAAGTTTAAAAATGTCAGTGTAAACTTTTTTAAAGTGTTTTTTCGGTATTTGTCCGAAGAGAGCTCTCCAGAATGGCATCACGCCGCTAGGAGTAAACAAGATGCGCCGCTTCTGGTGGTCCTTCTCTGCTATCGGGAGCAGCTTCAGCGAAAACCAAAGATTTACATTCCAATTGAAGTACCTTGAGAGAAGCCCACATATGTTCGGGATCTTCGGGCCATGCGAGGCCGTGCTCGCGCATAAATTCTTTGACGACGCTGACTTGCAAGTCCGTCTCCGCCAAGCAGCTGTTGAACATGGCTGCCGCCTTCCTCAGCACCGGCGGCTGGTCGGCACTCTTTTCTACTGTATCGGGCAGCTTGCTTAGCCACGACATTTCCATGTCAGTGAGCACGGAGCGGGACAGCTCAGCGAACTCCTTGCGGGGCATCCATCGGCCGCAGACGTGGGCAGCGAAATCGTGGCAGGGGTCCCCGCTCCTGTCCAGCTGGCTCTCAATGAGACTCCTGCCGTAAGAGTTGGAGAAATTGGCCTTGAAGTCCCCAGATAAGCGGTAAACACTGCTATTAAGTGTGGTAAGTTTTCAGAACAGCATGCGTCAAAATAAAGTACAAAAGCAGCACAGAGAAAAAATGACGCAGTGAAAAACAACACCGGTAAAAGACAGCGCACGCCAAAACAGCACGGTGACAATATAGCACCGCGAAAAAATAGCACGACGACAGAACAGCGCAAGGAGAAAATAGCGCCCGCCAAAATAGCACGGTGACAAAATAGCACGGCGAAAAATAGCACGGCGACAGACCAGCACACGCCGAAACAGCACGGTGACAAAAAAGCACAGCGAAAAAATAGCACGGCGAGAAAAAAGCACAGGGAAAGAACAGCACGCGCCAAAACAGCATGGTGAGAAAATAGCATAGCGCAAGAATACCACGGCGACAGAACAGCGCGAGGAAACAACAGCACGGCTACAAAACAGCACAGCGTAGTACGATGGAACACTGCTGCGTGGTTGAATTATCATAGCCATAAGCGCAGACGGTAAATCAACACATACGGCTGCGACCTTTGAAGTTCATGCTTGCTCGATCACAGGCTCAATAAGGAACAGGGTAGGGTAATGTTCGCGATTTCAAATTTTCACTTTTTTCTGGCGGGTAATAGAATGGCTACCACTGAAGTTTTTCTGGAAGCATCGATTCTGCGGGTTGACCATCGTGGTGCTGAATTCTGGCAAATGCATCCGACGTAGGTCTCTGGGTGTACCACAATTTCGCATCCTTCATTGCCCAATTGGGCTTGAAGTTTGGGAGCGTGCAGCAAAAACAAAAATAACACGGGGAACGATATGGTAATACAGAGTTTTGCTTCACTAAAGACAGCAGGATAAGCCGGTCATAAGTAATTTATTTGATGATCGCTTTTTAATGGAAGGAAGTTCGGCTCGATATCTGAATTCTATGGCATGAAACTGAAATTAGATGTCTATTATCCTTTACACACTTTCGTTTGTCTTTTATTTTCTTTGTTGCAGTTGTCAGGTGCCATTTCAATGCTTTGGAACTTGAAAACTTGGCGCCAGAACGGTACGAAGCAGAAAACAAAAATGATAATACATCACTGTGAATTCGAACAAAAGACGCGCTAAGCTTCCCGATGCCTTGGAGCACTGGCTATTGCAGCAGCCTCTCGCTCTCCCTCTTCTAACATCTAGCCTGTCTAGCTATCCTTTAGAAGTCGTCATTACCGCTTTATGCTAGCTATGCCCGCTGGAGGCCGGGCGAGGGCTATGACATGTAAAAAAATTGGCTGGTGGTTTAGCATGGTCTAACCTGGTGAAAACCGATAGCTTCATCTTCGGTCTCTTCTGCACGTCGCCGTGTCAGGATATTGTGGGCGGCTTGGTATTTGGTTGGCGCCGAAATAAAAATTAATCGGGCCAACCTGCCCACCAATGCACTCTTCGTAAGTTCGGAGGGGGAGGAGCGACAAACTACTTCACCCCGCGTGCAAAATATGAGGCTCGAATGCTGACCGGCGATAGAGGCCACGCCTGATTAGCCGTTGACCGGAGGCATAGACAAGTTCTTTACCAAGCACCTTTATTCTTGCGCAAAGAAGCACAACAAAAAGTTACAAAACACAATCCAACAAAATAGCGGCAATACACAGGTGTGACGCAACTTACAAACACAGGATGAGACCACAAACAACAATTAAAAGAAACTCAAGGCGATTACTATACAGCACGTTACGACAACAAAGCAATACTGTACAAAAGGTTACGTCAAGAAAGGGCGACAATACAAAGAAAAGAGTAAAGCGAGTGGGGAGAAACGGTGGCTTAGCTGCGGGGTGGCAGGGTCCGGCCGCAGGGAGCCTCGGGCTGCGGAGGCGCGCAGGGGTATGGGGGGTTCCGGATACGAGCGAACTTGGGCCACGCGTCTTCGGGGCCGCCGTCGCTGCGCTCTACGCGTCAGACACCGCCTTAGCTCGCTTGCCGACCACTTCCATGGCTGACCTCACACGCGTCCTCACGCACCAAAATCTCCAGGCCAACTGCCCGGCTCACGGTTTTTCCGCCACCGCGTTCTCGTGACAAACAGCAAAAACAAACAAACAAACAAACGAATCCTCAAGGCCCAGTGCGCCAACGATTTGCAGATGTTAAAAACGGGGGGGGGCAGAAACACGTAGAGATTGAGAAGGAACGCGAAGGAAAGTTACGGTCCTAACGAGAACCCCTCGAAGGTCGGGAATGGAGCTGGGGCATTCAACCGGCCGGTTCCCGTCCCTACATCGTGCACGCGTCCGCTTCCCGGCGATAATCCTGGGGAGGGGGCGGAGTAGCCTTGACCCTCCAGCCGTCGCGAGCGGTCAACTGCCCCTGCGAGGGGTGCAAAATCGTCGCCACCGCATTGCGAAATGCCTGCGAACCACCGGCGCCGTGGGCACCTCGGTCGCAAAAGAAAAAAGAAAGAAAAGGCATGCACGCACTTTGTGACACGCACGTCGCCGCATGGTTTCATTCCAATGGCGGTCTCAGCTTCCTTCAGCCGAGCCGACTCGTCCATCTCTAGCCGGGGCAGCACCGCCAAACGCCTCTTTTATACTGTGACGCCCATGAAAAGGCCTATTCTACCTATTCCTATTCTACATGGTCGGCGTTGCTGACTAAGCCGAAGATGAGGAGAACGAGGTTGGTAGCGTCTCGTGCTCGGCAAGCGGACCCAGCTGCTTTCAGTCCTCCGTCCCGGTCTTAATAAACCCAGGGCGTAACATCTTGGTGGAGGTGCGGGGTTTACTGGTTCCCCGACGACGGATCCTCTGCTGCAACCTCGCCGGAGTCGTCGCATTGTTGGTCTGCCGCCTTCTGTGCTCATGATGTCCCTGGACGGCGACGCTCCGATGTCTGTGCCCAGCAGTTCATGGCCTCATTTCCGAGACCCACGGCCGTTCGCAGGCTCAACCAGCGAAGACGTGGATGAATGGCTTACCCACTACCAACGGGTGAGCCGCTACAATAAGTGGAACTCTTCTGCACGACTTGCCAGCGTCGTCTTTTCCCTGACCGACACGGCCCTAACGTGGTATGACAACCACGAGGATTCATTTACGACATGGGACCGCTTTGTAGAGGAGCTAAAGAAGTGTTTCGGCGACTCTGTCACGAAGAAGAAGCGGGCTGAACAAGCGCTTGCGCAAACAGCCTCGCCTCCTCTAGGCTCTTTTGCGCATGCGCAGCTGGCGGAGCGCCGCTGCCCACACGGCCGCCGCAGCCACGCTACATGCACGAAGTGCCAGGCAAGGCGAGGCCCCATCCCAGCTGCGGCGGTTGCCATCACAACGGCTCTGCTCTCCAGCACCGACACGGCTGAGGCGCAGCCACGCTGACGGCATGAAACCTGCCGCAGTGAAGCTATAAAGCGAAATCAAGCGAGAGACGCCATGCTTAGTGACTAACAGTTGAAATACGTAGCGGCTGCGTGTGGCGTCACGTAATGTATGAAGAGCAGCCGAGACAACCGAATATAGCTAGCAAATAAGACAAGACGAACTACTCGGGACATATGTCCTCAGAGCGGTTGCGCGGGCCAATTCTATCTCTGACTTGCACAGATTCGGCTTAGATAATGCACAAAGAAATTAGATAATTGAAGCCGAGTGTGAGGCCGCGCTTCATTAAAGCCCTCATCTTTAGTTTAGCTTGAGGCCACTGCGCGCCTCCGGTCTCGGCAAAGCCACCAACTCCGCACCCGCGCGTCCCCCGCAAAACTACACAAAAGCCCGGAGGTGACTGCCCGCTTTACAGCGTCGCTATGTAGGCCGACTCTAGAATTGTTGACCGCGTGTGCCAGTGGGGCAAAGCGCGCCAGAGTATTCCTGTACCATTCCGCGGAAACGTGCGAACCTGTTACAGTTCCGCGATGGGCCCTTTTGTTTACTGGCATTATTGTCAACACCGATACATCGCGGGGCTCGTTTCCTACCTCTGCCGCTACACACTCCCTAGACTATTCAGCGAGTGACTCGCCCTGTCGTTCACCTATAAGTTTTTTTATAGGACTCGTCATCCTTGGATAAGCGACATGCGGGTGCAGTGGCGAGAGTGGAAAGGGGGAGAGAGTGGGGAGAGGGCGAGGAGTCCCTCGCAGAGAGGGTTTCCTGACTGTTTTCTTTCATCATTATCATCATCACCAGCCTGATTACACCCACTGCTGGGCAAACGCCTCTCCCATGTCTCTCCATTTAACCCTGTCCTTTGTCAGTTGCCGCCACTGTATCCCCGCAAATCTCTTAATCTCATCTCCTACCTAACTTTCTGCCGTCCCCTGCTAGGCTTGCTTTCTCTTGGAATCCACTCCGTTACCCTTAAGGACCAGCGTTTATTTTGCCTTCGCATTACATGCCCTGCCCAAGCCCATTTCTTCCTCTTGATTTCAACTAAGATGTCATTAACCCGCGTTTGTTCCCTCACCCACTCCGCCCTCTTCCGATCTCTTAACGTTACACCTATCATTTTCATTTCCATAGCTCACTGCGTTGTTCTTAACTTAAGCTGAACCCTCTTTGTTAGCCTCCACGTTTCTGCCCCATATGTGAGTACCGGTAGGATACAGCTGTTGTACGAGTATACTCTTCTCTTCAGGGATATCGGTAACCTACCATTCATGATCTGAGAGAACCTGCCATATGCGCTCCACCCCATTCTTATACTTCTAGTTATTTCCCTCTCATGATCCGGATCTGCGGTCACTACCTGCCCTAAGTAGACATATTCTCTTACTACTTCCAGCACCTCGCTACCAATTGCGAACTGCTGCTCCCTTGCTAGGCTGTTGAACAATACTTTGGTTTTCTGCATGTTAATTCTTAGCCACACCGTTCTGCTCTGCCTGTCTAACTGATTGATAATGCTTTGCAGTTCTTGTCCTGAGTGGCTTAGCAAGGCAATGTCATCAGCGAATCGCAAATTACTCAGGTATTCTCCATTAACTCTTATCCCCAACTGTTCCCATTCCGGTCCCCGGAATACCTCCTGTAAGCAGGCAGTGAAGAGCATTGGCGAGATCGTGTCTCCCTGGCTGACACATTTCCGTATTGGAATTTTAATGATGACTTTATGGAGAACTATAGTAGCTGTGCAATGGTATCTCTTCCAATATTTTCACATAACACTCTTCTACACCCCGATTCCGCAATGCCTGCATGACAGCTGAGGTTTCCACTGAGTCAAATGCTTTCTCGTAATCAATGTAGGATATATATAGGGGTTGGTTATATTCTGCGCATTTCTCTATCACCTGATTGATAGTGTGAATGTGGTCTATTGTCGAGTATCCTTTACGACAGCCTGATTGATCATTTGGTTGACTAAAGTCCAAGGTTGTCCTGACTCTGTTAGCGATTACCTCAGTAAATACCTTGTAGGCAACGGACAATAAGCTGATTGGTCTGTAATTCTTCAAGTCCTTGACGTCTCCTTTCTTATGAAGTAAGATAATGTTAGCGTGTTTCCAAGCTTCTGGTACTCTCGAGGTCACAAGGCATTGCGTATACAGGGTGGCTACTTTTTGTAGCACAATCTCTCCTCCGTCCTTCAACAAATCTGCTGTTACCTGATCCTCACCAGCTGCTTTCCCTCTTTGCATTGCTCCTAAGGATTTCTTTACTTCCTCCTTCGTTACTGGCAGGACGTCCCGTTGCTGTGCTTGACTGCCTCCCTCAGTAAGTTGATGATTACATTCGCTACTGTATAGATTTGTGTAGAACTCTTCGGCTAATTGAACTATCTTATCGATATTATCATCATCATCATCATCAGCTGATGACATTGCCCTGTTTGTCTTTTAGCGCATACATCTGGTTTTTACCTATGCCCAGTTTTCTCCTCACTGATGCAGTGATGCAGCGATGGCGTAGAGGTAGAGCATCCACCTTGCGTGCAAGAGGACCGGGGTTCGAATCCCGGTGCCACGCAATTCTCCACCGGATTAAAAAAAAACTCCGCGTGTCGATGGAATTGCATAACCAGGCTTGGAGCGCGGCCTGATTTCGGTGACCAGAACCGAGAACGCACTTCCTCACCAGAACAGGATTTGGCCACCCTGGTGTAGTACTTGGCCACAACCTTGTATGAACAAACCAATTAACTCTCGGCCCTCAGTCCCCAGCGGCTGCGGAGCAACTGACCAAGGCGGCGGTCAGATCTGTGACGCAGCGGAGGGTGCTAAGAATCTCTGGCTCCGGACAGACCGCCGTCGGAAACTCACTCTGGCAAACGTTTAACGCAAGAAACTTATCAAGTGAGTCTAGCTTAGCAGTGCTATTGGAGGAATTAGCCGGTATTAAATGGGATGTCATAGGGCTTAGTGAGGCTAGGAGGACAGATGAGGCGTATACAGTACTAAAGGTCGGGCATGTACTGTGCTATCGTGGATTAGCAGATAGGCGAGAACTAGGTGTGGGATTCCTCATTAATCAGGAATGTTTTCTTTATGTGTTTCTTTTTTTAAAAAAAAACATGCCCAGGGCTTAAGGTTGTGAACCTTCAAGGGCTGTGGTTACTGTATATTGAACTTTCATTGGTTAACGAAGTCTAGGGCGGGCATTGAAAGACGACTGCCCTAACTTTTGTATGTGTGAAGCATATAAATAGGCGAGCAACAGCACTGGACGGCAGTCTGAGGAAGGACTCCGCGCTCGGCACGTACTTCTACAAGTACTCAGGCTTCAACCGAGACCTCCGGTCGATAAGCAAGGTTTTGTACAGTGTTTTCTCAGTGTGAGATCAGTTCCTTTTAGTCGCAGTTTGCTCAACTCGTCTGTGTGACTGTGTCTGCAACTTTTCTCTTTTTGTTTTGTCCTTGTACATTGATGTAAATATCTGTACATATATTTCCTCGCCTCGTCTTCATCATCTGCACCGTTGACAGCATCCTCCTTCGTAACCACGCTTGGAGAGGCCTGTGCCTCTCCGAAGAAAGAAAAGAACCGTCTTGAATTTACTCCAAGCAAGCAAGGACTACATGACCGCTACTAGTGTCATATGAAAATATGAGCGGTGACTGAAAGAGAATCTAACGCATTTCTTCAGCCATGTTTAGATTTTTCATTATCTCAACTCATCATGCAACGCACACGGCGCTCTGTCACATGCTCCAGCCTACTTGATCTCATCTTTACTAATATTCCTGCCATTTGCACCAACATCAGCTACATTAATGGGCTCTCAAATCATGACGTCATTACTGGAAACATTGTTTTTTTCAGAGAGAAGTAGGAAGATGACTAATAAGAAAATTAAATCGTATAGCACATCTAACTTTGATGGAATGAATGCTGAACTATCTCTCTTTGCTGACGTGTTTCTTACTGGCTTCTCGTCCCGAACAGTTCAACAAAACTGGATTGCGTTCAAAAATGTGTTCTCTGCCCTCGTTGATAAGTGTATACCCACCATAACAATTAGGAATCGCAGTTCTGCACCATGGTTCGACAAGAAACTTCGACGCTTAAGCAACAAAAAAAAGTGATTGATTATACAGGCAAGCCGTCAAGATCAATCCCACATCATCGTGGCTTAAATACAAACAGTGCGACAAAGAATATCAGGCTTTACTTAAATCCTCTCGTCGACTTTTTTAACCATGACCTATCATTTATGCTGAGTAACGACCTTTGAAATTTTAGCAAGTAATAAACCCCAGTAGCCTTCCTGAAGTTACGCTAACTGGTCACACAGGCGTCACTGTTCCCGAGTCAGACTGCGCACAGATACTAAACAACAATTTTTCGTCTGTATTCACCCGCGAGGACGTCACTTCATGCCCAAACATAGGTACGCTTTTAGATATCATCATGCAGCAGATTTGTATCAACGAGTCCGGTATCATGTCACTACTTAATAATCGCAAATTGTCGTCTGCATCTGACCACGTTGGCTTCAACAACAAGCTGTTAAAAAGCACATCACAAAGCATTTCGGGAATTTCATGCGCACTTTTTTCACAGACATTGTCATCTGACCGGATTCCAAATGACTGGCGCACAGCCAAGGTCATACCAATTTTTAAAGCTGGCGATCGCACATCTCCTCTTAACTATCGACCCATTCTACTAACTAGTACCGTCTGCAAACTACTAGAGCACATCATACATTCGCAAATCATAGCATACCTAGAAGAGCATAACACAATCTCCCAATACCAGCACGGCTTTCGCAAGGGATATTCATGCGATGGGCAGTTAGCGGGATTTACTAATGACTTGCTATCCTGTATTGACGTCGGCAACCAGGTGGATGCCATATTCCTGAATTTTTCTAAAGCTTTTGACCGCGTTGTTCACCACAGGCCAATAGCGAAACTAAAACATCTTAACATTAACGCACAAGCGTGCTTGGTCTATTGCTTTTTCTAATATATATCAATGATTTCCCTAACTGCATCTCGTCG
Organism: Amblyomma mixtum; assembly: GCF_055824585.1. NCBI lineage: Eukaryota > Metazoa > Arthropoda > Arachnida > Ixodida > Ixodidae > Amblyomma > Amblyomma mixtum. The sequence continues at coordinate 165,558,969 of NC_143021.1, forward strand.
CGAGTAAGACTATTTGCCGATGACTGTGTTATTTACCGTAAAATTACTACTGAAACTAACCAACAAGCGTTGCAATCAGGCCTAAAGGCGAATAATGTGTGGTGTTCTGACTGGCAAATGACCCTAAATCGCACCAAAACTAAGTGCATGTCATTTACACGTTCCTCTTCCTGCATTCTAACCTCATACCTTATAGATAACAATACAGTCAAGCTTACTACCACATACAAATACTTAGGAGTTAATTTTCAAACGGATCTAACATGGCATCATCACATCAACATTACTCTTGCAAGTGCTAATCGCTCACTCGGAATCATGAAGCACACACTAAGGCAAGCACCCTCACACTTAAAAAAGCTCGCATACAACACCTTAAACAGGACTAAAATTGAATATGCATGTGCAATCTGGGACCAGAGCCGGGATTACATCATACGTAACATTGAATCCCTGCAAAGCCATGCTGTTCGCTTCATTTTTTAAGAATATTCCCCGTACACCAGTGTTACATCTTTAAACAACCGTGCCGAATTAGATCCCCTACCACTACGATAAAAACACGCTCCCCTATCTCTGTTTCACAAGCTTTATCACCACGACATTTTACACGACGACTTCTTTCATCCACCTTGCTTCATTTTCTCTCGTCGTGATCATCCCTACAAAGCCAATCGCCCAGTGCGTAAGTAATCTCTTTACGCGCAATCATTCATACCTAGAACCACAAGTGACTGGAATAATCTGCCATCAGATATTGCTACTAAGGTTCACCAAGACAAATTTCACAAAATGCTGCTAACTCACATCAGAATGGGGCGTCCCTGTGCACCACTTTATCTTTACAGAGTTAATAATTCTTTTTTGCTGTCTCGAATACCACTACCTTCTTTCAATTTTTTTTTCTATCCTTAATCTGCGCTGTAAGTGGTTTGTTTTGCTGCGTTCTTTTTGTATTCTTAATCGCAGCTCTTTGCGTCTTTTAGCTTTTATTGCCCTGTATTTTGTTGGAGTTGTTTGGTTTTTATTTATTTTTCTGTGCTTCAAAAACGGTGCCCGTATTTTAATTTTCTCTCTTTTCTGCACCTTCTATTGTGAACAAATTGTCGTCAAAGTGCTTCGTGTGTCCCCCCTATGTAATATCCTCCCCGGAGGGCCTTTTGGGTATTTGAATGAATGAATGAATGAATGAATGAATGAATGAATGAATGAATGAATGAATGAATGAATGAATGAATGAATGAATGAATGAATGAATGAATGAATGAATGAATGAATGAATGAATGAATGAATGAATAACACGCCCCGCTAGCCGCCTGTCGTTCCTGTGTTTTGGTATGGTTGTAGCAGGCGACAGCGCTGGACCGGAAGGAGGACTCGACTGCAGCGCTGTTAGTTCTTGTGACCTTCCGCCGCTGGCCGGTGACCTGGCAGGCCGGTCAGTACCCTTTTTAGGGGGTCGATGGCGACTCTGGATGCAGGGGTAGGTAGAAGTGGAGCAGAAAGTGTAACAATGGCGGCTGAGCCCGAAAAAATGGCCACTAGGAGGTCCAGGAAGAAAACTACTCAAAAGAAATTTTACACCAACATCAGTTGCATAAACACGCAAGGGGGTAGAAAGAGAGCAAAATGGTTAGAAATAGAACACCAGTTAAAAGACGAAGAAGTAAGCGCGTACGCGCTATGCGAGACACATCTGAGGGATTAAGAAAATCTACCGTTTTTCGATGGCTATGTCTGGGAAGGGTGCAACAGAACAATAACGGAGAAGAAGGGAGGAGGAGGAGGTACGCAGATACATCAAGGAACAAATTGGCAAAGAAAAAAACTAAATGAACATATCTGAGCATCGGGTAAAACTGACAGTAAAAAGACACGGCTAGGCAAGCGATAATTAATTTAGGAACAGGGGACAAATGCAGGCAAGAAAACAAGGACCTGGTTAAGTGTCTCAATGACGATACAGAACAGTTTGGAGACGATGCCGATATTGTTCTGCTGGGTGATATGAATGGCCACATCGTGGATCGGTATGAATACACAGATTGTACCCAGAAATTACTGCTCGACTTGTGTGAGCGGAACAACCTCGTTATTCTGAATAGAGAAACTAAGTGTGAGGGACAAAGCACGTGGGAATACCGCAACAGGCAGACGACCATTGACTACTACCTAATATCTCAGCGCATCTATAACAAGCTCGCAATAATAGAAATAGAGGAAGAAGGGAAGTACAGCCGTATTAGTCTACAGTTAGGAGCCCTGATCAGAAGAGAAATGCAGAGAAGTAAAAAAAAGAACGCGAAATTAAACGACGAACAAATAGTGCTAACAGCAGCCGACAGAGGGGATGCAATAGAGAAACGCCCCATACGAAGAGTAGGATTATAATCAGTTGGAACTACTCATCAGCACAAAGCTTAAAAGGAGTAAACCGCTGGAGAGGAAAGAGGAAGCCACGGAGCTTGTGAAATATGGAAATTGAGGAGGCCATCGAACAACGACGAGTGGCTTCAAGAGTGCGCAGAAAAGCAAAGAAGGCGCAGTTATCTGAACATAAAATAGACCAAAAATGGGAATGTTATCAACAAAGGAACAGCAAGTTCAGGTCCTCGTCCAGGCTAAAATAAAGCAGTCCTCTGAACAATGGCTGGCTGAAGTTCGCGATGAAAATAAAGGGGGGCCAAGAAATCCTGGAACCACATAAGCTGGTTGGGTAAAACAATTCAAAGAAAGCAGGAACAGGTTCAAAATTCTGACGGAAAATGTTTAGAGGCAGACGATGCTGTGAACTACATTACGTCAATTATAGCAGCGTCATTTAGCAACGACATTAGGGTAATCTCCCCAAGTGAGAGACCAACACACGACAGCACAATAGAGAACAGCTTAGAACTGACAAATCTTAAATGGAAAAAGGCGGAAGCAAGTATACCAATATGCGCATCCGCAGGGTAAGAAGAAATTACAATCAAGCTGATTAATGAACTTGGCCCAAGAAGCAAGGCAACGCTGATAAAAGCATTGAAGACTGTCATAACAAATACGCAAATTCCGCACAGCCGGAGAGAAAGTAAAATGAAATTTGATTTTAAAGGTAAAGAAGATAAGATAAACATAAAATCCTTCAGACCGATTGCGATAAAAGCCGTTATATACAGGCTGGCAATCGAGGCAGTGATCTTTAAATACAGTCATGGGTAGAAAGTAATAAAATAGTCGGAGAACTTCAGAACGGGTTGAGAAGGAGTAGGCGCTTAGATGATAGCCTGTTCGTGCTTTCCCAATGCATAGAAATAGCTAAGGCGGAAAACAGACCTCTGTATTTAGTCTTCCTGGACATAAGCGGTACATACGACAACGTGAACAGTGAATTGCTGTGGAACATATAAAAGGGGATGGTATCGGCCATGAGGTAATCGATTTTTCTGCAGAAAATGTACCGAGATAATAAACTTGAAATTACATGGGAAGAGATAAAAAGTACAACAACTTTGGAGGGACAAAAAGGTTTAAGCCAAGGTTGTCCTCTATCACCGCTGCTGTTATGCTTTAAATGACAGGTATTGAAAGAAGTCTACAAGAAATGTCGTACAAATTAAGAGGAAAGGTTGTTGAGAAACGGCTCTCGGGTTTATTGTATGCGGACAATATTGTACTGTTAGCAGATGGCCAGGAAGATTTGCAAACTCTGGCTAATTGTTTTTGAGACGGAGGAGACGCTCTAGGTTTCTGTTTTAGTGCAACTAAGATAGGTGATATCATTTTTAATGTGCTTACAACACAAGGATATGAAATACCCACAGTAGCCGAAAACAAATATCTGGGGATACGGGTAAACAAAAGGCAGTAATACGGAAATAGTAAAAGGCAGTAATACACGGAAAAGCACGAACAGCGTCTTAAGACGAAAGGGTGAAGAGATGCTGGGATAATGAAACAAGGCGTTATTGGAGTGCAAAAAATATGCAGTACTGAGTGGTATTTGGAAAGGAATAATAGCCTCGGGGCTTCCTTTCAGGAATGTGATTCTGTGCTGAATGGCAGAAGTTCAGTCTTGATTCGAAGTAAATCAGAGAGCCGCTGGAAGATTAACACTAAGTGCCCACGGCAAAACGACAAACGATGCAGTACTGGTAGTATAGGCTGGGCATCGTTCAGAGCACGAGATGCTCAGCGTAAAATACGATATAAAGAACGCCTGAGGAAACTGCACGATAACAGGTGGGCGGCTAAGGTATTTAAATACTTATACAGAAAGAGCGTCGACTCACAATGGCGGAAAAGAAGTAGGAAACTAACCAGTACGCGTATGCTGGACACGAGGACGGAGAAAGAAAGAGCATTAAACGACAGGTTAAAAACGCGGAAGGTAAAATTGGATTAATTCAATGGAAAAGAAACAGTGTAGAATAATATCGATTCTGCAAAAGGCAGATCAGGGAGGAAACTTTCTATGATAACTCAAGAGACAGCGCCGTACTCTTTGAAGCAAGGTGAGGGTGTCTTAGAATGCGCAGCAACGAAAAAAAATTAACGATGATGATGACACATGTGCAGTGTGTGGTAGTCTGTAGACACAATTGAACACCTGATGCTCAGATGTGATGGTATCCATCCGGATGTCGATGCAGGCACCGTCACTCTTCCTGAGGCCCTATGGTTTAGAGATAACAATGGTTATGTAGCCAGCTGATGATGATGTGAATGAATGTGCAGTGCGAGTTGGCAAAAAGCGGTTGGAAGATTGGTGGCTCAAAAGCAGAGAGCCGACGTACGGTTAGAAGTGCAGAAAACCTATTGAAAGACAACGGCGAATTTTAATAACTACTTACAATTTAGTGAAACAAACAAAAGATAGCCGAGCATGGTGGCAACTGCCACCGCCCTTTTCAAACGGGACGCTACTATATTCCATCTATGGGGGATGGGAAGTTGCGGAACTCCGCGGCACTCGGTTGCACCAAAAGACGATGACTTTCAGATTGTGGACCACTTATTTGACTTCGTTTTAATTGTGCTATACGGTTCTGCGAGTTATGGAGCACAAAAGTACTAGTTTAGTGAGAGTTAGTACCGACGACCTTTGACGTCTCTAACCACAATTTCCGTGAACTTTCTAAAGTGAACTGCGGCCGAAACATTCGACGAGAATGTTCGGGTTGGTGTCAAACGAAACGATTTGTTTTCTTGTGCTGTATACGTTGGTAGCAAAATGTAGACGTAGAATACTGGAGTGGTGTCAAACGATTTCTTTTCTTGTGCTGCATACGTTGGTAGCAAAATGTAGACGTAGAATACTGGAGTGGTGTCAAACGATTTCTTTTCTTGTGCTGCATACGTTGGTAGCAAAATGTAGACGTAGAATACTGGAGTGGTGTCAAACGATTTCTTTTCTTGTGCTGCATACGTTGGTAGCAAAATGTAGACGTAGAATACTGGAGTGGTGTCAAACGATTTCTTTTCTTGTGCTGCATACGTTGGTAGCAAAATGTAGACGTAGAATACTGGAGTGGTGTCAAACGATTTCTTTTGTTGTGCTGTATACGTTGGTAGCAATATTTGGATGTAAAATGTTCGGGGTGTTGTCAAACGATTTGTTTTATGGTGCTGTATACGTTGATAGCAAAATGTGAACGTAGAATGTTCGGTGTGTTGTCAAACGATTTGTTTTCTTGTGCTGTATATCTTGGTAGCAATATTTGAACGTAGAATGTTCGCGCTGTTGTCAAACGATATCTTTTCTTGTACTGTATGCGTTGGTAGCAATATTTGGATGTAGAATGTTCGGGGTGTTATCAATCGATTTATTTTCTTGTGCTGTATACGTTGGTAGCAATATTTGAACGTAGAATGCTCAGGGTGTTGTCAAACGTTTTGTTTTCGTGTGCTGTATATGTTAGTAGCAAAATGTGGGCGTAGAATATTGGGGTGGTCTCAAACGATTTCTTTTCTTGTGTTGTATACATTGGTAGCAATATTTGAACGTAGAATGTTCGGGGTGTTGTCAAACGATTTGTTTTCTTCCGCTCTATACGTTGGTAGCCAAATATGAACGTAGAATGTTCGGTGTGTTGTCAAACAATTTTTTTCTTGTGCTGTATACCTTGGTAGCAATATTTGAACGTAGAATGTTCGCGCTGTTGCCAAACGATATGTTTTCTTGTACTGTATGCGTTGGTAGCAATATTTGGATGTAGAATGTTCGGGGTGTTATCAATCGATTTGTTTTCTTGTGCTGTATACGTTCGTAGCAATATTTGGGTGTAGAATGTTCGGGGTGTTGTCAAATGATTTGTTTTCGTGTGCTGTATATGTTAGTAGCAAAATGTGGACGTAGAATATTGGGGTGGTGTCAAACGATTTCTTTTCTTGTGTTGTATACATTGGTGGCAATATTTGAACGTAGAATGTTCGGTGTGTTGTCAAACGATTTGTTTTCTTGCGCTGTATACGTTGGTAGCAAAATGTGAACGTAGAATGTTCGGTGTGTTGTCAAACGATTTGTTTTCTTGTGCTGTATACCTTGGTAGCAATATTTTTACGTAGAATGTTCGCGCTGTTGTCAAACGATTTCTTTTCTTGTGCTGTATACGTTGGTAGCAATATTTGGGTGTAGAATGTTCGGGGTGTTGTCAAACGATTTGTTTTCTTGTGCTGTATACGTTGGTAGCAATATTTGGGTGTAGAATGTTCGGGGTGTTGTCAAACGATTTCTTTTCTTGTGCTGTATACGTTGGTAGCAATATTTGGGTGTAGAATGTTCAGGGGTGTTGTCAAATGATTTCTTTTCTTGTGCTGTATACGTTGGTAGCAATATTTGGGTGTAGAATGTTCGGGGTGTTGTCAAACGATTTCTTTTCTTGTGCTGTATACGTTGGTAGCAATATTTGGGTGTAGAATGTTCGGGGTGTTGTCAAAGGATTTCTTTTCTTGTGCTGTATACGTTGGTAGCAATATTTGGATGTAGAATGTTCGGGGTGTTGTCAAACGATTTGTTTTCTTGTGCTGTATACGTTGGTAGCAATACTTGGGTGTAGAATGTTCGGGGTGTTGTCAAACGATTTATTTTCTTGTGCTGTATATGTTGGTAGCAAAATGTGGATGCAGAATATTGGGGTGTTGTCAAACGATTTCTTTTCTTGTGCTGTATACATTGGTAGCAATATTTGAACGTAGAATGTTCGTGGGTGTAGTCAAACGATTTGTTTTCTTGTGCTGTATACGTTGGTAGCAAAATGTGGACGTAGAATATTGGGGTGCTGTCAAACGATTTCTTTTCTTGTGATGTATACGTTGGTACGGACATTTGAACGTAGAATGTTCGGGGTGTTGTCAAACGATTTCTTTTCTTGTGCTGTATACGTTGGTAGCAAAATGTGGACGTAGAATATAGGGGTGTTGTCAAACGATTTGTTTTCTTGTGCTCTATACGTTGGTAGCAACATGTGGATGTAGAACATTGGGGTGGTGTCAAACGATTTCTTTTTTTGTGCTGCATACGTTGGTAGCAATATTTGGATGTAGAATGTTCGGGGTGTTGTCAAACGATTTGTTTTATGGTGCTGTATACGTTGATAGCAAAATGTGAACGTAGAATGTTCGGTGTGTTGTCAAACGATTTGTTTTCTTGTGCTGTATACCTTGGTAGCTATTATTTAAACGTAGAATATTCGCGCTGTTGTCAAACGATTTCTTTTCTTGTGCTGTATACGTTGGTAGCAATATTTGGATGTAGAATGTTCGGGGTGTTGTCAAACGATTTATTTTCTTGTGCTGTATACGTTGGTAGCAATATTTGGGTGTAGAATGTTCGGGGTGTTGTCAAATGATTTGTTTTCGTGTGCTGTATATGTTAGTAGCAAAATGTGGACGTAGAATATTGGGGTGGTTTCAAACGATTTCTTTTCTTGTGTTGTATACATTGGTGGCAATATTTGAACGTAGAATGTTCGGTGTGTTGTCAAACGATTTGTTTTCTTGCGCTGTATACGTTGGTAGCAAAATGTGAACGTAGAATGTTCGGTGTGTTGTCAAACGATTTGTTTTCTTGTGCTGTATACCTTGGTAGCAATATTTTTACGTAGAATGTTCGCGCTGTTGTCAAACGATTTCTTTTCTTGTGCTGTATACGTTGGTAGCAATATTTGGGTGTAGAATGTTCGGGGTGTTGTCAAACGATTTGTTTTCTTGTGCTGTATACGTTGGTAGCAATATTTGGGTGTAGAATGTTCGGGGTGTTGTCAAACGATTTCTTTTCTTGTGCTGTATACGTTGGTAGCAATATTTGGGTGTAGAATGTTCAGGGGTGTTGTCAAATGATTTCTTTTCTTGTGCTGTATACGTTGGTAGCAATATTTGGGTGTAGAATGTTCGGGGTGTTGTCAAACGATTTCTTTTCTTGTGCTGTATACGTTGGTAGCAATATTTGGGTGTAGAATGTTCGGGGTGTTGTCAAAGGATTTCTTTTCTTGTGCTGTATACGTTGGTAGCAATATTTGGATGTAGAATGTTCGGGGTGTTGTCAAACGATTTGTTTTCTTGTGCTGTATACGTTGGTAGCAATACTTGGGTGTAGAATGTTCGGGGTGTTGTCAAACGATTTATTTTCTTGTGCTGTATATGTTGGTAGCAAAATGTGGATGCAGAATATTGGGGTGTTGTCAAACGATTTCTTTTCTTGTGCTGTATACATTGGTAGCAATATTTGAACGTAGAATGTTCGTGGGTGTAGTCAAACGATTTGTTTTCTTGTGCTGTATACGTTGGTAGCAAAATGTGGACGTAGAATATTGGGGTGCTGTCAAACGATTTCTTTTCTTGTGATGTATACGTTGGTACGGACATTTGAACGTAGAATGTTCGGGGTGTTGTCAAACGATTTCTTTTCTTGTGCTGTATACGTTGGTAGCAAAATGTGGACGTAGAATATAGGGGTGTTGTCAAACGATTTGTTTTCTTGTGCTCTATACGTTGGTAGCAACATGTGGATGTAGAACATTGGGGTGGTGTCAAACGATTTCTTTTTTTGTGCTGCATACGTTGGTAGCAATATTTGGATGTAGAATGTTCGGGGTGTTGTCAAACGATTTGTTTTATGGTGCTGTATACGTTGATAGCAAAATGTGAACGTAGAATGTTCGGTGTGTTGTCAAACGATTTGTTTTCTTGTGCTGTATACCTTGGTAGCTATTATTTAAACGTAGAATATTCGCGCTGTTGTCAAACGATTTCTTTTCTTGTGCTGTATACGTTGGTAGCAATATTTGGATGTAGAATGTTCGGGGTGTTGTCAAACGATTTATTTTCTTGTGCTGTATACGTTGGTAGCAATATTTGGGTGTAGAATGTTCGGGGTGTTGTCAAACGATTTGTTTTCTTGTGCTGTATACGTTGGTAGCAATATTTGAACGTAGAATGCTCAGGGTGTTGTCAAACGATTTGTTTTTTTGTGCTGTGTATGTTAGTAGCAATATGTGGACGTAGAATATTGGGGTGGTCTCAAACGATTTCTTTTCTTGTGTTGTATACATTGGTAGCAATATTTGAACGTAGAATGTTCGGGGTGTTGTTAAACGATTTGTTTTCTTGCGCTGTATACGTTGGTAGCAAAATAAGAACGTAGAATGTTCGGTGTGTTGTCAAACAATTTGTTTTCTTGTGCTGTATACCTTGGTAGCAATATTTGAACGTAGAATGTTCGCGCTGTTGTCAAACAATATCTTTTCTTGTACTGTATGCGTTGGTAGCAATATTTGGATGTAGAATGTTCGGGGTGTTATCAATCGATTTGTTTTCTTGTGCTGTATACGTTCGTAGCAATATTTGGGTGTAGAATGTTCGGGGTGTTGTCAAACGATTTGTTTTCTTGTGCTGTATACGTTGGTAGCAAAATGTGGACGTAGAATATTGGAGTGGTGTCAAACGATTTATTTTCTTGTGCTGTATACGTTGGTAGCAATATTTGAACGTAGAATGCTCGGGGTGTTGTCAAATGATTTTTTTTCGTGTGCTGTATATGTTAGTAGCAAAATGTGGACGTAGAATATTGGGGTGGTGTCAAACGATTTCTTTTCTTGTGCTGCATACGTTGGTAGCAAAATGTAGACGTAGAATACTGGAGTGGTGTCAAACGATTTCTTTTGTTGTGCTGTATACGTTGGTAGCAATATTTGGATGTAAAATGTTCGGGGTGTTGTCAAACGATTTGTTTTATGGTGCTGTATACGTTGATAGCAAAATGTGAACGTAGAATGTTCGGTGTGTTGTCAAACGATTTGTTTTCTTGTGCTGTATATCTTGGTAGCAATATTTGAACGTAGAATGTTCGCGCTGTTGTCAAACGATATCTTTTCTTGTACTGTATGCGTTGGTAGCAATATTTGGATGTAGAATGTTCGGGGTGTTATCAATCGATTTATTTTCTTGTGCTGTATACGTTGGTAGCAATATTTGAACGTAGAATGCTCAGGGTGTTGTCAAACGTTTTGTTTTCGTGTGCTGTATATGTTAGTAGCAAAATGTGGACGTAGAATATTGGGGTGGTCTCAAACGATTTCTTTTCTTGTGTTGTATACATTGGTAGCAATATTTGAACGTAGAATGTTCGGGGTGTTGTCAAACGATTTGTTTTCTTCCGCTGTATACGTTGGTAGCCAAATATGAACGTAGAATGTTCGGTGTGTTGTCAAACAATTTTTTTCTTGTGCTGTATAACTTGGTAGCAATATTTGAACGTAGAATGTTCGCGCTGTTGCCAAACGATATGTTTTCTTGTACTGTATGCGTTGGTAGCAATATTTGGATGTAGAATGTTCGGGGTGTTATCAATCGATTTGTTTTCTTGTGCTGTATACGTTCATAGCAATATTTGGGTGTAGAATGTTCGGGGTGTTGTCAAACGATTTGTTTTCTTGTGCTGTATACGTTGGTAGCAAAATGTGGACGTAGAATATTGGGGTGGTGTCAAACGATTTATTTTCTTGTGCTGTATACGTTGGTAGCAGTATTTGAACGTAGAATGCTCGGGGTGTTGTCAAATGATTTGTTTTCGTGTGCTGTATATGTTAGTAGCAAAATGTGGACGTAGAATATTGGGGTGGTGTCAAACTATTTCTTTTCTTGTGTTGTATACATTGGTGGCAATATTTGAACGTAGAATGTTCGGTGTGTTGTCAAACGATTTGTTTTCTTGCGCTGTATACGTTGGTAGCAAAATGTGAACGTAGAATGTTCGGTGTGTTGTCAAACGATTTGTTTTCTTGTGCTGTATACCTTGGTAGCAATATTTTTACGTAGAATGTTCGCGCTGTTGTCAAACGATTTCTTTTCTTGTGCTGTATACGTTGGTAGCAATATTTGGGTGTAGAATGTTCGGGGTGTTGTCAAACGATTTGTTTTCTTGTGCTGTATACGTTGGTAGCAATATTTGGGTGTAGAATGTTCGGGGTGTTGTCAAACGATTTCTTTTCTTGTGCTGTATACGTTGGTAGCAATATTGGGGTGTAGAATGTTCAGGGGTGTTGTCAAATGATTTCTTTTCTTGTGCTGTATACGTTGGTAGCAATATTTGGGTGTAGAATGTTCGGGGTGTTGTCAAACGATTTCTTTTCTTGTGCTGTATACGTTGGTAGCAATATTTGGGTGTAGAATGTTCGGGGTGTTGTCAAAGGATTTCTTTTCTTGTGCTGTATACGTTGGTAGCAATATTTGGATGTAGAATGTTCGGGGTGTTGTCAAACGATTTGTTTTCTTGTGCTGTATACGTTGGTAGCAATACTTGGGTGTAGAATGTTCGGGGTGTTGTCAAACGATTTATTTTCTTGTGCTGTATATGTTGGTAGCAAAATGTGGATGCAGAATATTGGGGTGTTGTCAAACGATTTCTTTTCTTGTGCTGTATACATTGGTAGCAATATTTGAACGTAGAATGTTCGTGGGTGTAGTCAAACGATTTGTTTTCTTGTGCTGTATACGTTGGTAGCAAAATGTGGACGTAGAATATTGGGGTGCTGTCAAACGATTTCTTTTCTTGTGATGTATACGTTGGTACGGACATTTGAACGTAGAATGTTCGGGGTGTTGTCAAACGATTTCTTTTCTTGTGCTGTATACGTTGGTAGCAAAATGTGGACGTAGAATATAGGGGTGTTGTCAAACGATTTCTTTTCTTGTGCTCTATACGTTGGTAGCAACATGTGGATGTAGAACATTGGGGTGGTGTCAAACGATTTCTTTTTTTTGTGCTGCATACGTTGGTAGCAAAATGTGAACGTAGAATGTTCGGTGTGTTGTCAAACGATTTGTTTTCTTGTGCTGTATACCTTGGTAGCTATTATTTAAACATAGAATATTCGCGCTGTTGTCAAACGATTTCTTTTCTTGTGCTGTATACGTTGGTAGCAATATTTGGATGTAGAATGTTCGGGGTGTTGTCAAACGATTTGTTTTCTTGTGCTGTATACGTTGGTAGCAATATTTGGGTGTAGAATGTTCGGGGTGTTGTCAAACGATTTGTTTTCTTGTGCTGTATACGTTGGTAGCAATATTTGAACGTAGAATGCTCAGGGTGTTGTCAAACGATTTGTTTTTTTGTGCTGTATATGTTAGTAGCAATATGTGGACGTAGAATATTGGGGTGGTCTCAAACGATTTCTTTTCTTGTGTTGTATACATTGGTAGCAATATTTGAACGTAGAATGTTCGGGGTGTTGTTAAACGATTTGTTTTCTTGCGCTGTATACGTTGGTAGCAAAATAAGAACGTAGAATGTTCGGTGTGTTGTCAAACAATTTGTTTTCTTGTGCTGTATACCTTGGTAGCAATATTTGAACGTAGAATGTTCGCGCTGTTGTCAAACATTATCTTTTCTTGTACTGTATGCGTTGGTAGCAATATTTGGATGTAGAATGTTCGGGGTGTTATCAATCGATTTGTTTTCTTGTGCTGTATACGTTCGTAGCAATATTTGGGTGTAGAATGTTCGGGGTGTTGTCAAACGATTTGTTTTCTTGTGCTGTATACGTTGGTAGCAAAATGTGGACGTAGAATATTGGAGTGGTGTCAAACGATTTATTTTCTTGTGCTGTATACGTTGGTAGCAATATTTGAACGTAGAATGCTCGGGGTGTTGTCAAATGATTTTTTTTCGTGTGCTGTATATGTTAGTAGCAAAATGTGGACGTAGAATATTTGGGTAGTGTCAAACGATTTCTTTTCTTGTGTTGTATACATTGGTGGCAATATTTGAACGTAGAATGTTCATTGTGTTGTCAAACGATTTGCTTTCTTGCGCTGTATACGTTGGTAGCAAAATGTGAACGTAGAATGTTCGGTGTGTTGTCAAACGATTTGTTTTCTTGTGCTGTATCCTTGGTAGCAATATTTGAACGTAGAATGTTCGCGCTGTTGTCAAACGATTTCTTTTCTTGTGCTGTATACGTTGGTAGCAATATTTGGATGTAGAATGTTCGGGGTGTTGTCAAACGATTTTTTTTCTTGTGCTGTATACATTGGTAGCAATATTTGGGTGTAGAATGTTCGGGGTGTTGTCAAACGATTTATTTTCTTGTGCTGTATATGTTGGTAGCAAAATGTGGATGTAGAATATTGGGGTGTTGTCAAACGATTTCTTTTCTTGTGCTGTATACATTGGTAGCAATATTTGAACGTAGAATGGTCGCGGGTGTAGTCAAACAATTTGTTTTCTTGTGCTGTATACGTTGGTAGCAAAATGTGGACGTGGAATATTGCGGTGCTGTCAAACGATTTCTTTTCTTGTGATGTATACGTTGGTACGAACATTTGAACGTAGAATATTCGGGGTGTTGTCAAACGATTTCTTTTCTTGTGCTGTATACGTTGGTAGCAAAATGTGGACGTAGAATATTGGGGTGTTGTCAAACGATTTGTTTTCTTGTGCTCTATACGTTGGTAGCCACATGTGGATGTAGAACATTGGGGTGATGTCAAACGATTTCTTTTGTCGTGCTGCATACGTTGTGGGGTTTAAATGGGGAAGATAAACACGTTCTCCCCGTTTAAGCGCGGCTGATACAGTTCAAAACCGCGCGGACCCCACCCCGTGGTCGCGTACGCTACTGAGCGCACGCCGACCACGGCGGGCCTTGCTCTACGGGAACAAAGGAACGACACACTGGCTGACACAAACAAGGCATTTATTGCTATAGCAACAATAACGCCAGCTAGCAACAAAATACACTAAGGAATCTAGGATGTCCGACTCACCAGCACGGCTACGAGCGAACGTCCGCCCACGGTAGGGCAAAGGGAAGCTCCGAGGCCCGACGGGACGAGGTGGCGGGAGTAAGTTCCAACCACGAGAGGCCCGCGGCACAGAGCGGAGCTTTGCGCGTGAACGTCCAACACGCTTCCCGATGCGGAGCAGAAGAGACCTCGCCTTCCCCCGCGCGCGAGCGGCCAAACACGCCATCCGTGGCGCTGCTGTCGCTGCGGCGCGAGCGCCCTCCCCTGTTAGCTAGAGTAACCAAACTAAAGGGAGTGCTTTTCGGGGGCAGCTAACAACAGTGGGGTGCAGTGCGGGAAAGTGAACGCAGGGGACGAAGGCGTCCCCACAACGTTGGTAGCAAAATTTGAACGTAGAATGTTCGGGGTGTTGTCAAAGGATTTCTTTTCTTGTGCTGTATACGTTGGTAGCAATATTTGGATGTAGAATGCTCGGGGTTCGCGTCAAACGATTTGTTTTCTTGTGCGGTATACGTTGGTAGGAAAACTTGATTTGTCATGTAAAATCGGGACATAACCAATTTGTATCGGATATATGTCGCCTTGCTGGGTGTATAGAAGGGATCGCGTTTGGTAGTCGTTAAAGAATGAATACACAAAATCGTTATAACAATGGCTAAACACTTTATGAAACAATGGAAAAACTAAGAGCTCACTCTCAATTCTCGATAGCTGCCTCAGCGTCGGTTCAATTTTTTTTATGTAACGTTTATGCCCCAGGCGCCTGCCTTTGGCTGATCATGAAAACAGCGTTGACTTTGAGAGTTGATAACAGCCTCTATTACTGAGGCATCTAGCAACCCACTGAAAACAGATTGCATGATGTATATGTTAGGGGGTCATAAATGCGTAAAAAACAGAGTGCGTATCTCTACGCACAAAAGAAGAGAATAATCCTCACAATGATTGTTGCAAAGAGCGATTGATTCAAAGTAAGGATGTATACATGGTGGCATGTGACAGAGCTAGACATGGGCACAAGCAAGAAATATGATTTCTCCCAGATTCTTCGCTCATGCACAGCAGAAGTTCGCGACCGAAACTCTGCGAACGAATCACGCTTCGAAAAGAGTTTCCCATACACTCGCCCAATTTCGACGAAATTGTGAAAAGCACTTTATGCTCTAGCATCTTGAACCAAGCACTGCATCGCATATCATTAAACGGGACTACGGCGGTAACTCTGCCGAGAGGTGCTTCGCCCGTGGTACGCGCAGGACTTTGTCAAGCAATGCACCGCTCTCTGGTGACGTCGCACAGGGAGCAGGAAGAAGGTGAAGGCCAGGAGAGCACCGCCCAGCAGCACGGCGGCCAGCACCTGTGGCTCCACCGGCCATCTCCGTTTGGGGCGAGTCGCGGCCCTGGGTGTGGTCGATAGCTGCAACAGTACAAGGCATCCTCAGAGAATAGAACCTGCCCTACAATTTATCGTCCTATTTATCCCACTATTACTTGCTGCAAACTTTGGTTTGGTTTTGGTTTATGGGGTTTAACGTCCCAAAGCGACTCGGGCTATGGAGACGCCGTAGTGAAAGGCTCCGCAAATTTCGACCACCTGGAGTTCTTTAACGTGCACTGACATCGCACAGTCTCCATCGAAATTCGGCCGCCGCGGCCAGGATCGAACCCCCTCCTTTCGGCTCAGCAGCCCAGCGACGTGAGCACTGAGCCACCGCGGCGGGGAGGAATTGTAGCGTATATAATTTACCTGACAGCAATTTATCTGTTCGAGGGCAAGAAGCACCCCGTAGGTCAGTACTGATGGTCGGTTAAATTAAGTTTTATCGCAAAACTAAATTACATCCAGCCTGTTTGAAATCAATGCCTTTTTCTGCTCTCATTTCCTACACGCTTTTATTAACCTTAGTATGTACCTCAACGCGTCTGAATAGGCTGTATCACGGATAGAAGACTGTAGGACGCACGTCTGGAGATGGTGAAATGTTTAGGGGAATCCCTCCAAGGTGGAGTAGAGCTTTCTTTTGTGGCCGTATGGCTCCGCTTGGGTGGACGTCAGTGAGTAATCACTTCCTTATTACAAATCTACTCCACCTGGGGGGTTTCCCCTAAGCATTTGACCATCACTGTTCCCACTTCGAGTTGCTGATAAATTCGCTATCTCCCTACCATAAGCTTGTCGTCCCGGTTAGCTCAATTGGTAGAACGACTGCTCCGGTGAAGCGGTGGTCCCGGGTTCGAACCCCGGACCAGGACGAATTTTTCTTTAACTGCGAAGTTTCTGAGGAAGCTGTTTAGCTTTCCTTTGTGGCCGTAGGGCTGCGCTTGGGTGGACGTCAATGAGTGATTACTCCCATATTACGCCTGGAGATATGGGCCCATAAGCGCGATGTCAACCAACAGAAGTGGCCTGGATTCTGTAGCACACATGAGAGAACTGAAGTCGTACTTGAAAATTGCACAGGTTATGATCTACTCACCTGTAACAAAGGTTTGCACTTTGGCTTCCATTCGGGTGTTCTAGGGAATGCTTTCCCGCTAGTACGCTTTCTCTGGTGTGTGAAATTAGCGTACACAGAGAGGAGGCACAGCGCCATAATGCCCGCAGAGGCTGATTGATACAGGTAGTGCTTGTTGAAGCATTACATGCTGCTTACTAACTGAGGGGTATTGGTGGAACCCTATGGCTGAAGGCACTACTGTGTGACAAATATGTCCGGATAATATCTCAGTGACCCTCTCTGCAAAGCTTCGTGAAGCTTTGGCCGCCATAGTTTCACAGCGAGCATAACCAGCATAAATGTTTAAGAACAGTTAGCCTGGGCCACTTTTCGTTCAGCGGCATTCGGCATAGACCTGACGGTTATGCTGCCAATTAGGGATGGAGTGGAAAAGAAATGGCCTGTGTCGAACATCTTGCGACACTCAGCGCGCGGAACGCTACTACCCTACCCCGACTCCCCGACCGAATAAATGTCAGCTCACCCTTGAAGGCGTTGCTTGCTGGCCGGCGTCCAGCAGCAGGTCGCTCAGTGCTTTTATGGATTCCCGCCCGCTTTTCGGGTTGGCGGGCTGAGACGACTGGACGCGAGGCGGCGGTGAACATGAAGCACTGGCTGGACGGTCGTTTGATTGCCGAGTTGGCACTACGGGCACATCCCTGTTAACGTGCTCCTGGGCGGGTTGCTTGGCATCTCGCGCCTGCGTGGAAACAAAGACATGGTTGGCACGCGCTGTTCATTGTGAGAGCGATAGGGCGTACAGGGGGGACCTCAGCGCATCTATGAATAAAAAGCGACAGCAGTTATGACGAGTGGCTTTCACGCGAGGAAGTAACATAACCAGAGCATTTTAGGAGTGAAATTCAGTGTAGCCTGGAATTTATAGCTATTGTAGGAAAGTCAGTTGGTGTTTGATGCCCCAGCGGCCAGCGCCAACGAAGCTGACGGTAACGTCATGATCTAAATAATGGATATTCGTAACGAGCTTGATGAGTTAGACAATACTGGCGTCTGACATTTCCAATTAGGTTATTTACGTATGGTTAGGCTTAACATGGCAGCCATGTCGTAAGCACTCCGCAGCTCAAAATTTCATACCTCATGGCGACCGGGCACGTACCGCCATGAGGTAAGGAAAAATGGCCCTCCAAAGAGTCGCAGAACGTTTTCGGTCCAAATTGGTCCAAAAAAAAAATTGGCAGTGGCTTAGCTCAGCTATGCCACGATATACGTAGCCAGAGGTAAAGTCAAAGGGATTGTTCGTAAAGTCCGCCTCGAGCTTCCAAGTCGCACTCGCACTTTCACTCATTCTAATCACGTGACCGGTTACACGGCGGGCCTTCACGTGTCTCTCCATCGCCGCATCGCGTTCTGCTCGCGATTTCCCGGCATCTCCACTCCGCCATTTTCGTCAGTTATCTCGTCGACACGCAATGGGCCCATGTCGGTATGCTGAAAACCTTTACTCGTCTGCGTCTTCGGTATCACTGACAGGGCATTTGTCACGCCAGTACGTCCGCTCTTGCCTGGAATATCAGCGTCGGAAGAACCCAACGCCGCACTCATCTGCTCCTTTGCAGCCCTTACCGTCTCTAGCCCGGCCATTCGACCGTGTTGGAATAAACCTTTATGGCCCTCTTCTCCGTAATTCCGCCGGGCACGGTTCGATCATTGTCGTCATTGATCATCTCACTCGCTATGCGCAGACTGCTCAGTTATAAGCTGCCACAGCCTCTGATGTCCACGGTTTCATACTTCAGAACATCAGTCTTCGTCACCATGAGCCTCAGGAATTGCTCAGCGATCGGGGTCGCGTATTGTCCGGCATCGTGGAATCCCTTCTGCGGGCGTGTCATATCGTTCACCGTACAACGCCTTCGTACCATCCGCAGATGAACGGCATGACCGAGCGCTTTAACCGGACCATCGGCGACATGATGGCCAAGTATATTTCTTCCAATCACTCAAACATCGACCGTGTTCTATCCTTCGTTACCTGCGCTTGCAATAAAGCAACACAAGCAACTACTGGTTTTTCCCCATATTTTCTTCTCTACGGCCGGGAGCCTTTCTTTCTCATGGATACCACATATACTACCTTGCCGCCAAGATTATTCCTATTTTACAACCGTCTCTCAGCGGCAACGCACGCCGCACAATACCGTCAACTCACCCGTTTCCTGACATGTCCCGGCCATTTCCCTCAGAAAAGCACCCGTGCCGCTTCTACCCGTCGTCCGCCGTCTTCTGCCGCCGAATCCTTGGTTTTGCTCTGGGTGCCCTCTTCCAGCCCGGACCAGTCTACGAAACTGCTTAGCAAAGGCATAGGCTGCTTATCGCGTTGTTCAGAAAACGTCCCCAGTCAATTATTTCGTCGAGTGCCTCACGCCTTCGCCTGATCATCGTCGCCACGGCGGTGAAATTGTCCACTTTGACCTCCTGAAGCCATCCAATGACCCACCAATCGTTTCATGCTCTTAGGACGCTAGGATAGCGCCTTTCCACCCCGGGGGTATTATAAGCCAGAGAGAGGGGTATTGATGCCCCAGCGGCCAGCGCCGACGAAGCTGAAGAAGACGAAGTCAAAATTGACCAGGCTCAGATTGGCGCTCATGAACGCTGGTCTGGTGAGCAGCACCGTTCCAACAGAGATTGTGGCCTTCACATTAACTGTTTGAGTTTTCTGTTTACAGTACATTTATTTATTTTATGGTACACCTAGAGTGCCCCACAGCCCCGTTTTAAGTTGAATCTATAAACTATTTCGAACCATGCCGTGCGGTGGCTTTCAGAGAACGGAATTATGTGCACGGGATCGTATTTCCGCTGCTGTTTCTGTCGTGTTTCTGTATACTCCCGGTGCTTCTTTAGAAGTGAGGTTATCAATTTTATTTTATTTATGTCATGAGAGATCAGCGAAACAACGTGCTGCATAATAGAATTTCTAATAATCTTCGCAGCTAACTGCACGCGTTGTAAAGTATGCCGTAGAAAAACTGTAATGCTACACACTGTTCAGTACCTCTAACTGAAAAGCCTGAAATTTGCCACTGCAACAGATTTTCCAAATTTTGCAACATAGCCAACCTATTAAAGCTGCGCTCACTATGACAATGCGACAGCACGGCGGTGTTGCCCCGCATCGGCGTAGCAGTTTACAAAGCGTGACTCTCGACGCATTAAAGGAAGTCAGCAATCCGAAGGTATTTGAAAGCTCATTAGAGCGAAGACTAACAAAGAGAATGCCACACAGACAATTGGAAAATGCAAAGGTGATAGAAATGAAAATGAAGGTCACGCCGTGTAGCTAAATGAAACGCGTCTGGATGATTACTGCACCTAGGTTCTGTGTTGGAAGGTAATAACTGAGCTTCAAAATTCCATGGGCGCTCAGAAATTGAACACCGCTGAGGATTCGGCGAACGTAGAATAACGCACTTACTGAAGTGGGTCCAGCGACAGACAAATCCAGCGAAGCACGTGAAGACGTATATGCCGATCGCTTCTTTCCAGAGGACCTGACCTGTTGAGGCGTCGACGAGGCCGTGGCTGCCGTGGGCGACGCGGCGGCAGAAGGCGCCTGCGTTGACGTCGGCGACGGGCACGGCTCCCCGGCAGGCGTCCTCTTGGTTTTGCTACAGGCAGGGTGAAGGGCTCGCTGTGTCCGATCCCTTTGCGTCTTTGTTTTCTGCACTGCCGCAGGGCGAGGCGTGGAGGGAGACAGCGTAGGATCCTGGCTGGTGGGAGCCACGGACGCGGCGCCCCCATCACGTCCCGCAGCCACAGCGACGCCAGAGGAGGTCCGCTGGAGGACCTCGAGAGTCTTCGCTTCCGGCAACGACATGGAAAATAGGTGGAACAAAAAAAGGAGCTTCTCAAGAATGATACAAACCTGTACGACACATAGACGGTTTCTTCTTCTTCTGTGCGTGCCGCTCGCGGACACGTGCTGAGGTTCAAGTAGTGTCAGTGACCGAAACAAAACGGCATTTGAAACTCACATCCGCAACTGGTTTAGCAACAACAGGGCAAGAGCCGCGGCAAACGCCTATGGGCTCATGAAATCAGGGCCCACCCAAGCAACGATCTCGCCATATGCTATTCACCGCCTGTTTACAGGAGGTATGCCGGAGCCTGAGATGGCAACAGATGGGGATGAGTTAATGGAGAATACCTAAGTAGTCTGCAATTCGCTGATGACATTGCCTTGCTAAGTAACTCAGGACATGATCTGCAAAGCATGATCAATGAGGCAGAGCAGAACGGTGGGGCTAAAAACTAACATGCAGAAAACCAAAGTAATATTCAACAGTCTAACAAGTGAACAGTAGTTCGCAATTGGTGGCGAGGTGCTGGAAGTAGCAAGAGAATGTGTCTATTTAGGGTAGGTAGTGACAGCTGATCCGGATCGTGGGAGAGAAATAACCAGCAGTATCAGAGTGGGGTGGAGCGCATATGGGAGGTTCTCTCGGATGATGAGTGGCAGTTTACCAATATTCCTCAACAGAAAAGTATACAACAGCTATGTCTTACCCGTACTCACCTATGGGGCAGAAACGTGGAGGCTAACAAAGAGGGTTCAGCTTGAGTTAAGGACAACGCAGCGAACTATGGAAAGAAAAATGATAGGTGTAACGTTAAGAGATCGCAAGCGGGCGGAGTGGGTGAGGGTACTAACGGCGGGTAATGACATCTTAGTTGAAATCAAGAGGAAGAAATGGGCTTGGGCAGGGAATGTAATGCGAAGGCAAGATAACCGCTGGTCCTTAAGGGTAACGGAGTGGATTCCAAGAGAACGCAAGCGTAGCAGGTGGTGGCAGAAAGTAAGGTGGGTGGATGAGATTAAAAAGTTTGTGCGGATACGGTGGCCGCAACTGGCGAAGGGCAGGGTTAATTGAGAGGCATGGGAGACGCCTTTGCCCTGCAGTGGGCGTAGTCAGGCTGGTGATAATCAAATGTTTTCATCACTCAATGCGCCAGAGATGAAACGCTTCAGAACTGCGGCTGTAAAGACAATGAACATTTATTTCGCTTCTTCAGGGAAGCAACTGAATGCATACCACAAGACGCATCAACACATTTCTTACCAGACAGGCAACTGCAAAAACGCAATAAAGTTCTCTAAAAAACTTTATGGCTCCCTATATATTCCTGCGTTGCCTACTTATCTCCTGTGTCAGCAGTATTGTCGCTTGCACTCAGTAAAAGAAAACTAGGCCGCTGTAGAGCTATTTCTCGTAAGTTCAATGGAGATTCACTCCGGTAATTAATGTTCAAATCAAGCAACTGGAGCGACCAATCGCCGATGTTTGTATAAATATAGGGGGATTGCTTAATTTTTCGTGAGGCCACTAGAACAAAATGAAGAGCAAATGCAAAAACTACGCACAAGCCCGCTCACAAGCCAACTTTGATTGCTTAAGTGGTCTGAAAATGGTTCTCTAAAGTAGTGATGAATAAAGCATTATTATTGTTAAAGTTATAGGCAAGAATGTTCAAGATTCTTGCATACGTATGTTTACACGGATTGGTTATCAATTGGTTCGTTCGGGGGTTCGCGACTCGTTCTTAACGCAGACGGGGTGGAACTGCTCTGTATGCCCGCAACACGTTGGATATATCTAGAATTGATATATCGTTTGCCCACGCAGAATGCCTAGCTTGGGAACTTTGCTGGAAACAAACGTTGCTTGAATTTCAGTGACAATTCACCAGCCACCATCATAGAGCGTCAGGTGTTTCTTACTAGAATTAGGAATAATCTTGCATCCAAATGGTAAAATTGATCAATTTTGCATAGTAGGTGACTGAACATGGATACATTATGCCCCACAAAAACAGCTGAGGCTGATTACCTAGCTGTTCTTTCAGGTACCGGCATGGAAAATGTTATCAACGCACCGTCTCGGGAGGAAGTGCTGGACGGTAGATTAGTACAGTCATGTCTAGATCACATAGACGCACATGTTCGAAACTGCAATTTTTCCTCAGCTGTCATTACGCAGCAGTTGGCCAATCATTATTTTACAGTTTGGTAATTTTTTACCATACTACTTTTCAGTGCACGTTAAACAACCCCGGGTGGTCGAAATTTCCGGAGCCCTTCACTAAGGCGTCTCGCATAGACTGAGTCGCTTTGGGACGTTAAGCCCCATAAACCAACCAACCATACTACTTGCAAGAATCAAGGGCTGCCAACTTCTAATGCTGCTCAAAATAACTTGCACTTCACTATAGTGGATCAAAGCAAATTACACCCGTCGCGGTGGCTCAGTGGTTACGGCGCTCGGCTGCTGACCCGGAAGACGCGGGTTCGATCCCGGCCGTGGCGGCCGAATTTCAATGAAGGCGAATTTCTAGAGGCCCGTGTGCTGTGTGATGTCGGTGCACGTTAAAGAACCCCAGGTGGTCGAAATTTCCGGCGCCCTTCACTACGGCGTACCTCATGGCCTAAGTCTTCGGGACGTTAAACCCGAAAAAACCAAAAAAAAACAAACCAATGCAAATTACATAACCTAATTCGTAACTTTAACGGGTAGGCATTACTTAGGTCTAACCCTCCGGATTTAGTTTATCCTTTGTTCTGCCAACAATTAGGGACCTTGAACAAGCTTCGAAGCCGGTCATCCACACAAAGAAAACAACGAATTAATCATATCTGGTTTAATGCAGCTGTTTTGCATGCAATTATGGTTTGGTTTGGTTTATGGGGTTTAACGTCCCAAAGCAACTAAGGCTATGAGAGACGCCGTAGTGGAGGGCTCCGGAAATTTCGACCACCTGGGGTTCTTTAGCGTGCACTGACATCGCACAGTACACAGGCCTCTAGAATTTCTCCTCCAAAGAAATTCAACCGCCGCGGTCGGGATCGAACCCGCGTCTTTCGGGTCAGCAGCCGAGCACCATAGCCACTGAGCCACCGCGGCGGCTTGCACAAAGATTGCTAAGGAAGCGTTGTAAACACTCCCCTAAAAATATTGAACTGCGCACCGAATACAGAGCCGCAAGAAACAAAATGCTTGCGCTTATTCGTTTCGGCGGTACTACCGTGAGCAATTTAGACAAGCTGCCAGAGACTCCGCCAAAACTTGGCTGCTGATAAATAGCATGAGAGGTATTAACAGGAAGGAGTTATCCTTTCAATAATTTTTTTTGTGTAATTCTCAGCAAACAGCTGAATTGTTCAACAAGCCCTTCGGACGTGTATCTCAGTCTTTTTCAGTGTATCTAAGTCTTGCCACCAGGTAGATATTCACAGACAGGTAGCGTATCCGCATTAGCCTTTTTGCCGAAACTGTCTGCAGGTAACCTGGTGTGTATAATCTTCACCTTCAAACACAATAAACCACCTGGTCTTGATGGTTTTGCAGTGTCTCTGCTTCTGAGATATTATAAAGTTCTGGAGAGCATCCTTCTCTCTATCCTTAAAGGATTCATAGAGACTGCTTCAATACCAAGTATGTTAAAAACGGCGATCGTCAGACAAACATACAAGAGTGGCAAGAGAGAGAATCTTGGTAACTATACGCCCATATCCGTTTCACTAATAGTTCCCCAGATTTTAGAAAGATTATTGCTAGAGTGAATGACGCCAATTGTGAAACAAAAATTTTGTTCTGCCTGACCGACAGTTCGGTTTTATCGAAGGCCGAGGAACTCTTTCGCGTCTAGAAGAATTCGAAGATGAATTTTATACCGCTTTTCATCACAATCTGTTTACCTGCTGCCTGTTTATAGATATCGCTGAAGCTTTCGACGCGGACAATCACGATATAACTCTGCAAAAAATATAATTGCTTGTATTTAGATTTCTATTTCATGACCTTTTCAAGAATTATTTACAAGATCGCTCAAAAGTCGTAGCCCTTGATAAAACCCCAGCCGTTAGCAGTAGTCAGATGTTGATGGCTGAGGTTCCGCAAGGGTCCATTCTGTCACATTTAATTTCAGTCTATTTGGTTTGGTTTGGTTTATTCGGGTTTAACATCCCAAAGCGACTCGGGCTATGAGGGACGCGCAGTGAAGATCTCCGGAAATTTCAACCCCCTGGGGTTCCTTAACGTGCACTGACATCGCACAGCACACGGGCCTCTAGAATTTCGCCTCTGTCGAAATTCAGCCGCCGCGGCCGGGATCAAACCCGTGTCTTTCGGGACAGCAGCCGAGCGCGTAACCAATCAGCCACAGCGGCGGGGCACTTTCAGCCTATATATAAATGAATTGGGTCAGCAATAACAACTTCCCTGGTCTTTCAATACGCCGACGATACGGTTTCACTTACAAAGCACATTTCCTACAAAACCACGCTTGCTTTAACGCAAGAAAATATCTGTGATGCAATGAACTGGTTTTTCTTGAACTGCCCTTTGGAAAACCAGCCAAATACAAAATTAGTCTGTTTTAAATACCCCTCGAACACAACTGTGCTGACTGGATCTGTTTTTTACAATGCCGCAGCGATAAACATTGCCATTGCACCCCATTTGAAAGTGTCCATTGAATAAATATCTGGGGGTTTCCTTTGGTAGTGTCTCTCGTGGCACAGTCACATGACGTATATTTGTAGCAGATAACGTAGCAGTACATGGTTATTGTTCACAATTAAATCTTTTCTTCCTTTATCGGTAAAAGAGACAAGCATGCATGCACTTGCATACAGTGATGTAAGGCATGGCATCATAGCTTTTGCGCCCTTTTCGCGAAGGGAGAATGGTCGTATAGATGCTCCTCATAAAAAGCATGTTGAAAAGTACCGCCTGCGAACATTTCTCTCAAGTAAACGTGTTTATTTTTCTTGCTCTTCCGTTGTTTGATAGTTTATATAAACAAACAGTTCTGCGACACTTTTGGGATCCTGCCTTCAAGACTTAATCAGTTGCTGCTACAATCCTACATAAAGTCAGCGGAATACCGTTCTTACTTCATAAACTTTCATAAAACGTTTTTCAACTGTCCCAATCTACGCGGTGAAATGATATCTTCTCCGTCTTTCATATCGCCACGGCTACATCACGTTCACAAAGTAGGTATTACGTCGCACGAAACAAAAGCTTGTTCTCAGTCGTTCATTCCCCGTACATAAGCAGGTTGGAACTACCTTCCCGGACCGACAGAATGCATTCAAGACAACTTGCGCTGTGTTGTGTTGTGTTATGTTGGGTTTTATGGCGCATAAGCAACTGAGGCTATCATGCGCAACACACGGGGTTAAATGCATGTTTCTAGAATTTATGTGTTACAGTTGTTTTAACCTATAGTTTGTTTAGAATATTTGCTTCTTGTAAAAAGTTAAATGTGCAGGACAAGTCGACAAGTGCATTCTCTCCCAAAACCAGTGATGGATGAAAAGGGATTTGTTCATTGTAAAACCGTATGAAATGTTTCTTCCTCAGTGTTTCGAGCTTTCGACATGAGTATAGCAAATGGTTTACGGCGAGGTCGTCTCCGCATGCGTCACATATAGGTTTGTCTTGTTTTGTTAGTATGAAGTTGTGTGTGAGGTGTGTGTGTCCTATGCGAAGGCGGCATAAAATGAGTTCCTTAATACGTTCCTGGTGAGTACATGTTTTCCATTCGCCCAACACAGGCTTAACCAAGTGGAGTTTATTATTTATTGTATTATTCCATGTTGCCTGCCATTTATCCCTTAGTTTAGAATGTACTAATTTCATGTAATCTTTAAAAGACAAATTTACTTTCTCGATTTATTTGTTCCGGGCTTGAGCTGCGCATACATCTGCTCTTGGATTCCCCTTTATACCGACGTGACTAGGAACCCAGCAGAATTTGACGTATAGTCCGTGGGCAGTGGCTGTTATTATGTTGTGTATGATGTCGCCGAGTAGTGGCGTGACTGAATTTCTGATGTGAAGCGCTGTGAGTAAACTGAGCGAGTCTGTGAAAATAACGCTGTTGCTTATGTTCTCGTTTACTATTTTCTCTGCCGCAACCCAGATGGCATAACATTCAGCAGTGAAGATGGATGCATACTGCGGAAGTCTTGTTATTTTTTCTCATCTTCCTTGTACTACGGCACTTCCAACACAATCGGCTGTTTTTGAACCGTCAGTATAAAAGGTTTCAAGGCCACTGTACCTTTCCCCGAGTGCGAGGAATTCTTGGATGATGTGCTGTGAGGGAGTTGGTGTTTTTCGGAACTGCGTAAGCGTGAGATCACAGTCGGTGTGAAAATTATTCCATGGGGCAAGTGGGTCCCGTCTTTGAGCCATGTTAGGTAATGTGTCAGCTATGCCAAGATTCTGGCATATCTCTTCGAACCTTAAAATCAGAGGCCTGGTAGCTTGTGGTTTGTTCCTGAATATTATTCTAGAAGGGCACTTTGTTACGATGGAATAACAGATGTGTTTTGGCAAGGATCTCACTTTGAAAACATATGTACATGTAAGGGCGTTTCTTCTGACTTCTAGCGGGGGTTCATTTGTCTCGACGTAGAGACTGGTTATGGGCGATGTTCTGTATCCGCCGCATGAAAGGCGAAGGCCTGAGTTATGAGTGGCGTCTAGTCTTTTCAGATATGATGGCCGTGCTGATCCGTACACTACGCATCCGTAATCTAAGATGGAACGTGTCAAGGAGCGATAGATGTGTAGGAGGCATGCTCTATCAGACCCCCAGTGTTTTCTAGACGGTACTTTCAATATGTTCAGTGATTCAGTGACTTTCTTTTTTAGGTTATTTATGTGGAATAGGAACGTACGTTTTCTGTCAAATGTTACGCCCAAAAATTTATGCTCCTTTTTCATAGGCAGTACTGTTTCATTTAAGTGGAGTGTGGGGTCGGCCTGTAACCTCTTCAGTGAAAAAAAAAACGGCGACTGTTTTTTTGAGGGGAAAACTTGAAACCATTTCTTTCAGCCCAAATTGCCAGTTTGTTTAACGTCAGCTGTATTTGTCGTTCACATGTTGAGAGGTTCGTGGAGGTGTACGCTATTTGAAGATCATCAACGCATGTAGAATACATAATAGACTTTGACATTATTTTCACAAGAGAATTCATTTTCACAATAAAGAGTTGAACTCAGAATACACCCCTGGGGCACTCCATTTTCTTGACTAAAATTCTTCGAGAGTGTTGAGCCAAGGCGGACTTGGAATGAACGGTCAGAGAGGAAATCCTTTGTGCAGTTTAGCATCCTGCCGCAGATGCCTAGATCTGCAAGGTCACGAAGAATACCGAACCTCCACGTGGTGTCATAAGCTTTTTCCATGTCGAAAAAAAGTGCCAGGCCGTGTTGTCCGTGAATAAACGCCTCTCGTACTGTATTTTCAAGGCGGACTAGGTGATCGGTTGTTGAGCACGCTTTCCTAAAACCGCATTGATGTATATCAAGCTGTGTACGGTATTCAAGGACGAACATTAAGCTGATATTAAGAACACTTTCAAAAGTTTTGACAAGACAACTTGTGAGCGCTATGGGTCTATAACTACCAGGGGAACTTGGTGGCTTTCCGGGTTTAAGGAAAAGTACAATTACTGCTTTCTTCCATGCCTCAGGTAGCTTCCTGGAGACCCATATTTTATTAAAAAACTTTAAAAGTGCCTCTACGGCAGGTTCTGAAAGATGGGCTAACATCTCGTAACGGATTTCATCAGGCCCGGGTGCTGTTTGCTTTCCGGTGCGGAGTACTCTATTGATTTGTACAGGGAAGTGTACTTGTACAGGGAAGTGTACTCGGCCCTCTGCTATTTAATGTCTACATAAACAGTATTGTGAACATTGACTAAGGTATAAAATTCATTATTTACGCTGATGACTGCACGATTTTGTTCTCTGGTCCTGATGTGAAATGTGAATGAACTAGTCACCAAGTGCAATCAACTTCTTAATCGGCTTCATGAATGGTCTGATATTAATCTACTAAAAATTAATCCTGCAAAAACAAAAGTTATGTTATTTTGTGCAAGAAACAAAAATTTTCGTCTAGAAAAAGAGATCACTTGTGGTGGTGAAAAAATTGAAATTGTTCACGAACACACCATACTAGGTGTAACTTTTTCTTCACACCTTACATGGGATTCGCATGTTGAGAAGATAATAAAAAACCTCTCGTTGGTAACAGGTGCAATTGCTCGTTGCCGCGCGTTCCTTCCTGGTAAAATAAAGCTACAAATATATAATGCATTATTTGTCTCACAAATAAGCTATTGCTCATTAGTCTGGTTGACAACAACTAAGGCCAACCTAGAAAAAATTTACCTTCTGCAAAAGAAAGCTATACGTCACATTGCTAATCTTGATTACCTAAGCCACACACGGCAAGCTTTTGAAACATTCAGTGTGTTAAAAATTCAAAGTATGTATGAATTCCGAATATTGCTTTCATTTCATCTGTCGTCATCCTTTAGGTCTATGATTGAAGACACTGCACTATTGAAACAGAACGATCACACAGTTAATACTCGCAACACAGACACATGGTTTGTTCCCCATTTTCGCACTGACTATAAGTTCCAAGCATTACAGCACAATCTTCCAGTAATTTTAAATAGATATAAAGACATAAATAACCCTACTAAGAAAGCATTGCGTGAATTATTTCTTCAAAAATAATTCCTGACGTATAATTCGCGCCCAAGTACAGCTGCTCCCTTGCATCTTATGTAAATATGTTTTCTGTATTTCCCTATTGTAATTTATTGATGATTTTGTGCTTTCTGGATGTCCTGTTTTGTGAAAACTGTAACCTGACTATGTGTTCGTTTTTTATTTTTTGTGTGTATGTCAATGTTCTCAACAAAGTCTGCTCCTACGCCTTGTAACGGCTGCCTGGGCCTCGTCAAGCTGTATACCTACAGCTTTTAGTCCAGGCAGCCGCCAGAATTTTCTGGAAAATAAATGGAATTGAATTGAATTTCTTCAAATGTTATTAAACTGTTGTATGTCTCGTTCAACCTGCTATTCGTGGGAAGTATTTGTTTTTCAGCAGTGTTTTTGTACTTTAGAAATGAGTCGGTATAGTGGAGGGAACTAGAAACTTGAGAGAAGTGCTCTCCCAAAATGTCTGCCTGTTCTTTGATGTTTGTTTGTCTGTCGGGGTCTGTCAGAAAAAGGATTGTGAAAGCGGAGAAGCACCCATTTAATCTACGCAGTTGTTCCCACATTTTTTTCGATGTAATTGAGCTCTTTATTGATGACACAAACATTTGCCACGATTCTTTTTCAGCTATGCGGCGTATATACCGGGCATTAGCTTTCGCTTTTTTGAAATTTATAAAGTTTTCCTGCGTTGGGTATCGTCGGAAAATCCCCCAGGCTTTATTCTGCTTCTTTTTTGCTTCTCTACATGTTTGTGTATACCAGTGTTTATGGCCTGGTCGTACCGTTCCCGAAGTCTGAGGAATGGCTAACTGTGCTGCAGCAATAATACATGAGGTAAATATTTCGTTCAGTTCGTCTATGCTAAAATCATCATCATCATCAGCCTGACTACACCCACTGCAGGGCAAAGGCCTCTCCCATGTCTCTCCAATTAACCCTGTCCTTTGTCAGTTGCCGCCACTGTATCCCCGCAAACTTCTGAATCTCATCCGCCCACCTAACTTTCTGCCGTCCGCTGCTACGTTTGCTTTCTCTTGGAATCCACTCCGTTACCCTTAAGGACCAGCAGCTATCTTGCCTTCGCATTACATTCCCTGCCCAAGCCCATTTCTTCCTCTTGATTTCAACTAAGATGTCATTAACCCGCGTTTGTTCCCTCACCCACTCCGCCCGCTTTCGATCTCTTAACGTTACACCTATCATTTTCCTTTCCATAGCTCGCTGCGTTGTTCTCAACTTAAGCTGAACCCTCTTTGTTAGCCTCCACGTTTCTACCCCATAGGTGAGTACTTGTAGGATACAGCTGTTGTATACTTTTCTCTTCAGGGATATTGGTAAGCTACCATTCATGATCCGAGAGAACCTGCCATATGCGCTCCACCCCATTCTTATTCTTCTAGTTATTTCCCTTTCATGATCCGGATCTGCGGTCACTACCTGCCCTAAGTAGACATATTCTCTTACTACTTCCAGCACCTCGCTACCAATTGCGAACTGCTGCTCCCTTGCTAGGCTGTTGAACATTACTTTGGTTTTCTGCATGTTAATTCCGAGCCACACCGTTCTGCTCTGCCTGTCTAACTGATTGATCATGCTTTGCAGTTCTTGTCCTGAGTGGCTTAGCAAGGCAATGTCATCAGCGAATCGCAAATTACTCAGGTATTCTGCATTAACTCTTATCCCCAACTGTTCCCATTCCAGACCTCGGAATACCTCCTGTAAGCAGGCAGTGAAGAGCATTGGCGAGATCGTGTCTCCCTGCCTGACACCTTTCCGTATTGGAATTTTATTGCTGACTTTATGGAGAACTATAGTAGCTGTGCAATCGTTATAAATATCTTCCAATATTTTCACATAGCACTCTTCTACACCCTGATTCCGCAATGCCTGCATGACAGCTATGCTAGAATACTGTGTGGATATTTTATCGAGGCTGGCCTCAGCTCGGAAAAGTTCTCAGTCGGCTAAATGAAGCTTCTAGCGGCGTGGTTTTGTCAGGGTTACTGATGGTGGTGATGACATGTTAATGATAAATGGTAGGTGGTCGCTTCCATATGGATTGTCTAAAACATCCCATTTAAAATCATTAAATATACAGGGCGAACTAAAAGACAGGTCTAAACAGCTCATTTATCTAGTGCTGGGACTGCAATACGTTTGTTTCCCTGTATTGAGTAAGCAGAAACTGTTGCATAGAATAAAATGTTCTAAAATACGATCTCTAGTATCTGTTTGTTCACTGCCGCAAT
Source organism: Amblyomma mixtum (assembly GCF_055824585.1). NCBI lineage: Eukaryota > Metazoa > Arthropoda > Arachnida > Ixodida > Ixodidae > Amblyomma > Amblyomma mixtum. The sequence goes on from NC_143021.1 coordinate 165,590,503, forward strand.
AAGAGGAGTGGGCATTAAAATCACCGACTACCAGATACGGCTCTGGTAGCTGTTGTAAAAGTGTTTCTAAGTCATGCAGTGTTACTGATAGATGTGGCTGTAGATATACCGAGCATATGGTGATGGTTTTAAAATGGAGGACGGTGACTGCAACAGCTTCATATTTGGTTTTAATCTTGATTTCACGGGTTGCAACACCACTCTGCACAATAATAGCAACACCTCTTGAGAGCCTATGAGCTTGCTCTCGGTCGCCCCGAAAGATTGATACTTGTTTAGGATATTCTGTTGTTTGGGACCTAAGTTTGTCTCCTGTAGGCATAAAGCCACAGGGGAAAGTGTGTTTAGAAGTTCTTTTATGTCACAATAATTATTTAATACTCCACGACAGTTTGCAATGTATAAGGAACGCCATGTTCGATGATTTTTGGGAATGTCGTAATGTTACGATACTGGTTTTGGGGGTGCCATTATTGGGCTCTTATATTTTCTTTTTCGCTCAAGAGAGCTGCGCCGCCGCTGAAGCGGGGGCGAGTTTAGCGTTGTGTCTATCGCCTCGATAGAGGCTCTGGAGGTCCGCGGAGAACCCACGGGTGTGCGGTTTGCAGGCCGCTCCCGACTAAAGTCTTGCGGGCGGCCGACCCGGAGGCCGGCGGGCCCTTGTCCGAAAGTGGCAGAGCAGCAGCTTTCGCTGCGTCTGCCCGGGGCTCGGATGGCCCTGCTCAGGCTCACTGCGTGTGGCCTGTGCAGGTGCCGAAGCCTGGTGTGATGCCCCGCCCCGTCGCACCACATCGGCGAAATTTGTTCTTGCTGTGAAGAGGAATGTGCCTTGTTTTTGACTGAATCGTTGACTTGCTTCTTTGGAAGTTATGTTTTCTTTTGTTTTGATGGTTATTATTTCCTTTCCTTTTTCCAGGTCGGACACGACCTCGAGTACGCGTGTTGATCCCCTTCACAGTTAGCGCACTGCGGTGCTGCATTGCAATTTTCAGACTCATGATCGTGTGATGAACATTTGGCACAGGTTTTGCGGCCGCGACAACTCTGAGAGGCATGACCAAATTTCTGACATTTGAAGCATCGACGAGGATTTGGGACCAAGGGTCGTACTGTTACTTTCAAATATCCTACTTCTATGGATTCTGGGAGCTGGCTAGAGGCAAAAGTGATGACTATATGCTTCGTGGGTATTTCTTTATTATCTTTACGGATGTTTATTCTTCGGACTTCAGTTACGTTTTGTTCTTTAAGGCCCTCCAGCATTTCTTCCTCGGTGAGATTCAAGGAATCGTATTCTGAAATGGCACCTTTGACTGTGTTCAGCGATCGATGAGCACTAACAGAGACAGCAATGTTTCCAAAGTTTTTTACATCTGGAAGTTTTGAATACTGTGTTTGGTCAGGATCTGGAGGAGGATGTCGCCGCTGGCTAGTTTTGTCACCTTGTAGCCAAGGCCCAGGGCTTCAGTCAGAGATTTAGAGACTATGAACGGGGAGATTTTCCTGGCTGGCATTTCTGCTTCATCGCTATGTATCACATGATGCTTCGGGAACGTTTCCTGTTTTTTGGTTATGAGCTGAGCAGTTTCTTCGGTCCGCCCTCTTTTCTGAGGGCGATCATTTTCAGGGGGAGCCATAAAATCTATGTGTTTTTCGGCCGTGGTGCCAGCCACCCACCATGGAGCCCTACGAGGGGACGGGGCAGAAACTTGAAAGCAAGCCCTGCCCACGCCAGCTGTACACCCCAACTATAACTCAATATGACGTAACACAGGGTAGTTCGCCACACAAGGTTAACCCTCGCCGCCTGAAAAAAGGAAAAAGCCAATAAGAGAGGAGGGGACAGCAAAGTTTCGAGAAAGAAAATAGGAAAGTGAAAGATGAAGGGGAGGACAGGAAAAGGCGACTGCCGATTTCCCCCGGTCGGGTCAGGCCGGAGGTGCCGTCTACAGGAAGCTGGGGCCAAAGTGGTGTGTTGCCTCCGCCGAGGTGCCTTAAGGGTCCAAACGCTCGGCATTGGCTTAACCACCAGGATCCCCTTTTCCCCGGACACGGCGATGCCACGCACGGCTAAGCGCGGATGCTCGGGTCCGTGGTGACGCATTGTTCACCATCATCCCCTTGCGGGGATGTCCCTGCGGATGCTCGGGATACCACGTGGTGTCGCCACTCACCAACGTCTGCATGCTGCAGACGCCCCCCTGCGGAGAAAGACAACTTGCGCTTCCGTAACAGTTTAGCTAACATTGTATACTAAGGCTCACAACAAATGTACTTATTATTTTCCATTTCCTTTGTTTACTTTAGTTACCTTTGTTTGTTCTCTTATCTTGCGCTACAAGTTATGATTACTTCTTTCACTGAATACTATAACCAGGAACACGACGCTTGTATGTTGAATTTTTGTTTTTGTTCTTTCTATAATTTGTGACCACTCCCCTCTGAAATGCCTTTGGCCCGGAGGGTATCAATAATAAATAAATTGATTAATTCATCAACCAGAGGCGTCAAAGCAAGGCGAGGTGTGTATGTCCTTACAATATTGAACAGCCTTCCTGATCACGCTTTGCCCGCTGCTTCTGAAACGGACTGAAAACGGATCCTGAACATTGTAGCGCTGACAGATGAGGGACGAAAGAAATACGAGACACACTGGGCACTCTGTGCCTCGTCCTTCCTTCGTCCCTCGTCTGTCAGCGCTAGAATGTTCAGGATGTCAAACCAACTTGCGCAGCAACACACCCTGCTTAAAGCGGATGTTGATATCTGTGACGTTTTGAGACCAAATGAGGAAGAGGTTAACTGATTTCTATAGTGTTTTCTTTTTTTCTGTCTATTTTCTTTAGTATTTGATTTTCAGTGTACGTACACTTATGATAATTTAATTGCTTTGAATTTTCGCTGGCCGATGTTGACGGGCCTAATCCAGCTATCCCCCTCTTGGCTTTGACAGGCCCGAGTCTGTATGTACCACAAGACGTCGTCACAATAAAAATAATATTATTAGACATAATAAAGAATGTTTTATTCTATTATTATTATTACACATCTTTACCATAGTTGACTCATTTGGCCTATGGTGCATCAATACAATTCGTCAAACACACGATATAGATATTTAACTGCTCAAGTTTTCCATCCATTATATTGACAATGGCCAGAAAAAACTGGGGGAGAAAGAGAATTCCCATGTCTAACCTCACTTTGCCGAAATAAATTATATGGCAGAGTCGAAATCTGGTGCAGCTGTTACGAACATAAGAGGGAACCAGTCAAACGAAGGAGGAGAAAAGCGGGCACACTTACTACAGCTGGACTATCAACCGTGCTTAAGTGAAGGAAATGTGTTCCCCAGGAAGGCTACCAGGCTAAGCGCAGCCAGCATGAATAAGCCGACAATGAGAGAGGCAAGATGGACAAAGTGTATTGCCAGTGACTTTAAAAAATGAAATTATTTTTCGAGCAACACATTGATGTTGGGCTAATAGTGCCGCGAAGCATTGTAATGTTTGTTTCTACGTTCTTCAAAGCTTCCGGAATGCCGCTTTATCTTTGTGATGGAAGACGCGACCAGATTTACCTCGAGTGATCGCATCCAGATGGAGCCGAATCTACGTTGTTCCAGGATTTTCTCGTAACTTTGCACGTTTTATCTCGAAAGTTCGCTGTCAGCTTTCAACTGAGCACGGCCGAGAGCGAGGGGGGGGGGGGGGGGGCACTCTGTTCTTCAACCGCCGAGCACGCTTGTTGCTAAGCCGCCGCCGACTCATTCAGTCCATTGCAGGCGCAAGCCCGTCGAAGTAACGAGTTTTATTCGGAAGCCATTTTCGCTGAATTCCTCCTCTCCAGACTGCAGTCACCACTACGTGACATCTGGTAACGGTGCAAACGGATGACCCTGTCGCCCTCTCTCCCTGGGAGCCACCAAATCAGCCCAAACCATCTCGAAGAAGCAGATCATGTGAGAGCCGCAGAAGCCGTCTCAACCGAAGACGAAGTGCGAAACAACAGTCGTCTCCAGAGGCGTTATCCTGAATACGGACTACTACCGGACCGCACGCAAGCAAAGGACTGCTCAAGGCCAACGTCAGCCATGACTGCCAAACCGCCCCCGACTGCCGCCCACGTTCAAATGTTCACCTGCCGAGAGTCCTGAAGAATGGCTGCAACAGTTTGACCGTGTCGCCGTATTCAACAGTTGGGATGAAGAGACTAAAGTAAGCCACGTTTTGTTTGCCTTGGAAGCGAGAACTAGGTTCCAAAACCACGAAGCTTCTCTAGCGACGTGGGAATCATTCCAGCGGGAGTTCCTGAAGGCATTCAGAAGCATTGTCAGGAAAGTGAAAGCTGGGCTGCTTCTACAGTCACGCATCCAGCACCAAATGAGACGATGACCGCATAGTAGGAGACATGTAGCGCCGTTTCCGACGGGTCCATCCTGACATGACAGACGAAAAGAATGTGGAGCCTCTGATGCGTAGTGCTAAAGAGGCACTTTTCGTTGGTCTGACCCACAATCCACCCAAGACTGTCGCTGAATTCACCAGCGAACCGGCCACCGTTGAGAAAACTTTGGAAGCACGAGCCTGCCACCCCAATCTACAGCTGAAAGTGACCTCAACAACTTTCTAGGATGGCGCAGCATTCGGAGGCAACCTGAGGAATGTCATCCGCAAAATTCTACAGGAAGAGCTGCGTCGTCTGTTACCATCTTCCAACCAACCTCAAGTTACGACACTTGAAGAAATCGTCCGCGAAGAAGTGCAGCATGCGCTTGGCTCCCCGTCATCTTCGCCTCCAGCTGAAGCTCCAGCCTTGACCCACGCCGCTGCAGTACGCAGTCAACAGCCCCAACGACTCAGCCGAAGTCCGCCTCTTCGACGTGAGCCAGCTGTTTCCGAATGCCGCCCCCGTGCCCCGCCCGCCCAACCTGAGAACGATGCTCAAGCCCCAGGAAATGCGATGCCTGGAGCACATCCGACAACCACCCGCTGTTCTTCCATTGCGGTGAAGCCGTTCATATTTTTAGCCACTGCCTGTGCCGCCGTATCAATCTTCATGGCTTCGCCTTTGACGCGCCATGACTGCGCTCGGGCCAAGTCCGCTGAAAATTGACGAGTACCTACATCGAGACGAGTATGCGCCGAACCGCCTTTCGTGCTCACCATCGCCGTCAGCCTCGCATTTTGCGTCGCCACGCCGCAGCTATGCAGCCGCGGTACGAGGTAGGTCGCCCACACCCGTACGGGAATCTAAAGACAGCAACCTCTGGAGGTGAGGTTGCTCACGAGCGAAACGCCGAACATCTTCCAACGACCACGCTGCAGGAAGATGCCACCCTCGACACGCCGCCGCCGCATACAATGACAACCGCCAGCACGACGTGAACCGTCTCCAAAACGATGCCGCCTACCAGAAAAGTTTCGATGACATGCCCTACCCATGATTCCCATACACGACAAAGCCGTGAACCGACGCCGAGGCGATGTGCGACGCACGAGCAAGGATATCTGACACAGAAGTTGCTATCGACGGCCGGAATACCGTCGACACAGAAGCCGATTACTCGGTGCTGACTGGAACATTCGCTGTACATCTGAGGAAAGTAACGACCGCTTGGGGCAGCCCACAACCTCGCACCGCCGGGGACCACCTCATTGCGCCATCAGGACGATGTACAACGCGAGTGACAGCCAATGGACACACATCCTGCGACATTCGTCGGCCTACAGTAATGTTCCCGCGAAGCGACATTGGGAATGGATTTGCTTCATGAGAATCAGGCGATATGCTACCTGCAATCCAAGCTGGTCACACTTTCGACGGACGAGGCCATCCCTTCGATGAGAACTAGGGAACATTAAATTGTCCTGAATGTCCTGGAGGAACAAGTAAGCATCCCACCCCGCTCAAGCGTCATCACCGTAGGCGCCAAGGGAGCGAATAACACTGCATCGATCATCGAGGGGAAGAGGCAATCGCCTCTCGACCGAGGAATCGGAGTCTCAAGAGGCATCGAGCATTTTCGCAATGGCCAAGCGGAAGTACTGCTGACTAACTGCAGCGAAGAATGCCGGCACGTTCACAGAGGAACGACGATTGCTTCTTCAACAAAATATCCGACGTACGAGACTCATTCGCCCTCCGCGACCCTTCCACACAAGATTCGCCTGACCAAGAGAACTCGCCACTTTGGGCATCAGCCCAGCCCTGCCCCGGAACAGACAAGACCAGATTCACAATCTGCTTGGACCTGCAGCGAGTGTTTCTCGTCGTCGCCGAAGGCCGGACATACGCTGATTGCCAAGCATGGCATTATAACGAACAGCGTGTCCGTCCTCACCGCCAAAGCCTCCACTGTGTGTCGCCTCAATAACGACGAGTAATCCGGGACCAATTGAAAGAAATGCTTTGCGACGACGTCATCACACCTTCAAACAGCCCCTGAGTGGCACCGGTTGTCCAAATGAGAAGGAAAGACGGCGCAATTCGATTCGGCGTTGATTACCACCGCTTGAACAACATAACGAAAAACGAAGTCTACCCCCTCCTCTGCATCGATGATACAGTGGACCGGCTCTGCAACGCGAAGTATTTCTCATCAATGGACCTCAAGATCGGCTACTGGCAAATTGAGGGCGATGAAAGAGATTGCGAGAAGACCCCACTCATCACTCCGGATGGCCTCTTCGGGTTCATGGTCATGCGATTTGGTTGTCTGTTCCGCACCAGCGACGTTTCAGCGAGTAATGGATGGAGTTCTGGCAGGCTTGAAGTTGCATATTTGTCTGGTATATTTAGATGACGTCGTTGTCTTCGCCCCGAAGATTGAAGAACACCTAAAGAGGCTTCGACAGTACTTTGACGCAATCAAGCCGTCTGCCATAAATTTTAAAGCAGAGAAGGGCCAATTTGACTATGGAAAGCTGCTGTTTCCAGTCCACATCTTTAGCAAGGAGGGAGTACGCCCAGACCGGCAGAAAACAGCTGTTATTGCACCATATCTACCGCCGGACAAGAAACCGGTGCGCAGATTCCTCGCACTGTGCGCGCGTTACCAATGATTTGTCAAGAACTTTTCCCGCATCGCCGAGTCTCTAATCCACCTGACACAGGCAGACGTGCCATTTAAATGGGAAGCGCCAAAAGTGGAAGCATTCAAGCAACTTAAGCGTTGTTTAGTCCCCACCGATCCTCGCGCACTTTGATAAAAACGGTGAGACTAAAATTCATACCGACGCAAGCAGCGTGGGCCTAGGCGCCGTCCTCGTTCAGAAGACTGGCGGACTGGAGAAGGTAGTCGCATGCGCTAGCCGTTCACTCTCCTAGGCCGAGGCTAACCATTTGGTAACTGAGAAGGAGTGCCTCGCCATCATCTGGGCTACGTCGAAATTCCGCCCCTACCTGTACGGACGACCATTCAAGGTGGTCAGCGATAACCACGCGCTGTGCTGGTTTGCCAGTTTGAAGGAACACTCCGGCCGCCTCACTGCATAGAGCCTGCGCCTCCGGGAGTTTGACGTCACCGTCATTTAAAAGTCCGGACGCAAGCACTCTGACACTGACTGTCTGTTCGAGCCCCCGTAGATGCACCACCGCCGGACGACGATGAGGACGCCTTCCTCCGACCCATCAGCTCCAGTTCGTTTTCACATGACCAACACTCGGACCCCGACCTAAAACGCCTCATCGTGTACTTGGAAGGCAGTGTTTGTTCACACCCCGCCTTATTCAAGCGAGGATTGTCTTCGTTCTTTGTACAGAATGTTGTCCTCGTGAAGAACTTCGCTGCGAACAAACAGCCTACCTCCTTATTGTACCTGTAAGTCTGCGCGAAGAAGTTCTTTAGACTTCACACGACGAGTCGATAGCTGGACATCTCGGGTTTTCTCGCACCCTCCGCCGCATTCAAGACAAGTTATACTGGCCACGACTCTCTGCCGATGTCGCACATTTTGTGAAAACCTACCGAGACTTTCAACGACGAAAGACCCATCCCGCCCGACTAGCAGCATTTCTGAACTCCACTGAACACCCCTCAAGACCTTTTCTGCAGATCGGCATGTACTTGCTTAGCCCTTTCCTAAAGTCAGCCTCTGGCTGGAGGATCCCAGCGATAAACTCGGCCCAGCTGAAGCGCTTTTCGACCTTGCCTTCAAGCTGATTGTTAATCTCTGGTTCTCGCTGAACCTCCTCCTGAGTACCGCGGACGAGGAACGGAAGCAAGGCATATTTCTTGCGCCAAAAGACCTCATACTGAAGGTGTAGTAAGCGTCCGAGAGAAGCGGGCACTTATTGCAGCAAGATGCTATGCCAGCCAAAAGGCCCCCGCGCCGCTTATTTCTTGCCTTTTAAAGCCCAGGAAACGAAAGGAGGGAGGGGAACGAGAGATGGAAAGGCGAGGCATGACGTCTACTGTCATGTTGATAAACCGGCGGTGCGTACAGAGCACTTTTCTCCTTCTTTCTTTTTCTCGCCCTTTCTAATATGAATCACGTTCATAAGCTGCAATCCAATACAGAAGGAACGGAACATCTTCAGCGAGATACCGAATATCAATTTCAAAACAGAGTGCAGCGGCCTCTTCAATCTATTTAATAACAACACAAATATATTTTCAGCCGCGTGGCAAGGCTTAGCGTCGCATTCTCTCGCAGGGCATCTCAGCACACATTGCAGAGATTGCGAAACTAAACCGTGCCACCCACGCTTCACACAAAGATAGTGAGGAGGGAAAGGAACAAGATGACGCGTAAAATTATTGAAGCTGCTCCTATCGCATGGTCCAAGGACGCATGCCTTACCAGCCATTCCTTAGCAACCTCAGGAAAAGAATTAGGGTTTATGGCCACAGGGAAGCGATGATGGCGTCATCATGCACCCTTGTTTCCGGGTGTTCATGCTTATGAAGAAGAGAGAATTGTAACTATGTTTTTTTCTTGTTGTTTGGAGCATTGTACATATTTCCTTGCTCCAAACAGTAAAATTTTTGTTGCTAGTCAGCGCCTGCTCTCGTGTGTCTTTCGTTTCGTCCCTGTCAAAAGTCGCGCTGTTATTTTTTGAAATCAGCACCACCAAAGTTGTTTATATGCTGCGAGAGAGTGAGTCAAAGCTGGTGCCAGACAAGGAAGCGGGTTCATCCCAGTAGCCAATGGAACGTATTTCAAAAAGCCAAGCAGGCACTGCTACAAAATTTCGAGGAACTCAAGTGAAGAGACAGAAGCTGAAGCGCTGTGGCAACAAAAGACGGGTTTGGAAGAGTTGGCGTCAAATATCAAGAACTGCAAAGGCCTCACCTCGAATGGCTTCTTCTCGGCAACGGCCCACAAAGAAGGGTCTCCGTTCTTTGTGACTGATCTCTTCCTTGTCGGAAACACTGAATAGGTATCCCGTCACCTACAGCAAGAGCACCTTCAAGGATTGGATGCCTTCTCAATTGACATTAAGGGTCTATACTACTCTCTACCACAACGAGCACTCCTGGAAGCCGTTAATGACGCAAAAAAACAGCATCACCTGCAACACCTGCTGCGGTTCTACCTTCAGTGTTCTGCAGCCTGCTTTGAAGGCACTCTTTACAAGCAAAAGGACGGCGTCTGAATAGGGCTAGCAGCGATACTGAACGACCGGTTGCTAGCCCAATATGACAGGAGAATTTTGTCGCAAATGGAATACTACAGGGCCGTAAAGATTAAGACGTATTTATTTATTTAGTTAATTATTATTTATTCTCCATACCCTCAAGCGCCGAGGCAATTACGGATTGTGACTACTACCTCGTCTTATTCAAACCAACCGCCGGCAACCAGCTCACGACGCCTGCTAAGGTGCAAACTGGCAGGCCTCTCATTAACCTGAGGACAACCAGCACACACCAGCAGCATGGCCCTCACAGTATTATGAAATCACATCTGCTGGAAGTACGCACCACGCTCGATGAAGCGCCTCCTACCCTGCTCAACAGCGCACTTGAAGCTGCTGAAACGCAGCATTGCAACATCAGCTCTAACGAAAGCGCTTCAAAGACAGTGGGGCCATTGTGTCCCGAACACCTTCCAGGTGAAAGGCAAACGCTTTACTCAAGCGGGGTTCCCAAGTAGCTGCTCACAAGCATGGCAGGAAAATTACTGCGAAAGCTGCGCGAAACCCATCGCACTAACAGCCACACGGATCGGTCCAGAAGAGTGGTCATTCCGTAACTCCGCGAAGTGAGCCAGATACGCAAGAAGAAATACCGGAAAACTCGTAGTTCGGGTAGGCTTTTCGCCGCCGACCGAATTAGGAGGCCTTTGCAAGAAAGTTAATGAAGACGACCATCCCAAGCGCAAATGCACGACAAAACATAGATTTCCATTTCTGAATCCATCCGTGACCTCGGTCGTCCAAGATACCACTGTCACGTTAAGCTTCCAACATTGGACAGACAGGATAGATGCGTTAACGACTGTCTCCGCAAACATTCCAACACGCTCGAGAGTGGCACAGGCAACAACTTGCCTGTTCACTGTAAGATATTCTCTTGGCTGCCATCCTTCGAAAGGACGAAGATATTAGGGGAATATCCCGAAAAACGTACTCCAGAATTTTTTTCCAGTTTCAGCTGTACGTCTGTTCTTTCTCGTAGCTTTCCTATTCACACAGAGATTTACAGTAAGTGATCCAGTCTCCATGCTGTTGTCTATTTGCGATAAATCCTAAACACTGCTTTAGATAATTATCCAAAGTTAATTGCGCAAATTTTCCAATACCCCTATTAGAATCACGTGCGTTTCATTAAGCTGTAAAGGGGCTTCACAAAGAAGCGATCCCCATTATTGTACCGATATACCTGCTACATGGTCCTTTTTTTTCTGGCACAGAAAGAAAGCTCACGAAATTTGAATAAAAAAAAATTTCACTATCATATTTCAACTCTCCCAATCGTGTTTTGAACGAACGAAACGTGCGCGCTGACCGTGACCAATTCAGTGGCCGCCGCTCAGTCGATGGGCGAAATAAAAAACAAATGGAGGCTGCCTTGATATAGGCGAATCGACTGCTCACCCTCCTTTTTTGCTATATATCTTTGCAATGGCTCATTTGAAGCTTCCTCTGAATTTTCTGTGGATGGCCTGCCTATCGCTTATCGCAGATCGCGACGCCGCTTTCCTTGATCAGGAAGAATATGCTGACGCGCTTTCAAGCCTATGCTGAGAGTGGCATCGACCGCTTACTTGAGACGGTGAACGAGTACGCTTTGTTAACTCAGCCCACTCTTGGCAGTGCTACAATATGGTAGCGCAAGAGCACAATCCGTCTTTCTTTTTTCATACTTAGCGGGCTTTCTTTAATATTAGCAAAAAACCACATAGAAGTTACGTTGGTACAAAAAACTGGATAGGTTGTTTCGCAACTCCCTCTACATCTTAACGAAACGCACTTGTCTCTAGGAAATTCCCTCAGTACTGTCACGTTGTTGGTGACAACAAATAGACCCGAGGGCTTTGCAGCGCCTCCTTCGGAAGGGGAGCCGACGAATTTTAACGTCCGTGTGTCCCATCGCCACCAGCGTCCACGTTTCAACCTGAACACCACCTGGCATTCCTCCCTTTTAAAAAAAAGCACGCTTACACTAGCGCACATAAGCGCTCAAGAAACGCTCGAAGAACATGGGGGGTCACCATGTCAAATGCGGCTTCATCCGTAAAACATGAATTACTCTGGATGAGGCAGTCGACGTCCTCACTGCGCTGGTAGTGATGATGATGATGCTGATGATGATGTACATAGGTTTAATGGCTGGGAGTGCCTCGTACCTGAGCTCCGCGTCTTTACCGTCGCTAACGCACCGCATGACTTTACCAGGACCGAAATATCGACGAATGAGTTTTCCGGACAAGCCCCTCCGTCGAGCAGGTGTCCACACCGAAACCTGGTCCCTGTATTGAATTTTCATTATATTTCCTTTATGCCACGCACTGAAGCACATGAGAGGGCAAGAAAAAAAGTGCTGCCTTGTTGGCAGCTTCACAAGCTCGCACCTACTAATACATAATGGCAAGGGCAGACACAATGCAACAACACAATTTGTGAAGATAACTGCCTGGAAAAAATCAGATCATATTGACAGCCACGGCATGATTCTCGTATAAATACAACAATAAACAACAAGTTTTATATACCATAAAAGTTGCTGCGGCCTTTACTGAGATGTGAAAAGACAAAGTTATAAAAGTACAAAACATATATATATATATATATATATATATATATATATATATATATATATATATATATATATATATGTGTGTGTAGCGTAACAATATGCATCCGAATACAAATGCGATAATATAAATCAAGTGTACTGCAGCACGTTAACGTTTCTAACATACTGATGTATTGTACCATTAGTTGGCAGGATATTCAACTGTCTTCAGGTTATGTTCGACAGCATTTGCATTCCGTTATTTGTTCATGATATAATATGATATGATATGATATGATATGATATGATATATGATATGCTTGATAGTTTTTACCTACGTTCGCCAACTGTGATAGGCAGTTCAGTTGCTGAATATCTTTCATTAGGACTTTTAGGGTAGAAGTCTTGCCTGTGCCGAAGGTTGTACTGACACGAGTCTGTCTTGTGAATTCGTGCAAGCTGACGAGCGTGCTAGGCGTTTTGGACAAACTGCTCGGCGTCAGCAGAAAAATGATCCCCGGTTGCGCAAGGAAGCATTGCGTCGGGCATCGTCTGAACCTCCCTGCCTCACAGGAGGCGAAACAGTTTGAAAGTTGTCGATATAATATTGCCGACGCTTTTGGAGGCACAGAGGATAGACGTACAAAAGCCACGAGAAAAAGAAGAGAACGACCGCGAGCCAGTCTTTCGTCTTCCTCGTTGGCTGTGCGATCTCCAACATCCCCCAACAAAAATTTTGAACATTCGAAAATTGGAAGATACTGTTAGGAAAACACTGAAGGTATTAACCTATTCTTCGATATGTAGCAAAATCATTCTTTTAAATTGTTTCCATCGATCTCATCAACATCCCTATAGAAAACCAATGTGGAAAGCTTTAGACGATAGCAATAAATCCAGTAGAAAAAAAAAGCAAGACTCTCCTAAGGGGCTCTACGGTTATATTGATTGTTGTAGTGAAGTCTTACATTACAGAAAAAATTGCGATCATAATTTGTTTCCCTCAAGAAAATGCTCTTGTCCAGATTTGTTAGGTATGGTGGTCCAACGTATGTAAGTTGTACTGACTGCCACCACTGCAGTCGTTACATACGTTATACTTTTTCTGTGCGTACACGCTGTGTCTAAGCTGCATCAGCCAGGAACGTGCGATTAGTGCTTGCGTTAGAACTACCTGCGCCATTCGCCACATCTGGAGCCAAGCCGAGCTGCAGCCGTAATAGAGCTGGGCACATGGGGGCCGCGGGCAATGGGCTTCGCAGCGGCCGCCGCCCGCTTTCCCGCGTCTGGACCTGGCTCCTTCAGGTGAGCTTGGTACGCACAGGCATCGCGCTCCCTTGGCTCTTGCATGCGTAAGTCACACCGGCGCGAAAGCAGATGTACAGGGATGTGGGCACTCATCAGAGCGCACAGGCGATGTTAAACCACCGTTTGAGCGCAAAAGTACCCTCACAGAATTTGTACGCCAATGAGGTCGTGTCTCTAATCCTCACCCCGAGTGAGAGGTTTGCTCAGTTTGGAACAACATTCACAGTGTACCGTTCCTGAATTTCCCTCCTTAAGGACCGGCTCGTAAAGTGTTTTATTTTATTTCGAGGGCTTGCCATGTGGCATAAGATGGGGCTGTCCCGAAAGACGCGGCTTCGATCCCGGCCGGGACAGCTGAGTTTTGATGACGACGAAATTCTAGAGGCCAGTGTGCTGTGCGGTGTCAGTGCACGTTAATGAACCCCAGCTAGTCGAAATTTCCGGAGCCCTTGACTACGGCGTCCCTCATAGCCTGAGTTGCTTTGGGACGTTCAACCCCAATAAAACAACCAACCAATATTATACAGAAGGATGCTGTGGTTAATTTCATCCAGAAGCCTGTGCAGGCTCCGGCTCTTAGCGTTGTGCTTCATCTTCAGGGTGATGTCTACCTACCTAGTAGCTAGCCCAACATCCTGTAGCCTTTCTGTTCTTCAAGCCTTTTCCTGGCCGCGTCCACAGCAGGTAGTGGACATCCACGTCAGCGGCGGGCGTGGGATATGTAGCACATCTGCTAGGCATCGTTTCGTCTTGAGAGCTCTACTGGCATTCCACCGAAGGGGCTCGGGCCGTAATCCTTCTAAGAAACACCCACCCACCCCATTAAATTATGGGAGGGGGTGCATGCACGGGGGAAAAGCGGAGAGCAGATCAAGGGCCAAGCTCTCTGGAGAGGCATTCGCGGCTTGGGATTGGTGTGTAAGAGCGTCTGCTCCCCTCTTGTCATCGTTCTGTTGTGTTCTGTCTAATGTCCATGATGAAGTTAGTGCCAAAAACGAGGACTAAAGTAGGAGAGAAAACAACACGAGCGCTCGTTTTGTGTCGTCTCTCCTACTTTAGTCCTCGTTTTTTGCGCTAACTTCATCATGAATAAGATTCAACTCGCCCAACTTTCCACCTTACTTCTGTCTAATGTACCTGGATGCATTTCGTTGTTCATTTATCGATTGCAAGTATCTATTGAGCGTTCCTTAGTGTCTTTGCAAACTGTTTTGAGTTGCCTAATAGCCGCAAAACAGCCCGTTTAAATATGGGCTTTTGCTCACACACACAAAGCAATTTAAAGCCTTCATAGCATCACGCATAGCTTACAGCTCCATCACAAGTGGCTGCAGGAGGACACATACCTATTCCCGATGTGTGATTAGCTCATTGTGTGTCGGGGTAATGGTACTCGTTCTACCGCCCTTGACTATAAGCGACGCATTTGTATAAGAAATACATGTTCCAGGAATTAAGTCAACCTAAGATGTGTCGGCTTATTTTTACGACTCAGTTTGGTCGTCTTGTTTGTTGTTATCGTCGTGAAGGTCCACGAAGAGGGGAAGTGTTTGGTTTGGTTTATGGGGCTTAACATCCCAAAGCGACTAAGGCTATGAGAGACGCCGTAGTGGAGGGCTCCGTAAATTTCGGCCACCTGGGGTTTTTTAACGTGCACTGACATCGCATAGTACACAGGCCTCTAGAGTTTCTCCTCCAAAGAAATTCAACCGCCGCGGCCAGGATCGAACCCGCGTCTTTCGTGTCAGCAGCCGAGCACCTTAACCACTGAACCACCGCGGCGGCTGTAAGAGGAGAAGTGTATTAGTACTCCTGCATTGGTCACATGTCAGCGGTGGTTCAAATCTCCCGCCATGTCATGTGAGTTGTTCCAGGCTTCTCAGATGGCGCCTTTTTTGCCGCTTTGTTTTGGTTTGCACTGGATAACTTACACAGAGACTATATTTCTTTTTTGCCTCCAAACACCTCGAGCGCTTTTGTGTTTGGAAACGAAGGAGTGCTGTTCAAGAGGCTATCTAAGACCACCAAATAGACTGGCACTATAACACGGTGGGAGAAAGGCTGCGCCAATCGCCGTGTCATCTAAAGCAGCGGACAACGAAGCTGATCTGTCCGCGCCGCAGGGGGTTCTCTCTTATAAAAATGGTCTATAGACAATCTATAGACTTCTTATTGACCCTATTGAGTTCCTATAGACATTGATTTTTGTCTATTCATAGTCTAAGACTGTCTATAGAGAAAAGTCTACTAAAGGTGTATGGCCATACATCTACAGATTTTCTATGGACTGTCTATGACATTTGTATTGCCTATAGACTGTTCCCTAGGATTCGTGTATAGGCAGTCTATAGACTTTATGGCTTAAGGGCTAACAGCGTGCGATACCCTCATACGTGCACAGGCGGCGTTCATGTCGGCAGCAGCGTCGGCGTTCGCCGACAGGGGCTACTGGCAGCGCAGCGAAGAGGTCGGCCTCATGGATCGGATTCGTGAGCGCGCCATCGTGGCTGGGGCAGACGTCTTGGGCGATTCTTCTGGCCGACAGCAGCTGTGAGTGCGGCCACTGGATGCAGGGCATGGTCATGACAGAAGCACATAGAGAGAGATTCGTAACGAATGGACACTCCCGTAGAAACCAGCGGCCCAATCGAGTAACACCATTTGCCGGGCTAGTTGGTTGCGATCCATATGTATCAGCAGCACGAACGCAAAACCGGAAGGAGAAGATACTACAGAGTGCTGAATCGTTCCGCTCAGTTACTGTTGATTTTAGGTAAGCGCGCAGCAACTCAATGAAACCATCCGTAGATACACCACACTCATTTTGGAAGACTACCACACTGTGTCTATGGATCACGTCACGAACACACAGAGCAAAAAGGACACGGACGACACAGAAGTTGACAGGACAGCGCCTGTCCTGTCCACTTCTGTGTCGTCCGTGTCCTTTTTGTGCTATGTTTTCGAAGAACTGTTACCAACTAGCCCAAACCAAGCTACTGTTATATCACGAACACATTCTATGAGGGCATCCTGAGGAATGGCAAGAACTCGTCCTTTCAATGACTTTCAATGGCAAGTCGTTCAATGGCTCCTCCATTGATAAAAAGGATCTATTTTATTCCATTCCTCAGGATGCCCTTATAGAATAGACACGGTGTGGTGGCCTTCTAAATGAGTGTGGCGTATCTGCTGAGGGCTTCATTGAGTTGCTCTGCGCTAACCTAAAATAAACAGTAACTGAGTCGAACGTTCAGCGCTGTGTACTATCTTCTACTGCCTGTTTTGCGTTCGCGCTGCTTATAGATATGGATGGATGGATGAATGGATAGGAGCGCCCCCTTTGAAACGGGGTGGTGGCAATTGCCACCATGCTCAGCTTTTCTTTCTTTATTATTTTTTTTTGTTTACTGTGTTGGCAATTCTCATTAAGATTCGCCATCACCTTTACCTACGGTTTCCTACAATTCTAACCTTATGCCACATCTCTGCTTTTCAGCCACCAATCCTCCAATCGCTTTTTGCTGACTTCCACTGCAGATTTATTTACATGACCTTTGTTATCTTTAAACCCTAGGGCGTCAGAAAGAGTGACTGTGCCTGCATCGACATCCGGATGGATACCATCACATTTGATTATGAGTTGTTCAATTGTTTCCACAGATCTACCATACACTGCACATGTGTCATCTTCTGCGTTAAATTTCTTTTTGTAGCTGCGCGTTCTAAGACACCCTTATCTAGCTTCAAAAAGTAGGGCACTGCCTCTTGAGTTATCATAGAAATATTCTTTCCTGATCTGCCTTTTCCAGTATCGATATAGTTTTACACTATGTTTATTTTCCATTGAATTCATCCAATTTTTAACTTCCGCGTTTTTAACCTGTCGTTTAATGCTCTTTCTTTCTCCGTCCTCATGACCGGCATACTTACTGGTTAGTTTTCTAGTTCTTTTCCGCCACTGTGAGTCAACGCTCTTTCTGTATAAATATTTAAATACCTTAGCTGCCCATCTGTTATCGTCCAATTTCCTCAGGCGTTCTTCATATAGTATTTTACTCTTAGCTTCCCGTTCTTCGAACGATGTCCAGCCCATATCCCCTTGTACTGCCCAATTGAGGTCCCAATTGAGGGCAGCGCACCAAGCGGTTGGGAGAGAAACTTCCGATTTTAGTTTCATGTACGCGCAGTTTGAATGATAACATGCGCGGCGACCTGCCGCGCCCTCATGACGCATTACTAATGCGAAAGCATTTCTAGACTTTGTCGGCGGGGACCTGTCGTCAAAACGTGTCCGCAAGGAAGGAAGGGAAAACTTTATTTACGCTAATGGTTTTCCTGCGGTATGGGGGCATCATCAGAGACGTCTTGGTTCTACCCCCAGGAGCCTTCTCTGTCCGAAGTCATCCGCCTCTAATCAGTGGTCGGTTGCCCTCAGTCCAGGGCTCCGCTGGCCACTGCCGCCCGTTGAGCTCGCTGTGCCAGACCTTGTTGGTCTTCACAGCGGTCGCTGGACAGCAGAGTCTCCCACTGCTCCGCACTCGGGTTTTGTATTTTGGGGACCACGTCTACGTTTTGGCAGGCCCATGTGATGTGGTATAGATCGTCGCACCAGGGACATTTGTCCGTGTATATCGTAGGGCGCATTTTGTTTTGTATATGTAGGTTTGAGAAAGAGCCTGTTTGTAATTGTCTCCAAGTGACAGCTTCCTCTCTGCTGAGAGATTTGTGCGGTGGGGGATATCGCATTCTTCTGCCTGTATAGTTTTGTAGCATGGCCGAGTATTCCCTGGGTGCTGGCGCGAGTTCCGCGGTCTCGTCGGATGCTCGGAAAGTAATGTATCCTCGAGCTATCATGTCGGCCTCTCGGTTCCCTGCCACCCCCGTGTGCTCCGGTACCCACACAATTTTGTGTGGGATCTTGTCGTTTTGTTCTTCCTGGTTTTTAATTCTGTCGCTCGCTGCGAGGAGTATACGGAGCGCGTGACGACCTATCCTGCCATTCATGTAATTTCGGCAGGCTGTTTGAGAGTCCGTGAGTATTGTTATTGACCGCCCGGTTCTATAGCCCTCCGCCACCGCTAGAGAAAGGGCTACTTCCTCGGACTCTGCAGCTGTGCAGCCTTGGAGAGACGCGCTGGTCATTTCGCCTAAAGACGAATGGACCACCGCCGCTACAGCGATTTGGGTATCTCCTCCTCTCCAAGACGCGTCTGCATACACGGTCGTGGCTTGAGGAGCGTATGCTTTCTCGATGAATTCGGCCCTCGCTTCTCTTCTGCCTCGATGGAGATTGGGATCCATGTTTTTTGGTATTGACGCTACCTTGAGGGTCTTGCGAAGCTCGTCGGGGATCGCTGCCGTCCTCGACATTTCTCGCATCTGCTCGCGGTATCCGAGCCTCTGCAGGATGTTGAACTTAGCAAAGCGCAATAAAAAGACAGGGACAAGAAGAAGAAGAAGCACGCAGGACACAAGCGTTTGTCCTGCGTGCTTCTTCTTCTTCTTGTCCCTGTCTTTTTATTGCGCTTTGCTAAGTTCAACATGTATTACCAACTCGCCCAACTTTCTGCATTGCCTGCAGGAGCGCTTTTCCAGTCGTTGTTTGCAACAGCCTGAGTTTTTGCGACTCAAGCTGCGCCTCTCGTAGCTCCTCAAAGGTGTTATGTAATCCCAGGGACATGCGTTTTTCTGTAGACGTGTTGCGTGGTAGTCGGAGCGCTGTCTTATACGCTTTGCGTAGCAGTGCATCCGCTTGTTGTATTTCGTTTTTGTTGAGGCACTGGTAGGGTAGGCTGTACGTGATTCGACTAACTACTAGGCTTCTGACTAGTTTTAGTGTGTCCTCTTCATGCATGCCATGTCGCCTGTTGGTGATGCGGGTGATCATGCGTGCGACTTGTAGCGTTGTTGCTTTCGGTAGGGTAAAAGTGTGAGTTCTGCGCTGGTTGGATTGAACCCACATGCCCAAAATTCTTATTGTTGTCTTTTCGGGTATGGGCGTCCCTTCTAGGTAGACGTTGAGTTTTAGGTCCTCGTTGGTTTGGACTGTCCGGTTTTGCTTGCCTCTCCAGACTCTCAGCAGTTCCGATTTCTCGGTCGAGCATGCGAGTCCTCTTTCTGCGAGGTATTGCTCTCCACAAGAGGCCGCTTGCTGTAGCCTTTCTTCCTTCTCTCTGAGACAGCCCGTGTTTGTCCAGACTGTTATATCTTCAGCATACATGGCATGCCTGATGCCTTCGGTGTTCTCTAGTTTTCAAGCTAGGCCTATCATAGCTATGTTGAAGAGTAAGGGTGAGATTACTAACCCTTGAAGTGTACCCTTGTTTGGAGTGCGAAATTTGTCCGATCGAAGGTCTCCTATGCCGATGGTGGCAGTTCTATCGGACAGGAAGGCTTTGACGAAGCCGTGGATTCTGCGTCCGCAATCCAGGTTGTCTTGGCCCGTAAGGATCGCTTCGTGGCTGACGTTATCGAATGCCCCCTTGATGTCCAGGGCCATTATGACATTTTCTCCCGTCCGAGGTACGTTTCGCAGGACATCTTCTTGTATTTGGTGGAGAATGTCCTGCGTCGAGAGCTTCGCTCTGAAGCCGAACATGGTGTGTGGTACACAGTCGTTATCTTCCATGTAATTTTGCAGTCTTAAAGTTACAACCCGTTCGTAAAGCTTGCCAAGGAACGTGTCCGCAAAACATGTCCGCAGCAGTTGTGACGTTCTCAGAAGAGGCAGCATCAAACGTATGATTGTGATCGATAGAGGCCGGTGTGAGGATGCTGCGCAAAACAAATTATGTCGATAGGATGATTAGTTATTTATTTAGATCCAGAAACGCAAAAAAAAATGTCGAAAGAGCACGGATGTAGATAAAGACCGTGGACGGGAAAATAGCCGTGGAGGACAACATAGTGGAATATTAGGCAAGGGAATGAAAGATTAAAATAAAGTTTGAAATGAATTGAAGCGTATTTAATGAGTGATTATTAATCCATAAAGAGTTCAATTGACATAGATTAATTTGTTGTCAGCAAAAGAAATTGAGACTTTGGACAGTTTAGTAGGCTGTACGGGAATATAGTAGAGGGCGAGAAAGCAATCACGGTGCCAAATTAAAAAAAAAACTAAATGGTTTATTGAAATAGAAGATGGTGTAATCAGAGTAAACAAATTTATCTTTATTCGAATTATAAGATAATTACGCTAATACAGTAATTAAAATAATTAACAACAAATTAAAATGATACTTATATTTTTTGGCAGCAGCGGCAGCGCAGTACGGACGCAACTGAGCTTTGCTCTCAATTTTGCAGGACGTACTCCTGTGCAAGGAACCCTTCCGCCTCAACTGAAGAAAATCTGGACCACCATTCTCTGGACCGCAACTGTTGTGCCAATCCGCTCCTGTCTCCAGCGGTTACAAGTGAAGGCCAAATTGGGAGCGACATCACCTTCTTGCAAGCGACGCCACCGCCAACTGATAATCAACGAGGGGCGTAGCCCGTCATTTGGCAGCAGCGGCAGCGCAGTACGGACGCAACTGAGCTTTGCTCTCAATTTTGCAGGACGTACTCCTGTGCAAGGAACCCTTCCGCCTCAACTGAAGAAAATCTGGACCACCATTCTCTGGACCGCAACTGTTGTGCCAATCCGCTCCTGTCTCCAGCGGTTACAAGTGAAGGCCAAATTGGGAGCGACATCACCTTCTTGCAAGCGACGCCACCGCCAATTGATAATCAACGAGGGGCGTAGCCCGTCATTTGGCAGCAGCGGCAGCGCAGTACGGACGCAACTGAGCTTTGCTCTCAATTTTGCAGAACGTACTCCTGTGCAAGGAACCCTTCCGCCTCAACTGAAGAAAATCTGGACCACCATTCTCTGGACCGCAACTGTTGTGCCAATCCGCTCCTGTCTCCAGCGGTTACAAGTGAAGGCCAAATTGCGAGCGACATCACCTTCTTGCAAGCGACGCCACCGCCAACTGATAATCAACGAGGGGCGTAGCCCGTCATTTGGCAGCAGCGGCAGCGCAGTACGGACGCAACTGAGCTTTGCTCTCAATTTCGCAGGTTGGTGGCTTTTTTTGCCTTAAGTACCTTGCTCTCTGCCGCTGCTGCCACAAGTTGTCCCTATGTTAAACAGTGTCTGTTCTAGATAGCCATGTCCCAGTTGCGTTGTTGTGCGTGCAGACGAGAATTTGACGAGGATGACATTCAACTCGGATACTGTGAGTGCAAATTTCTCTTTCATTTGGATGAATGTTCCAATGTAACTGAAGAAACATACAACGCGAAAAAAAAGCTAAAGAAGGCATGGAAATGGAAATGTTGCACTTGTAAAGGTGATAAGGCTAAAAATGAGACCTCAGAGTTAGCTGCTGAACGACAAAAAATTGAAAAAACCATAGCGGAACACCTAATCTCATTGGAACGAAAAATGGATGCAATCCTAGCATTGCCTAGCAAAGTAGAAGGCTTGGAAAGTTCAGTGCAGATGCTGTCAGATAAGTTTGACGAATTCCAGACAAGGCTACTTACTCAAGAAAACTTGACAAAAGATCTCACGAAAAGAGTGAATGAACTCGAGAAAGAGTGCCCTAGTAAAGACTTGACTCAAATCAAACAAGACCTAGATAATCTCGAATTCCGCAGCCGGCGCCTAAACCTTGAAATACATGGCATCCCCGCTAGCGAAAACGAAGATCTTTTGAAGAAAGTGAACGAAGTAGCACTGAAACTTAAAGTGCCGCCGGTGACCCGAAACGACATCACAAATGTACACAGACTACGTGCGAATGCAGGCAAGACGCCCGGCGTGATTGTCCGGTTTCAGTCCCAAGAAATACGTGATAACTGGCTGTCAAACAATAAGGAGTTGAATGATGCAGCTGATAACACATATATCTGCGAGAACATGACCAGGCACTCCCGCAACCTCCTTACCACAGCAAAGGAATGGGCAGTCGTTTCAGGCTATAAGTTTGTATGGCACGTCAACGGCGAAGTCCTAGTGAGGCGCGCAAGCGATGAAAGCGCGATTGCTATCCGCGAGAAGGAAGACCTTGACCGCCTCACATGATGTAATAGCTGGATGCAGTGCAATCCTTGGCTATTCTAATTTGAAATGTTGCTTTCAGTTTCTGAGTTTTCTCAAGATGTTCCGCAGTTAAGTAAGAACTGTAAACTGTCGGCGTTTCACCTAAATGCGAGAAGTTTACGTAACAAGTTTGATGAAATTCAGATACTCCTGTTTGCCATGAATCATTCTTTTGATTTTATTTGTTTCACTGAAACATGGCTCTCATCCGAGGAGGAATATCTGCCACTTGATGGATACGACTGTGTCTTAGCATCTCGTTCAGAAAAGCGGGGCGGAGGTGTGTGTATATATGTCCGCTCTGATTTGCAGTATAAAATAGTTTCTGAATTTAAGGTAATAGATGAGAGTCATGAATGTATAGCCATAGAGTGCTCAGATATATTGTTTTCTGTTGTATACAGACCCCCATGTGCTTATTTCAAAGATTTTTATCCTTTACAGAAAGGTTGCTAGAAAAAGGCTCTCAACTAAATCTTCAAATTGTTATGGTTGGTGATTTTAACATCAATGTATCCGCTGACAACCCAATGTACAAATATTTCAAAGAAATTTTAGACGCATATATGTGCTGCAATGTAATCAGTGTACCAACAAGAGTAACATTAACCACGGAAACGACACTTGACCTCTGTATCACGAGTTTTGATTTTGAGGATGCCAAAGCGGGTGCTTTAAAATCAGATATTAGTGACCATTTCCCAATATTTTGTTTTCTACCTGGGAATCCACCGACTCGATCAAATGAAGAGCTTTTTCAAAGAATATACTCTGAGCGGAACGTGGAAAAGTTTGTACACCTTGTGTCAAATTTTGATTGGAATGACGTATTAGTAGAAACTGAACCCAATAAGTCTTGCAATGTGTTCATATCATCATTTATGTACCTTTACGAGCAGTGTTTCCCCCTCAAGCTTAAAAAAAAGCGCAGGAAACTGCGGAAACCATGGATAACTATGGAACTGTACGAGAGGATGAAATCTCGTGACAACCTCTTCCAAATATTTTTAAACACTAGAGATGCAAATGATCTCCGTGATTATAAAAAAGCACGCAATAAACTGAATAAGGACATGAAGAAAGCTAAATCTGAGTACTATATAAACAAATTCCTTAGTACTGCCAGCAATTTCAGACTTATGTGGGAGACATTTAGAGAATTAGTAAATAATAAACCAAGCACCAAGAAGATTAATTTTCATAAGCTTGGTGCCTCTGATAAAGAGATCTCAAACTTGTTCAACAAACATTTTCTCACAGTAGGTTCCTCTTCTGATGTCCCCCTTGCCATACCCTGTGAACATTATATTGCCAATAACTGCTCCTCGACTCTTTTCTTGGCCCTAACAGACCAATATGAAGTGCAGGGAATAATTTTGTCCATGAAAGATAATTCAGCTTCGGGCCCCGACGACATAAAGCCAAAACCATTAAAAGCAGTGAGTGGTATTGTAGCAGTCCCATTAGCCCACATCTGTAACCTTATCATGACAACAGGCGAGTTTCCTAGCAAAATGAAGTTAGCAAGAGTCACAGCCATTCATAAAGGAGGATCTTTTGATGATTTAAATAACTACAGGCCTATATCAATCCTCTCTGTCTTCTCTAAGATAGCAGAGCATATCATTAACAATAGGATAACCAGTTTTCAAAGTACACACAACATAATAACGAAGGAGCAGTATGGGTTCTGCAAAAATAGTTCGGTGGAAACAGCCCTTCTTGGAATTAAAGAAGAAATTCTTGATAACACAGAAAAGAAACTGTTCACACTAGGTATCTTTTTAGACTTCCGAAAGGCGTTTGATTGCATACAGCATGAACTTCTTTTGCGTAAACTCCCCTATTACGGGATCCGAGGTGTAGCACTTGCTCTAATAAAGAGCTATTTAACTTCCAGATCACAATTCACAATAATAAATAAAGTCGAATCGGAGATGGAAACTATTCAATATGGAGTACCCCAGTGGTCTATTATTGGACCTGTATTATTTCTGCTATACATTAATGATATTGTTAGCATTCAAGGGCACAAAAAAATGGTTTTGTACGCAGACGATACAAACGTCTTTTTCTCAGGAAATAACATACATGAAATATGCGCGGAAGCTAATAGTTGGCTTAGAAATTTAAATACATGGTTAAACTCAAATAGGATGCAACTGAATACGACAAAAACAAAATATTTATTGTTTAGGTCGAAAGGACCAACACATTTTCCACCCTTACCAATAGAATTTCAGGGAGTATCCATTCAACACACATCAACGATCCGATTCCTAGGAATCGTGTTCCATGAAAACCTGTCATGGACACCTCATGTCGACGCCTTATGAGCAGATATAGCTAGAGCAGTTGGTTTACTGAATAAAATAAGATCATTTCTCCCGTCTGGGGTTAAACGTAAAATATATTATGCACTTGTCCACTCGCGTCTCATTTATTGCTCTCTGGTGTGGTCAACGACAACCGAGACAAATATGAAATACCTATTATCATTACAAAAACGAGCTATGCGGGCCATTGGAAACGTGCCCTACACGGAAAGCACTGCCCCATATTTTACCAGATATAGCATTCTTCAGGTAAAACAACTGATTAAACAAAAAATTATCTCTGGAAGCGCTACGCCAATACCGCGCAGATAAACCGAAATTTCAAGAAAACTATCAAACTAAACAGTCCCCGTCTGAACTAAGACAGAGCGAAATAGTTAGGGCCAGATCACGTACAAACTATGGCTTACAGAGGTTATCGTCGCAAATACCACAACTCTTCAACAAATACCCTGACATATTAAACTTAATAAGTTCTGTTGTGTCTCCTGTTCAATTGAAAAAGCAAGTTAAAGCAATATTTTTATCTGAGCAGGAGGTGCATGGGTTAAACTCCTGAGCCAACTCTTGGTGCTATTAATCTGTATTATGTTGTATTATCATCGTGTACTATAGGTCATATTCCATGACTTATGCACACTGGATTGCATTTCACATTATCAATTTTTGTGTGGTGAAATATTTTTGTTTTTTGTTTACTGATAAACTTGATGCAGTACATAAGAAAATGTTTTTGTGCTATTACAGTTCAAATAAGTTATTTTCCTTTTCTAAGACGGTGTGTATCTGTATCTTTCTGTATTCTGTATTGATGTGTTTTACTTTGGTCTGCTTATGATGTGTAATCATATGTACACTTGTGCTGCTTGTGCTGTCAGGGGGGCATAGCCTAGTCAGGCCCCATCAGGGCCTTTTGCTATTGCCTCCTGAGCCAATGTGTACCAAATTGTCTCAAATAAAAAAAAGAAAGAAAGAAAGAAAGAAGGAAAGAAAGAAAGAAAGAAAGGAAGAAAGAAGGGAAGAAAGAAAGAAAGAAGGAAAGAAAGAAAGAAAGAAAGAAAGAAAGAAAGAAAGAACGAAAGAAGGAAAGAAAGAAAGAAAGAAGGAAAGAAAGAAAGAAAGAAAGAAAGAAAGAACGAAAGAAAGAAAGAAAGAAAGAAAGAAAGAAAGAAAGAAAGAAAGAAAGAAAGAAAGAAAGAAAGAAAGAAAGAAAGAAAGAAAGAAAGAAAGAAAGAAAGAAAGAAAGAAAGAAAGAAAGAAAGAAAGAAAGAAAGAAAGAAAGAAAGAAAGAAAGAAAGAGAGAAAGAGAGAAAGAAAGAAAGAAAGAAAGAAAGAAAGAAAGAAAGAAAGAAAGAAAGAAAGCCGAAGAGAGGCGACGAGTACCGAGGAGGAGTCAATACTTTCGCATTCTCCCAATACGGGTCGCCTCAGTGATCTTTTATTTATTTTTATTTATTTATTTATTTACATACCTCACAGCGCCCTTGCGGGCATTAGTGCAGGGGGAAAAAGAAAAAAAAAACAATATGAGTGTAGAGATGATATAATCTCTTATATACTATCTCTAAATTATCTGTTCAGTATGCCTACTATTGCTATCTGTTTATTTTCGGTACAGAAGAATGGAAAATTCACGGGGTCGCTTTGTTAATCTTAAGTGCGGCGAGGCGGAAGCCTTAAGCGTGGTGGTGCTGCTTGTGTCCCTGATGTGAGGTTAAGATGTTACGCTTCGCCTCTAAGAGTGGAACGTGACAGTGTCTTGCAATGCTGCCAGGGAGTCCAAAGAACGCCATCGCCCGTTTGGCTCTACGCCTTGCTCGTCAGTAAATTGGTTTTTGAGGAAAGGAAATGTATCTGTCACGCATATCTCGGTGGACACCTGAACCTCGCCGTAACGGGAAGGGAGGAGGATGGGAGTGAACGAAGACACCGTATTCATGAGACGCGCCTTTGTTCATTCCAAACCATCGGGCTGGCATGGCGGACTGGTAGCGTGCTCGTCTCGCACACGTGGACGTTGCCGGCCCACACCACGGGGGGTGGTACACGGCCGCAGTCGCACGCAACACAAACACAGTTAACGGGCTCACTTTCAAAGCCTACAGCGCAACACACGCGGAGGATATTGCCATTGTTCTGGCTCTCACGAATCCCAAGTCAAAACACATCATCACCGACTCGCGAGGCGCCTGTCGGAACTACGAGTTGGGCTGGGCTCCCCCGCTTGCCTGGCGCATACTGGAATATAGCTGTCGATGCGAAGATCCAACTCCACGCAACCTGATTTGGGCCCCCGGTCACCAGGGACTCCAGGGAAACGAACAGGACGATCAGGCCGCCCGCGCCATCTCTTCCCGGGCTATCTCCCTGTCCTTGGAAGGGTACTCCCAATCAGACAATCTGGCCCTTACATTCAAACAAATCACCGATTACTACAAGGAGGAGCACCGGCGCTACCCGGCCCCTTGTAAGGGTCTGGATCGCGTTGACGAGCGCCTCCTCATCAAAATTCTGTGCACGGCGGTGCTTAAACATTTCAATACATCCTTTGATGGCGCGTGCCAGTTCTGTGGGGAGGTGGCTGACACCTTCCACATGGTTTGGGCGTGTCAATCAAACCCATCTATCCCCCCCAAACCCAACCCCACCAGAGAGGACTCGGAGGCGGCCCTGCTCGGCTGTCAAGACCTAAAGAGCCAAAAGGCCTAGGTTCAACGGACGTTCGCGGCGTTGCTTGCCAATGGGGCACCGGAATAGGGGCTCCACCTAGTATTGTAAGGGGAAAGGTCCAATAGGGTCCTACCCCAATCACCTTTCTGTAAAAATTTCATTGCCCATAAATGTTTTTCACCACCACCACATCTCCGGAGACCCTGGTTCGATACCGCAACTCGACCAATTTCCTACTCGGTTTTCTTTATTTAACTGGTCTGACTAGAAAGGTTAATTAGGCTACTTGATTAATTAAGCAAATAACTAACCTCAGTTCCACTTACTTGGAGCATCATTATGCCATCCCTTTAATTGGTTGCATGGTTACTAGCCACAGTACAATTGGCCCCGTTTGAAATTCGCGCACTGTGACGTCACGACCATTTCGGCCAATTGAAAAGCGTGACATTTCTGTCGACAGCTCCTGCTTACAACGATGAGGCATTAAAGCCTTCTGCCTTAAAATTGCGTTCCGAGTGCTCTTCACCGCCCATCAACGCAACTGCACACGGCCTCGTCAAACATTGGCATTCCGGTGATGACATCAGGTGCTTTGTGGAATGTGCATTTATTTTGCTCCATATAAAAGCAAACAACGAACCCATACAGTAGCCGTTGCCACTTGGCACAAAATTAAGCTCGTTCCATCGTTCTTGTGCGCCCATTCTTACGGTAACAAGGCTCACAGCAGTGGTTCTCGCTCCCACCGGGCCCCGTCAGCTGAAAAATGTAAAGTACGAGAAGCTGTCATTTTAATAAACCTCACATAAACACTCTGTGAACAGAGGGAACGCGCGAAAGCTACGAAATTAGGAAAAAGGACACCATTCTTTTACGAACCTTGCATGCACCAGCTACTACAAGATGACATCGAATATTTCACAAGCATTTCTGTATTCCCCGACGTTAATCTCTGCCCACTAAAAGCTGCAAATACCCTCCCACGGCCAATTGTGGGTTTTGTTTTACAAATGTTTATCCCCTACACAGCTACAACACGGTCGCCCAGCCAGTCGCTCTGTTGGAGCACTGAGGACAAATGCTCTGGGGCAGTTTACATGCCTTCAGAAGCGTAGAAGACGGCGCATCAACTCGTGGTTTTCACGCTTTTAAAAAGTCCTACGTGTTTACCTTTTTTTCCCGGTCGTTTTGAAAGGCGCGCTCAATAGTAGCCACTACGCGGGTGCAATTGGCGCTTTCACTGGAGCAGACGACGGAGTCTTCGACGCACAAGTTTCCAGTTTTTGAGCTTTTCATGCGTTACCTTTTTTCCCGGCAGTCTTGAATGTTACGGACCCGTACTAACGACGCGAAAAGGCTCGTTTCGACCTGTGTACCTATTTTTTTTTTAATTTGAACACATTTTACTCGACCATCAACAAATATCACTCGAAGGAAGTTGTGCATAGCTAGGGGCCACAAGGAAACTTCGGGTCCCCGTAAAACTTCAGGCCCGCTCGCACTCTGGCGCGAGCAGGTAGTCGTGCCTTCCAGAAATGCGCCTTATTGCGCCGGCCGGCGTGGCTGTTTGAAGTGCAGCGTAGTTTTGCACAAACTTAACGTTTTCTCACTTCGAAATTGTCACAAACTTCAGGAGTGCCACGAACCGGGCCAGAACAGCCGGCAGGCAACGAAGCGTGTTCATCTCTTCACGAACTGCGTAATTCAAGGCCCCAGCCGGCGTGGTTAGCGTAAACTGCTTGAAATGCAGAGCAGTTGAGCAAAAAAAAAAAACATTTCTCACCTTGCTGTCGCGGTGGTTCAGTGGTTATGGTGCTCGGCTGCTGACCCGAAAGACGCGGGTTCGATTACGGCGCATCAATTGAATTTCTTTGGAGGAGAAATTCTTAAGGCCCGTGTACTGTGCGGTGTCAGTGCACGCTAAAGAAACCCAGGTGGTCGAAATTTCGGGGAGCCCTCCATTACGGCGTCTCTCATAGCCTTAGTCGCTTTGGGGCGTTAAACCCCATAAACCAAACCAAACCAAACAGTTTTCACCTTGCCGTCGCCAGAAACCGCACGATTTCCGTGTTGAAGACCAAGACGGGCGCAAAAGAACGGAGTCTGCGCGCTGACAGAGGCCGCACGCTCACACGTACCAACCGCGCAGATGATTTTCCCCTGGTTCCGCTCTGCCTTGTCTGACCCGCCGCCGGTCGCCCGCGAGCGTGCATGCGTGATAACTCTCGTAGTGCCACTAAACGGAGTTGCTACCAACAAATCTGTTGCGCAGTTCCTGGGACCAGATTTCGCCGAGTTTTGGCTCTTTAGAAATTTCTTTCTCTGTGCCAGAAGTCTAACATTTACCCAGTGGAAAGCTGCCAGTCCCAGGTAGCATCTAGTGGAATATTTCGGAAACGGCTCTCTCGCCAGTTCATCGAAATAAGTCTGAGGAGCACCGGCTGCCAGCAGTTTTTCGATGTGCAGCTGCGCTAATCAGTTCTAGGCAGCGGTACTCTTAGCCATTGGTAAGCACCCTCAAATTGCTTTCTTTGCGCCCGGACACTTTAGGCCTCTAAAAATTGCGCGCTTAGGTATGCCTCACTTCATCTGCAGCTGCCGGCTACCACGCAGCAGCAACGGCAACAACAACAACAACACTAATAATAGTAATAATAATAATAATAATTGTAATG
The DNA here is from genome assembly GCF_055824585.1 of Amblyomma mixtum. NCBI lineage: Eukaryota > Metazoa > Arthropoda > Arachnida > Ixodida > Ixodidae > Amblyomma > Amblyomma mixtum. The sequence goes on from NC_143021.1 coordinate 165,620,773, forward strand.
GGAACGACCGGCAGCCGTTCACGCGGTGGGACGAAGAGGAGAACGACGTGCTGTGCTGGTTTCGGTGTGACTCCTGGGTGTGTGCCTGCCGTGACGCGTCTTTGATCAACGGCCTCCGACCTGTGCTTCGAAGACGCACCTGTACACTTGGTGGAGGTGCGGTACGGACGACCCATTCCCCATTTAGCGGTACTGACGACCAGGACGTCGACGACTGGTTGGCGTCCTACGAGCGCGTCAGCACTTACAATCAGTGGGACGATTCCATCAAGCTGAGCAACGTGCTCTTCTATCTCACAGACGTTGCCAACTTATGGTTTCGGAACCATGAAGCGGACCTTCCCACCTGGTCATCATTCAAGACAACCTTCGCCGACGTTTTCGGCCGCCGGGCCGTGCGGAAACTGCGCGCCGAGCAACGTCTCCGTGCTCGAGCACAGCTACCGACCGAAACATTCACCGGCTACATTGAAGACATTCTCGATTTATGTAAGCGCGTGAACCCTTCGATGTCCGAGGCTGACAAAGTTAATAACATTCTTAAAGGCATAGCAGATGACGCTTTCCAAATGCTACTGGCGAAGAACCCCACCTCCGTCAGTGCCGTCATCGAGCTGTGCCAAAGCTTCGACGAGTTGCGCAAGCAACGCGCTTCTACGCGGCAGTCTGGTGCGCCTCCCGAGAGTCTTGCTGGCTTGGCCCTTGGTCCCTCGTCTTCGGACCAAACCCTCTTCATGGAGCGCGTGAAAGATTTTATACGCGAGGAAATCGCCCGCCAGCTGTCTCCTCTCCGTCACGTTCCAGACCCTGTCTGCCCTACTGCCGACCTAGCGCCCTCCCTTGCGCCGACTATCCGCCGTGTTGTTCAGGAGCAGGTCGCTGCAGTCCTGCCGTCCAGCCCCCCGCCTCCTCCGGTCGCAGCACCACTCACCTATGCGGAAGCCGTCAGACGGACACCGCGCTCGCTTGCCTCTCCTACGTACAGCAGCAGCCCTGCCTATTATGCTCCAACCCCGTCCATGCCACTTCCGCCAGCCTCGTTTCCTCGCACACGACGACATCCTACGAACCCTTGGCGCACCGCCGATAATCGGCCCATCTGCTACGCTTGTGGGCTTCCAGGGCACGTCGCACGTCTCTGCCGTCAGCGCTTGCCTCGCTATGGGGATGCTGTGCACCCGTACGATCACGGATACGATCACGAGCTGACCTTGCCCAATGGCTCTTCTGGCTCGTGTATGTCTCGCCCCCAGTACTCGACTCGCCGCTCGCCTTCGCCTCGCCGCCGTTCAATTTCCCCAATGCTTCGGCGACCGGAACCTCTCCGAGAGGAAAACTGAATGCCGCAGTTCCGGAGGCAAGAACTGCGTCTTTTGCGAACTCACCAAGTCCTCCGTTTGCTCCCGCTTATGTGGTTCAGGCGTTTGTCGAAGGTGTACCTGTTCTCGCGCTCGTTGACACGGGCGCTGCCGTGTCTGTGATTAGTCACTCTCTTCGCCGCAAAATTCGCAAGGTGACGACGCCCCTGTCTGACTTTTCGCTTCGTACGGCCAGCTCGCAGCGCATCCACCCCATCGCAGCCTGCACAGTACGAGTTTCTATCAACGACGTAGAATATCTCATCGAGTTTGTTGTGCTCAGTGCGTGCTCTCACGATATCATCCTAGGATGCGACTTCCTGTCAACCCACCATGCAGTGATTGATTGCGCTCGTGCTGAACTTGCGCTATCTTCCGTGTGTAACGTTTCCCTGTGCGACCTGCCTGTGCCCTCCGCTAAACTTCTCGTAGCCGCCGACACCACCATACCGCCCTTTTCTTCTATCCTCGTCCCGCTCTTACCTGACTGTGCCTTCAGCAGCCCTGTTCTCTTCACACCCACTACTGCTGCCACCCGCCGTCACCACCTTCTGATTCCTTTCGCCGTTCTCACGATTTCCGGTGGTCACTGTGCCATTTATGTCTCCAACCCTTTTGCTTGCCCGTCCTCTCTCCTTCGCGGCGAATGCCTCGGTCGTATCGAAGAACTGGACCCTGCACTTGCCTACGAGTTCTCTGATCACCGTGCATGTCCCGAGGTTACTCTCCTGGACATTTGTGCGACCACGCCCGATCCGCGTCCCGCCGACGTCTTTCATCGCGCCATCGCTACCGACCTTCCGCCCGCTCAACGTGACCAGCTACTGCAACTTCTCCAACGCTTCAGCACGCCTTTTGACCTTTCCCAACCTTCTTTGGGCCGTGCGTTCGCCGTCTCTCACGAAATTGACACAGGTACGCACGCCCCCTTGCGCCAGCGACCGTACCGCGTCTCGCCTACAGAGCGCCGCGTCATCCGTGACAATGTCGACGATATGCTACAGCGCGGCATCATACAGCCTTCTCACAGCCCTTGGGCCTCTCCAGTTGTCTTGGTGACGAACAAAGATGGCTCCATCCGGTTCTGCGTGGACTACCGTCGTCTCAACCAGATTACTCGCAAGGACGTTTACCCTCTACCCCGAATCTACGACGCACTGGATTGCTTGCAGGGAGCGGAGTATTTTTCGTCCTTAGACTTACGCTCTGGATACTGGCAAGTCCCGATGGCTGCTGCTGACCAGCCGAAAACCGCCTTCGTCACAACAGACGGCCTGTATAAATTCATTGCCATGCCATTCGGCCTATGCAATGCCCCAGCCACATTCGAGAGAATGATGGATAATATTCTCAGCGGGCTGAAATGGGAAGCGTGTCTGTGCTATCTGGATGACATTGTCGTTTTTTCCAAAGTATTTTCTTCTCATTTACTTCGCCTCCAGCGTGTTCTCACGTGCCTTACTGCAGCCGGGCTACAACTAAACCTAAAGAAATGTCACTACGGTGCCACGAAGCTGACGATATCAGGTCATGTCATCTCCAAAGATGGTGTTCTTCCTGACCCTGCCAAACTTCGCGCCGTCGCCGACTTTCCGAAACCGACCACATTGAAAGAACTTCGCAGTTTTATAGGCTTGTGTTCCTACTTCCGCCGCTTCATCCGGAATTTCGCCTGTATCATCGCCCCTTTAACGCAGCTTCTTGCCGGCAGCCCGAACCTCTCGTCTTGGTTACCCGCCTGCGATGCCGCATTCGACACTTTACGTCGCCTCCTGGTCTCCCCCCCCCCTATACTGCGCCATTTTGATCCTGACTGTCCGACCGAAATTCACACTGACGCGAGCGGTGTGGGGTTGGGCGCAGTTCTTGCCCAACGGAAGACTGGGTATCCAGAATATGTGGTCGCTTACGCCAGCCGCACTCTTACCAAGGCGGAATCTAACTATTCAGTGACAGAAAAAGAATGTCTCGCCATCATTTGGGCGATTGCCAAGTTCCGCCCTTACGTCTACGGCCGGCCGTTCTATGTCGTCACCGACCATCATGCTCTTTGCTGGCTGTCCTCCCTCAAAGATCCCTCTGGCCGACTTGCCCGCTGGGCTTTACGTCTGCAGGAATTTGATATTCACGTCATTTATCGCTCTGGACGCAAGCATTCCGACGCCGACGCACTTTCCCGTTCACCACTCCCTTGCGATTCCGCCTCTGCCCTCGTCTGTGCCTATGATTTCTCGTCGTTCGGTGTCCCTGATATGCTCTCCGAACAACTGCAGGATCCTTGGATCAACTCACTCCTCACCTTCCTCTCTAATCCCTCGCCGCCTTCTTCATCCCGTACTCTTCGGCGCCAAGCCCACCATTTTGCCGTTCGTGATGGCCTCTTATACCGGCGTAACTACCTGTCCGAAGGGCGGAAATGGCTGTTGGTGATTCTTCGCCACCTCCGTGCTGCGATCTGCGCCTCCTTCCACGCAGACCCACAATACGGCCATGCCGGTGTATTGAAGACGTATGCTCACCTGCGTCTGCGATATTATTGGCGCGGTATGTACCGCTTCGTACGACAGTACATTCGGTCGTGTAGAGCCTGCCAACGTCGCAAGAAACCTCCCCGCCCTCACCCCGCCCCATTGCAGCCGTTACCCTGCCCTGCCCGCCCCTTTGACCGCGTCGGTATTGATCTTTACGGTCCGCTTCCCACCAGTTCGGCTAACAACCGCTGGGTCATCGTGGCCGTTGACCACCTAACCCGCTACGTAGAAACGTCGCCTCTTCAATCTGCGACCGCACAGAACGTTGCTTCTTTCATCCTACACCGTCTTGTTCTTCGTCACGGCGCCCCGAAAGAATTGCTCAGTGACCGTGGCCGTGTTTTTCTATCGGAAGTCGTCGCGGCACTGCTCAAGGAATGCAAAATCATCCATCGCTGTACCAGCGCCTATCACCCCCAAACCAACGGCATGACTGAACGGTTCAACCGCACTCTCAGCGACATGATCGCCATGTACGTTGATACCGCCCACTCCAACTGGGATAAAGTACTTCCTTTCGTAACCTACGCGTATAATACGGCTACGCAGACAAAGACGGGATTCTCTCTTTTCTTCCTCTTATACGGTCGCGAGCCTACCTCCACAATGGACACCATCCTTCCCTATCGCCGTGATTCTTCCGAGACAACATCCTTCTCCGAAGCCCACATGTATGCCGAAGAATGTCGACAACTTGCGCGCTCTTTCACCACACAGCTCCAGCAGCACCAGAAGCACCGTCGGGACCCCTTGGACCCTACCGCGTCATATTCCTCCGGCGCACTCGTTTGGCTCTGGGTGCCTTCCTCCACTCCCGGCCTCGCCACGAAACTGCTTTCCCGCTATCACGGCCCTTACCGCGTTCTTCAACAAACTTCTCCCGTGAATTACATAGTTGAGCCCCTTGACCCCTCCCCGGATCATCGTCGCCGGGGGCGTGAAACTGTACACGTCGAGCGTCTTAAGCCCTACTACGATCCGACAATTCTTTCGTCCCCGTAAGTCGCCAGGATGGCTTCTTTTCGCCGGGGAGGTAACTCTAATGGGAACGACCGGCAGCCGTTCACGCGATGGGACGAAGAGGAGAACGAAGTGCTGTGCTGGTTTCGGTGTGACTCCTGGGTGTGTGCCTGCCGTGACGCGTCTTTGATCAACGGCCTCCGACCTGTGCTTCGAAGACGCACCTGTACATAATAATGAACTTATTTTGTCACCGTCAATAGCAATACAGGCGAGACAGGCTGGTCTAAGCCTTTGGATGGCTTGTAGGACCATGCCTAAAAAAACACATAGTGACTGATAAGCATGAATGAAGCGCATATAGACAAAGAACACAAAATTACAATAAAGATGAAAAACAGCGCACTAAATATTATCTGTCCATACAAAACAAAACTGACAGGAGCATGAAGGCGCGCAATCTGACAAGGCGAAACAGATTGCACCAAACCTAAAACTCTACCATTCATTCTTCAGTAATTCTCTCAGCTTGCCTCTGAAACTAGCCATAAAGGTTTCATCCGGCAGTTAGTTGAAAGTAGCCGGCACATAATCGCAACGCCTGGCCGCAACACACCTCATGTTTGAACGAGGAACATTGTAAGGGCTATGTTTTCTGAGATATCTCATCGGGGTATATTCATGTTGAAATTCACTGGACCAATAATGCTTATGGACAACTGTATCAATGGACAATGATTTGAAGTTCGGGAGGCCTAGTTCACGGAAGATATTTTCAGCTGGCAAAATGGGTGTGTTATAAGCTGTACAACATGAACTGGTGGGCGAGTTGGTCTGACATATCTAGTGAAGCAGCGCTACGGCACAAGGCCAAGAGAAGAAGAGGACAAACACACACGTAATTCGGAGGTCGTGGGTTCGGATCCCACCGGCGGCAGTGGTTGTTTTTAGAGCGCAGCTCTTTGGCGTCCGTTCCTGGGTTTCGCGTCGTCGTCGGCCTCGTAACCAGCTCCGCCCCCCTTTCATCCCCCCAGCGCTATCGGCGTCAGCGGCATCAGTCAGTCGCTGCTATCTCTTCCCTCCTCCCTTTATCGTGTTGTCCGCTTGCTGCGCGCGCTTCTGCCCCCATCGTTTGCCGCTGGGTGTACACGCCGCCCCCTCCCCCCTCTTCCTGCGAGTCTCTGGTTGTCAAAGCGCCGGCTCGAACTTAATTCCTTTCTTCGCTCCTCCTCCAATGCAACCCCTGTGCGGTGGCAATCAGAGAGCCAGATCGGTGGCGGCGGATCTGTATATGTGCACCGCCCGAGCCGAAATTGCGAATACGTGTGAAAAATAAAAAAAAATTCTGTGATAGCGCATACATGTGTTGCTCGATTTCTTTGCCTCAATCTATCGAAAAGGTGAAACAGCTTATTTGCTGCGCTCAAATTTCGCATTAGGAAGTAACGTAATCGTCGGTAATTTTTTTCTTCTGCTTTTCTAATCAATTAGCTTTAAGCGATAACATATTCAGTAATATTGTAAATTGATCAACACCACAAAGTAAATAAATAAATTAAAAATCCCCTGAGCCCCTTGGTTTGTGTGGCTGTTGGCTTCTTTCATATTTATAACGAGCCCCTCATTCCCCTTCCCTTGTTTGCTTAATTGCTTAGCGAGGGCCTCGGTTCTGGCAGCCTTGACGCCATAGGAAGCATAAGAGGGTTCTCATGCAGCTTCCACCCTCTCCGTTCGATGACGTTCTACGTCACACCTGCGGTAACTCAGGACGTTCTACGTCCGCCGCTTATGAACGTGGGTGGCACTGATGAACACTCTCAAAGTTAGGTTACTTGTACACATAAATACCCCCGAAAGCAGAAAAATTGACAGCCGTCGCCGTAGCTCAGAGGCAGAGCACCGGACGCGTAATTCGGAGGTCGTGGGTTCGGATACCACCGGCGGCAGTTTTTTTCTGCTTTTCTAATCAATTAGCTTTAAGCGATAACATATTCAGTAATATTGTAAATTGATCAACACCACAAAGTAAATAAATAAATTAAAAATCCCCTGTGCCCCTTGGTTTCTGTGGCTGTTGGCTTCTTTCATGCCTTATCTATTGGCAATTCTATTCCGCGTACTCTCGGGAGCGTCACAACATCCACTCCATCCGAAACGCACCTACTGGCATTTGGTTCATCAGCTCGTCGAGACACGCGCCTTACCATTTCAAGTAGTTCCGGTGGCCTCATCTGAGGCTCAACAGCAAACTTTGGGCCAAGGCGAAGAACTCATTGAACTTCCTCCGGAATGTGAACTCCATCCACATTGTGCAGTTGGTTGGGCCTCCCTCTAGGCTTTCTTGGGACAAGCCCTTGGAGGCTTGGGAGAAGCTGTTGTCACAGGAACTCGGTGGTGCTGTTCATGATGCGGCTAAATCCGTGCCACTGGCGTAACCAAACACCCGGCTCGTTGCGGAACTGTAGAAGAAGCTTTAGATGATCCTTGGACAGCCTCACTTGTCGTTGCCATTCGGTCCTTAGAAATTTGCACATCCTTATGCCGTAGCTAACAGAAGGCAAAAAGCCTCCAAACAACGCCAGCACTTCAGGAGGAAGGATCCGCTTTCGAATGCAGAAACCAAGCATTCGCGATTTGCATGACGCATTAGCAATGGCTGGGACGAAATGGGACGGTTCAACAACAGAGGACGAATAGATAGAGCCCCTTGTACAAGAAATAAAGTTGTACAACATGAACTGGTGGGCGAGTTGGTCTGACATATCTAGTGAAGCAGCTCAACGGCACAAGGCCAAGGGAAGAAGAGGACAAACACAGCGCTGATTTTTTACAGCAAAACCCCCTTCTTTGTGTGCCGACAACAGCACTAGAGCATTTCCACGCAGGTATCTAACTGTCTTATCTATTGGCAATTCTATTCCGCGTACTCTCGGGCGCGTCACAACATCCACTCCATCCGAAACTCACCTACTGGCATTTGGTTCATCAGCTCGTCGAGACACGCGCCTTACCATTGCCAGTAGTTCTGGTGGCCTCATCTTAGGCATAACAGCAAACTTTGGGCCAAGGCGAAGGACTCGTTTATCTTCCTCCGGAATGTGAACTCCATCCACATTGTGCAGTTGGTTGGGCCTCCCTCTAGGCTTTCTTGGGACAAGCCCTCGGAGGCTTGGGAGGAGCTGTTGCCTGTGTTGCCAGCGCTGTGTTTGTTCTCTTCTTCCCTTGGCCTTGTGCCGTTGCGCTGCTTCACTAGATAGATGTGTTATAAGCGACGCATTTAAGAATATTCGTTAAAATGCTGTCGATCCTGCAAATCCAACGCTCCGAGCAAAAGGCAAAGATATTAATAGCATATGTTAACACACTGTTGCCAAAGCATTTACAATAGATTTTTTTAAGATACAGGCACAAAACTTTTGATATTAGACAACAACCACGACAGCAGCCTCAATTATTAACATTATTAAAAACATAATACAGAAAGCACATAAATGTTCGAACAGAAATAACACAGATTTAGATGTGGAACACATGCATGTTGCAAAGATGCGAAGCTCAAAACAATGTATGGAGTGAAGTGCTTAGCTCCCACACTCCAACGATGCGACTCTGCAGAACAAGCCATTACTGCGAGCGCAGTAAAGCCCGAGTTCTATGCCCAGTCACCAGCACTCGTTTATTCTGCGACATAGCATGCTCAATCCTTACAGAAGCGAACGAATGAACGACCGAACGAATGACACCACCCTTGCATTCAGGGCCAGTGCAGGCAAAAGCAGCGTAACATCTGCGGTGCCGTGCGACCTCTTCAACCGCACCGAGTGGAGCTGTTGGCTGATGCGACCGCTCAACAGCACACAGCGGCTGGTCCTTCGGCTGAGCGTCGCGGATGACGAGCTCGACCGGAACCGGATGCGGGTCGCGTGGCGGCGGAAGCACAAGATACGCGGGCAGAACCTCTACGCTGTAGAGGAGATCACCGATGGCTTAGGTGGGTCGGCCATGTTCGCGCCTTGCTTTCCAATTGAGAGTTCTGCATTCCTCCAGTCGCTTCAGGTTCGTTCGTGAGCGTGAAGCTCAGAGCGAAATGACCCGTGGAACCTGTGAACACGTTTTTCCTGCCCGCATTTCTCTTCAAGACAACAGTCACAAATATATCGAGGACATTGCATTCCCAGCACATCGTTTAAGTTTAACCCAATGAGCACTTATCCGGGAGTGAGCAAAGGAAACATTTTCATGCGGACGCCAGTTCATGAGAGGCCTGCGAGCCCAAGAGTGCGTTTAGGGCCACTTGCGAGTATCTAGTGGGGATACTCGCAAGAGTGGCAGGCTGGATATGTTGGTAAGGATTCATGGTGGAAAACAAGCACACAGAGTCAAAAGTGAAGCAGCAGAAAACGTACAAACGTTAAGCAGAGCAACAATGGTGACATAAGAAAGAAATCTGTGAAGACCGCACGAAACACTGAGTCTCAGCTGGCTGCTGCGGCTACCAGGAATGCAACTGACTGTTTGAAAAATATCGACATTTAATGCAACGACAAATCGAAGAAGACATTGATCAGGGGCAGTCAGAGGCAAACAGAAGAGACATTAACCCCAGAGAGTCCTTCACGTTCATATAGACGATATGGTAGCCATTACGTATACGCATGTTTCGAGCGCAGAGTTGCACACCGAGGAAGAACGCCGATGTGGCTGTGTGTCGTCGTGTGTCGTTGTACAAACTAACGCAACTCCCCTTTTTACTCAATTTACGTGTATGCTGCTAAACAGCACCATGAGACGAAGAACGAACGAAACACGAAATAGATTTTTAAGCGCATATGGCTGCGTGATGAAAGGAAAGTTTACGGGAATGTATCTAATAAGTGGACAACTTAAAAAAGTGCCAACTAGAAAGAAATCTCCTTCGACCTTTGCGACACATATTGTGGGGGAAGCAATAGTGCATCGCTTTCCAAATTATTCACGTTGGTGTGGCCACGTTTATATATAGGCATCCCACTGCACTTACTGAAGCCAGCATAGCGAAGCTCAGAGAAACAGACGACTCTTGTTACAATGAATCGGACCAATAATTGGCCTATAATTTTCTTTAAAGTCACGTCATGAAACACCATATGATGCATGCAGACCGGTGCTCAATTGATCTCATTAAAAGTGGTTTCCTCCTGTACGTAGTCGCGGAAATTTTCTTTACCAAAGTGCAACTACTGTAAAGGGTGTCACGTCCAGTCCAGAAAGAAATAGGCCAGATATGAAATCTGTTAGGCAAACCATATAGTTTCCTTTTTCAGTGCGAAAGCCTTGCTTACACATCCACTACACTTACCATACTCAACACTAATGCGGCTTAATAAATCCCTCAGTGTACGTAGTAGCACTATAATAGCATTTCTTTCTTCTTTATTGAAGCCAGTTTTATAAAAATTTCCTCGGGAAGGAAAGCAAGAGGCCCAGATAATGCCATCCTGCCAGTTTGTCAATGAGGTATGAGCATCATACAAGGCAGAACAGCGCAAGCAACACAAGGACAAGAAAGTAGACGAGACACACAGAGCGCTGACTTACAACTGAAGGTTTATATTTACCGAAGTGTCTGGAAAAGTAAACCTTCAGTTGTAAGTCAGCGCTGTGTGTGTCTCGCCTACTTTGATGTCCGTGTGTACCCAACTGAAAAATCCGGTATGAATTTTAAACCGGAACCGCATACCCGGTTATTGTACAGGATTTCCGATACCGGATTACCAGAATATCCTGTATAAAACAGGACAGTCCTGTATAATACAGGACTCTCCTGTTTTGTACAGGATACTCCGAAATCCGGTATCGCAAATCCTGTACAATAACCCGGCATGCGGTTCCGGTTTAAAATTCATACCGGCATACAGGACAGTCCTGTATTCTACAGGCTAGGCCCGTGTTATACAGGAGGGCCCTGTATCACAGGACAAAGGCAGGAATAAAATGCTTCAAATATATCCCACTTGGACTAAATCTGCCCAAAAACTGGGGCCATAAGTGTACATTCCAAATGCTGCAATACACAGAGCCTCAGAAACTGGTAATCTGCGATTATCAGCGACTCGTATTGCAGTCGATGTGCAATTGTGTTTTTGCTCCCAGCTTTTACGAAGTATTGGTAGCTTGGTGAGTATTATAATGCATCAAAAACTCCAAAAGATGTTTATTTTTTTCGCATGTCTTGAACCAGCTCACTGAGGTAATAATTTAACTCTTTGCGACGATCTACCGGCGCTGGGGTCTCTACAGGGTGCTGGCCAATGAAGTAGTCAAAAGGACCTGCAGAAAAGAAAATATGATTGGTAGTACATAATGCCCCCAGCTTATCATTTAATTGGGCACTGACACGCAACATAATGCATTGAGCACTGTGACATCCAACCTACGGCCAATGTAGCTTTTCAGGGGTCATTGGCTTTCTGCCCACTGTGGAGGCTTCTGACTTCAGGTTCCGATGGCAAGCTTGCCCTGTAACGCTCCTTTCCAGGAGTTGTGGAGTAGTCCAAAGGCTGCGTCCTTGCAGAAACGCGAATCTTTGGGTGCCACCATAACTGCTGCCCACGTTGCCGAAGGAATAAAAACTTCATTCCCGAGGTGGACCTGTATGCAATAATTACAAATGCATACCCCAGTAGCACAAACGGGGCTCTGAATTGCGGGCCCTCGTGGGCCCAGACAAGCCACAGACAAGCCAGGCGTCTCAAGACGCCAGGCCCTGAGCATTGGCAATGCTCAGTATCGTGAATGCACCTCACGCCTTCCATATTTGAATCAACAGCGTACTGCAAATCTGCGTCGTAACATTGTTGGTGTGTAAGCAGGTTGCTCGGACGATTCCGATGCTTCCGTGGTCATCCTCCATTATTTACGGCACATACCGCAGCATCGATGCGATGCGTGATGTTTGTTCAAAGTCTTCAGCCGCTCCACCTCAGGACGCTTATCGATGATTGCTCTCGCACTTATACACCATATGCCTCTTGTAAGAAAGAACACAAACTATAAAACTTAGTTTAGTCGTGTTATCATGAAGGACAAGCAATTTCGGTATGTAACTGAAAGAAAATTTTGCGCTATTTCGTCCCTCTACGCTGTGCAATCTACAAAGTTTTAGTTAAAAAGACACTGGTCAGTTAGAACGTTTCTGTTGACGCCGATCATATAACCGAGACGGAGGCAGTACTTAAAGAACAGAGTGATTTAAAATGCGTACTTACGTCCTAGCAGCACGACTTCGCTGTCATAAAATGCGCCTTCACCGCCGTGGCCTCCACCGGTCAAATGTTCACCACCCACGTCTTTCGGAGCGACGTCATTCATCACTGAGACAAGGATGATAGGGTTCCACCATATTTGCACTGGACGTACGCATAAAAGGCGATGTCATCTTTGATCATGGATTGATCAAGGCAACAAGAAGAAAGGCGCAAAAAATTGTATAACACAAATTCAACGCCAACGAGCGATTGCCAGCGTGTTTTCGCAGCTACCTTCATCGCTTGACACTCAACCCAGCCGCAGGAGAGAAGTAAAAACCTGTTCCAAACAAACGCAGGAAAGGTGGGGGAGCACTTCTGCATAAAGTCACCGCGCAGCGACCTGTCACAGTGAACAAGCAGAATCGAAACCTCCTCGCCACTTCATGGAAGCCTCTCGGGGAACGTGGTCGGGAGGGCGGCTTAAAAAAATGTTCGGTCGTGGGTTTTAGAGTGAGCGCCTCCGCGTCGTTTCGGGGAACAGCACTGGGAGGGGTAGGACAGACACAGAGGAGCCCAAGGGGAAGGAACAAAGGCCGACAGAAAAACCAGGGATGAGCAGGTTTTTGGTTGCGTCCGACTCGGACCCAGGAAAAGCAGAGAAGGCGGTGATGAGAGAAAAGAAAAAGCTTTAAAAAAAATTGCGCAAAGACGGGTTACTCGTGTAAGGTTTCTGCAGGTGGTTTTTGTTTTTATTTTGTTCTCTCGAGCGCTGTATCTTTTAGCTAGCACGAAGCGTCGCCTTTATGGCCGACGCTTCGTTTTTTTAAGGGCGAAGCTGCCGGCTCCGTTGAATTAACCTTTTCTTCGTCGGTAGAAATGTTCTGGGCGATTTGTGATTAGTATGTCTTCCTGATAGAGTGAAGGGTGCGGCCGCTTGCGATGGCGCTTGGACAAGTTGCGTTATCAATGGGCAATCACTTGACGAAGAAGAAGTGCAAAGAATTCCTGCACGAAAACCAAGAATTTTCTTTCTTCATCGATGCGTCTCTACAGACTGCCGCTAGCGAACATTAAGAAAGCTGCTGCAATGAACGCGACAGTAACAAACATTTTGGAGCCTCTGGCGCAGTCACCGGAGGCTCGCCATGTTTATCAGACAGTCTTGAAGTTCTGCAGTGTGAAATCCAGAGTAATCTGCGCAGGACTTACGAAGGCTGCTGGCGGATGTATACTAGCCGTTTGCCCGCACACAGCCGCCCTGGCTTTGTCAGGGTGCTGCACGGGAAGCCAATAGGGCGGTTGCCCGCAAAATCCCCCTTCATGCAGCCCCCGCCTTTCATGCACAAACTTCATGTTTTGCCACTGCGAAGCTCACGCTTAGCCCTTTTCTTTTCCTAGCCCTTTCAACAAAACCGTGTACTTGTTGATTATCGTACTTATGCGCACGCTGACCCCCCCCCCCCTTCCCCTAAAAAACATCTGCTGGCGTACAACAGTCAATCTGTAGAACAAGCACCAAAACCGCAGCACATATCGCTCTGAATACAGGCTGGTATGTCCGGTTTGAGCTCCGTACCGGACTAGTCTGTCCGGTTTGAGCTCCGTACCGGACTGGTCTGTCCGGTTTGAGCTTCGAACCGGGAATGGACTGTCCGGTATGAGTTCCGTACCGGGGCGGTCTGTCCGGTTTGGGATCGATACCGGAGCGGTATGAACCGGTATAGCCATCAAACCGGACGGGTCTCGCCGGTATGAGAGTGATACCAGACCGGTATGAAACCGATATGTTCCGATAAAATCTGGTTTGCCGCGATATCGGATTTTTCAATAGGGTAGCTTGCGCTGTTCTGCCTTGTGATGAACCAACCAGCCCGCGATAGTTATTCATGAGCATCATAATCTCGAACAATATCATGCGCATCCCTCACGGAGGGCTGGTATAGTAAAAATCTTTGAGTCAAAATAGACTGTCCTCTTTGTGTCTGCGCGTGGAGGTTGTAAAAGAAAAATATGTGGGTTTTGAAAAAACACGAAGGGTTCACACCGACGCCGACTCCACCGGGGAGTTGTTTTCGCTTTCATGGCCCTTCTGGTTCTCTCGCACTAAAAATAATCTCAAGCTGTACACCTGTGGGTGCGGTTCAGTGCAGGTGTCACCCAGACTTCGCGCACTTTTACGTGGGAAGCTCCCAGACACCCTAAGAGCGTGTGGGGGTAGCGGTCTCGGACTCGAAGGAGATGCCCTCGACTCAGCGTGGCAAACTCAGCGGAGACCAGCCACCAAGTGACAAGAGGTTTTTGGGCGTTTGGTGCCCAGCTTTCGCCGGTCAGAAGTCAGAGAATGGGTCGGAGCCAAAGGTTTACAAAACAAAACAAGGTTTATATAGCAAAGAGACGATACAGAGGATTTCACAATCACTAGTACAAACACATACAAAGTGATTAATTGAACAATGCAACACGTGCAAAGTTAAACTCGAGAGAGAGTACAATACAATGGCAATATTGCACCTAAAGTGCACTCAAACAAGAGAGAGAGAGGTAAACAAGCAAAACACAATTTGTTCACCGGGCACTGCGGCAGTCCGACGACCAGAGTTCTCCGACGATGCCGTCCCGCAGACTGGCGACCGTTGCCTCGTTGGTCCGATGCTGGCCGAGTGGTGTTTTCCCGGGAGTCGAACGGGCGCGCTTCGATGAAGCTTAAACGGCGGTCCGGACTGACTGATAGCTGTCAGCGTCCTTTTTATAGGCTCGCTCTCACGTCTGTTTGTTGTACGCGCCACAGTAGGCGCGCACATACACGCAGCATCTCCAGTGTAGTTTCCCTTTCTTTCTCTCGCCGGCCGCGCGTCCCCATTGGTCAGAGTCAGGAGTCGTTTCGCGAAGATTCCAGCGTGTTCTAGCGTGGCGCCGTCGTGGCGGCGTCGCCGACGCCCGAGTGCAGAGGAGGGGGACATGTCTTAGCGCACGCAAGGCTTCCCCCTCTTCCCCCCGTCAGCTGTAGAACCGACTCGCATGTTCGAGAATAATCGGCGGGGATGACTCATTTCCTCGGCGCACGCCACGGCGGTGGAGAGAGAGGCACGCGCTCGGCGGGGGCTTTCCCTCTCCCCCGTCGGGCTCGCGCCGGCGAGACGCCGTGCGCACGGCGGTTTTTCTTTGTTTGTTCCTAAAATGCGCCGAATTTTGTGACACTGCCCCTTCCTTTAAGAATATTGTGTAACAATATTCACAAACCACAAAATTCGCGCGCACATGCATGCGCTCACAAAGTCAGTGGCGAATGCCAACATACATACTACAATACCTTGATGCTTTCACATACATAACACAGTACAATATACAGATTGCACTCCAAAACACGCCGCATATCGGCGGTACAATTCGCGCGCACATGCACGCGCTCACAAAGTCAATGGCGAATGCCAAAGTGCATACATCAATACAATGATGTTTCCACATGCGTAACTCTATGAAATGTTCACAATGTACATAAAAACACACCGCGATTGGGCAGTACATTAACACAAGGCTACAAACATGGAGCACGCAAATACAAGGCACACTTTCGCCTATACTTCCAAGTTTGGCTGACACAGCGGGCTCGGAGCAGGATTGCTTCCTTCAATCTTTCAGTCGCACTTTCAATTCTCTTTCTTACGCGACTCTGACCTTTCCTGCTGTCACGAATTCTACTCTTCTTCCGCCTCATGCTGAGGCTTCTCTTCCGAACGCGGTTTTGGCTCCGCTTCCTGCTCGTACTCCTCTCTGGTTCTGCGGCCAGTCTTCGAGCCCTTCTTCTTTTCCTGTGGCCAGCGCGTCTGTTGCGGGCAAATTTAACGCCAGTTCGCTTACGACGGCTACGCTTCAGGTGTTTGCTCTCTTTTCCGTGTGCGCTCTTCTGTTTCCGTTTGCGCCTCCACACTGAGTCCTTGCTGTAGGCTGGGCTCGTTCCTCTGAATTTCTTTCTGACCTTGCGGCGGTGCTCGTGCAGCTCGCTTGCATTCGGCTCGGCTGTCTTCAGCTTGGTTCTGCCTCTGTTCATTTTCTTCCTGAATTTTCTCCAGGGCTTCTGCTTTTCGGTTTCACCTGCTTTGGTGGTGTCCGACTCTTTTCTCTTTCTTTTTACTTCCTTCCAAGCTCCTCTAGGGAGCACACCCGGTTCGTTTTCACTTGCATCATCCGAGACGGGCTCTCGCGTTGAAACCACCGGTTCAGTCCCGTTCTGTTCTTCATGGGCTGAAGTTTCTTCTCGGTTACGCGTTTTCTTCTTTTTCCTCATCCTGACCTTGCTTTGTGCACAGTGCACGAAACGCGGCTCAGGCTTCTTTGGAGAATTATCCTCCTCACTGATTCCTTCCATCAGTTGGTCACTTACTGTGAAGCCGTAAACAGGCTTTCCTTCGACTGCACCCACTCTTTCCTCAATTCTTTCCGTCAGTTGGACACTTTCAGTGCAGTGGTGCTCCATTCCTTGTACTGCACTTTCTCCTTCCTCCGCGGGAAGAATTTCCTCGTCTTCCTCATAGGCAGAAATTTCCTCGCCTTCCTCATCGGGAAAGCTCTCCTCGCTGCTCGAGGGTTCACTCGGAACGGTTTCCGGGTCTTCACTGAGTGCGCTCTCCCAAGCTATGACTACATCGGAGCATTCATTCTCTTTGACATTTGATCGCACTTCCTCACGGTCCCTACTGCCACGCTCAGGTGTGCAGCACTGCAATTTCTCGCTGGAGCTCCAACTTTCTTCCTTTCTTGCGCTAGCTCGCTCGCGCTTCCTTCGCCGCTTTTTTTCCTGTCGATCACTGCGACGCTCTGACGTGCAGGATTCGCATTTTTCTCCCTCGCGGCGACCGTCTGGGTCCTTGGGAAACTTTGCCCCCTTGATGTTACCCAATATGAGGTCGTATATGGGGCGTTCCATGCAAAGTGCAGTCAGTTTACCGCTGTAGTAGGGAGTCTGCACCTGTACTCTAGCTTCTGGTAAGCGCTTAAAGGATCCGTCTACTAGCCGCACAAGGCTCTTCGTTCCAGTGAGATCCTTATCTCGCACCAAGCCTCGCTTTATGATGACCGCGCTGCTTCCTGTGTCTCGCAGCACTGAAATTCTTCGCGGCCCTGCTTTCCCTTCTGAGACAGGCATCCTGTGCATACCGGCTTCGGTTCTCGCGTTCACTACCGCGTTCACAACGGGCACCTTCTTGCCGTTTTTCAGCTCGACAAAGCCGTTTTCGTCTTCTTCCTCCAGGTGATCACCTGAGGAGGCTCGCACGCACGATACCTGGGGAACGGGCTTGCCCGGGTTGGAACAAGCCGCGGCTTTGTGCCCCTTCTGGCCGCACTAAAACAAGCTGCAAGGTTACTGTTCGTGGCGCTGTTGCGGCAGTTAGATGCGTAGTGGCCTGTCTTGTTGCACAGGTAGCACTTCGGTGGAGGCATTGGGCTGGATCGAGTATCGCGGCTGTCGGATTTCTGAGCGCTTTCTGAATTTGCATTCTTAATTTTGGTCAAATTCGTTGCCCCTTGGCCTTCAAGAAATTGGTCGGCAAGTTCTAGCATTTCGGAGAGGGTCTTGGCCCTTCTCTCCTTGAGGTATAGCGCCAAGTTCGGGTGAGAACTGCTCAGGAATTGTTCCTTGATCAGCAGCTCGCGGAGTGCACTATATTCCTGTGCGATTTCCGACAGTTCCGTCCACCGATCAAAATAGTGGCTTAATCGCGCCACATATTGGGTTGCCGTTTCTCCGTCTGTGGGCTTTCCTGTCCGGAATTTGTCCCGAAATCCCTCGGTGGTGAATCGGAATCGTTTAAGCAGAGCGGCTTTCACCTTGCTATAACTTGCTGCGTCTTCAGGAGACAGTCGCCCGAATACACTTAGTGCCTCACCGCTCAGACAAGTACTAAGAACGGTAGCGCATTCACTGTCTGACCAATTCTGGCTCACCGCGATCCCTTCGAATCGCTTAAGGAATGCGTCCAGATCGTCCCTTTTTTCATCGAATCTAGGGAGCAACCTGCTGGCATCTATCCGGAAACTGCTACATTCTTCCCTAGTGCTATGCACTTCAGCTGAGTGGTTCGCAGCACGTTGCAGTTCCAGTTTCGCGGCAAGCAGCTTCATTTCGCGTTCAAATTCTCTTTCTTTTTCTTTCTCGGCTTCTTCTCGAGCCTTCTGCCTTTCCTTTTCAATTCTCTCTCTCTCTTTTTCGGCTTCTTCCCGAGCCCTCTCTCTTTCTTTTTCGGCTTCTTCCCGAGCCTTCTGCCTTTCCTTTTCAATTCTCTCTCTCTCTTTTTCGGCTTCTTCCCGAGCCCTCTCTCTTTCTTTTTCGGCTTCTTCCCGAGCCCTCTCTCTTTCTTTCTCGGCCTTCTCTCTTTCCTGGTCCACCCATTTACGCAGTCCAGCTCCGGACAACCCCATCTGGGTGCCCACCTCTACAAGCTCCTTTAAATTCATAGTTGGAGGCCGAACTCTGTACTCAAGGCAACGAGTACCCCTCCACGGTGAACCTCCCTAACCGCTTCGGCGCGGCCCCTCCCAATATCGCTCTGCTGCTACCACTCGTTTACGACCTCTTCGTAAACTCCTTCCGACTCTTTCTCCGTTCTCTGTGCTTGCAAACACCAAACGTCCTGTCGCGGACGCCAGAATATATTGTCACCCAGACTTCGCGCACTTTTACGTGGGAAGCTCCCAGACACCCTAAGAGCGTGTGGGGGTAGCGGTCTCGGACTCGAAGGAGATGCCCTCGACTCAGCGTGGCAAACTCAGCGGAGACCAGCCACCAAGTGACAAGAGGTTTTTGGGCGTTTGGTGCCCAGCTTTCGCCGGTCGCAAGTCAGAGAATGGGTCGGAGCCAAAGGTTTACAAAACAAAACAAGGTTTATATAGCAAAGAGACGATACAGAGGATTTCACAATCACTAGTACAAACACATACAAAGTGATTAATTAAACAATGCAACACGTGCAAAGTTAAACTCGAGAGAGAGTACAATACAATGGCAATATTGCACCTAAAGTGCACTCACACAAGAGAGAGAGGTAAACAAGCAAAACACAATTTGTTCACCGGGCACTGCGGCAGTCCGACGACCAGAGTTCTCCGACGATGCCGTCCCGCAGACTGGCGACCGTTGCCTCGTTGG
This sequence comes from Amblyomma mixtum, assembly GCF_055824585.1. Classification (NCBI taxonomy): domain Eukaryota; kingdom Metazoa; phylum Arthropoda; class Arachnida; order Ixodida; family Ixodidae; genus Amblyomma; species Amblyomma mixtum. Next base: position 165,639,995 of record NC_143021.1, read on the forward strand.
TCCGATGCTGGCCGAGTGGTGTTTTCCCGGGAGTCGAACGGGCGCGCTTCGATGAAGCTTAAACGGCGGTCCGGACTGACTGATAGCTGTCATCGTCCTTTTTATAGGCTCGCTCTCACGTCTGTTTGTTGTACGCGCCACAGTAGGCGCGCACATACACGCAGCATCTCCAGTGTAGTTTCCCTTTCTTTCTCTCGCCGGCCGCGCGTCCCCATTGGTCAGAGTCAGGAGTCGTTTCGCGAAGATTCCAGCGTGTTCTAGCGTGGCGCCGTCGTGGCGGCGTCGCCGACGCCCGAGTGCAGAGGAGGGGGACATGTCTTAGCGCACGCAAGGCTTCCCCCTCTTCCCCCCGTCAGCTGTAGAACCGACTCGCATGTTCGAGAATAATCGGCGGGGATGACTCATTTCCTCGGCGCACGCCACGGCGGTGGAGAGAGAGGCACGCGCTCGGCGGGGGCTTTCCCTCTCCCCCGTCGGGCTCGCGCCGGCGAGACGCCGTGCGCGCGGCGGTTTTTCTTTGTTCCTAAAATGCGCCGAATTTTGTGACAGCAGGTTGGCCCCGCAGCTCGTCCGAGGTGCTTCGCGACCCGTTGTCGCTGGAGTTGAGCCCCGTGGCCGACCGTGACCGCTTCCTGAACAAGATACAGGCTCTGGTGTACGTACGACGGGGAGCAGCGGGTGATGGCTCCGGAGGAGGACTGGGAGAGGTCCTGTACGGGCAGCTCACCTACATCATCGACTCGGACCCCACTCGTATGTCTGTTCGAGCAGTTCGGCTGCCTAATGACGCATTCCAATCATCCATCCGGAACCAGCTTTCTTAATACACGCGAAAGAGAAGAGCATGCTTCAGTGGGATGTTCGGATTCAGGACCTCAGTTCTAACTGGATTGCGACGGACATATCGCTGCTTCGCTGATTCGAATAGCTGGTCTGGATCGCCGATTGGAACGCGCCACATGCCCTCTTGCTCTCATCCAGTCTGACGACCTTCTCCGCTCTTGATCAACGAGAAACAAATTTACACCGGCCTATCACCCCCTAATGATATAACAGCTGCGCTCATATACAGGCGTGGGCACAAGCGGAGAGGTGACGCCTCCGGCAGCAGGGGCGGCTGCGGGGCCGCACCATGGCGTTGCGATCGCGCGCCACGAGATTTTTGCGAGAGATCCCCGAGCGACGGCAATATGTGGCCCTGCTCTCGCGCGGGGGCTTATCATGCATGATAAATTCCCAGCGCGACGTTCGGCTCCTCTGCTGCTGATGGTCGATACGAAGAGGAGCAAATGAGTGAACACAAAATACGTCGAGAATTCGCGGTAGCCAATCGGAACGGAGGATGTGAATCGAAATCGCCCCTTCCATACGCGCTTTCTTCTTCCTTATGAAAGAAACCTTGTTCCGGATAGGCGAATGGAATGAGCTATTAGATGCATTTGAAGGGGAAAACATCCTGCAGATGAGTTCCCAACTATGGTAAAAACAACTCACTCTTTCTCTAATGTAATACGAAACATCCCAGCAACTAAAATCAAACTGGCCGTTTCCACTCAGGAGCGCAATGGCTTGAGGCCACGTTGCCGCGTGGGCGTATTCGATTTTCCAGTCACGGGATCCTTGCTGACAGGTCTCGGCTTCCGCTCTGACCGGAAGCACCATCGTGGTCACATGACCTACTTGCCGGGGGCTGCTTGCGGACTCGCTCAGGAGCCGGGCTCCTCCTCGGTTACCGTGCCAGGCTGCTGTCACCTGTTAGCAGACGACACAAGCCATGGCCACCGCGACGCCGAAGCAACGCCATGCCTTCGATTATGAGCACTGAGTCGATTTGGAGAGCATCCTGTCAGCTTAGGGCAGGTGCATTACAGAACTCAGCTTCGGGGGTATGCTCGCCGCAGCTGCACGCCGCGAAGTTCGCACAAATTAGCCCTACTCGCTAAGGATAGGCAGACAGACAAAAGCCCTCGCAAAAATGTTGAGAAGCACGGGCTTCTCCGTATACGAGTGGTTCACCTGCGATGCTTTCAGGTAAGCGCGTACAACATGTCGCAAAACAAGCGAACAAGAACCTCTTGACGACACGAGCAAAGAGTACGCGATCGCAGCTATGAATGCGAGCCATGTGTGGTGGATTTAACGAAAATAGTACGAAGATGCAAGAACAAAATGTATTACGTAGAATTGCTCAGATAGCAGCTACGGAGCTCATGTGGAGGTTTAACGCACGATATCGTCCTCTAAGAAGACGTAAAGTTCGCAAAATGCTACAGAGTCTAACATAGTATGGCTGCAAGTGCGGCGTTTCACTTTCCGGGCAGCTATCGTCTGCTGCCTTCCTCGAAGCCCCAAGTAGCCCGCGGACTGGCACAGGCGAAAACTGAACGCGTTGCTATGGCGATGCGGACGGCTTTCTGACTAGTGGGCGGAGCTTTCTGGCTGCTTGAGAAAATCATATGCCGGACCCGAGTCCGCAAGTCCCGGACAGACCGGTACTGAAAAACGAATGGGCCCAGTGCCATGTTCTGTACCATTGAAGATGCGCGATTCCCTTCCTCGCGACCGCCAGCAGGAGAGCAGCTGAACGTCCCATTCGGAATTTATCATGTATCATGAGCACCAGCGCGAGAGCGAGGGCAAAGTTTGTCACCACTCAGGGTACTCTCGCAGCGAGCACGGGGAGCATTATAGCACCGCCGCGGTGCCTCAGCCGGTCCTGCAGCCGGAGCCGTGGCTCTGTCGTCTCTCCACTTTTGCCCACGCCTGTACGCTGCATACACTTTCATTACTTCCTTAGGGTGCACGTATTTTTCTCAAATATACCATCAGGACTGACGCAATACCGTTTGCAACGATCGCTTACACGTTCCGAAGGCGCTGCGCCTCTCTCTACACTGTTCTGTAATTTCTTTTGATGAGAACCGCTCCTACTTTTCCACTACTATACCTCCTTCCACCTAAGACCAAGAAGTACTTATATAAGTGATTTTATTGTCCGTATTGACGGCACACGCCAAAGTGAGCATGGCAGACTGTGCGCACCGCTCAACAGGGCGTTAGGATTGTCGCCATCGGAACGCCTCATGACTAAACGGGAGCCTTTGTACTGCTTTCTCCGCAACCTGCTGTGTGGACTCATGCAAAATAACTTCACTCATTACCTGTGTGTTAACTTGTTTCTTTCTGACAACCGCCCAATGCCACATACGCGATCGCGTAGCGGCAGTTCAAGTCTTCGTCCGTCCTTTCACTGAGGATATGGCGCATGTTGCAGCGCTGTTGCAATAATACTCGAACACAGAGCCTGAAATGGGGTCATGCGGCCAGGTATAATTGCTCCTGTTCCAGCGCCGAGATAAGAAGTACTCTTCTTAAGAGTAGATAGAAGGCGACGCAGCGCTGAGGCAACACAGCCGTGAACCTCGGGCTACAGCACTGCCTCTAACGTTACGCGAATGCTCCGCCTCGTACTCGGCCCGCAAAACTTATCACCAGAGTGCGTTGCTTAGACTGTAGCCAGCTGAGCGGAGCGTTGCCCACTGGGAAGTAGACCATTGTTTTCGTTGTGTCACTGGGGCTGACGATAGCAGATGCCTTTCAGCCACTGTAGCACGGTCTTGGGCCCAGCCGGCAAAGCTCCGCGCCGCTGGTGTCAATTCAAGCAACGCACTCGAGAATTCGTGAGGATTTTTGCGGGTCATGATAAGCACCCCTCCGTAGCCAACGCTTACATGTCCCTGCATATCTTAAAAACGATCTCATTGGACCACCGGCTTGATGCCGTGCTTTTCGCCACATTACATCATATTTGTGAGCTTTTCGCAAATGTCTGGTTAGCACTGTGTGGACAGACAATTATGGCAAATATTTGCGCTATCTTTCCCCGGCGGCAGTGCTCAGCCCTACTGACGGTTCCCGGGAGGTGGCCCTGGCTCTCGAAGAACACGTGACGTTGCCCCCAGATGGATCTATCATCGAATGGAAGGTGCGGAGCATCGATTACTACGCAGCTTTGCGTAGTTTACTCAGATGAGCCTATTCTATTAATATTACTGGTCTTCTGTTTCAGGGATATCCCATAATGTGGATATATTTGTAACGAGACGATTACTAAATAATTATTTATTCATAAAAATTACTCAAGGGCGTACAGCTGGCCTCTGTAGCCGTGTGCCTGAGTTAATCTGTAAATCATTACTCCATTATTTCATTCATATTGTCACGTATCATGTAGTGTCCGTTCGTTCGCGCAAGGCCGCAGGAAAGGGGTGTTATCATTTTGCCCGTGACGCGATAAGCGACCGGATTAATCTCGATTGATCACAGCCATGAAGAGCTGCATCTACGTGTTTCCAGATTACTGTAGATGATCTTGACCTGTTTTCTGGAAGTTTGCTTGGCGGATTTAAATTGAGCGATGCCGCGAGCGGCGGGCATTCGTAGTTCGACGACTGACGAGCACATTTGTTGCTTACGCCACTGCCGTGCTGTTTAGTTCTTTTGCGGACACAAGACAGCCCAAATAAAGAGATTCGTTCGAAAGTCTTGTTACTGTCTTTCTGACCACTGGACTGCCGTCACTACAACGTGACATCTGGTGGAGGTGCTCGGTAGCCTTCTATGTTCCAGACACCCCCTACAAGTCGTGACGCTAGCCCTCTGAGTCATTCACCGCAGGACCTGAGTCCAGTCCACCGCGCAAGCCGACGTCTGCTAGGGGACGCACCTTAGTTAGGGATTCTGCCGGACCCTACCCGGAAGCGAAAGCCATTAGCAACGTCCACCATGAGCTTGCTCCAGACGACGACTCCAATCATTCTTCAGCACCGCTGGGTGCCACCAACCTTCGACGCTGCGCCTGGCGCCGACCCCGAAGAATGGCTGGAACAGTTCGACCGTGTCGCTATTTTTAACCAATGGGACGATGGCACGAAATTAAGGTACGTCTTCTTCGCCTCGGACGGACCAGCAAGAATCTGGTTTGAAAATGAGGAAGCTAGTCTCACGAACTGGGAAACCTTGAAGGAGCAGCTTCTGAAGACCTTCACAAACGTCGTGCGAAAGGAGAGAGCCCAGCAGCTGCTACAGTCTCGCATACACCACCCAAACGAGACCGTTGCAGTGTACACTGAGGAAATGAAGCGTCTCTTCCGGCGTGCCGACGCAAACATGAAGGAAGAAGAAAAGGTAAAGCTCCTTATGCGAGGAGTTAAGGAGCAACTCTTAGCCGGCCTCGTTCGGAACCCACCGAAAACCGTCGCGGAATTCGTAGATGAGGCATCCACTATGGAAAAACCTCCTGACGCCCGAGCCCGCCAATATGACCGCCAGCAGCGTGTTTTCTCAGCAAACTTCCTGAACACCACTAACAACAATAACCTGCGGGAGGTTATCCGTCAAGTTGTGCGAGAGGAGCTCCGACGACGGCTGCCAACAGGAATGCAGCCGCAGCTTTCATCGTTCACTGACGTCGTCCGGGACGAGGTTCAACAGGCCTTGGGTGTGACGCCGACACCCACGCAGCCTCTGCAGCCCCCAGCCATGACTTACGCCGCAGCTGTGCGCCATCCTGCCCCTCGACGACGGGACCCAAGCCCCTATCGCCCTCAGCCAGCTGCGCTGGACCGTCGCCCTCTCGCCCCAACCCGCCCGTCCTTCCAGCGACGCGCACAGCCGAGGAAATGCGACGAGTGGAGAACTCCCGACCAGCGCCGCCCACTATGCTTCCACAGTGGCGAAACCGGTCACATTTTCCGGTACTGCCCATACAGGACAATGGCAATCCGAGGTTTCTCTTACGACGCCCTCAGGACCCCGACCCGGCCGGCGACCAGCTGGAATCGAAGAGTTTTTGCGTCGGGAAGAATGCTCATCGCCGAGCCGCCTATCACGTTCCCCGTCGCCATCTTCACCGCGCTTTGTATCTCCTAGCCGAGGCAACGCAGTGCGTGAAGGCTCCCCCAGCCCCCGAAGGTTAAACTGAATAAAGCAGCCTCTGGAGCTTATTCATACTGAAAACTGCGCAAAAAAAAAACGAAGACACAGAACGAGAAGGCACGACTTCGTTTTTTTTGCGCAGTTTTCAGTATGAATTCCTACCAACTAGCCCAGTTTACCGTTCTTATTATCTGGAGCTTAGGTTGCTTCTGAGCGCGAGAGCAAATATCCTCCATCGACGAAAACGCATGACCATGCCTGAACTACGACAACACCGGCGACGACGGCGACGACGCGGCCAGAGTTGAATCTTTTACCGCCACCCAGTGAAGTAACGTCGGAGTCCGCCAACCGAAGCCTCACTGCTCGACGAAGCCGAGATCGTACACCGAAGACCACGTGCAACACGAAAACGCGAACAAGTGACCTCGAAGTTACGGTCGACGGTCATGCGGTTACTACCTTGGTCGACACCGGAGCTGACTACTCCGTCATGTGTGGGCCACTTGCTCTCCGACTCAAGAAAGTAACAACAACTTGGGAAAGCCCACTGATCCGCACCGCAGGTGGTAACCTTATCATGCCGTCAGGACGCTGCACCGCGAGAGTTACTGTAAATGTGCGAACCTACGCTACAACCTTCCTGATCCTACAGCAATGCTCGCCAGACGTGATTTTGGGAATGTACTTCCTCAATGAACATCGGGCGATCATCGACCTTCGATCTAAGTCGATCAAGCTTTCCACGGAGAAAGCCATACCTGCTGGGACGAGCGCGATTCATCACGTTGCCTTAAACGTCCTCGATGAAGCATTAAGCGTGCCACCCCGATCAAGCGCCCTCGCTTGCATAGGTACTGGAGATATCGAAAATGCCGAAGGCGTCGTAGAGGGGAACGCACAGTTACTCCTGGATCGAGGAATGGGCGTCGCAAGAGGAGTCGCTCAAACCCGAACTGACCAAGCACAGGTGCTGCTAACCAACTTCACCGAAGAATACCGGCATCTAAAGAAAGGTGCGGCGATTGCTTTTCTCGACGAGCTGGCAGACATCAGAGATATATTTTCCCTACCCGACCAACCCGTATTACCATTTGACAAAGGCCATCAACCGACGTTTGATATCAACCCAGCATTAACCCGGAGCAGACAAGACCTAATACGCAGTCTTCTTCAGAGGTACAGCGACTGCTTCTCATCAGCATCGAATGTGCGACGAACCGGGCTTGCCAAGCACCGCATTGTCACAGACGATCACGCCCAACCACTGCGACAGAGCCCCTACACTCTAAGAACTGCTACTCCTCCATTAAGAGTAAAAGAGCCTCGCTACTCCTGCAGGTCTCAATCTACTCTCTCTACAAACGAGAAAGAGTGAAAGGTCCTGTTCACTCCTCTTGACAAAAGAGTAAAATGGCATTTCCACTCTTGCGTACTTCAAGGGAGTTCAGTGCTTGTTTTACTCCTCCGCCCTTACGGCCATACATTCGTAAGGGCGCGCTAGCTTCTCGGGGCCGGCCTGCCAGCCTGGATGCCGGCGTCAGAAAAATGCACTGGTATTGTTTGTTCACGACCAAAGCTCTGGGATAGAGTATCATTAGCCAATGTCGAGTTGTTGGTAGAAGCGATAACAGCCATACAAATTTCCTCCCATAGCCGCTTTGCTGCTGCTCTGGAGTTCGCCTGGCCTCTGCTATAGCTCCGCTCCTGAAGGGGTCGCGGAAACCGAGCATATATTTATTTCCCTATGACGCGGGGTTCAGAGTAAAACGGTGCCGAGGGTAGCACCTAAGTGCTGGCCAGTTTCGAAGCGCATTCAGCTACAGCATCTATGTGAAATTGGCTAGGTTTAGCGACGACAAGGGCAGCCAGCGAGCAGCGCACAGTTCGTCGCCCGGCGCGACCGCGGGCGGCGTCGTTGCCGAAAGCTCGGCTCGCTCAATGATTCGCTCCGTAGCTTGCGAATCGCGCACGCAAGGCTGGAAAATCGAGCAGCGACTGGCCTGCGATTGAGCGAGCCTTTATGCCCACGTTTGCAGCACAGGTGAACAAATTTAGCACACATGTATGCATGGAATATCGGCTGCGTTGCGGCGATTCTTAAGCTCGTCCTCGACGCCATCATCACCGTTCGGGTCGACCCGAGCATATCTTTATTTCACTACGAGACATAGTTCACAATAAAACGTACTTACAATGCAAAGAGTAGCACCTCAGCGCTAGCCAGTTTCGAAGCGCTCTCAGCTCTGGCATCGAAGTGAAACCTCCTAGGCTTAGCTACGAATACGGCAGCCAGGGAGCAGGCCGAAGCTCGTCGCGCGGCGCGCTCGCGAGCAGCGTCATTGCTGAAAGCTCGGCTCACTCACAGATTGGCTCAGAAACTTGCGAATTGTACTCGCAAGGCTGGTAAATCGAGCAGCTAGCGGCTGGCCTTCGACTGAGCGCACGTTCGCAGTACAGGTGAACAACAATTAGCGCACGAATGCTTGGGATACCGGCTGCGTTGCGGCCACGTTAAGGCGATTCTTAAGCTCGTCCTCGACGCCATCGTCACCGTAGGTGACACACAGGCTGAGAACTTAAATTCGAGTACGTGCTAAAGTAAGCTGCTCGTATTTCTCGGAACAATGTGAACTCGAAAAGACAGTTGCTTCTGTCGGCTTCCATGCATGTGGGCTCTTGCTAGTGAAAGTACACTCGAACAGGATGCGGCGAGTGCGGGCCGCTGTTGCATATAAGCTAAAGTGTGAAGCAAGTATCGTCGTAGTTCCGTAACGCAGTTGATATCACAGTAATCCGCTTGTACGGGTCACATTTAAGCTCTGTTTCATGTAGATCTCCGTCGAGCATGCCAGTGTCGCGTTGAGTAATGCATCGCAGCAGCTCTTTGTCCTACCGCTCGCGTCGAACATATCCTTGATATGGACCAGTTTGCGATACGGTGCGTTTCTTTGCGTTTTTTGTCGCATTTAAGGGATTTTCGCTGCCGTCAATCGAAATTGCATTCCGTCAACAGCGTCGTCTGCGCCGTCGTCTGCTAGGACACCCGGGGATGGGATCACAGGATCGCAGCTTCTACAAACGACATGTCAGCAAAAGTATCTAAAAGCGCTTTGGTGTTCGCATTTAATAAAGAAATAAAATGAAAAAATATAATTTGTTTTTGTTGCGAACACAATTCAAATATTAGTAATAAAAAAGCGCATTTGTAGGTTTTTTTAACGAAGCAAAACTGCAGCCGTCGTCACGTTTTGTGTTATTTGGGTTTTCGTAGCATTGTTTGAGTGCTCGTGCGGTGGACGTGTATGAAGAACACAAGTGTGTTTTGGAAACCAACGACGAGAATTATGCCCTGTCAACACTGGTGATTTTGAACGGGTAAAGCCGTGAAGAAAGGTAGCGCTACGACTTCTTGTCATCTGGAGAGGCAACGAAGAAGAATGTGCGGTTTTGCTAAGCCTTGATGAGCCGTCTGAACGGTGAGTCCCGTGTACGTTTCTTTACTTCTGATCTCTATTCGCACGCGTTATTAGTGTGCGCCTATATAGGGATGGCAGTGCAGGCAGTCTGCGTGCGGTTGCCTCAGCTATAATGCGTTAAGGCCGATTCACACGACGGTCCGTTGGCCCGCGGCCCGCGCACTACGTATTCAGGCGCGCTGTCGGCCGCGGCCACCAGTTATCACAACAGAGTTATGCGGTCGCTTGCTAGCGCTGCGAAAAACAACAGACAATGTTTACTACATTCCAATAGCATAGATTTGTGATACGTAGGAGAGGATGATGAGCGTGCAGTGCCACGTTAGAGAGCGCTCTTGCTAGGCCAGCTGCGGACAGACAAGGGAACTGACAACGGTCGAGTTGCGTCGCGGCTGGTGACCGTCGGATTGATTTGTGCTACTTAGAAGATGACGATGAGCGGCAGTGCCGCGCGACAGAGCACTCGCGCTAGGCCAGCTGCCAACAGACAGTGCTCAGTGTGTGTACTCGTCGGATTAGTGCTTACGCCTTAATATTTGTCATACAATTTTTTCGGGGACAATGATCGCGTGTAAAAGGCTGGGGCATATCCCTTGCCTAGTCATTTGTAAATTTTTATCTGTGCTTCCCCATGGAACAGAATTTGACACAGTATTATGTCAAAGTTAGATCGTTCTTGCGTCTACCCTGAGGTGTAGGTGTCGATGCTTCCTCGCCTTCAGATTTTGAGAACTGTTTGGGATGCAACTGCGCACTTATTTAGGATTTCAAGCTTTTTGCTATATCCCTCGTTTGTGCGGCCCGCTTTCAAGTCGTTCGCTATATCGGTGATGGTTTGTTATTGATTTTCACTTTCTCTTATTTATTCTTGGTTGACTGCCACCAGCTGTGCTGCCGGCGATTCTCCGCGCTCGGAACTATTCCCAGGCACGAGACCCTACCCACAGACCTCCCTGCACCACACTCACCAGTTTTCTTCGGTATTTTTTTCCCTTGCTCTTACTTGCATTGCCACTAGGCAGTTTTTATTTCTGTGCAGATTTGTTAAATGCTATACCAATTTTCGTTTCATGCTGTGATGTGAGATATCGTGCTTCTTGCTAATGAATGCATGCCTTTTCCATCCTCTCGTCATTTGTGCAAAGCAGACGGGTCTACTGGTCGCTACGTTCAATTTAAAAATACCTTCGGTGCTGCTCCAAAGCACCCTAGTAGTAATAATTAAATCCTGTGCATGCTATATTCGAATAGTTACGCTCTTTTCATCATGCATAAAAATAGTGGTATTCCAGCCTGCTCATCTTTCTATGCGGTTGTGACAGTCATGTAAATCTACTGAAAAAATGTATATCGGTGCATCACATAGAATCTGTTCATTTCTTTTGTCATGGGCCATCTCATTGCTTTTTGTGTTCCTATGTGAATACCTTATTCTAATTTATGAAGCAGTAGACAATTTCTTCTCTTGTCATTCATGACATTGTTACGGCCACTGACAACAGTTGCTCTGACATATTTATTTGCAGTTGCCAGCTGCCAGTATCTACTGGGCCATTCGTGCTTCCAGCTTTTGGCTGTGCTATCTCTCCTCAGCTGTTTGTGGTAGGTATTGTTTTCCAGTGATGCATACCTTACCTGCCTATTTAGAAAAATTTCGTAGACATAGGCTCACAGCCGGGTTTAGAAATGCATGCAGAGCTCTACGTGCACTTAGCAGCAGTACCTCCCTGTATAATCACATGAATCTGATCCTGAATTACATGAATGTAATTGCATGATCTGTATGAAATAGTCGCTCATGAAGCTTTTGACTGCTGCTGTTAACATAATGGAGTTTACACTGCTTCAGGTGCAGTGACTATTTCACACATGTTGCCTCTTATGCATATGTGCCCTCTGAAAGGGCGAACATATTCCTTTATCCCTTTAAAAAACATTGTGTTCTATCATGATGCTTTACCGGTATTTCTGGTGTATAGACCAAAATGTCACTCAGTATTGTAACATGAAGCGGGAACTCAGTTTGTCCAATGTTTTAGAGGTAACATGAAGCGGGAACTGAGTTTGTCCAATGTTTTAGGGGTCCTAAAACTTTGGACCAACACAGTTCCCACTCGAGTTATTGATCACTTCGCTCTCGCCCTACCATAAGCTTGCCGTCCAGGTTGGACAAATTGGTAGAGCGACTGCTCCAGTGAAGTGGTGGTTCTGAGCTCGAACACCGGACCAGGACGAATCTTTCTTTAACTACGAAGTTTCTGTGAAAGCTGTATAGCTTTCCTTTGTAGCCATTTGGCTGTGCTCGAGTGGATGTCAATGAGTAATTACTCCTTATTACAGATCTTTTGTCAACGCCAAACTGATTCAGTAGCAACAAATAGAAGGGTAAAAGCATGCTGCTCCCAAAAATTCGTTAAGCATGTTATAAAATGTATGCTGTATTGTTTTAACTGCTGCAAAGAAATAACGGTGATGTTAGATGCCCAGCCCCTATTAGGTAGACATAGCTCGCAATTAACACAATGGATCGAAAAGAAATATGTACTTCAACCCTCACGACGACCCTCACCCCAGTAAAACAAAAAGTGCCAGTGTTGCCATACTTGAGAGCTTTGCTCTTTAAAAGTGCAGTAGACTGCTACTCAAAGTTGACAAAAAAATGCGTCTCGTTTTCTGCATGTGCATTCCACAGTGCTGGTGCCATTTTCACTGGCCATTGACATTCAGTCGCATGATGTGCACCCCGCTCCTCGAGTTGATTTTGTTTGTCTTGTGAACCTGCCGTCAAAATCAGTGCAGGATAATGCTTCCCCAGTTGATCTGCAGTTAACCTTGTCCTTTGCCAGCTGCTGTCACCCTTTCTCCACAGAGAAGGGCGGTGGGAGTCCAAGCCAGGTGGAGTTGAAATATTTGACTAGTAGTGGACAGGGATCCTGCGGTTTGTTGAGGACACAGGCAAATTGGAGACTTATGGAAGAATTTTTTTACCAGCCAAAAAAGACGCATACACAAGAGAGAACCGCACAGGACAAGGGCTGGTAAAAGCCGTAGTCCTCTGTGGTTCTCTCTCTCTTGTGTATGCGTGTTCCTTGGCGGGTAAAAAAATTCCTCCGTAAGTCTCCAATTTGCCGGCTTCCTGCACAGATTGGAGGATCCCTGTCTGTTACTAGTCAAATTTCACTACTCCACCTAGATTGGACTCCCACTGCCCTTCTCAAACTTTTGAAATCCTGTTGCCCTAGCAGATCATCAGCTGTCGGTTGTATTACTTTTGCTTCAGTGAAATTTGACATGTAGCGGACAGGGATCCTAGAATTTGTGGAGTACACAGGCAAACTGGAGACTTATAGAAGAATTTTTTTACCAGCCAAGGAAGACGCATACACAAGATTCGTTGTCTGTGTTTCACTACTGAAAGTTCTAAATGCGTGCAAAAGTGTATCGTGCATTCGCACGTATTTTGAAAACTCAATTTTTGCAGCGTTAGGTTTTCGGAATTGGAGCTGTAGCATTGCCGCCACAGAATCCCGCTCGTGAACAAAGCGCACACTTATTTGCTAGGTATATATTCGGTATACCGCAACCAGTACACGTCACTGTTTGGAAGGTTCTGTCGCGAAATTTTTGATTGTGCAAGGTAGCTTTTATTTTAAATTCAAGCGCTCTCTATTTGCTTTTTCCTGTGCATATTCATCGGTCGTTTCAATTCGGAAGCGTTGGTGCTGCAAGACGTGCATACGGAAGCTACGTTTGTGCACAAAGCTCCTGAATTTTTGAAAGCGCAGCTCTGACAGTTCTCGTTGTCATAAATAAGTACAAAGCAGCCTAATCTTTTTGGACACACCATTTCATGCTCTTAGCTGTTTCTGAGAAACAGGCTGCCTTTTTTTCTGTTTTTGGTGTGAAACATTCCTAACAACTTCTTTCTTTCTCTATGCACAGATAGCCTATGCATACACGGGCAGCTTGATTGCAATATTTAGGGCAATATTTATAACAGGTGCAGTGAGCCTTGGTGCATGTGGACAGAAATTAAGCTAGGGTGGGGTGGGGTATTTTCGCACAGGGTAATGTTATGCGGAGGGTCTGGCGTATTGAAACCGAGTCTTTCTGAGCTCTTATTAGACGTCCCAGCACCAGGACAGTAGTTGAGGCTTTTCTTCTTTGTTGTCTAGTCAATGGTTTCCATCACATAAAATAGCCTTAATTCTAGCTATCCCGTGGCCGTCTAACAGAACGATGCAGATATACTGAAGTGATCAGTGTTGCATAAAAGTAGTGAGAACATTGCAAATGCAAGACAACTTCATTGGTTTGCAGTGCACTAACGTGGCAGTCATAGAGAATTACACATTACATTTGCAAATCTAAATTTTGCATAATAGTATGGACTGGCACGTAATGTGCGAAGTAATCACAGTTATCTCGTTCATGCCAAATGCTAGTGTCAAACATTGTCAGTATTGCATATTTATAAAGAGCAGACATGCTGTGCCTAACTTGTCGTTGGATAGATTTTATTACTATGAAAGCAAAAAGTTTACACATGGCTGTCGTGTTCTTGCGTGGGAAGTAGTATTATCTTAAATGAGTATAAACACCAAATTTTTGGTTATGTGTGTTCTTTGTAGCGACGTGCTGGGCATTCGTATACATAGAATTGTTGAATAGTATTCGTCTCCAATCGCTAAATAATTACAACCAGATTTCTTTTCTTCCCTGTTTCAATAGCATAGCAATTGCTACGACATCAGTGTTCAGTATAGGTTATGGAAGGCACAAAAAAGCTACGATATCGCTACTTTATCATTTTAATTAGTTACAATGCTAAAGCCAGCCTGCCTTAAGAGTCGGAATCACAATGAATGACGAAGCCGCAATTATATTGCAGTTTTCCTCATGCCTCCCCTGGCTTATACTGACCTTTGATGCCATTGCTCAGTTTTTAAAAGTGAAGCAGGAGAGAGAAGATATTTAATTACAAATTATTTAGCAGTCATAGGCGAATACTGTGTGGTTATCCGTGCATAGTAATGCCTTATGCATCATTAAAAAAAAAAATTGTGCAACTGAAATTTGCTCGGCTGCTGACCCAAAAGACGCGGGTTCGATCCCGGCCGCGGCGGCTGGAATTTCTTTGGAGGAGAAATTCTAGAGGCCCGTGTACTGTGCGATGTCAGTGCACGTTAAAGAACCCCAGGTGATCGAAATTTCCGGAGCCCTTCACTACGGCGTCTCTCATAGTTGAAGTTCAGAATGGCGCAAAAGACACACACACAGGAAAAAAGGGGATGACACAAAGAGCGCCTACTACCAACTGAATTTATTTCGGAAACACCCTCTTTTATAAGGCAAGACATATCAAACACGAACCGGAAGCAGAAAAAACACATTCATGGTTTGATTTCACATTTTGAAACACCATCGGCAGAAAAGAAAAAGCCACAAGAACAAAAAACAGAATCTAGAACTACACGTGCCCGTCTAAGAAACCCAGCTCCTGGCGGCATAGTTTAATCGATGAAGTGCTAATGCACGTGGACCCAGCTTTCTGTATATGGTATGCTTCTATAATCTCTCTTTCAAATCGCTCCTTGCCTCTGCCGATAAACGTTGCCTGTTCCAGCATCGGTCCGCAATCTCTGCACACCCTACAGTGATCCGGCAGGTTGCCCCTGTCATTGTTTTTAATTGTTCTTCTGTGCTCGCTAGCTCTCTCATTGAAACACCGGCCAGTCTGGCCAATGTAGGCGGATCCACAGCTGAGCGGTATGCGCTACACGACTTCGGACTTGCATTCAGTGAACCGTATCTGATGTTTGATAGCGCATCTTCGGGGTCGTCTGTTCATCATGGAGCAAATTTTTGCAAGTTTGCATGGTGCTGAAAACAACACATTTACACCATATCGACCCCCTACCTTCTTGATATTGTGCGCTATCTTATGCATGTACGGAATTACCACCACAGGCCTCTTGTCTTCCTGCTTGCTTTGCGTATCACCGCTAGAAGTGACCTTGATTCTTTGTAGCAGAGATTCACATATCGCTGTTATCATCATACACGGGTAGCCAGCGCTACCCAGTCTCACTAGCTGCTTGTCAAAGCCGGCCTGCACACAATGATCGCAGGATTTCGAGAGAGCTGCGTGTAGGCACGTGATGGCAATGCTGCGTTTGACCAGTTTGGAGTGGGCACTGCTGAACGGCATGAGGCTTTTCTTAGAACAGGGGTTGTACACCCAACACACATGGTCTTTTTTAGAAAAATCAAACAGAATGTCAAAGATCAGCATCGTCAAAGATATCTTTGACGATGCTGTTGCTGATGTTCTTAACATTTTTAGAGACAGTTCTCAAGGCCTTACCTTTACTTGGGAACTGCCTCAAGAGGGTAAAATCCAGTTCCTGGACATTCTGTTTGATTTTTCTAAAAACGACCATGTGTGTTGGGTGTACAACCCCCGTTCTAAGAAAAGCCTCATGCCGTTCAGCAGTGCCCACTCCAAACTGGTCAAACGCAGCATTGCCATCACGTGCCTACACGCAGCTCTCTCGAAATCCTGCGATCATTGTGTGCAGGCCGGCTTTGACAAGCAGCTAGTGAGACTGGGTAGCGCTGGCTACCCGTGTATGATGATAACAGCGATATGTGAATCTCTGCTACAAAGAATCAAGGTCACTTCTAGCGGTGATACGCAAAGCAAGCAGGAAGACAAGAGGCCTGTGGTGGTAATTCCGTACATGCATAAGATAGCGCACAATATCAAGAAGGTAGGGGGTCGATATGGTGTAAATGTGTTGTTTTCAGCACCATGCAAACTTGCAAAAATTTGCTCCATGATGAACAGACGACCCCGAAGATGCGCTATCAAACATCAGATACGGTTCACTGAATGCAAGTCCGAAGTCGTGTATCGCATACCGCTCAGCTGTGGATCCGCCTACATTGGCCACACTGGCCGGTGTTTCAATGAGAGAGCTAGCGAGCACAGAAGAACAATTAAAAACAATGACAGGGGCAACCTGCCGGATCACTGTAGGGAGTGCAGAGATTGCGGACCGATGCTGGAACAGGCAACGTTTATCGGCAGAGGCAAGGAGCGATTTGAAAGAGAGACTATAGAAGCATACCATATACAGAAAGCTGGGTCCACGTGCATTAGCACTTCATCGATTAAACTATGCCGCCAGGAGCTGGGTTTCTTAGACGGGCACGTGTAGTTCTAGATTCTGTTTTTTGTTCTTGTGGCTTTTTCTTTTCTGCCGATGGTGTTTCAAAATGTGAAATCAAACCATGAATATGTGTTTTTTCTGCTTCCGGTTCGTGTTTGATATGTCTTGCCTTATAAAAGAGGG
The DNA here is from genome assembly GCF_055824585.1 of Amblyomma mixtum. Taxonomy (NCBI): domain Eukaryota; kingdom Metazoa; phylum Arthropoda; class Arachnida; order Ixodida; family Ixodidae; genus Amblyomma; species Amblyomma mixtum. Next base: position 165,656,769 of record NC_143021.1, read on the forward strand.
TGTTTCCGAAATAAATTCAGTTGGTAGTAGGCGCTCTTTGTGTCATCCCCTTTTTTCCTGTGTGTGTGTCTTTTGCGCCATTCTGAACTTCAATCATGAACCAACTAGCCCCAAAGCAAGTTCGTCTCTCATAGCCTGGGTCGCTTTGGGACGTTAAACCCCATAAACCAACCCAAACCAAACTGAAATTTGTTGTCTGCCTCTTTGAGATGAAAAATTTTGAATTTTTCCTTCACTATTTTAGAGCATGAAATTCAGTTAATGGTATCTGAGAAACAGGAATTGCAACAGCCATTTCTCTTCAGCAAGAAAACTGTCATTGGTTTAGGTGTTTTCCCGATTCAAGGTTACCTTATATTTTAAACTGCACAATGTATTATGTGACAAGAAACCGTCAAGCACAATAGGTGTGGTTTTAGAAATGACTGGAAGTGATAAGGGAATACATTTACTTAGAGCAGGTAGTGACCGCTGATCCGGATCATGAAGGGTAATAACTAGAGGAATATGAATGGGGTGGAGTGCATATGGCAGGTTCTCTCAGATCATGAATGGCAGTTTTTCAATACCCCTCAAGTGAAAAGTATACAACAGCTGTATCCTACCGGTATTCACCTATGGGGCAGAAACGTGGAGGCTAACGAAGAGGGTTCAGCTTAAGTTAAGGACAACGCAACGAGTTATGGAAATAAAAATGATAGGCGTAACGTTAAGAGATCGGAAGCGGGCGGAGTGGGTGAGGGAACAAACGCGGGTTGAAGACATCCTAGTCGAAATCAGGAGAAAAAAGGGTGCTTGGGTAGGGCATGTAAGACGAAGGCAAGATAATCGCTGGTCCTTAAGGGTAACGGAGTGGATTCCAAGAGAAGGCAAGCGTAGCAGGAAGCAGCAAAAAGTTCCATGGGTGGAGGTTTGCAGGAACACGGTGGACATAGCTGGCGAAGGACAGGGTTAATTGGAGAACATGGGAGAGGCCTTTGCCTTGCAGTGGGCGTAGTCAGGCTGATCATGATACTTGCAGAAGAGCTTGCTCATGTTAAAATTTTCATTTGGTAAATATGTGCTTGTCTTACATGCACACAGCTTTTGAAAGGACTAGGATAGTGATAATTGTATTGGGCTTAATAAAATTGTAGCTCTGAATGAAGGTTTGCAATGAAAGGTGTCTGCACTTGGTCACAATATAGGTACACACTAGTGGCGACATGACACACACGATCAGTAAATTCTAGTTGTATTCTTTCTTTTTTTCCATGGGGTTATATGCAGGATAGTATGAAAAGGGCATTGGAATTGACTCTTACTTGCATTATTTTCATTCATGTTTGCAGGCACCCGGAGAAATGCACGCATAGCCAAAGCTCCTTCACTCAGCCGAGCAAGCTACGGCATCATCCAGCATCTTAGTTTCTTTTGAGCGCTTACAGCTCACTGCGGTGGATTTGGTAGATGGGTTTACTTTGCTTTTGGCAGTGTTCTTGGCATTTAATGTCAAGTACACCCCAAAAACAAAGCGGGTTTGTCTGCTGCTTGAGACACTAATGGGGCTTGATCCTAGCGAGCGCCTCCCGAGCGTGTTTTGGGCAGCCACAGCAATCACAGCAATGACTTGAGAAATAAAAGTTATCAGTGTTGTACATTTGTGTCATTATTTCTTGAACCATTGTTATTCCCAACGCAGACAGAGCACCATACTAATGTGCAAACTGTAGTGTAGCCATAAAGTAGTTGTATGTGCAAAAATTATTCTACTCAAAGATTATAGTCCCTTTTGCTCATTACTCTTTTGTAGATGTAGCGCAGGTGGATCCTGCAAAACATGACCAACTTGCTCTGAAGAATATGTGAAATAAGAAAATTAGTAGGATACATTGAAAACACGTGAAACTCCTTTTGAAGGAGTAAAATAAGATCTGGGCTGATACTCCCTGAAGGAGTATAGTCACTCTAACAAACGGAGTCCTGGAACTCTACCTCAAAGAGTAGTAGGATGCTGTTTCAATGTGGTAGCTTTACTCCCTCGGAGGAGTGCCTGTACTCTATTGCAGGAGTAGTACAGTACTCCTTGAGTAGGTGTTGGATCACTCTTTGTCCAGAGGGAGTAATTTTATTCTGGAAAAAGGAGTGGAATATGGGACAAGCGAATACTCCTTCAAAGTGTGTTCTGGGCACTCCTCTGCACTCCTTTAGTTCTAAGAGTGTACCGCCTATCGCCGCTAGAACGCCAAGCTATCCGCAAGAAAGTTGAGGAAATGCTTCGTGACGACGTCATCCAGCCATTGAGGAGCCCCTGGGCAGCACCAGTCGTCCTAGTGAAAAAGAAAGACGGTACCCTTCGCTTTTGCATCGATTACCGCTGCCTCAACAGCATTACGAAGAAGTGTGTCTACTTCCTCCTCCGCATCGACGACACAATGGATCGGATATGCAACGATAAGTACTTCTCATCAATGGACCTGAAGAGCGGTTACTGGCAAAATGAATTCGATGAAAGAGATCGCCAGAAGACTGCGTTCATCACGCCAGACGAACTCTTCGAGTTCAAGGTGATGCCATTCAGCCTCTCCTCTGCCCCGGCGACGTTCCAGCGAGTAATGGATACGGTGCTCGCAGGCTTGAAGTATCAAATTTGTCTAGTCTACTTAGATGACGTTGCTCTCTTCTCCTCAAGCTTTTTGAAGACCATTTCAGAAGGCTTCGGACAGTGCTGGAAACAATCAAGTCTTCAGGCCTAACACTGAAACCAGAGAAGTGCCACTTCGCCTACGAAGAGCGGCTGTTCCTTGGTCACGTCGCAAGCAAGGATGGAGTTCGCCCAGACCCTCAGAAGACGGCTGCGATCACAAAGTTTCCACAGCCTAATGTCAAGAAAGCTATACGCAGATTCCTTGGATCGCTCGCTTATTACCGGCGATTCGTCAAGAACTTTTCGCGCATTGCTGAACCCTTGACCCGACTTACCAAGGCTGACGTGCCTTTAAAATGGGAAAGGCCGCAAGTCGAAGCATTCACAGAGCTGGAGCGCCGCTTACAGCCCCTCCTGTGCTTGGACACTTTGTTGAAAACGCCGAAACCGAAATTTATACCGATGCAAGCAGTGTGGGCTTAGGAGCGATCCTCGTTCAGAAAAATCGTAGACAGGAGAAAGTTACCTCGTACGCTAGCCGTTCACTGTCGAAATCCGAAGCCAACTATTCACGACGAAGAAAGAATGTCTCGCAATTATTTGGGCCACGTTGAAATTCCGCCCCTACCTATACGGACGACCCTTCAAGGTTGTGAGCGATCACCATGCTCTGTGCTGGCTAGCCAGTTTGAAAGATCCATTCGGCCGCGTTGCTGGTTGGAGCCTGAGTCTTCAAGAATTCGACATAACTGTAGTCTATAAATCTGGCCGCAAGTATTCCGCCGCAGAATGCTTGTCGCGAGCCTCCGTCGACGCATCACACGAAGAGGAAGACGACGACGCTTTCTTAGGACCGGTAAGCGCGAGTAGTTTCGCGCAGCAGCAGCGCTCGGATCCTGAGTTGCAAAGCATAGCTGATTACCTGCAAGGCAAGACCGCATCGCCTCCCCGAGGGTTCAAGCGGCAACTGTCGTCCTTCGCCTTTCACAATAATGTCCTCCTGAAGAAGCACTTTGCGCCCAACAGGACTGCGCATCTTCTTGTCGTGCCCAAAAATCTCAGGCAAGAAATTATCCAGGCATGCAATGATGAGCCGTCCGCAGGGCACTTGGGATTGCTCGCACGTTGCACCGCATCCAGGAGAAGTACTATTGGCCGCGGCTAGCTGCCGCGTTTCCCATTCCGTGAAAACATGCCGTGAGTGTCTGCGACGCAAAACGCCTCCGAGTAGACCAGCCGGAATCCTGAACCCCATACCACCGCCAACTAAGCCCTTTCAGCAAATATGAATCGACCTCCTCGGCCCCTTTCCCAATTCATCATCAGGTAAGAAGTGGATCATCGTGGCCACCGACTACATGACCCGCTACGCCGAAGCAAAAGCGTTGCCTAGTGGTACTGCAACAGAAGTCGCAAAATTTTTCGTCGAACAAATTCTCCTGCGACACGGAGAATCCGAAGTGGTCATCACAGACAGAGGAACGGCGTTTACAGCGGGCCTGACGCAAGCCATCTTAAATTACAGTGAGACAAGCCATCGGAGGACAACTGCGTATCATCCGCAAACAAACGGACTCACAGAGCGTCTGAACAAAATCATCGCAGACATGCTCTCCATGTACATTGACGCCGAACACAAGACGTGGGACACCACTCTGCCATACATGATCTTCGCCTACAACACTGCCGTCCAGGAGACAACCAGGTCTACCCCATTCCAGCTTGTATACGGCAGGAAGCTCACAACAACACTCGACGCAACGCTCCCGCGCGTTTCAGAGGAAGACAACCTCGACGTCGCCGCGTACCTTCGTCGCGGCGAGGAAGCCCGAAGACTTGCACGGCTTCGCATTAAAGACCAGCAGCACACCGACGCCCGACGCTACAATCTGCGCCGACGAGAAATGCATTACAAGTCACGTGATCGTGTTTGGATATGGACACCAATTCGCCGCCGTGGATTGAGTGAAAACTTGCTGCGACGCTACTTTAGCCCGTATATGGTTCTCCGCCGCATCGGTGACCTAAACTATGAAGTCTACGACGAGACATGCATTGGACGAGACACGCATTACAAGCTGGGACGCCAATTCGCCGCCGTGGGTTGAGTGAAAAGTTGCTGCGACGCTACTTTAGCCCATATAGGGTTCTCCGTCGTATCGGTGACGTCGACTATGAAGTCATCCCCTAAGGCACGACAGCATCTCAGCGACGACGCACACGCCTGGAAGTAATACATGTCGCACGCCTTAAGCCATATTATGAACGCTAAGGGACTCGAAGTTTGCTTTATCCGTGTATATTCTCATTTTAAAGCATCGAGACGATGCTTATTTGGGAGCGGGGTAATGCCACGAATCATTGTATTGTCCGTTCGTTCGCGAAAGGCCGTAGGAAAGGGTGTTATCATTTTTGTTCGTGACGCGAGAAGCGACCGGATTAATCTCGATTGATCATAGCCATGAAGAGCTGCATCTACGTGTTTCCAGATTACTGTAGATGATCTTGACCGGTTATCTGGAAGTTTCCTTGCCGGCTTTAAGTTGCGCGATGCCGCGAGCGGCGGGCATTCGTAATTCGACAACTGACGAGCACGTTTGTTGCTTACGTCACTGCCGTGCTTCACACCTTCACACCGAACCTTGCGGGCGATGTGGAATGGGTGCAGGGAGTGAAAGTCCTGGGAATAGTATTCCTCGCCAGCGGATAAGTAGCCCGCGAAACCTGGACTAACCTCCGCACGAACGCTGAGAAACGTCTCTCGGTGGCGTCAACTTTCGGCCTTTCAATGGCAGAGCGCTGCTATATAGTTAAGTCCACAATCCTAGCCGCATGTTTTTTCGTCGCCCGCGTCGCAAACCCACCGCGCACGTTTGCTCGCAGGCTAACCTCGGCATGTGGCTCTTTCGTTTGGGCAGGCAAAACCGAGCTTGTGTCACGGTTGTTCATTCGCCTTCCGTCGTACAGGGGTGGGTTCAATGTACCTTGCATCCGCACCATGTGTAATGTGCTCGCCTTGAGAGGTGTACGCGATCTTGTGCGCAACTCAGACTATCCCGGGAGAACACTCCTCGCATACTTCCTGGGTACAGCGCGTAACGTGTTTTTTTCAGAACACGTGGTTGGCCGTACAGCCGAGCGGCCACCGGCATTTTTTGTTAACGTGCGTCGCACACTGGCGTCGTTGTCTGCCAGCGTGCCCGATCTGGACGTTGATGAAACCCCGCCGTCCAGGATGTGTGAGGCACCTACGGTAGCAGAGCTCACCCGCGAACAACTCCAGAAACGAGACGGGCGCGCTTGCGCCAACAGACCTTGCCTGCACTTCCTGCAGTTATCAGGGAATTCGGCTGGTTGCGAGGCTGGCGGGTCCTGCCCACAAGAGGCTTCCTTGCGGCGTGGGGCGTGGCGCCCTCCGCCCGATGCCCGCAGCGCGGTCTTTTAGAAACATTGCGGCACGCAATGTTCGACTGTGTAGTGGCGCGCATCTTTTGGATACTAGTGTCACGGATGTTTGTAACCCGCCTGGAAGCGCGCACTAGTTCACGCGAACTGTTTGCAAATATGCTCTTGTGTGTCGGCATGTTCGTCTTGTGGCGGCAGCGCGGAGTGGCTTCCTTAAATGGCCGTCCGCAAAGAGCGATGTGTCCGATGTTGCAGCGCCTCCGCATGCGCCTCTTTGAGCAAGCATGCGTGGACGCACTGTCAATGAGCGAGGCTGCGTTTCTGCGCAGGTGGTCGACGTACTTCATCGCCCTGCGCGGCGGTCGAGTGTCGGCCTCATTACTGCCCTACTGACGTGCTCAGTGCAGCGGCACTGCGCATCTGCTTGAATGATCAGACCTGTGAGTTCAACCGCTTTGTTTTGTATTTTTGTTGCTTTCGAAAAAATAAACTTCTCCTTCTACGCCACTGCCGTGCTGTTTAGTTCTCTTGCGGGCGCAAGTCAGCCCAAATAAAGAGCTTCGTTCGGTTTGGTTGGTTTGGTTTATGGGGTTTAACGTCCCAAAGCCACTAAGGCTATGAGAGACGCCGTAGTGGAGGGCTCCGGAAATTTCGACCACCTGGGGTTCTTTAACGTGCACTGACATCGCACAAAGAGCTTCGTTCGAAAGTCTTGTTACTGTCTTTCTGACTACTAGACTGCCGTCACTACAACGTGACAATATCGATGCGTGCTGAGCGCTAACGCTGCCACTTAATGGCTGCATATGTCTTCGACAGTTCACAGACCGATACTGCAATGCGTATGGACTTTCATCCTTCCAGAGTTTATAGCCGGTCTTAAAACTGTTACGCAGTATTGCGGAGGCTCGAAGCGTGGGTTGTGATTTCAAGTCGACTTTAGAGACACCAAGATGGCATTGCATTCTAGTCAAAATCAGTTGGAAGGAATTGGCTTGGGCAGGGCATGCAATGCGAAGGCAAGATAGCCGATGGTCATTAAGGGTAACAGACTGGATTCCAAGGGAAGGGAAGTGTTTCAGCGAGCGGCAAGGAATTAGCTAAGCGTATATGATTAACGAGTTTTGAGGGGATAGCTGGTCGCGGGACAGGGCTAATTGGAGAGATATGGGAGATGCGTTAGTCCTGCAGTTGGCATGGTCAGGCTGCTAATGATGAAGTTCTTTCGGGAGTGCTTGAGAACACATCACATATGGCAGACGTTACATCACACTCGTAGCTCGGCACCTCAGGGCGAACTAGTTGTGAGGCAAATCATACTGTACTCTCGTGTTCGGGCACTGTAGCGATCGCTTGACATTTGTGCAGCGGTCATAACGTGAAAAGAACTTGTTCCTGGGCTAGTTCATTTTGGTTCATTGTTAATTATTTACGGCGCAAAGACAGGACGCAAGTAGAAAAATACAGGACGAAACTAGTCATCTTGTAGAAACATTTCGTCCTTTGTTTTTTGATACCTTCGTCCTGTCTATGTGCCATAAAAAATTCACAATAACGAACGTGAAAACTCTGCAGGGTCTGGGCCACACTTTACACGAACGCGCGGCAGGAACAGCAGGAAGACCAACACAGCGCATTTATTTTTCCAACCGAAATCTTCGATCTCTTCTTTGATATGCAAACTTCTGTAACCTTTAGGCTAAATTCTCGTTTGTCCCCTTCTGGGGCCTCTTCACGCTTTAAAAAACAAAAACTGATGGGGCGATCATAAAACATGACAAGAGAAAGCTGTGGTTGAGAGGGCTTTAAGCTCGAGGATCGCCTTGATGTTTTTACTGCAGCAATGAGTGATCTTACTCTAAGGATAGGCTTCACACACATGACAGAATGTTTAGGGAGACTGAAGAGAGAGAGGTGGGTGGCGGGCGCCTCTTCTGGAGGGTGGAGTGAAGTGAGGGCTGGATAGGGTGTCGGTAGGTGGTCCTTCTTGAGGGTAGCTGGAAGCATTCTGGAGGCTGGAGTTGGGATCGGATGGTCAGCGGCACTTTTCGACGGGAACAGCTGCTGAAAATAAATACGAATTGCCGCCGTGGCTCAAGCCACCGCCAGCGTGCACGAGCTCGACGATGTTGAATTCCGTTAGTAGCAAATGCCAGACTGCCGGATCCTTTTCTTTTCCATCCTCAATATCTTTAGCGCCGAAACCCGGAAATCAGCGTCTGGCTCCTTCTACCCACACTCATGAATAAACTCAGATGTCCCTGAGGTTCCTGCGAACCCTTATAGCGAAGGCCGTCGTCTGTCTAGAAGCGATCCTGGAGGATCCGGCAACAACCGCTGCCGACCTCCAGATGTTTCTGGACCTCGTCGTGGAGATGCGGCAGAACCTCACCTCATTAGATGAATACACTCTCGACAGCGTTATGCGCCGAGATGTCCTCCGCGTTTGAATACGACTGCCAAGTCAGTTTCGCGACGACTCCCATTCGTCCGCCATGCTGCTTGCCTCACTAGCCGTCCTTGCCCTCGCATTGCCGACTACCGCTGAGCACTGCGTATACAACTCGCTGCAAGTTCTAACGAAGCACCTGGGCAAACATAGAGTTCCGCCAAGCTCTCAGTTTGCTTCGCCACCGAAGGCCTCAATACGAGCGTTCTTCAAAGACCTTAGGTCTCGGCAAGGTGGTGCTCTTGACAAACAGCTGTACCTAGTTTTCTTGAGTTGCTATCTTATTATTGGAAATCTATGTTTGTTTAATCGGAATGTAAACTGTAAAATGAGAAAAACGGGAAGGTAAATTTATACATTGCAAATGTGCGTGGGATCACAACCTAAACGAATTACATATATCTTACAAGTGGAATTTAACACATGGTTAAACGCAGTTGTGTCGCTTTGAAGACCTTATTGACGGCTCGGAATACGTGTAGGCAAATTGCTAGACTCAGCAGGGGACTTCAAGAATACATCAAGGATGTGTGTTCAGAAAGCGTACTAATGCGATAGGCAAATTTGATCAAAAGCTCCATCAAGTTCATATTAATCGGAGGGCGCTCGCTGCGGTGCTTTTTTTGTATACGCTTGCTCGGCCGACCATTATTCCTTGGTTGTGTAATTACAAAATATATCACTGGATCTCTTCACACGGGGTGGCAATATCAAAGCGACGAATCGGGAATACAATCAATGAGCGCACGATAGGCGTTGTTTGTTCACTTGCGTCACACAATCAACCTGGACCTGTTACGTTCGATAGGATGGGGGTCTACCTAAACGGATTGAAAAATTCAGCAGACACTTATGAAAATCTGAAAGCATCATGTGTAGAACTGCACCACCCATATACGCACACACGCGTATGACACCACACGAAGCGCTGTCCGACAAACAGTTACATCTTAGTTTTGAAACGGAAGTCTGGAAAGGCACACAGGCGAAGGTGCACAGGTCGTCGGTAAGAATGCCTGTCGCAAGCTAGCCTCCCTCTTGACTAGCACATGTAAGCTATAAGCAAAGATCGGCCGCCGCGGTGGCTCAGCGGTTATGGTGCTCGGCTGCTGACCCGAAAGATGCGGGTTCGATCCCGGCCGCGGCGGTTGAATTTCATTAGAGGAGAAATTCAAGAGGCCCGTGTACTGTGCGATGTCAGTGCACGTTAAAGAACCCCAGGTGGTCAAAATTTCCGGAGCCCTCCACTACGGCGTCTCTCATAGCCTTAGTTGCTTTGGGACGTTAAACCCAATAAGCCAAACCAAACCTAAGCAACGATCAAATTATATGACCACCAACCGGATCTCTGTGCGGCAAAAAATTTGCGTTGTCGGCAAAAGGTTTGCGACGAATGTCTGGAAAACTTGCGCCTCATGGAGGTCGGCCAGCGGCGAGTATATACCGACCATCGACATGAATAGACTGTCGGAAGTGGTGGGGCTCTGCTTACTGTGTGCGTGATACGGCCTCTTGATGACTTCATACTCTTTTTCTTGCAATCGCTGGGATTTTCTGTACCATTCGCAAGTACACATACACGCCATCGGCTTTTCTCGTAATAAGACTAGTAATGCTTTCGCATAATTTCTCTTTGACTTTGTACAAAATGCACAGATGCGGTCAAGCCAAACGAACTGTCTACACTCTCGCACCAACCCCGCTGCAGCGCCGGCTGTCCCGAGTACGGTTCTCTCCTCCACCGCCCACCGTGCGTCTGCTGGCCGGCGGCAGACTGGCCCTGGTCACCGGGCCGGATGCCCCAGTCAGCCTGTCCTGCGCCGTGTTCGCCAGGGACGGACGCTTCTACGCCATGCGCCACTTCCTGGTCGCCTTCCGCACCGGCATACGCGCTCCGTGTACGTGCACTGCTGGACGCGTCGCTGTTTATGCTCCTGCCTGTTTGACTGCAGTCGACCCTTTTTGAGACAGCGCCAAGCGAGCCGCTGGAAGTCTTGAGGGGTCTTATTAGAGTTTATGATTATTCTGGCGTGAGTTCTTGCGGCCTTCCTTTGTAGGTCATAAAGCGGCAAGTGCCATATGCTGAGTGGAGAAAACAAAAACGCCACCAGTTACAGGTTCACTCTTACGGAAGAAGATCAGACCTGGTTGACAACCACATCGCTTAAATGTATCATCTGAAATAACCGACTAACCACTCTCACGCACGCTTCCCTGACGACTGTGTGCTCGGTCCCCATTGTGTCCAGGAAACAGAGATGAAACACAGCCTACATCATTATTGAAGGGTAGTGCAGGTCCCTAAATGTAATTCTAACATTCCTAAGAGCGTGCGCACAGTACGGAGCAGCAACATAACCCCAGCGCCGTGAGATAAATTCATAGAGACACTTATTTGCATTATGTGATGGCAGTCCAATAGCATTATAAGCTGCTTGCACCCTTACATTCAATGTAGTGGTTTTCTTTCATGGCGGTGCTCGCGGACCCCTATACGTCTGTCTCAACACAGCCAGACATCTCTTCTCTTGAGGCTACCTAGGTAATGGTTTGATGTTTCCCCGAAGGTACCTAGAGGTGGCGCCTGCAAATGTGCAGGTGTCGCTTCCGATCTGGTAACGTCACTTCGCGCCAGCCAATGGGCGAATTTTTTGCACGACACCACAGTTTTTTTCCCTGCTATCGGGTTAATACTGAAAAGCTTGTGTACGATTCGGTCGTTAAGATACTGTCACAAAGTCGTGCCTGCCTTGTACGTATTTTACTTCTAAATCAGTGGTTGGCAAGGCGCCTCTCTTTTTCAGCAACATGTCGCAGTGCGGCGGCGAAGATTTTGCCCACCGCGTGGACAGCTGACCAGTGGCCACGGTGGAGGGTCAAGGCCACTCCGCCCCCTACAGGGATTATCGCCGGGTAGCGAGCGCTTGCACGTTGTGGGGACGGGGAGCTGTCGGTTGAATGCCCCGCACCCTTCCCGACCTTCGCAAGTTAGCATCGCTCCTCGTTAGGACCCTGGCTTTCCCTCGCGTCCCTTCTCAGTTTCTTCGTGTTTCTTTTCCCCGCTTTTCAGCATCTGCTAATCGATGGCAAGCTGTGCTTTGAAGTTTTGTTTGTTTATTTTCCATGAGAACGTAGGGGCGGGAACACAGCGAGCCGGCCAATTGGCTTGCAGATTTCGGTGCGTGCGGACGTGTGTGAGGCCAGCCAGGGAAGTTGTCTACAAGCGAGCCTAGGCTGGTGTCCGACGCGTAGATAGCCGCGACGGCGGCCCCGAAGACGCGTGTCCCAAGTTCGCCCGTATCTGCAGCACCCAATCAGCCCCGCGAGCATCCACAGCCCGACACTCCGTGCGACCTGACCTAACCATCCCGCAGCTAAGCCACCGTTTCTCCCAACTCGATTCTACTATTTTTCTTTGTCCCGCTCCTGTTTCTCCTCCTATTCTTTTGTACAGTATTGCTGTGATCTTGTAAAGCTGTTTGTAGTTCTCGCCCTGAATACTGAAAGCTTATGTAATTTTTGTCATTGTGGCCCATACTAAGCTACAGCAGTTAAGGTGAGAAAAAATAATGCATAAGAAATTTATAATTTAGATTTCAATGGTAAGGGTCACGGCATCGCGACAGGGCCCCGCAAACAGAAGACAGTTTTTTGCAGAGGTGTTCGACGTGGACATCCCAGTTTAAATGACACGAAAAATACACTCCAAGGATCTTGTGCTTTTCAACAATTTCTATTTGTTGGTTTTCAAAGTTGAGCATGCAGCTGAGTGTTATCGCTTTGTTTCTTGTGCGAAATTTTATAGCCTTGGACTTTGTAGGATTTATCTTTAATTTTTTCATCATCGACCACCTAGATAATTTATTGAGTGTGTTATTACATTTCACAATTAAATCGTTAAGGTTAGGGCCTGAAAGAATTATTGTGCTATCATCGGCGTATATTACAAAATTAATGGAAGGGTCTATACTAACAATATCATTTATGTACGCATTAAACAAAAGAGGTCCCAGTACGCTTCCTTGTGGGACACCACAACTGATAGGCAAAAGGGAAGAAAATTCACCATATACAGTCACCGACTGACTTCACTTTTGGAGGTAGCTTTCAAGCACACTGAGTGGTTTACCACGGATACCGTACATTTGAAGTTTGCTAGCAAGAATCGTATGGTTTAAGCAATCAAACGCCTCACTGAAATCAAGAAAAAGGCACATCGTATACAAGTTCGCATTAATGTTGCACAAAATAATTTCTTTCATTGTTAGTAAGGCTGTTTCTGTGGATTTACTAGTTCTGAAACCATATTGTGACTAAGTTATTACTCTATGTTTGTCGAAAAACTTTGTGATTCTTGACGAAATAACCTTTTCCAGTCCCTGGGAAAACACAGGGAGTACTGAAAGGGGCCTGTAATTTGTTGGTGCATTTCGGTCGCCCCCTTTATAGATTACAGACACTTTTGCCGTTTTCATTCCGTTTGGGAAAACCCCGCATTCCAGTGCAAGATTATAGATGTGAGAAAGCAAGGGTCAAATTGTGGGTAAGACATATTTCAGTGGTTTCATCTGCATGGTATTGATATCTAAAGCTTTGCTGTTACTAATTCCCATGTACACGTTATAAACCCCATTTTCATCAGTAGGCTCGAAAAATATAGTGTCGCTAACCTGGCTTGAGCAAGCGGCGATATCAGTGTCCGTAGGATCTTGAGATCAATAAATGCTATTGAGAAAATATTTTTAGAATATTCTGCGAGTGCTCTTCCTTTTATTTCCTTGCCACTTAATAGCACCGGGTGATTCGAAAGAGATGTGGGGCATGGTTAATAAGCTTGTTGGTAGAATTCAGAAAGATAAGCACCTTCGGCGAAATATTAGTAAAGATATCGAGTAAAATTTGAACCCGCATTTAAGTGACGTTGGGTAGTCTTGAAATTAATTAACTGCATTCTCTTGCTTCTACTCTCCAAATTAATAAATCTGCCGGCCTTGATGAAAACACGGTGAGACTAATCAAGGAAGATTTTGATATATTAGGTTCAATCTCTTTAAAACTGAGTCATTCCTTACATTCTTCAGTGTACCTGGCTGACTTAGTCAAATTGTTTCCATATTTAAATTTTCTGACAGCTCCGATCCATCTAATTATCGACCGATTTCAATATTAAGTGCAAAAAATATAATCTTCGTGGAGATAATTGCTAAAAGGCAAAAACGTTATCTCGATAAACTTAACGTTCTGTGCCCCCTCAATGTGGATTTAGAGCAAAACATTCCACATCGACGGCTGTATTATTGTGTCGTGAAGTTGACCGGAACGACGAACGGCACAGTCAGGGAACAACCACTGGCCAGGTTTATTACGGTCCGTGCATATATAGGGCCGTGGGGAGAGAAGGCAGGCTGAAGAAGAGAGGAGGCAGTGCAGCACGTTGCACATGAGCTGGTTATAACAAAGAGGCACCGGCACTGATATGATACATCCCCCTCCCTTTAACAATAAGAATCAGCCGTTAGTGATTTGTTGAAATTTCTTGTCGTAGCCTAAACGCATGGGTTGCTTTGTGGGTCGCGTGGACCGCCTTGACAGGGGAGGCTGTGCCGTCGGAGAAGTGGCTGTAGGATTCTGAGGTGATGAGGTGATACGCTGATGCTGGGCTCCGGTCGGTAGGTCGTCAACAGAGTCACTGCCGTCTGATGAGCATGAAGCGAATCGCTCCCTTGTTGCGAGCAAATGCTGCCGGTTGCGCCTCAAGAGGCTTTCGCCGGTTTGAACGTGATATAATCGCGGTCCGGCAGGTGATATCAATTTAGCTTTTCTTTCCCATGAGGACCCTTTCCGTACGACATCACCCTCTGCAAGGGCTGGCAGGTTCCGGCTGTTCTAGCTCGACTGCATATGCTTGCTGACCTGGGTGATCGGCTGAGGGCGGAAGTCGGGCAATGGGGTGCGAAGACTCCTTCCTTGAAGAAGCTGTGCAGGCGACCAGCCGTCTTTCAATGAACTCGTCCTGTAATATAATACACCAAGCCAAAAATCTTCATTTCTTTCGCTTGTCTTCTTAAGAACCCTTTTGATCACCTGTACGCCCTTTTCAGCAAGACCGTTTGAGCACGCAAACTGTGGGCTGGATGTAGTGTGATTAAAGTCATACAGTTTCGAAAAACTTGCAAACTCGCGGCTAGAAAATTGATTTTCATTATCGGTGCAAAGTTCAACTGGGATGCCATATCTTGAAGATATTGCACTGAGCTTTTCAACGACTGTGCTCGCACTCAGATCAGAGCGCTTCTCTACATTCGAGAAATCTGACATTGCGTCATAAGCGCACAAGTAGTAATTTCCCCCGTACCAACACCAACACGCTGCCAAGCTTGATTTGGCGTTGAACGAAGCATTAGTGGTTCTGCTGGCTGACTGTAAGCGTACTTCTTGCAGATTCCGCATTTTTGATTCAATGATTCTATTTCAGAGTTCATCCCAGGCCCGTAAACCAGTTGCCTAGCACTTGCTTTGTTCTTGGCTATACCGAGGTGCCCTGCATGAATGCGCTGCAATATCTCGGCATGCATGCTTGTGGGAATTATGACCCTGGTGCCCTTCATGAGTACGCCGTTCACAACTTATAGCTCCGGCGCGATAGGCTCAAAACAGCCGTCTATAGGCCCGCCTGTCGAAATGCGCTCTATCACACCCTGCAGATAGGGATCCGCCGATGTCTCGCGCACAAGGCGCGGCTTTGTTCTTTCACTCACGGTTGACGATAGTATATTGATGGCGTGCACTTCGACATCATCCGTATCCACAGCGACGACATCAGCAGGGAGTGGCGACCTTGACAGCACATCGGCGACCACCATCTGTTGCCAGGAACATACGTTTACACGTAGTTGTACCTCAAAAGCCACAAAAAAAAAAAACGCTGCACTCTAGGCGGCATGTCCCCATTCGCTTTCTCAGCGATATCCATCAGCGGCCGGTGGTCACTTTCGAAAGATATCGGGTGGCCATACACAAAATGATGGAATTTTTCGCAACCAAAGACAAGGGGAAGTACTTCTTTCTCGATTTGCAAATATCGTTGCTCGGCTTCTGTCAGGACTCGAGATGCATATGCTACCGGTCTGAAAGTAGCACCATGACGCTGCATCAGGGCAGATTCCATGTCAGCTTGTGATGAATCTGACGTCACTTTCGTTTCCTTTGTTGGGTCAAATATTGCCAGAAGAAATGCTTCGGTCAATGCTTTGACTATGACTATGATATGACTAAAGAAGGCGTTATTTATCATATCCCTCTGAGCTGTGGTCAAGTCTATAACGGTCAGACCAGTCGCTGTCTAAACGACAGATGGAGGGAGCACGCCAATTCACTAGATAAAGGCTACGGCTCGAACCTCCCACCCCATTGCAAGGACTGCAAATGTCTACCGCTGCTGAAAAGCACCTCGGTAATCGGGAGGCATAAAGGTAGGCTCGAACGTGAGCTGTTTGAAGCCGCTAAGATCACTCAGAACGATCTATGCATCAGCACGCCCTCAGTGCACACGACTCCAAAAGAACATCGATTTTTGTTATCATAATGTGTATAATCTTAACTATTTTGAACCATGTATGCCTTCACCACCTTCTGCACACTCGCCTCAGGGTTTAACAACAGCAAGTTTAGGAGACAAGAGGTTTAGCGCATGCGCAGCGGCCCCGCTAGGTTCCCTTCCCGCACTTCAATAAAGTTTTGAGGAAAACACAGCGCATTCCTAAGACACGGACAAAGAAAGGCAAGACGATACAGCGCTGACTTCAACTGATTATTTTATTGTGGAGCAACATATATATACGTTGGAAAAGTGGGCGGGAAGACATGAGTAACATCTGCTGTGTTTGCACGCGACCGAAAGATAACAAACTGCAATTGAAAATAACATGAGGGCAAGAGTGACCCTTTTCCAACGTATATATATGTTGCTCCACAATAAAATAATCAGTTGAAGTCAGCGCTGTATCGTCTTGCCTTTCTTTGTCCGTGTCTTAGGAGTGCGCTGGGTTTTCCTCAAGATGAACTACCAACTAGCCCGCTCTTCCACCCTTGCAAGCTTCAATAAAGCATTTGTTGAAAGTTAGCGCTTGCCCCGTCCACGTCTCCACTTTGTCTTTGTTTTTTTGCGCTCTAACTTCCTCATCATTCTCTGCACCGCTTGTTTATCTTTCGGTTTTGCATTTCTAGGAGGCTCTTCACGAGAGTCTGGTTTGGTCTTCTGCCTCTGCTCCTAATAATGTTGCCCAAGAATGCAGTTTCTTCCTCGTTGAAGGTCAGTCCTGGCCATTCAGTCACGCTTTGGACGTTATGCAGCCGTTCGTCATGCTCTGCCCTAGTTGTACCCCAAATTAAAACATCGTCGACATACACTCGCACACCAGGGAGGCCATCAAATGTTTCATTCAGGGCTTTCTGGAACTCGTTAAAACAGATGCTTGGGCAAGTTGGTAACTACTTTTCACCGGAACAGCGCGCACTAAGGCACGGACACGAATTTCTCAAGAATTTGCCACATCCTGAAGGCTGAATGAAGCAGACAAGCTCGGTTTTACAGGCGCAGTCTTTTTCTTCTGCTGCAAAGAACCGAAGCCCCACCACATAGAAAGAAGAAATGGAAATAGTTTTCTTATTTAGCGAACACTACAGCTGACTTCCTATGGCACCATACCCTTTTCCAGCTCCGGGCATCACCGGCCAGAAAGAAGCACTCGACAGAGAATGTCATCCACACCGCAGGGAATGTGTCGGTGCCTACGGAAGTGCGTCGTGTTCTCTCCCAGGGGCCGAAGTACGCCACGGAACCCAAAAGGTCGCCCGCAGAACTTTTGAGCATGGTGAGGCAGGTGTCCAGGTTGGCACCGGTGGCAGAATCCGATAGGTGCGTGTCTGAAGGAGTTGATGCGCTTCTGCGTTGCAAGGCCCCAGTGAACACCGTCTCGGTTCGTCAAACTGTCTCGTATTTGAAGGGAAATTCGCTGCGTTTCCTTCCAGCCGACAAGGAAGGGGGATTCCTAGTGCTACCCTCTCAATTGTACGTCAAGAAGGGTAGGGAAGCTATTCTGTCTTCGTTTTCTGTGGCCAAGAACCTTAACCTGAAAAGAATTAAAGCTAAGGCCAAGAGAGTGCGGAAAAAAACTTAACCTTGAACTGTTAACGAAAAGAGCCGATAAAAGTGAAGGCTTTAGTTTACAAGTGTTTTTTAGCGCAAAAACCCACAAACCAGAGTGTCCGTTTCGTGTGATCGTATCTGAGAGAGGCACATGGCAGAAAACTGTAGCAGTTTTTCTAAAGAAGATCTTAAATTCACCCACGTTGGACGATCCTTTCCAGGTAAAAAATTCGCAGGATGTAATCCAGTTTTTAGAAACTAACAAGAACAAGGGACTGATGGCCTGCTCTTTTGACGTCAAGGACCTATATTATTCACTACCACATGACGAGCTTTTCGCGTGCTTAGAAGAATGTATTGACCAGCAAGGAGTAATTGAATTCTAAAACAAGAGCGGCATATCCGCCGAGGGCTTTTTAGAACTACTTCAAGTGTATTTAACTTCTACCTTCATTTCCTGGGAAAGTGAGTTTTACCTGCAAAAACGAGGACTTTGCATCGGGTCATGCATAGCTCCCGTGCTTAGTGACTTGTTAGCACAAAAGGTTAGAAGGCTTCAAGAAAAATTGAAAGGGTCAAAGGTTGTACAATGTTTTCGCTATGTTGATGACTTTCTTGTTCTTATAGACTCTAATGTGGAAGAATTTGACGCAGTCTTTACGCAGATCAAAGCTAACTTTGTTGAGTGCCTTCATCCCCTCATACTAACTACTGAAGTGCCAGAAAACAATGTCATCCAATTTTTAGACCTCAAACTCAGATTAATGTGCCATCACATGTGTTGGTCTTACCAGCCACGAAGCAGAAAGCCATTGCTCTCTTTTACGTCATCTCATTCTAAGCTGGTAAAACGTGCCGTGGCGAAGTCATGCTATCACAACGCGCTTAACAAATCTTGCATGCACTCCATACAAGATAGTTTCCGTCTCCAAACTGATCGGCTCGTTAAGGCTGGTTATCCCAAGCAGCTACTAGTATCAGTGTCCGAATCTATTCTCAGTAGCTTGAGCAAAAATGGAAAAGGGGAGCAGGCAGATTCAGTGACGCGGAAGGGAAAAGAAAAAACTACTGTTGTGCCTTACATTCATCATTTCTCCTACAGACTAAAGAAGATAGCGAATAGAGCACGTGTTAAGGTTATGGTTTCGGCTCCGGATAAGCTTGGGAAGATGTGCAAAATGGTTAAAGGGAGACTGAAGCACTTTTTGTGAAAATCGGGCTGGCAGCGGCATCCTATAGTTTTTCATGCTGTATACTGGAATATCGCATCCAAATAAGGCAAAAACAAGCGCGAATTGCCTTTTTTAGCCGAAATATGCGGCCTGTGCCGCGGAGCACGCCGCGCGGCGCGCCGCCGCCCGTGATTGGTCAAGAGAGGTCGTGACGTCACTTTGAGGACTGGAGAAGCTGCCGATGCGGATCCGGCGCTGCGTTGAGGGCAGATCGCAGCTTTCCGTGTCGTTGTAAAAGCGAATACGGCGACTATTTTTTTTTTACTGACCACCGAAGAAAAGGATACTACAGTTTGCTCATTCCACGTATCGCCTGAAACCAAAAAAGACGCAAGCACAAGCCTAGCACAAGCATACACCAGCGTCAAAGACGCGATATAGACCATGTGTAAAAGGTGCCAGCACAACATCGGCTCGTATTCTCGGAAAAGGAAGGGGTGCGAACAATACTCAAGTCAATTACCACCACCGGACGCCTCCTGGCTCGCCCAGAAGAGCGTCATCCTAAAGAAAAGGCCCAAAGCACTGTGTAAATCCTGTTCTCAGTACCCGGCGTTGCAGGTTGGGGCAAGAAAGTATTTCAAGTGAACGATGAAGGAGCACAAAGTTGGTGTCAAAATTAGCGAAGCGCAGTGGCCAAGCACTGCGAGGCATGTGACCACCAGATAGTGACGCAATCATGGTGCGCTGGAAACCAAGCCAAATACGGGCACAAATACGCTTCACTCCTGGCGCGTTCAGCAGATGCCAGAAAATATTAATCGCTGCCTCGGAAACGTTCGCCCTTCCTAGATTTGCAGTTTAGGTTCAGTGAAGTAGTTGCCAACTATATGTGTGTTTAAAAGCCAAGCTAGCTGCAACTCGCCCGCTGCCACAACTTGATGAAGAAACCGAGTAAGGTTGCGGTGTTCTTGTGCAAAAACTCGGTTGGCATTCATTTCTCTCATAAATTTACATCCGAAATCAACGTCGAACGCTTTAATATTAATTGCTTAGCTAGGATTAAACGAGATGCCGCATATGAAGAGCTTCAATGCTTGCTTGCTTTGCTTTATTGTGCTTTGCTCTGCTTGCTTGCTTGCTTGGACACGTCGGACCGAGTATAAAATCACTAACCGAGCCTTGCTGAGCACGTCTCAGGTGGTCTGGCCGCACCTAAGCTGAGGAGAGCGACACATGCTTAAGCCTCTATAAGGTTTCTTCAGGGGCTAAGTGAGCATGTTTCTACTTTTAAAAGAGGCGCTTCTTCGGAATGGTGACACGCCTCTTATGCGCGAGGAAATCGATGGAACTGTGTCATGGTTCAGCCGCGCCTTTTCGACAGAAATATCCAGAGATCACACTATAGGACAAGCTCTGCCTGTAGCCGCTCTTACGAAAGTGTTTCGAGCAGGGTAAGCTTCCGTTAGTCGGCTTGAATTCTTCGTCACAGCAGCGAGCGGTTGCGCTGCGAGCTTGTGGTCTTGCGGAAAACAGTGGAAGACGACAGAGTCGCGGCCGTAGTTGTTCGTGGACACGAACGCAGAGTAGTACCTGTTGAATCTGATTGTCAAGGTCGGCTTACACGTTTTGTACGTCGCAACGCACGCAGTACGAGGAACAACGCATGCAGCACGAGAAACAACGCGCGCTGAAAGCGCGCTCGGGAGCGCCGAAGCATCCCCGGCTCCTCAAGATGACGTCACGCTGGCCGACATGGACGAGATTTCCCTCTCCGCTGTTCCCCTCTCCTGCGCTCGCGCGGGGCGCGGGAAATTCAAAACATCGCGTTTTTAATTGGTGATTGCGCCACTGTTTTAGCCATAATCGAAAAAATAATTTCACAGACGTGATCAGCAATGACACTACTTCCAAACCCTAGAAGGTTAGCTGATTCGAAAACCGCCTCAGTATCCCTTTAACTCTGATTTCGTTCCCACAGAATGCGACATCAAGCATGAAAATCGATTCGTGTCATGTGAAGAAGGTGTAGTGTATGCCATTCCCTTGTCATGCGGCAAGCTATATGTGGGTCAGACGGGGAGATGCCTCAATGAACGCCTGAAGGAGCACAATAATAACGTGCATAACACAGTAAAATGGCATCTCGGGATCCATAGTAGAGACTGTGAAAGCAAAACTTGCCACCCTGACTTCACTCGCACAGAAATTTTAAGTAAACACAGTGACCAATTAACACGCGAAATAATCGAAGCAGCGCACATCGCCTGGTCTAAAGACGCATGCGTCAGTAGCCCATCTTTATCGATCGGTTCTAAAGAATTGGCATTTTTAACGAAGGGAAAATGATAATGTTGTTATCGTCCGTGTTCAGTGCGACATGCATGAATTGACTATGAATCTATGAATGGATGGTTTGTTTTCCTTGTGTTGTTGGAACTGTATATATGCCTCGTTCCAAACAATAAACACCAGTTGAAAGTCAGCGCTCGTGTGTGTCGTGTCTCCCTTCGTGTCCGTGTCTTAGTGCGCGCTGTTTCGGTGAAAACTTTCTGGAACACTTCGCTGGCTCAGGCTATGCCGAACGGAACGCGTAGAAAACAATAACGACCAAAGGGCGTTGCAAACGTGCATATTTTTGACCAGTCCTCATCCTGCAGAATTTGGTGAAACACCGCATTCGCATTCAGACGGGAGAAAAATTTCGCGCCTGCCAGCTCCGCCTCAATGTCCTCTCGACGAGGCATCTGATAGTGCTCCCGTTTTAGACTCGTTATTCTTCCTTTTTTTTCGCACAATGCGCAATGGGCTTGCCCAGTCTGTTAGGCTGCTCATTTTCCGTACGATGCCTTCTTGTTCCATCCGGTCCAATTCGTCACGCAGCGGCTGCTGAGGAGACAGCGGCACCCTCCGCGCCGGCTGGACGACGGGGACGGAGTCTTCGCGGAGCGTTATTTTGTGTTTTCGCTGAACGCGTCCAGTGCCTTCGAAGAGTCCAGAAAAATGTTGGAGTACGCCTTCTACTGTGGTCGAAACCGCTTCTATCGCTCGTTGGATCAGGCCCAATCACTCGCTCGTTTCGATAACGAAAATGGCTTGGTGGTCCTTTCTTACCACAAAAAAGTCAGCGGCCACCTCTCCAACTAGTACGTTTGTTGCAACCACGCCGCAATGCTTGATGAGCCCACCGTTATAAGAACAGAGTGTGGTATTACTGGGTTCCAATGCAGCCATACGCAACTTGCTGTACACCGACAAGGGTATGATGTTAGCTTGTGAGCCAGTGTCAACTTTAAACACCACTTCTCGGCTGCCCATCTTCGCCTTGATGCGCCAGTCGCGGTTGCTGTCGACTGTTAGCACTTCGAAGTTGTCGTCTTGCTGAATCTCGTTTACACCCGCAGTTCTGCAGCAAGACGCGAAGTGGTTCAGCCCATAGCACGACTAGCATGTTTTTCCATATGCTGCGCAACGGCGAGGGGCGTGTACTCAGCCGCAGTGAGTGCACCGGCTGTCTCGTTGAGGACGTCTCGGTGCTTTCGACGTATGCATGCTCAAGCTAACCGCATCCACGTCCGTCTCTTCTTTTCTTGCGTTTCAAACTTCGTTTTGACGGGCTGAAGTCTCTGCCGTCTTGCATAAAGCAACAGCTTTTTCAAGCGTCAACTTTTTGTACCTTAGCATTTTCTCCCGAAGATTGGGCGAGTTCGTGCCAAAAACGTCGATCATTCTGCCAAAGTTGCAATGCCTGGCTTGTTTCTCGAGATCCCGAAGAAGGTGCTCAGAGGGCTCCCCTTTATCTCGGATGCGAGTGCGAAATATGTACCGTTCGTGAACGTCGTTTTGCTGCTCGACGCAGTACGACTCGAACTTTGCGACCACTGTATCATAGTCCTCTTTTCTTTACCCTGTGGCAAAAGTGAAGTTATTGAAGACCTCTAACACGTCTTCACCCGCCAAGCTTAGAAGTTGTGCAGTTTTCATGGCACTGGATCTTGGCTTTTCACTGAACGCCGTTGCTTGCCAAAATATTTCAAACTTCTGCTTAAATAGGGTCCAGTTCTTACCGCCGTCTCCGGTGATGCGCAGTTCTTCCGGTTGTCTGATGCTATCCATTCTTGCTGCTTGTAGTCGGCAACCACCACCGCTGCTCTCGGACGAGGGTTGCTACCCCACTTCTGACCCCCATGTTTCGTGAAGCTGACCGGAATGACGAACGGCACAGTCAGGGAACAACTGGCAAGGTCCGTGCATATATAGGGCCGTGGGGAGAGAAGGCAGGGTGAAGAAGAGGAGGCAGTGCAGCACGTTGCCCATGAGCTGGTTATAACAAACAGGCCCCGGCACTGATATGATACAATTATCACTTTAATAGATAACTATGCCTTACAGATTCAAAAGGTGGCATGTGCAATTTTTTTAGACTTAACAAAACCATTTTATACTGTGGATCACCCTATACTGATGAGTAAATTAGTCATAAGTCGTTCGTTGTAAAGCGTTCGAGCCAATCACAAGTTACATGGAGGCACGCAAACATGTAGTAATAATGGGCGAATTCATGTCTTCTAAAAAGCTATTACTAGGAAAAGTTCCTCGGGTATCTGTATTGGGTCTCTTATTGTTTTCATTACATGTGAATGACCTGTCAATAAAGTTACAGTCTAGGGAATTCGTAACGCATGCTGATGGTACTTTCATTTTATTAACAGCAGAAAACCTGACAGAATATCAAGCTATGGCTAACATCGAGCTCCATAAAATTGCTAGTTAGTTTTTGGCAAACAAGCTTAACGTTAGTGCTAGGAAAACTAAATATGTCATTTTTCATTCTCCGCAAAAAAAGAAATCTGTACGGACAGATTTCGAATAATTATTTATCGCATTTATCGCATTATTTATCTCAATTAAACACTTTGCAGTAATTTTTGGATAAGAATTTGAATTGGCAGAAATAAATCACTTTTGTTTGGAAGAGGATGGCATCTGGACGCTATGCCTTGTCGCAAGCACAGAACTATTTGGAAATCGATATAATGCGCATTGTTTATTTCGCTTTAAATCACAGGTATTTTCTTTACTGTGTCGAAACTTGAAGATTTACGTACAAAACATATATTTATCCGATAATAATGACACGCAGTTAGGATAATTACTTATTCTTACAGTTTCCCAAGGGAGACACTGTGTTCTCAGCTGCAATTTTTTCCGTTCGTCCAACTACGCGACCTAAGGATAGCAGAGAGTCTGTACAATGCCTTAATGCTTAACCATCAACTTCTAGCTACACTGTTTCACGCTTTAGCTCACAACACCGGAAATTCCACATTATGTAAATGAAATCTTCCCCTCAGTGATAATATTTATGGTGAACGAGTAATATAATTCACTGGCGCGAAAATATGGAACAATATACCGTTCACTCTAATATGCTCCCCCAACTTTTCAAACAGCTGAAAGAATTCTACCTGCATCAACTCTCTCTGGCATGATTTTCTTCTTTGAACCACGCATAACAGTTGGCATGCTTATTATAGTTTGCTTTTTCTTTTTCTTTTAGTTCCAATGTCACGGAGAACGTTTTCCCTGCGGAATTGGAGGACGCTGTACGCTCTTTCTCAGCGCTTGGTTTTCTTCTCACACGCTAATGAAAATTTTACTGCGAGATTAATGTTTGAGGTTGCTTGTCTGGAATTTCTGCCATTTTTGCTTTTGAATTTAGCATAGTTATGTAGATTAAGTTTTGTTCTTTTTGGGCAAAAGGTGCACTCTCCATCTTTTCCGTTAAATCTGCTCATTCCCATCTTATCTGCCACTTTGGGTCATTGTCATCTGCTATGCCACTGATGGGCATGTCACTAGCCTTTGGGTATAGGTCAGCTAAGTGTTCACTAATTTTTTAACGATTTAATCAGAATAAAGCTGTGCACGCATCTGCACACACTTCCCTCGGTTTTTTTACCCTGTGTAGCGCATTGTCGTTCCTCCTCTTTCTGCATATCGACACAACGGGGGGTGTCATCTATGTTTGAAATACGCGAGCTACATCGCACAAGGAGCGTATCTCTGTTTCGAGAACGCCCCAACATTCACCACACTCGTTTGTGAGATGTTGAAATAATGCGCTTCCACTCGCGAAATATCACCGTTTTAGCGCACAGTTTCGCCGCGAACTGCGGCAAAAAGTCCTGCGACAGCGGCATATTTGAAACAGACCACTGTGTTTTTTTTGTACAACACAGCTTCAGCTGTCCAGACATTGAGATCAGATGCGGCCCAGTCAACGACAGACGAAGACACGGTCATACATCTCTCGGTCAAGGTCGACTCGCAGCCCGTTCCCGACGTCAGGGCCGGTGAGCCTGCTGACGATTACACAGTCGTGCAGACTAATGTGAGCGTCATGAACGGCCAAGCTGTGAGGAATGACAGCGCCGAAGCGAGCAGGAACGTTCCCGAAGTGCCGGTAGTGGGTGAACTGCAGAACGGCCGGGAAAATCCTAAGCCCGACTCGAGACCTGAGCCGCCGCCCGCGGTTTTCGCGAACAACGTCTGTTTCCGCCTGATCCGCGGAGAGAAGGGCGCTGCGAGCGTTGTGCCCTGCGAATCGTCAACATGGACGACGGCCAGGCCAACGTTCGAAGCTCGCCACCGGGAACCGCACGTAAGTCACCAAGACCGACATGTAGATGTGCTGGCGTGGGTTTACGCAGGGACCGGCGCTAATTGCACAGAAGTCCGGAAAGAAATAGAGATAGATCATTCAATTTCAATTGATTTATTTCCCCATGTAGACTTGGTGAGAGTCGAGGGAAAAAGCCCGAAATTGTGGCTTGACATGCCGCTCTGCCCCTATATTGCAGGGCAGCAGGTAACATGCAAATTTCCTACACAAGTAACATCGCAAAATGCAAACAATGGTTGTCAAAAACGGTTCACGCATCATTAGAAAACACAATAAGGAACAATAAGAAACAATAACGGAAACAATAAGGAAACATTTCATAGAAAAACAGGAATTTGGTTATTCAAATCAGGTCAACACTTTGTGGAAGGAAAGAGATAAAGAAGCAGTGAAAGCATGGTGAAATCTAAAAAGTAGCACATACATCCTGTATATCTTTGCGGCATGCTCGTGATAGGTCACCTTTTGCAGCATGAAACATATTTAAAATACGGGGCAACGTGTTTGCTAGGCCATATGTACCATATATTGTGCGGCATGTTTGAATATGCCATAGTTCGCTGTGTCTGCTAGGGTAAACTCGTACATCTAGTGAAAGGTGTGCTGTGTCACGCAAGTAACTCACATTTTCTTTTATGTCCTTTTTATATCTTTCAGGCAGCTTAACATACATTTCAGACAGTTTTACGGCATTGGTTTGGTTTGGTTTATGGGGTTTAACGTCCCAAAGCGACTGAGGCTATGAGAGACGCCGTAGTAGAGGGCTCCGGAAATTTCGACCACCTGGGGTTCTTTAACGTGCACTGACATCGCACAGTACACGGGCCTCGAATTTCTCCTCCAAAGAAATTCAACCGCCGCGGCCGGGATCGAACCCGCGTCTTTCGGGCCAGCAGCCGAGCACCATAGCCACTGAGCCACCACGGCGGCTTTTTTACGGCATTGAACTGGCGGATTAAATTGCTTGTGTTTATATAAGAACCGACATTTAGTATTGCACGTAGAGCCTTCTTCTGTAAAACGTAAATCCTATTTATATTTGTACCTCTAGTTGTTCGCCAAAGTAAGTGCTCATAGTTTACTTCGGACATAAAGAGCGAATTATACAGATGTAAGTGACGGTGCCTGTTAATGACACCTGTGACACGCGAAAGCTTACTGATGACAGCGTTACAATGATTGTCCCAGCTTAGTTTTTCTGTTGAAATGTACCCCTAAATCTTAATATTGTCTACAGCCTCTATCGTTTCCAAATCTAGCTTAAGATCGCATGGTAGAATAACGTTTTTATTTTTTTGGTTTGAATATATCTAATAGCCTTAGTTTTAGTTACATTAATTTTCAATGGATTACTAAGGGACCATTGATGGAGTGTATTTAGTGTCCTATTTGTCTTGTTTACCAGGTGTTCACATGCGCTTGATGAGAAGAACAGTGAGACGTGATCTGCATACATAATAGACTTCGCATGCAGGCATTGATTAACGATATCATTCATATATAAGTCCAAGGATACTTCCCTGAGGTACGCCAGCAGTTGCTTTTTTTACTGAGGATCGATAGCTATTAATACTAACAAACTGAAAGCGGTGTGCAAGATATGATGCAAGAAGCGTATGAAAACGACCCCTGAAGCCTTTGCCGAAGAGTTTCGCCAGAAGTATATTTTGTCTAATGTGGTCGCAATCCTGCGAAAAATCTATAAAAGCACCAAACACAAGTTTCTTTTCCTCGAAACATTTAAAATATACTCTTTTTGCTTTAGTAATGCTGTCTCCATAGATTTATGTTTGATAAAACCAAACTTCGAATCTATTATTATTTGGTGTTTGTCACAATGGCATGATATTCGCATGTCGATAATTTTTTCCAGTCCTTTGGAATAGATTGGCTGCATGGAAACTGGCCTATAATTTAAAACGCAAAGCTTCTCGCCCTTCTTATACAAAGTGTCACTTTCGCAATTCACGTGCGCCGTGGGAACACTCCCTATGCAAAGCTTAAAATAAATATATGTGCTGAAATTGGGGCTAGAATATCTAACATATCCTTCACAGGCCATATCTGCAAATCATCCGCATCGTGTCATCTGCTGTTCTTCATGTTGATGAGTTCACTGAATACTTCAGAAGATGTAGTTGTACTTAGATGCATAGAATCGCTACTTTGCCTGATGCAAGCATCACATGACATGTTTTTCGAACTTTGGTACTCTCGGGTGACGAAATATTTGTTAAACACCTCTGCTAGCTCCTGCCCATTTACACTTTGTCCTTGAATAAGTACTTCTTGAGGAGAGCTAGTCTCCGGTGTGCGTAAAACAATGTGGTTAATCTGGTTCAATAACATACCAGAATCACAGCGGCATCACCAGATTAAGTCATTTCTATCGTCTTTATCTATGTGAAGTGTGTAGCATGTTTTTAGTCTTTCCTAATTTATGTTTTTTTTATGACTACTGTTTATGTCTATTCTCATTCGTTTTCTAAACTTGCTGTCTGTTGAGTGACTGCTCAAAGGTTGCTAATACTTGTGAGTTCCTTTATTTATTTATTTTTTTTCTTGACCTGTCAAACACTTATGCCACAAAGGTATCTGTATGTCTGCCAATTTGTAAGGGGGCAGGACCTGCGTCAAGTCGTTGCCACGGCTTTTTGTCCTGTCTCCTCCTCTGAAAAAGGAAATAAAAGGAATTGAATTGAATGATTCGAATTTGTCGTAGTAATACGAATCCCTAGCGCGCCTTAACTTTTTGTTGAGCTCATTTGTGAGGACTTTGTATTTTGCTAATAGTTCGAGATCGCGTGTATTAATGAAGTCTTTGTACATTTTTCTTTAGATTGTACCTCCTTGTGCAATTGTGAGGTCATCTTGCACCCTTTCCGAGGTGCTACGTGCGCCTTGTAAAGCGCATCAAATTTATCCAGAAAGCTATCATAAGTGGCTCCCACGTCTGTCATGGAGAGCACGCCCGACCAGGTTATATCTGAAACGGCCTGTCTTGAAAAAGCAAGGTTTTTCTCAGGCATCACTTGATGAAAGCAAGCACGTGCTGGTTTTTTCTTCATACCTGGTTTCACCCGTAGCAGTATAGGGAAACGGTCAATAAGGTCGCAACGAAAGATAGCGGACACAATGCTCTTTTCATCAAAATTAGTTATGAAAAGGTCAGTGAGTGATTCTGTATGCATAGTAACTCTCGTAGGCGTACGAGTTGTGTTAATGCAGCCATTCGCGGAGAGCAGCAAAATAAAACGTTTTGCTGTGCTCTTATCAAAAGCAGGTTTACATTAAAATCGTCGCCTAGAATGACACTGAACCTTTCAGGATACACAAAAATAAAAAATATGTCAACGAAAGAAAAAAATTCTGCAGTGCGGCCATCAGGAGGGCGGTAACAAACAACAATAATTGTACGCTCAAAATTTAAGCACACGATTTCGTTGTCAGAAGTAACACAAGATCTCGGGAGAAGGTCACAATTTATACACTTTTTTCTAAAGCACAAATACCGCCACCACGATTTAAGGATCTGGTCATGAAGTACGAGTTGTACCCGGGCATATTAATTACTTCATCAGAGGAGTACCAGGTTTCCGTAATCATAAGCACTTAAACAGGTGCTCAGGATCAGCAGTTTTATTCACGACAGATAGCACATTCACATGGAGACAACGAAAAGTCGTGTTTGTTAATATGTCATTACATTTTACTTTATTCATGATGACTTTATTGTAAGCTTCTAGACCATCATATTCGTTGATAAGGCTGCGCACGTCTAGATTAATCAACGTTTCCGGCACGTTGGCCGAGTGGCCCGTGGTTCCATACTGTGCTCTACTTCGCTTTCTTTGTTTTTTTATTTTAGTTCAACGATGTCGTTGTTATCATTGTCCCAGCCGAAAAGACAACCATTAATTAGGACTTTATCATGCGTCAACCTCCCTTTCTTTTCCTGTCTCGATTTGATTTGGTTCGATCCCACAGCTTTTTCCTTACCTCTCGGACACTGTGAAAAATATTCGCTAATTGAATACGTATAGCCTTTAAGTTTGGAACACCGCTTTAAAATGTTCACTTTATTACGGTAGTCTACTAACCTAAAGATCAAAGGTCTATCTTGGCCTTCACTGTCTGCCTTTCATCTACCGAGTCGATGTATCCTTTCAATGCTTGATACCGTCACGTTTAGCTTATCTTAAAGAGTATCTTTTGTTACTAATGTATGAAGTTGTTTGCCAGACTCTTCTTCTTCTTTTTTCTGAATCATCAATTTTTTTTGTCATTACTGACAGCTGCTGCTCCAGTCCAGTTACTTTTTCTACACATTCCATGACATTTTCCTGAAGGCTTCCTATTTTTCCAGCTCCTTCTCAATAACGTTGAGCTTCGGGTTGTTTACATTTTTTTCCTCTCTTTATTTCCTGTATGCCTCCCGTAATCAACTTCCACTGCTCCGAAATCGAATTATCACTGCTCCGAAATCGAATTATCTGGTCCGGGGTTCGCCTCGATGTCGCCCCCAGGAGCAACAAGAATCAGAGTGAAACACTTATCACACACATCACATCAAATCAAACACGGGCCGTGGGCACGGAATCAAAAGAAGGCAAACATTGTTGCTACGGCATTTTCCATGGCGTTTGTTCACCTGGATGTAGAATACAAAAGGGTTTGCAGCCCTCTTCTTGGCATTGCCGCCGCGCCCACTGCCGCGTGCTCAGTGGCACGCCTCTTTTATACAGTACGATGTTGCTGCTGCCGAAGCTCCTTCCGCTTCCGTCGAACAAGCAGTAGCGCCGCTGGAAAGGCTGTGGTAGAAATCTCGGAATACGGCCGGATGACTTGACGTGATGACGGGATCGATGCAATTAGCCGCGATGTCCGGTAAAGATGCGTAGTAGTGCGTCGGTGGCTGCGCCACCAGCAGAGGCAGCAATCTGAAAAAAACCTGGCACCTGACACCTGGTCACCTACCAAAGTCATTAAAACGGCGACTGCGAAAGAGTGCAAAAGAAAAAGGCGCCCTTGGAGCATTATCGATAAGGGCCAGTATATGAAACTAGGAAGGCTTGGCGCCTACGCTGGCCGATCACACTGCGCCTCTCGCATCGTTAAGCCACGATCGCCAGATGACAGCGCGTTGCATCAACTGTCCGGGGTTGAGCGGTGTCCAAGGCGTCTAATTATTAAGCTTGCCTCCAGGAAACAAATACTTGGAGGCCGCCCCAAAAATGCAGCCAAACATATTCTTTTCATTTTCAGCCTGGTGCAGGCCGAGGACTCTTCGCGGGCGCGTGGCCGCTTTGCTATCTTTGAGGAAGTGTTCATCAAGCCACGAGGTGTTCCTACCACACGACACATCAGAGCCCTTTACAGCCTGATTATAACAAAACAGTTTCTTTCCGGCTCGTCAACACCAAGACCATGTGTCTGGTGTTCCTTCGTACCTGGGCAATTCATATCCGCGATCGACAGACGTTATATCTCAAGCTGCACCGTGGTACAAACCGTGGTACTGCTTTGCCATCAAAAGTATGTAGACATGCCCCCTATGTGCCGAAAGGCCTGGCTTGAATGATGTTTATTGGTTGGGGATATGTTTCCGTGCACTTTATTAATTCCTCTTCTGATGGTATCGGTAAGTGGAACTAAGAAGGCTGAAGAACTTCTAGAATTTACCTTTTAATGCCAGACATTGAATACCTTGAATAAAACTATGAACGTCTTGGGTCCCATCATTAATGGGACCTTCATTGCAGACGTTTTAAAAACTGGAAGATTTAATAAAAAAGAGTTATTAGAGCATAGTAAAAATTGTCATTTTTTATTTCTGAAGGTCCGATGGCAAATAGACAGGTACCTGCAGGAAATTAAAACCAAAATTGAATAGTGTTCCATGACTTGCCCATGCAGCATTCAGACGCATACATATTACCCTCTTTTTGCCGGTAGGGTTACCTCATGCAGTAATTCATCTTTCAGAATGCCTTCTGCAAATCTGAGAGCTGGGGCTTTCGCCATTCCAAAGCTGTGCTCGAAAACACCGTTTTTCGAATATGTTTTCGACGCGTGTTGTTGTAGCACCAGAAATGAAAGTGTTTAACGTTTTTGCTATCTGTGTCACATGGGATACACCGGTTATTAAAAATAGTCCAGCAGAGTAATCTCCACTAGAGCTCTACTATCAAACGTCGAGACAAACGCGCCCTACTGTATCCGCAGTTGCGCTGGCGGCAGCACCGGCACCGGGGTGGCGGTGTAGACGCCGACCCGTCTCCCTCAGGGCGTGGGCGGATTGGGCACCGTTCGCGGGGCGGCAGCAAACGGCGGCTAGCCTCGCCCAGCGAAGAAGAACGTCTCCGTGCGGACGTGGACGGCCTGCAACCGTGCCGGGCCGACGAGGAGTGCAGCCGCCACGCATCGTGCGTTGTACCCCTCGGGTCGGCCAAGGGACGCTGCGCCTGCGACCGCGGCTACCTGGGGAACGGACTGTTCTGCTGGGAGGGATTCTACATGCGCTAGTGCACCCCCCCCCTCCCCATCTGTCCTTAGTCTATGCCGTGAGGACACAGCCTGGGAACAACCACTTCAACTCTGAACGCCTTGGTGCTTTGAATTACGCAATGAGAATAGCCATCCTTGCACACCAAAGAGAAAGTAGCAAACGAGTCACTGCGTTCTTGCCTAAACGGCTTCAGGTGCTAATAGGGCGTGGTCAGCTTTTGCGCAAACGTGACGGATTATAAATTTGATAGGCTGCGCACGGGTGCAAGCACATTTCCCCAGTTATCTCTGCTTAGTTTCAGTTGTATACCTGTTGAATTAAGCGCTACAATGGCCCAGAAAACTGCCACACACTTTTTAGTGAAGCTGGAGACAAATTTAGATTGACCTATGTTAATAGATAAAAGTAATAAAAAATCAAGACACTAATTTCACCGAGAGTGGAGCTTTTGTATGATATAAAGGGCACAAAATTGCAATGAAGGGGTCACCTTCATTGGCGCGTTTCGGGAGTAAACAGCGATACTTGAAGAGCTTTTGGGTTACGTAATTCTTTTCGCTATAGAAGTCTCTAGTATGACTAGCGTTGATGCAAGTGGTAATGAAATTTGCTACATGTAATGAAAGCAAAATATGCGTTAGGATAATCTTGATGATGGAGAAATGCCTATTTTGCTACTGAACAGGGCGAGAAAGAGACGTAGATTCGTATTTTATTAAACAGAATTTGCTCGAGCTGTCCTAGGTGTCCCTTTCAAGTAGACATCTTGCCCGGGGCAGTGCCTACTTCCCATTACCGATACGAGCGGAATATTCGTTCACGCTCTGACGTGACAAGGATGATGTGGAGATGACGTCGGTAGATTAATGCCGGCATTCCGGTCAGCACGAACCAACAAGATTGTGTTTACATCCATGTCCGGCCTGCAACAGTAGCGAAGGCGGAAAGAAGAGGGAAGTCTAGATAAAGTGCCAGGCTCACCCCCGCCCCCCCCCCCCCCCCCCCCCCTTCTTACACCGAGGCTCCTATGATATTCACTGTTAAAGCAGCGCGGGAAGACAAGACACTGAAAGAGAGTACACACAACACAAGCGCCGACTCGCAACCCATTGTTATTGGTGTGTCTTATCTTCCTGCGCCGTTTAAAAATCAGTCAGTGCTAACTCGCCCGGATCGCAGCATTAATTATCCAATGATGTTGTTTCGCCACCTCGCAGCTTTTTACATACAAATTACTGGCGGTAACCTGGTAGCGATACCCTGTAATCCAAATGTTTTAGGAAAACATTCACGAGTCTCATTTCCTAGTGTAGGTGTAAGAATAGGAAATGACGGGTGTGCTTTAATTTTTAGCGGTCTGACTGGTTCACTTTTGGGATTGTGCAACCTGAGGGAAAATCTTTTTATACGGCAATGCCATTAACCCAACAAACTCCACATGATACAGCTGTTGCAATAACAAAATTGCTTATCAACAATGTGCGCCTATGTGCGCCAATGCTGCGGTTCGCAGCGTGTAGTAAATAAATACACTCCTTCCTGCAACAGCACAGCGCATAAAATCTAGTGCTCACTTGCGATAGCGTATACATACCAGCTCACTTTCTGAGGATTATGTGGCCACATACGAGGGGGTACCCAAAAGAAACCGGACTAATTTTTTGAATCGGCACAGCTTCTGTGGTACCGCGTTTTGCCGCTAGGAGCGCATAGAACGAACATTCCAGAGTCAGTAAGCCGAGTGCCGTCGTCGAAGGAGGTCAGACTAGTTTAGGAAGAGTTTTACCCCCGTATTCACAAACCTAACTTTTCCTCCACTTTCGTCTCCAGCAACTTTAAAGCGCCTTAAGCTGTTTCATAAACTGTACTGTATGAGGAAATCTGTCCTTTCCTTAAACTTTACTGATCCGAAGATGTAGGTAGGGGCCTGCCTACCTTAAGCTGTACTTTAGCTGCTTTTCCAACATGGCGGACTACGATCAGATGGACGACAGCATGAGTGAGTTCCTGGAGTTCTACGCCCGTGTTGAAGAAGTAGAGGAGCGAAGAGCGTATGTGTACGCGCCACCGACAGGGCGAATGATAAGGGACCGCCAGAATCCAATGGAAGTGTTTGGCGAGATCGGGTTCACCTGCCGCTACCGTTTTTCGAAGCGAGCTGTGCTACGCCTTCTCGAGATGCTGCCCTTCCGCACCAGCGCGGACCAACGCGGCAATCCCCTGCCGCCGCTCCTCCAACTTCTGGTCGCGCTCCGCTTCTACGGAGCCGGGTGCTTCCAGATCGTGACCGGCGACCTCGTTGGCATTTCCCAGCCCACCGTGTCGCGGATCATCGGACGAGTGTCGCGTATGATCGCCGCAACTCTCTTCCCTGCTCTCGTTAAACTACCGAGTGCTGCGCAAGCTCCAGCCGTAATGCTTGCATTCTACAGAATCGCAAGTTTCCCCGGCGTGACAGGGTGTATAGATTGTACACACGTACCGATCAAGAGCCCGGGTGGCGAAAACGCCGAAGTTTTCAGGAACAGGAAAGGATATTTCTCCTACAATGTGCAGGTAAGTGCACATCACATGATGAATGTATTCACTTTCAGGTTAACCATGCTGAGCCTCGGCGCGGTGGCTCAGTGGTTAGGGCGCTCGATTGCTGAGCATGAAGATGCAGGTTCGATCGCGGCCACATTCGGGAGGCAGCGCCCGGGTGGGAGTGGTGAACGGGAGAGCACATTACTGTTGTGTCGATGTGAAACACCCCCTATAAACTTGCCGTTCCTGCAATTGTTTGAGTACTCGCCTTGGCTATGTTAACCGGACAGGTATGGCTAACTTTACAAGGTGGTAGTTTGATTCTAACATTGTGTACAAACACCTAAAAAGTTCTAGTAGCAAAAAAAAATCCCTAGAACGGAATTTCATCTAGGTGATACCTATCAACTAATTTTTTAGCTTTTTCTCATTCTATTGTGTCCCATGCAAGCTATGCGAGCCAGTGGGAAAACTTGAGTGCAGTAAAGTTCTTTCTAGTAATCTGTTCAAGAAAATCTGCAGCACAACTTTTGGGTATATGTTTATTGCATGTAAACATACAGCATAGCTTAATATTGGATTGTTTACATTTTTATGCCCCATCTCAGGCCATAGCACGACCGAATTTAGAGTTCTTCGACATTGTGGCGAGCTGGCCTGGGTCAGCTCACGACAGCCGTATCTTCGACAGCAGCAGTGCCTGTGTACAGTATGAGAGTGGGAGTATGCCCGGCCTGCTGCTTGGAGACCAGGGCTATGCCTGCCGCTCCTATCGTATAACGCCAACAAGAGACCCTGGACAAGTGGGCAGCCCAGAACACAAGTAAGCTGATGCGATCGATGGTGTTTGCTGTTAAATGGTGCATAAAAATATTTTGGAAAGAAGAACATACCAACCAGCAACTGAAGCGTGTAGATGTAGCACTCTCCAGGCTTTAACCATTTAGCTGAGTGAAGTGTTGCACAGTTTTGCACAGTCGAGTTGCACAGTCGAGTTATTCCCTTTTCTACATGCAGGTACAACAAGTCTCAAATCAGGACAAGAAACACGGTTGAAAGAACGTTCGGCATTTGGAAGAGGAGGTTTCCACGCCTGGGCATGACACTACAAATCAAGACGACAACAACACCCATCGTGATAACTGCCTGTGCTGCCCTACATAACTTGAGCCGGCTACTCAGCGATCCATGCCCACCTGCACCACAGCAGCCTCCTCCGGCCAACCACAATCAGCCATCGGGTCACCGGCAGTCATCAGATGGCTTCGGAGCACGCGCAAGGCTCATTCCAGAGCATTTTGCATGAGGCAATGCCAAGGAGTAACTGGAACCTACAGAATCCATGCAGCCTGTATAACGTTTCACAAGCTGTTCGCAGTAAGCAAGGGCAACATGAGGCAATGAAGATGGCGCACACTGCATGATTGTACTCGCTCTCCTGTTCCGCCGACAGTGACAGGAGCAGGATCGTGTGTATCGGCTGTCACAGTCGATAAAACATGACAACACGGTTGCAGGGCAAAGGAGCCCTCGTGCTTTATTGCGCGCTGGTTTTATAGCCACCACTGGAAAGAAGGGCGACCTCCTCTCCCCAGAAGCCGACTGTGTGCGCATGTCCCGTGGCTTCCGGGACGATGACTTAGCTACCGATACATCCTCCTTCGTTTGGAAAAAAAGAAAGAAGAGGAAAAGAGAAGAAAACTCTGTTACAAACAAATCTGAATGGTGTATGGCCCTCGCACAGACGCCTTGTTGACTTCACTTGCATTGGAACTTTAGGGCACCTGTACAAAGTCCTTGTTGTACGAGAGCCGCCGAGGTGGTGCTATTTGTCTTGTTGATCTCCTTAGTGCTGGTGCTGGCGAGGCAGTGCGCGGGGGATCCTGCGTTGGAGGCGCTGTGCCGAGCTGTGGCATGATAGTACGCGACTGCGGTGGACGCGGTGGACCAGTGCGGGCCGAGGTTGCCGAATTGTCCGAGCTGTTTTCGTCGTCGACGAAGTCCGGCAGCTCCCGCTCAAAGGGTTCACTGGTCGGTAGCAGGTGCCGCCGGTTGCGTCGCAGAACTCTTCCACCTTCGGTGAGTACGTCGTACGACCTGGGAAACCTGGACTGACGCAAGATCCGAGCTTTCGGTGACCACGTGTTCTGCCTCACCCGAACGACGTCACCTTTCTGCAGTGGAGCCAACGGCCGCTTGAGGCTTTCGGTCTGGCGATGCTTGTACACCTGGTAGTTGGCACTACAGCGCAAGTCCGGCAATGTGGTGCGAAGCTCGCGGCCTTGGAGGATCTCTGCAGGGGTTCGACCGCACTCTAGAGGTGTGGTCCTGTAAGCAAGAAGTCCCAACCAAAAATCGTGTTTAAGTTCGGTGGTTTTCTTTAGGATGCGCTTTACAATTTGCACACCCTTCTCCGCGAGACCATTTGATTGAGGGAATCGTGGACTCGAGGTGGTGTGTTTGAAATCATATCGCTTTGCAAAGGCAGCGAAGTCGTTACATGCGAACTGCGGACCATTGTCTGTGCATACCTCCATTGGTATGCCGTATCGTGCAAAAATGGAGCTAGTTGACTCTATTACGCTCCTCGCTGACAAGTCGTTAAGCAGTTCTACTTCGGGGAAGTTTGACAACGCATCGTATAAACACAAGTAGGATTTCCTACCATACTGGAAGATGTCGATGCCCACTCGGTACCAGGGCTTTTCAGGCACAGGACGCATTTTCAATGGCTCTCTTGGTTGGCTGTAGGCGTACTGCATACATACGCTACACTTCTTGACAAACGCCTCAATGTCCGAGTTCATTCCAGGCCAGAAAACTAGACGCCGTGCCCTGAGTTTGTTCTTATTAATGCCCATATGACCATGATGTATTTTTTCTAACATTTCCCGTTGTAAAGTAGTTGGTATTATAACCTTGCAGCCTTTTAGCAGGACGCCTCTAACTTCGGACAGTTCGCCCTCGCTTGACTTCAGCGGCCCTTCGATAGGAATACCATTACTTAGGCATTTTAGAACGGAGCTCAGATAAGGATCGTTCCTCGTCTCTACGGCCAGTCGCTTCCACGTGTCGTCGCTGACAAGTGAGCAAACCACACTTACGGCATGAACTTCCACGTCATCGCTCTGGATGCTCTTATCGTCCTTGGCGGGGGCCCTTGATAGCATGTCGGCGAGCAGAAGTTTTTTTCCTGGAACGAAGAATATTGTGATCTCATAACGCATCAGCCTAAGAAAAAACCGCTGCAGCCTTGGCGGCATATCGCCAACTGCTTTTTTGTGGATGGCAACTAATGAGCGGTGGTCTGTTTCCACAATAACCTGCCGGCCGTAGACGAAGTGGTGAAACTTTTCGCACCCGTATACGATAGCCAGTGCTTCCTTCTCTATTTGAGAGTACCGCTGCTGCGCGTCAGTGAGCACTTTGGAAGCATAAGCCACGGGTTTCCAGGAATCGCTATGACACTGCATTAAAGCTGCAGCAATCCCATTCTGTGATGCATCACAGGACACTTTTGTTGGTTTTTTGGGGTCAAACATTGACAGGAGCGGTTGTTGGCTCATGCTATGGCATAGCAGTTTCCATTCACTCGCATGGTTATCTGTCCATTCAAAAACTGCATCTTGTCTGATTAGGCTCCTGAGAAGAGTCGTTCTTTCCGCCAGCGTGGGTAAAAATTTTGCAAAGTAGTTTGCGACCCCCAGCATTCGCAGAACTCCCGATTTGTCAGAGGGGGCGGGCATTTCCAACATACTTTTCACTAGTGAAGGGCTCGGTTTTATACCTTCTGCACTGATAACGTCGCCCAAGAACTCAATTTCTTGAACGCCAACTGTGCACTTCTCACGATTAAATGTGAGACCGGCCTGCTCAGCTGCTTGCAGAGCTGACCGAAGGCGTACGTCGTGCTCCTGCCGGGAAGTGCCCCAGACTAGTATGTCGTCGACGTACACTTTCACGCCGGGAAGAGATTCAAAAACTTCATTTAGTGTTTTCTGAAACACTTCAGATGCCGACGAAATACCGAAAGGCATCCGTAAAAAACGATATCGACCGAACGGTGTTGCAAAAGTACAAATCCTGGAGGTTTCTTCGTGCAATGGGATCTGATGGAACCCCGAGTTTGCGTCAAGTCTGGAGAACACTGTTGCGCCCGCTAGCTCGGATTCTATATCTTCTCGCCTTGGCATTTCGTAGTGTTCTCGCTTAATGCATTCGTTTATCTTTCTAGGGTCCATGCACACTCGGATATTGCCGTCTTTTTTGCGAACGATAACGAGAGGACTCACCCAGTCTGTGGCTTCTGTGACTTTTGTGATGATCCCAGCCTTTTCCATGCGTTCAAGTTCTAGCCGAAGCGGTTCTCGCAGAGCCAGAGGTACCCGTCTCGCTGTTTGGACAACAGGTGTGGCGCCTTCGCTCAGGGCCATGCGGTATTCGCGTCGAACACAGCCTGTTCCGCTGAACAGGTGTTGGTAATCGTGAATGACTTTATCAGAACTGTTCACTGTTACGTTGTGAACTTCCCGCGGCAGAAGACCCAGTTCTTCGCTTGCTTCAAGACCAAGGATTGCTTGATTTCCTTTGCGCACTACAAAAAAGTTGCAAACGCTCTTTCGGTTATTCAGCTCCACTTGAGTTCTGAGGACACCCATATGTTTGATAATGCCGCCGCCATACGATCTCAGGATCACACTACTCGGCATTAATGATGGCTTGGGATTCATCTTCCTGTAAAGACCGAAGGGCAACAGGTTAGCTTGGGATCCCGTGTACACTTTCAACTTCACCAGCAAACTGTTCATGCATACCTCAACGGTCCATTCACGTCGACTGCTGACGCTGCTAACCGACACGTCGAGTACGTTAAAGTCTTCTTCGGATTCTTGCAGTGCGTCCACCTGATTATTTGCCTTGCAGCAGACCGCGAAATGGTTCCTTGCTTGACACTTTCTGCATGTACGTCCGAACGCTGGGCAGCTTCGCGGCGCATGAGTTCGGCCGCATTTTCTGCACTTGAATTGCTTTGATTGCGCTTTACCCAAAAACGGGCTTTCCTTTCGCACCAAGTCCACCGTTTGCTGCTGGCGCTCATTCCATATCTTTTGGTGTTCAGCTGCGCTCTCAGCGGCTTTGCAGATTCCTTCTGCTTTTTTGAGGGTGAGCTGGCTGTCTGCGAGCAACTTCTCTTGTACTTTGCTATCACTGGTGCCAAAAACTATTTGGTCTCTAATCATTGACTCCGTCAATGAGCCGAAATTGCATGAATGGGCTTGAGTCTTCAAATCACGCAAAAAATGTTCAAAGGGCTCACCGGAATCTTGCATCCGTTTCCTGAAGATATACCGCTCGTGGACTTCGTTCCGTTGGGCAGCACAGTATTCTTCAAACTTTTTCACCACCGTCGCATAGTCGAGCTTGTTCTCGCCATCCGCAAAGGTAAACGTGTTGTAGATTGCGATGCCTTCCTCACCTGCGATGCTCAAGAGCAGCGCGGCCTTCGCAGACTCTGGTCGAGGTTTTTCGGTTGGCTCCGATGCAGTCAAGAAGAGCTCAAACTTCTGTTTAAAGAGCTCCCAGTGCTTGCTGATGTCCCCTGTCACACGCAGCGGCTCCGGTGGCTTTAGGAATTCCATCTTGTTGGTCGGTGGCATCCAACTTCTGACACCATGTATCGGCTGTCACAGTCGATAAAACATGACAACACGGTTGCAGGGCAAAGGAGCCCTCGTGCTTTATTGCGCGCTGGTTTTATAGCCACCACTGGAAAGAAGGGCGACCTCCTCTCCCCAGAAGCCGACTGTGTGCGCATGTCCCGTGGCTTCCGGGACGATGACTTAGCTACCGATACAATCGTGTAGTGCTAAAAACGGCTTGTGAAACAGAGTATAACTTGAATGTAACAGCAGTGTCATCGTCACTATCATCACCAGCCTGACTCTGCGCACTGCACAGCAAAGGCTTCTCCAATATCTCTTCAATTAACCTGGTCACATGCCACCTGCTGCCACCTTACCCAGTAAGCTTCCTGATCCCGTCCCCTGCTACACTTGGCTTCTTTTCGAACTCCAATTACCTACTGCCACCATGAGTCGTCCTGCCTTTGCGCTTACGTTGCCTTTTATTGTACTCTCAAGAAATGAAATAAAATAAAATAAAAAAATTGGAGAGGAAGCCCGCACCCAACCAGAGGTTATCGCAAGCGATCCAATTAAACATAAAAGAAAAGGGGCCAACGCCCAAAAGAAAATTTAAGAAAAACCAATTACAAGAGAGGAAAAAAAAGGCACAAATGATGGTCGGGGAAAAGTGGTTTTTAAGACAAGGCGCCCCTGAAGGATTACGAAGGACGAAATGAACATGAAACAATGATGGGTCCAGCGTGCCTAGTTTCTTCTGACAGGCTCGCAGGCGGCCAGGAGGAGGGAAGGTGCGGCGATCTGTAAGAAGGAAGAAGAGACAGGAAAAGAAAGCGAGGAGAAAAAAAAAACGAACAAACAGGAGATACTGGGCTTAAGAAAGCAGAAGGGGTACATGAAAAAAAGGGAAATAGAAAAGAGGATCAAGTAAATAACAAAAGGCAGGTAAAAAACAAACAAACAAAGGAATATAACGAGCGAAATTCATAAAAACAATTAAAACATGATAAATATAACAGCTAGAGGAACGAAAAGGAATGGCAACAAAAAAAAATAAAAATAAAAGTGAAAAAAAACGAAAAGCAAACAAAACAAACACTGCGTGTGCAAGCAAAGCCAACCGATATCATGGTACACATACCATCCACATGCCCGTGAGGCAGGGGCAGGGCCACAGCCCACCAATATTGGCCATATGGTGCCCCCGACCACATGAGACATGGGGAGACGCAGAAATGGCAGGGAGGTCTACGAGCCATCCGGGCGGGAATAAAGACGAGGGACAGGTGAAAGAAGGGAAGAAACGCGAACTGCAACGCGAATAAGCAACGCACGAGACCGAGGGGAACCTAGTAAAGAGGGGAAGTCATGAGGGGAAAGAAAGTGCGGATAGCCGGGAAGCCGTGCTGCTACGTCTGCGGTGAGAGGACAGGCACGCAGGTAATGGAGAACATCCCCCACAGCTGCCCCGCATGGAGAAGAAGGCGAAGGAAGGAGGGCAAAACGATGGAAGTACGAGGGAAAATGACCGTGGCCAGTTAGGAGAGGGACAAGAGATCGGGGTGGAGGGAAAGAGAGCGGGAGACGGTTAATAGAGGGGACAAAAACAGCCAGGAGGGTGTCCGAATGTTCCGCGGTCCAGGTGTCTGACCAAAGCCTGAGTACGGTGGTACGCATGCAGGTGCGCACTGACAAGGGTGACAGCCACGACGGCCGCAAGAGGCCACGCGCTGACGCCAGAGAGGCGGCCCAGTCAGCGAGCTCGTTGCCCCAGACACCGCAATGGGCGGGGACATGATAGAGGAAGACAGGACGCTGAAGAGAAATTGCAGCAAGAGTGCGCTTGATGTCTCGGACGCGCAAGTCGTTCGTAGAAAGAGAGTGAAGAGCCTGAAGGAGAGAAAGGCAATCAGAGTAGACATGCAAGGGTAAAGGAGAGGGGGCGCGCCGGGCGTAACAACAGGCCTCATGAAACGCAACAGCCTCTGCGCAGAAGGCACTAGAGGCTGTCTCTAGACGAAACCGGCCCACGTTCCGCAGCGCGCCAGAAGATGAGAATGCGACGTAAGCAGCACCCGCAGAGTGGCCTGCCCGAGCCCAATTATTTTTACTGATTTTGGTTTAAATATTATTAACTAAATAGTATTAACTGCTTGACATTGTATTAGTTTTCCGCATATTAATTTTTAGATCCATCGTTCTCCTTTGTTTGTTGAGGTCGGTAACCATGCGCTTCAATCCATCCCCTGAATTGCTAATCCAGGGAATGACATCAGCAAATCGCAGTGTTCTTCATATACTCTTTTGTCACTAATTGTTCCGAATCCTAGCCTATCTATGCCTTTGTTTACGTAAATAATAATAAAAATAACCCAGAATGCTTCCTTTATTTATTTATTTATTATGAATACCTCAAATGCCCCACGAATGGGGTATTACGAGGGGCGTTCAATAAAGATTTCTCCTGACTCACTTATATTTATTGCAGGATGCTGAAACTGCGCATGTGTAATGACTTAAGTCTCTATAGGTCACGTGCTAATGTGCAACTCAGAACTAATAACAGCCTTTCTTTTACAGGTGTTAAAGTGGTGTGAGGTGTGATAACGGATGCAGTGGAATACAGAGCACTCATCAAGTTCCTATACTTGAAAGGCCTCACTCCAAGGGAGACGTTCGATGAGGTAAGAGGTTTATGGCGAAGATTGCCCATCATATGATGTAGTGAAGCACTGGCATTGTGAATTCAAATGTGGTCAGACTTCGATGGAAACGGCTCCGATTGCAGGGCGACTCCACTCCGCTATCGATAAACACACCATCCAACAAGTGGAGGCCGCCATTTTAGAAAATCGCCGCGTTACCGTTCGAGACCTAGCCCAAAATGTCAAGATTAGTGTGGGGTCCGTGCAAAAAATCATTCAGAACCATCTTAATTTGCGTAAGGTATCCGCTCGCTGAGTTCTCCGACTGCTCACACCTTTCCAAAAGCAGGAACGAGTCGAATGCTCCACGGCTCTTTTGTCCAAGTGCCATAGAAACCAGGCGGACTTTTCCAACAGACTGATTGCACAGGATGAAAGCTGGGTCCATCACCATGATCCGGAGACTAAAGTCCAGTCGGTGCAATGGAAGCACTTGGACTCGCCGCCTCCAAAGAAGACACGCGCCCAGCCCTCGGCGGGCAAGGTCATGTTCACAGTCTTTTGGCACCAGCACGGAGTAGTCTTAATGGATTTCCTAGCAAAGGGTGCCACGATTACTGGGGCATACGATGCTTCACTCCTGCGGAAATTGCCGGAGGCCATCAAAAACAAGAGACGATGCATACTGCCCCAGTTCACAACTCACATGTTGCCCAGATGGAAGCACGCTGCTGAGGATTTGAAATTCTTCCGCATCCCCTTTATTCACCCGACCTCGCACCATCGGACTTCCACCTCTTTCCAACAATGAAGTCATATTTGAAGGGCAAGCATTTTCCAGATGATGAGACTGATTTCTGAAGTAACAGCATGGCTTTTGGAGCAACCTGTCGACTTCTACAAGCGAGGTGTTTACAGTTAGATAAAAAGATGGGAGAAGTGTGTGTCCCTGGGTGCCACCTATATAAAGAAGGACTAATAAATCTGCAAAGTTTTGTTGCTATCCGTCCACGCGAAGTGAGTCAGGGGAAATCTTTAATGAACGCCCCTCGTACATGAGGGATGGGCTGAGTTCCACTGATGAGAGATTGGATGGCAGCCTTGAAGTGCAGTGGATCGGAGTGGTGCACGGAGTCGATTAGCAGGCTGTTCCAGTCTCGAGCAGTTTGCACGAAGAAGGAGCGCAGATGAGCTGGGGGAGGGTAGACTGCTTTGGGGTAGACTTGCTGTATACATTACAAGAAACCTGTATAGCTTTCAGTAAAAGCCGCCTATATCTAAAATTTGCTATTTTTTCATGAATGTTAAAATTTACCCCCAGCTTTTCCCAGCCCAGATATGTGAAAACATCCTGTAAACAAGTTGTAAATAGTGCTGAAGAGATTGTGTCTGCCTGGCTAACACCCTTCCTTACCAGTAAAGTCGCTAAGCAGCCACTTCAGATACTTCCCAGTATTTCCACTATGACTTTTCGATACTTTAGTTCCATAACGCCTTCATGACTACAGAAGTTTCGACTGAGTCAAATGCAGACTCACTCTATGAAGGCTATATATAGGGTTAGTTGTATTCTGTGCATTCGTCTGTCACCTGCTTGATGGCATGAATATGGATCACTGTCAAGCAAACTTAACAAAAACCTGCATGTTCTTTTGGTTGACTGAAGCGCTTACCTGAGTAAAAACCTTTAAATAAATGGACATTAAGCCAATCGGT
Source organism: Amblyomma mixtum (assembly GCF_055824585.1). NCBI lineage: Eukaryota > Metazoa > Arthropoda > Arachnida > Ixodida > Ixodidae > Amblyomma > Amblyomma mixtum. Next base: position 165,701,291 of record NC_143021.1, read on the forward strand.
CTTCAAGCCTGCATCATCATTGTACGCAGCATTGTACTGTGAATATAAATAAAGTTTTTTGTCTAACTACCAATAGATTCAAAATGAATTGAGCAGTAAAAAGCCTCTTGTGTATATTTCCAGGTGACGTCTGGCTATGCAGACGCTCACAAGTGAGACCATGTGCATGCTAAAGCTACCAACAATTACTGAAACTGCACCAGACATAGCATGAAACAAAACAGACCAAAATGATGTTTTTGACAGAAACTTTTGAAAGCTTTATTCTTTTTCCCCTCCCTCCAAGAGAGCGCTTTTCGTCCGCAGGAGCTGGAGCTTTGCTTGCTTGATTTCGATATTTAATTTGTGCTCCTTCAGCTGCCCCCTCAACAACTTCATACGGAGCACATGCTTCTTTTTTTTCCTCTGATTTTCATAGGAAAGCCCCAGCAACCGAGCCTGGAGCTCTGCCTCTCCAAAGGCAGTGCTGATCCGCTTTCGCGCTTGTGGCACCTCTGGGGGTGGGACCACTTTGGATGGGACCTCTGGGGATGGTATCACGGGGGGTGAGGCCACTGCAGGTGCAGCATCTTGAGATGAGACCACAGATTGTGTTGCAGGCCCACCTGTGGTCTCCTCTGCTCCACATTCTATCTGTGCCTCATTTTGCTTAATTGCCTCATCGCTGAGGCTCACGCGATGGTCTTGCCAGTCAGCCTCTGCAAAGATGTTAGCTATTTTCATATCACAACGCACCTTTCTCGCTAAGTTTTGCTGCAAAGAAGCAGCACCAACACCAACAAACAGTAGGATGCCACAAATAGTAACTCGTAAAAACAAGTGTGCTATTTACAGAATTTTAGAACAAGGGAAGAAAGGAACGCAAGTAATCTGTCCTGGTTTTAGAGTGTACAAGCAAATGAAAGAATATATATGGAAGTGTGAAAACCAAACATACAAAACACAGCTGTTTAGCTCAATAATTGCAGGGGGTCATGTATTTTCTTAAATTTGTTTTGTTTTGTAGCTCAAGAACACAGACTGTCCGGTGGGTTGGTTTCGGATTGGAGAACACGTAAAAATGCACACAGGAGCTTTTTCTTTAACTATTGCTTTGTATTTTTCTTCAAGATTGTAGTGCATTGTAACCAGAGTGGCTTGACGAAAAAAAAAAGCAGAAGGAAAAGCATATGCGCAGTGTGGTAAATAAACGACATGGACAGTAGAGGCAGCGAGTAATGTGTATTGACAGCTTGCATTAGTGGTCAGACCGAAAGGAGAAGTCGCCCATGTCAGCTGCTAAAGCTATACATAGCTTGCACGTGACGTCACCTCCGCCTCCATCAAGAGATTGCGGCCATGCTGACGAACCATTCGGCCGTCTCCGCCCGTCTGCCCGGCGACGCCTGACCACACCTCGGACGCTTTGGATTATTTTCTCATCTTTCGGGCGCGATGCCTACTCCACAGATGAGTGAACCATTCAGTGCAGGCTAGTGCTCTGAACTTACTCGATCGGCGCGCGTACGCTACGCACACAAAGTGAAAATTTGCGACGATATAGGTCCGTACACGCTGCGACCGGGAGTCGACGCGGCGATGGGCGTTGATGTGTTCCCTGAAGTGATCCAGGGGGATATCGTGTACTCTTTCCAGCTTTGTGAAATTGGAAGAAATGAAAGCCTTCTAATCAATGGAGGCACACAACGAGTTCTACAGTAGATAGGTGAGAAGCCTGTCTGCGATGCGCCTACGAGACGAAAAGCTCAGCCTCGGCACACCGCTTTCTCTGCCGTCATTGCTCGCTGCGGTCGTGGCGATCCGAACCGGCTTGCCTAGTGCTGTGTCTAGGATACAGCGACGTGAGACCCAGTCTGGGTTTGTGTTGTCAGACAAATCGGATGGGGTCAATCAAAACAGCAACATTCACTTCAGGGTGTAACCATTGCTTCCCACGTTTTCGCAAACATTTAGTTGACGACACAAGCCTCTTACCTGTCACAAAGTGCACTGCGCACACAAGTAAATTTGAGTTATTGGGGTCCAAATTGCCGCGCTTAATGCCAGCCAGGCACAGCTCGCGCAGATTCGTACTGAGTCATGGAGCGCTCGTACTTGCATGCCTGCGATTATCTGACGGATGCAGATGAAGTGTGTGCTAATCGGCTTCTTGTTTCACCTGGACCTGTCGCTATGGTTGGAGCAGCCAAGGGTGGCACACAAAACCACACTGAATCTACGGATGGACGAGAACCAACACGATGCGAGCTAACATAGGCAGCGGTAAGCTAGAGGTGGTCTGGCGGTGGTTCAGCAGCATGGCCGACCAGCAGCCGACGGCCACCGGATGAGGAAGACGGGAATGCAAGTAATATGAGTAATAAAGAGGATTGAAGCAAATGAAAACATAAGTATGGAAGAGTGAAAACCAAAAATAGCAACAAAATAAAGGCGCATGGCAAACTGAACTTTAGATGAACGATGAACTTGAACAAACCTTCAAACTAGTGCAATGGCAATACAATACACAAGCAGTTCTGTTCCTGTTCCCAGTATCTCTCTCTCTATTCATTTGTGTGCACTCGTAAGTGCTCTCCAATGCAAAACCAACTCATCCGACAGTCTACGCTCTTGAGCTATAAAACAAAACAAATTGCAAAGAAAATGGAAGACCAGCTGCAGTTTTTGACCCAAACAGCTTTGAAGCACTTGTCAAGAGCGTACACAACTCGCTGCGTGTACACTTGAGCATAAGGCACGAAGTATTTGCATGCATGCTACTTGTGAAATACCTAGCATGGCATAACTGATAGGGCTTATGCTGCATGGCTAGGAGGCACACATCTAGTGTGGATGGATTTTAGCAACAGGTCGATGTGAAGATGCATTGGCCACAATGTTTTGTAAATGTATATGGTGTGCTTTAACATTGTGGCAGAAACTCAAGCTCATAATGTTTGAAGGGCGCACATTTCGGAATGAAGTGAAAAGGGGGACCACGCAGCTCAGCAAGGAGCACACGAAAAGCTTACCATTCGCCTCTTGGGTCGCTTGTAAGAGGGCCACGACGCCAGGAGTGAAACTGCTGTTGCTGCTGCTGCTGCTGCTGCTGCTGCAAGGGTTGGTGCCATGCCGTGCGCGGTCACTGTCGTAACAGTTGACCACTCTCACATTCATGTGAGATGCCACAGCACCAACACGTTGCAGCTCGTCGGTCATCTCGCTGCGTTGTGGGCTCCCACCACCTGGCACAGTGCATGTTTTACAAGATTAGCAACCTCATGGCAACATCTGCCACAAACATTTTGACACAAATACATTCACCAGAGACCAGTGATGTGATTTCAATGTTTCGTGCACAGCTACATGTTTCATCGTTGAAGCAGTAGCAACACTGAAAAATGTTCAGTGGCCTAAATGCTGTTTACATTTGTTCCATCATTGTAGATTTATCAGGTTCCTGAACGCACAGTCGGAAGCAGTTTCTACAGAAGGTGGTCCCACAGTGAGAGACTAAACCAGGACCCCCTGTATTGGCAAGTACGAATGGGTGTCAAAATATGGAGGACAAAAATGCAATCAGAGATGTTCACCGTAAATTTTTCTGAACCTGGTATAGGAGCACATAAAAACATAACAACGTGCTAATGCGGTAATGAATTCCTTTTCCGATATTTGCATTAGTTGTACCTCAGCCACACGCCCGTCATAAAATATAAGCAAACATCGTCACCGCTCCTGCTCTACATGTACCGCTTCCGTTCATACCCGCCGTGCGTGGCCACTGCGTCTTTCCAGCCCTGTCGCTATTAAATCGTCCCGTTTTCTTTCGGACGTGCTTGGCGGCGGCAAGACGACCGATCGGGTACTGCTTAATCAACATGCAACAAACTTGTTCAGGTCTTCACACTGCGCTAACAAATTTTGCATCCTGTCTTTTCATATCTGCCGACCCAGGTACTGCACTCTGATCTCAATCACAAGAGATCGCAGTCTGCAAAGAAAAAAACGGGACACACGCGCAACGGCCTTTCATCTGGTGGCGATCTCTCGTGTGCTTGATACGGTAATCAACAAATCACTAATCGGCACATCCGTGGAGAACACAGCGGTCAGACTAGATTAAGCGGCAACCACGAGGGACACATCTCACGGCAGATGCGAGCAGGGTCATCAGCGCCCGTGGCTGAAGGCCAGATAAGCAGCGCTTTGCTCATAGCAGTACTCGTCGCTCGCTCTTGTAGCCGCTCGCGTCCTTCATTTGCCGCTTCATACGTTTTAAAACAAATGAGAGCGTGCAAACATACCTGTAGCAAAAACCTCACGCGTATCAGCGGCATTCTCTTTCCTCCACTTCTCTTTGAGGTTATCCCAACATTTCTTGAGTTGTTTCCCGTTGCGCTTCGAAACACCGTGACGGCTGTTGAATTCCTGCTCGATCATGAGCCACGCTGCCCTCTTCCTGCTCGCGCTAACAGCATCAGTTTTTTTATTTTCTATTATTGGCTTCTGTTTATTGACAAAGTCGTGAAGAAATGCGCGCTCTGCCTCGGTAAAATTAAATTTCTTCCTTTCCATTTTCGGTGCACAAAATTGTGTTTAATTATAATTAGAGCGATCGACGTGAAAAAAGAAAAAGCAGGACGAAAAAAAGCAAGTGCAAACTGCAACAAACAAACAAACGAGAAGGACGGTAGACGCAGCAAGCGACGTTATATTGACGGCTTGCGATGGTGGCCAGACCAAAAGAAAAACTCGCTTTATGGCAGCAGCTAAAATAGCTAAAAGTATACTGCTGGCTGCGAAACTGTTTTTAAATCGCTTTTTCTGCATTTTGTTACCCGCTATTCTCATATAAAGTGTATAATAGGTGTGTAATCTTTGAATCGCTGAGAGTAAAAAATATAACCTCGCTCCCATGCTATTTTCTTAGCCAGAGAAGTGCTTCTTCTGAAAGGTCGCTTTAAGGTGGCGTGCGGGGCATTTCTGAAATCCACTTAGCCCTTTTCTTTTGCTTATACTTTAGTTCTCCTTACCAAAGGTCGCTTTGCGTGTTAAGATAAGAAACGTTCTTGAATATGGGGGTTAGCATTCGGGGTGTTTAGCTTGCGCAGACATTGCCTGTTAGGTGAAATACCGCATATTATCGTGGTGAGCTTATTATTTTTTAAAAACACTGGTGGATGGGTTACTACATCTGTTGAATGGCCACAAAGTGCACTGTGCCGTACTTCGCGCTTATATTTGACCATAAAAGGATGCGCATCTCATTCCTGCCCATGGCCTAACTTTAGCTTCAACCCGCAAAGTTTAGGTCATGCTAAGCTGTAAGCTAAGTATGGCTTTGCCTTTGTCAGCCAGAAATGCGAAGGCCATGTTGCAGAAAGCACTTTTTTTGTTTGTGCATCGCCTCAGATAACCAAGTTTATTGGGGTCGCTCATCAACTTCATTGCACAGAATATGGCGTAGCCCAACATATAATCCTTGCAGATTACGACAAAGCATATGACTCAGTTCAAACCTCTGGCGTAGTCAGTGTGTAGATTAGCCCGAAGTAAAAATACTCCAGATGGTATTTGAGGGATTGTGTTTAAGGGTAACGGACTGGATTCCAAGAGGAGAAAGCGTAGCAGGGGGCCAAAAAAGTTTATTGAGCGGATATCTATACCCTCTGCACAGTCACTATAACCCTCCATAAAGTCAGCAATAAAATTGCAATGAAAAGGCCTCAGCGATGAAGACACTATCTCATTATCTCACCAGTGCTGTTCACTGCCTGTTTGCAGTAGATATTCAGGTGCTTGGATTGAGAAAGTTGTGAATAAGAGTTAATGTAGAATACCTTAGTAATATGGGATTCTTTCATGGCATTACCTTGCTAAGTCACTTAGGATATGAACTGCAAAGCGTGATCAATGGCTTAGACAGGGACAGCAGAACGGTCGGTCTAAACGTTAACATGTATAAAACCTAAATAATGTTCAAGAGTCGAGAAAAGGAACAGCAGTTCGCACTTGGTCACGAGGGGCTGGAAGTGGTAAAAGAATACGTCTTCTTAGGGCAGGTAGTGACCGCTGATCCGGATTATGCGAGGGAATAAAGGAATAAGAATGCGATGGAACGCATTGCCCAGAACACAGAGGGCATCACGAAGGGAAACACGCAATTGCTCTTAGATCGAAGCCTGGCATTTGTTCGAGGCTTCGCCGTTTTGGAAATCGACGACCTGATGCGCTGAAGACAAAACTTCAGCGAAGAATACTGACACCTCAACATAGGCACAATGATTGCCGTCTTAGACAAACAATCCGACGTTCGAGGCGCCTTCGCGCTCTCCAACTGATCCGCAGAAGATTCGCCTAACGAAGAGTACTCGCCAACCTTCAACATAACCCAGCACAACCCTGTAGTGGACAAAAGTAGTTGCCCACTCTTAAAAGTCACAGGGCGTGTTAATTTTCATCGTCGAATATCCGTCAAACGCCCATTGACAAACCTCGCATTGTAACTGACGAACACGTCCGACCTCTTCACCGAAATACTTACCGTGTGTCGCCGCGATATCGCGAAGTCATCCGAGGAAAATTGGAATAAATGCATCGTGACGACGTGGTCCCACCGTCGAAGAGCCCCTATTGAGAAATAACGGCGGCATACGTCGGTTCTGCGTCCATTACTGCCGCTTGAATAACATAAAGATCAAGGATGTCTACCTCCTCCCCCGCATCTTCGACGCACTGGACTGGCTCTGCAACGCCAACAACTTTTCTTTGGTGTGCTTTAAGAGCGGCTACCAGAAAACTGGTGTCGGTGAAAGACTCCGAGAGAAGACCGCGTTCACCACGCCGAATGACCCCTTCCACTTCCAAGAGATGCGTTTGGACTCGCTTCTTGTAGCACCGGCAGTGAAACGTAGTACCTGCTGCAAAAGTTTTTTCTGCGCTTGCTGTGCAGAGGACAGATCGAGCGCTTTGATACAATCCTACTCACGTCTCTACATGCCGGCATGAACTCGATACCGTCGAGTCGAGGCGCGCTCTCATAGAGGCGACAGCGTGGAGGTTGCACTGGTCTCCTTGACTGGTGATCCCCACACAGGGTAGCAAAAGATACAGCCATTATCCGTCACAAAAGAAGCGGCCTTGGTTTTATGTTGCGCACTGTGAAACACGAGCGTTTAGAATGCACAAACACCCATACAAAAATATAAAACCCGGAGCAAAAAAAATAAAATGCAATTGCTTTAATTGCAGCTTGGTTACGACGAGGTACAGTTTTGCAAGAGCAGCGATCAAATTAAGACCTTGGTTATAGACAGAAGTTTTCTCCTTGAAAATACCGCTTTAGCAAACGACCATTGACTCCGTGAATGGCTCGCAAATCCGCCTTCTGCACGCAAATCTGCCTTCGCTTCGGGCTGGGAGCAGTGATTAAGCAATGGATTCGTACCTCCCGGCTCTTCCAAATCTTTGACGTACACAAGCGGTTATAGCTCGGAGAGCTGAGCTAGTTGGGGCAACATTCTTAAACACATAATGAAGATTCAGCGATAATGAAGATCCAGCGAAACGTGCGGCGCAATCCCAAATTAAGCGTAAGGGATCGTTGGCCTACGTGCGAATGGGTGAGTTGTTGATCGTTTTAAAGGGGACGTCTGGTCGTTGCGATAGCGATGTGCTCAAGAGGCCGCTATGACGCTGACCTGTGCTCCCGTGTCGACCAGGAAGCGAGTGCCAGTGATCTTGTCCAATGCATAAAATAGGCGGCATGCCCGTCCACCAGCACCACCTGCCGCCGTCAGTGGCCGGTCGCAGCTTTTCCCGACCAGGGGCACGAGTGGGTGCACTTGCGAGCAGAGCTGCAGAAGGTACGGTGGTACCAGCATACAGCCGAGGGCAAGGTGTCGGGCCGCGCGTCAGATGATTGGGGCTCTGAAGAACGCGAAGGTGGCGGGGACCGGTGGCGTGACCGCAAATTTGGCGACGAACGGCGTGGTAAGGGCACGAGGACATCGAGCCTCTTGGCAAGGGCATCAAGTCGACATTCGACGCTGGCAAGCTGGAATCCTGTGGTGGTAGTTGGAGGCGGACTGGTCAGAGAGCTGACGTTGGGGAGCCGTGAGTAGTCCTCAACACGATCAGCGAGTTCAGCGAGCTTGCCGAATGAAACATCACCCGCCGCGGCGAAAATGGGGACCATGGGCTGGGGAAGACGTTGAAGGAACAACTCACGCATAAGGGGGCCGTGCTGAGCAGAAGAGTCTCCAATAAGAGTGAGTATGCGACGGAAGAGCTGCGAAGGGCGGCTGTCGCCAAGCTCTGTAGCGCTGAGGAGCTGCTGTAGTTTGCTGCGCTCGGACGCTGACTTGCGGTCGATGATAGCCGCCTTCAACGTGTCGAAGGGTGGAGCCGAGTCCGGCGAGCTGATGACGTCCACTAAGTCCTCAGCGACGTCAGGAGGCAGGGACGACACGAGGTGGAGGAACTTGGTCTCCTGGCTGGTGATACGTCGCAAGCTGGAAATGCGCCTCAACCTGCAAGAGCCAGGCGCGGGTGCTGTTGCGCCAAAATGGCGGCAGGCTGACTGGCTGGAACGCGGCCACCCAAGTACCGAGAGGCTGCGCGTTCGAGGGCGGGTCGCCGCCGGTAGGAAGGGCGGAACAGCCATGTAGGAGGATGGGGTTGCGTGTTCCAAGCCGGGTCACCAAATCTATCGGAGCTAAGGCGAGGAAGAACCAGCTCTGACAGCGTTGGGGTTCGAACTGCTTTGTAATTGCGCTACTCGCGCTGCGGCGGTATAGCCCAACTTCCTCTTTCTTGTCCGGCGCCTTGTGCCATGGCCTCCGAGCCGAGTGCGGCGCGAGGGGCGACACAGATCCACTATATTATCTTGAAGCACTCATTTAGGCGGCGGCGACTATTCATCAGTGCGGGCAGTGAAATATTCGAGTCCTGTTGGCTTCTTCTAGCGGCTTCTTTCTGCAAAACGGTTCGAGCTGAAAATGTATGTTCGACTTACACACGCACACACACATATGTAGCGGGGAGGCAGTTGCATTTGAAACTTTTCTCTGCTCCTTTCGTGCCGCAAACTTACTTTAGTGCCATCTTGTGAAAATCTAACTTTAATTATCGAGCCGACGAATAGCGGGCAAGAACAGCCAGCGACAGATCGCCACGCCGTTCAGGCGCACATCGGCGAAGGCATGCATGGCACGTGTCGTTTTTCACATACGGGAGAAGTTCGCTACTTCTCAGTATAAAAAATAAAGCAGGGCTGCACCGATTTTTGTTTCATCAATCATCAGAAAACAGGCGCCACGACCAAGTCCGCTTTCCCAAGGACCACTAAGCTCGCGTGCTAAGCTGAAGGCTTCGAAAAGAAAACACGGAAAATGCATTTTATTTCGCTAAGCTGAAAGAAAAAAAACTTTTCGAGTAACTGCCGTCCATGGTGTGCGAGCAAGCACCGTAACGCAGCGAACAGCGCGCAGCAGTCGACTCGGGGCGGGTATGCCCTTCTGACGTCAGCAATCAGAGGTTGCCAGACTAGCCAGCAGCTATCAAAAGAAACGAAAAAAAAAGCGTTAAAAATATCCACCGCACATAATCAATTGAAACTGGCGACAATTGTAGTTTAACGTGTTGGGAATTGTATGCAATAAGCACGGTATGCACAGCTATAGGCTGTCATGGCTCCTTTAAATTCGCGGTTCTAGCTTCTCACTGCGCGGAGGTTTTTAAAGTGTTTGGAGCCTGTTCCTAGATTGGGTAACCCCATATTTACAACGAACCCAACTCACTTCTTTGGTACTAATTGGCCTAGGTATAAGCTCCCTCTGGATGTGTTCACTACTTCCCTGCTGTCAAAAATTTCTGTATCAATAAATTCTTCAGTGCAAGTTGACCACAGGTAGGCTGATACTGCAGTCTCCTTTTACGAAACCCTCCCAAGGAATGCCAAGAATCTGCTTACAGATATGGGCTTATAGAGGAGTACCTAAATTTTTTTCCCTACCATATTGCCGTTTTTGCAGAGAGCTTCCAGCAAAATTAAAAGGCAGCGATTGGCGTTTGCTCAAGGTCTCTTGATTGGAGTAATTCATTTCGGGCCCCTGACTCTGCCCCTATTGTTAGCGCTGAGTTTCTGGTCATTGCGTTGGCCTTAATAAGGAGTCCCTGCTGCATCTCTCAGGTTATTATATTTTCAGACAGCCATTCAGCCTTGGCGGCGCTCGACAAATCTAGGGATACTCCTACGAGCCGTTCCCTTGAATTTTATTCCACCACATATTGCAGAAGTACACTTTCAATGTGTCCCTGGACACTGTGGCTTTGTTCCTAACGAGAGGGCTGATTTTTTAGGAAAGTCTGCCCTTGGTGGACCTATTGTCCCGTTCGTCCCAGATACCGTCTACTTGACCATAGCGCGCTTTCAGCGATTTCAGCGTCTCCACTCCTTGAGCCGTAAGCCTCTCCTTGCTGCAGCGCATTTTCAACACCTGGTATTTCCTTGGAGTGGGCGGATGTGCAGTTCATTGCAATGTGAGGTGTCCATAAACTTCTTGCGCTGCTGAATACCGCGGATAAATCTTTATTTACGTCGATCGCGGTTATTTATGACAAAGCTTTGTGAGTCTTGTGGCAAAATTGATGTCCTAGATCACTTTTATTGCGAAAACAATACTACGCCATGTCTAACCGCTCGTCGCGTGGTCTCTGGACCACTCTGCTCCTCGAGGAGCCGCCGCCGCGCCTAACAGATGGAGTGACGTCAGCCTCTCGGTTGCTGTGGCGACACGTGACGTCAGCTTGCTCTCCGCCGAGCCCGCTCTCCATCGCCTCGCCGACAGTCTCTCTCTCTCGTTCTCTCATTCTCAGTAGCGATTGCGCATCGCCATCTGCGTGGTTTATGGTGTATATAAAATTGGCTGTGGCTTAGCTCTGCTGTACCAGGATATACGTAGCGTGGGGTCAGGGCGAGGTGTTCACACCTCGGTGGACACCTGAACCAGAGAGAAGGCGCATAACTGCCATCTTGGAAAGGTGGACACCTCAACCATGCTTTAAGCTAAGTGGCGGTATAATGGATGGAAACAACTTTATTACACAAAAAAATCTTCCAGGGTGGTCCCCTATTGGTCCAGGAGTTTACGGGCTTGTGCTTCACGTAAAGCCCGATCCACCAGCCATTTCTGGCCGGCGGGCTGAGTGGTCCGTAAATCAGCCTCCCAGGAAGAATGAGTGGGATTGGGGATGGGGGTACTGCCTTTGGGGAAGGACATTCCCAAAGGTAGTGTAAAATTGTGGATCTGGGAACGCCACAGGTGGTACAATCAGGAGGAAAGGTTGGGTGAAAGCATGAGAGACGGTGGGGGGAAATAAAGCAGCCTGTCTGTAATTATCGCCACGTGGCGCTGGATAAGGGCGACAAGGTACTGTGGGGTGGTGGCAGTGTCATGCGGCTGAGTTTGTAGAATGTGGTGATTTGGTGATATGTAGAGAGTACCGATGGGGCCTCTTTCGCAGGGTTGGGTGCCTGATCCTCCGGGGTCCGGGAGGACAGTTCTCGGGCCAGCGCATGAACGCGCTCATTACCGGGGATCGAGGCGTGCCCAGTGACCCACGTCAGAGAGAGAGGTGACTGTGGCAAGAATACGATGCGTTGCCGGCGTCGCCACGCCCTTTACGTAGTGCCAGTACGCGGCCTGATAATCTGTGCAGATTTCGGTTACGTTTTTGTCAATGGTGGAGTGAGCCAGAGCAAGTGCGATGGCGGCTCCTTCCGCTTCTGCAGGCGAATTAGTCCGGATAGTGGCGGCGGCCGCCACTGTGCTGTCTTCATAGGCTGCGACTGCCGTAAAATATCCTTGTTTCGAATTTTCTGCCGCGTCGACATAAAGGATGTCGGAGCGGTTGCTGTATGTTTTCGTGTAATAGCTCGCTCGTGCCTGCCGCCTACCCTGATGGAGACTAGCGCTCATATTGCGCGGTAGGGGCTTCTTATATATGTGGTCCTGAGTGCGCGGAGAAATCATGTAAGGTGTAGGACTTGTTGGGGTGAGAATGGGTGGATTGAGACGTAGCTGTCGCAGTAGGCGTTGTCCTTTTTCTGTGCGACTCAGGCGGACTAATTGGTTGGTGCGTCGAGCCTCTATTAATTCGATCACTATATTGTGGGTACCAGTGGCCAGGAGACGTTTCGTGCTAACCGTCCGCGGAAGACGTAGGGCGGAGGTGACAGCCGTGCGTATTAGGATGTCTGCCTTTTGTGTTTGCCGCTGAGCGAGTATGTGGTATTGGAGGTGGTATGTAATGCGGCCAATGATTAGTGCACTTGTCGTATTGATGGTCTCGCGTTCAGACAGCCCATGATTGCGTGCTGCCACCCACCTGACAAGTGCAGCGACCTGTTTGGTCTGTCTTTGCAAGAGCTGAAGGGTGGCGGTTGCATCGAGTGTCTTGTTAATAAGAAGGCCGAGAATCTTCACCTGAGGCACAATGGGCACTGGATTCCCGTACATGTGCAGTTCAATCTATGGGTCACTGGGGAGGGGCTTCAGCTGCAGGAGTTCCGATTTATTTGGAGAGCAACGGAAGGCCTCTGTTTGCTAAATGAGTGTATGGCAGATTGCATGTTATCCTGGGCTGTTCCAAGGAATCCTCTGGTTGTCCAGAGGGTTATACACCTGCGTATATGGCTGTTTGGAGCTCTGGGATAGCAGCAAGGGCCTTTGACAGCGGCGCTAGGGCAATGTTAAAACGTAAAGGTGACAGAACCGCCCCTTGTGGGGTACCCTGGTTAGGCAGGGGGAAAGGCTGGGAGGCATTATCCCCAAGGTGGAGTTCTGCCGTGCGTCCCTGAAGGAAGGCCCGAATATATTGCCATATGCGGGTGCCGCATCCCGTGGTGGCTAATGTCGTGAGGATGTGGTCAAAGCCTCATGAATATCCAGGGCCAGTATGGCTCGCGTACTGGCTGTATGGCGCTTGGTGCAATAGAGGGACTCTTTAAGGGCGAGAAGTACGTCTTGCGCCGAGATGTTTGGGCGGAAGCTGAATTGAACGTTGGAGAGAAAGCCTGTTGTTTCCAGAAACGGTTGCAGGCGATTGAGAATGACATGCTCGAAGAGCTTGCTGACGCAGCTCGTTAAGGACATGGGGCGCAAATTTTGAAGGGTGAGAGGTTTGCCCGGTTTGGGTATAAATCGCATGCTGGCATGGGTCCAGGCTGATGGGAGCGTCCCAGCTTGCCAGTGGTTATTAAAGAGCTCCGTGAATTCCTGAAGGGAGACTTCGTCCAGATTTAGTAGTGCCTTCTACGTTATGCCATCCGGCCCCGGCACCGTAGAGCGGCGAATACTGAAGAGTGCTAGGCGGACTTCGTTTAAGGTGATGTCGGCATCAAGTTCTGGGTTAGGTGGAGGTAGATTGCGTGGATCTGCTGAATGAAGGGGTGCGGGTATATAAGTGTCCCGTAGTTGGCCAATTACGTCGGTGCCCTTTTGGAGCTCTAGTTGTAGTGGTTGTTGGATCTAAGAGAGCGCGTACGAGGGACCACGTGCGTTTTGTGCTTAATGTACCCTTGAGATCGTTACAAAAGGTTGCCCAGTTTGCGCGGGCTAGAGTGTTCGTGTATTCCTCTGCCTCGCGAGTGAGAGCGGCTATGCGGAGTCTCAATTTGCGATTATGTCGCTGGTGACGCCAGCGCTTGAGAAGTCACTGTCGGGCCTCCCATAGATGAGCCAGATGCGGATCAACCTGCGGTGCCTTAGAGGTATTTTTAATGCTTTTGCTGTTCGCCTGGATACCTTTCACCTGATGGTCTGTCCAGTCAGGGACAGTACAGGGTTCTGTAGATTCAGCTGCCAATTATTAGCGCAATTTGTCCCAGTCAGTGAGAAGCTGCGAACGAGGGTTGAAAATCTTGGACTCATAAGCAGTAATAGTGGAGACTGGAAAGTGGTCACTTCCAAGGCTGTCTTGGAGCACCGTGTGAGATTTAACGATTATGTTCGGTGTGGCCCATGTGAGATCGGGTGTGGTGTCGCGGGTGACACTTGTGCCAATGCGGGTGGGTACGGTGGAGTTTGTGATCAGGCTAAGGTTGTAATCAGCCATTGCGGTAGAAATTAGGTTACCTTTGGGGGTATCCGAGGTGTATCCCCAGCGCGTGTGACATGCATTAAAATCACCCACCACAAGGAGCTTTGAGGAACGAAAGGAGCCCAGGATACCCGGAATAATTCTGCCTTTATCTTCAGGATTGCTGTATATATTAAGAATAGTGAGGCCATATGTGTGTCCCGGTGAGCTTAGCTCTATCGCGGTATATTGGTGCCCTTGCTGTCGGGCGTGTTTGTCGGTGTGCGGTGTCGCACCGGCATGGACGCGAGTGTCAGGATTGTCGTACGTGGTGTAAGGGCTGCCATGTGATAACCGCGGATATGAATGCGATTTGTTTCCGTCTCTTTCAGAGCAATGACATGGGGGGATTTGGGGAGTTTGCGATATATGCGGCTAGTTGTGCTTGTTTTCGGCGTATGCTGCGACAGTTCCATTACCATATAATTGTTCCTGTTGGTGTAGTGGATTGGCGTCGCCGCCGACCTTTTCGCGTGCTATTGTTCTGCGCCATGTTGCTGGTCTGAAGATACTGGATGAGGACAGGCAGCGGGTTGAACTGCGCGCTGCTTGCGAGGCAATTACTGATGAGGTACAAGTTCGAAAATCTTGTTGATGCCGGCTTCATGTTTTTCCAACCGTGTGTTAATCGTAGCTTCTATCCTGTCAGTCATGGTCTGTATCAACTGTGCCTGGGCAAGTATGAGCTGTTGCTGCATCGCTCCGAGTTGTTCAGCAGCTATAGTGTTCATTATGCTAGTGATTTCGGAGCGAAATTCAGCGGAACGTATGTACTGCCTTACCGCCTCTTGAGGTGTAATGGGGGGTCAGCGGTTGGATAAGAGGTAGGAGTGGAGGCTGCTTAAATGGACAACTCACCCTTTTCAGCAGGGCCTGCTCCTTTCTCGGGTGTAGCGTTCCGGAGTGACTGCGTCTCCTGGTTTTCCTTAATGTGGGCTGCGCCATCACTGCCTTTCGATGCACAGGCCCATGGCTCGGTGGCGTCTATCTTGGTACCATTTGGCCCCCAATGAGGTTCAAGTTGTGCTAAATCACGTTCCAAATTCTTATGTCCGGCGTTCACGGAGTCCAATGTGGGCTTTTCCGTGTGGTTTTTCCTATCTTGTTTGTCCGATGGTTCTGGGCTCTCGGTCTCCATGGCCTGCTTCAAAGGTGTCTAGGCAGCCGTGGTGGCCACTGGGTTTTCCTTCCTCAGTGGCGCGAGTGGTGGCCATTGTTCTGTGTTTCGGTTCCAAGGTTTCTTTGGATGGGCGGTGAGTGCCTTGTTTGGACCGTTGTTCTGATTCTCTTTCGTGGGCAATGCTACGCTGCTGCTATATCCTTGCGGTTCTCTCGGCCGGTCGACTTGGGTTTGGTTCAATTTGGGCCGATTCTCATTCCTGGGTCGATGTTCAGTCTTGTGCTCGTGCTCAGTCTTGTTCTTCTGCGCAGTCTTTTGCTTCTGCTCAGACCGTTGGTTCTGCTGCACATCTAGAAGATTGCGCTGTGCAGCAATGTCTCCATAAGGATGGCGTCGGTTTACGGCTTCATCAGCTTTGCTTGTCTTTTTCGCTCTTTTGGTGTAGTCTTGCCGGGCAGTTCGTGTAAATGGTGGAGTGGTTCGATGTGTCGCAGACGATGCAGTAATTTGTGCAATGGACATGTCCTGTTGGGGGACTGCGTACTCCGCAATTGTAGCCTATTTTCTCCTGCGGAGTGGCGCAAATGTCAGCACGGTGTCCTGTTTTCAGGCAGCGCCCGCAAACCTGCATCACTGGTCGGAATGGTTTGCACCTGTATTTCATGCCGCTGAGGTAGACAAACCGTGGTACTACTTTGCCTTCAAAGGTATATAGGCATGCCCCCTTTGTGCCGAAAGGCCTTGCTTGAATCATGTTTATTTGTTGGGCATATGTTTCCGTGCACTTTAGTAATTCCTCTTCTGATGGTATTGGTAAGACGCCGTTAATCATGCATTTACATGAGTTTTCTGGTGAGGCTGCATAAGCGTTCATTGAATATTCTTTTCCTCCTAGATTGATTGCCTGGATGTTGCATATCTGTTCAGTGAGGTCCGGATCCGGGGTGCTCAGAATAGCATCACTGTGAAAAACCTAACACTCGCCAAGAAATTGAAGAACAGGGTAAAAACAAATGACGTTTCGGGACCGCTACCGATCCTTTGTTCACATATGAAAACGAGTAACGGATCGGCCATGTTTATACAGATGAAGGTCGCTGCAATGAGCATGCGTATGCTGCAGGCAAGGACCCACGTGTCCGATTAAGTTTGTGAGAAGTTGATTGCATATGTAATGACAAGAGACCGGATTTTAGGCAAATGCCTCTTTTTTTTAACGCTTCGTAGGCCACCATTTTTACATATGAGCGTGAATTAGGTGTTCACAATATGTTTAATACTGTTTTTATAGTGCCTATAAATGTCTGTTTTGGGTGTCAGTGCCTATAAATGCCTATTTCCGACGTCGGTGCCTAAAAACGCCATATTTTACAGAAAAGGGGCCTGAAATACGCTGTGATTTTGCTTTCAGATTCTGTTTGCTTTCGAATCCATTTAGGCTTTGAGTAAAACACACACGCAGCAACATTAGATGATCTCATCAGTTGGCTATGGTGAACGCTGCGCCTACGTCGGCTGTGTACACAATACCAAATACGTCACCTGAAAATATCGAAGCAACCTTTTTCCTATTTTCTGCGATTTTATCGTGGCAGCTTGTTGATGACTTTGGCTGTTAAAGTGGTAGTCTACCAGATGGCACCACATTTCGGAAAGTATACGGAGTAAGTTTTAGGTTCGTCCAAATAATTCCCAGTTGGTTCCAATTGAAACCAACTGTAAAATGTTCCATAAACCTGCTGGAAACAGTTTAACTGATTAAAAATTTCACCTGGGTAACCTGACTTAATATCGTTCCTTGTGCCCCAGCAGCATGCCATCTTCATCAAATGGCATTTGGCGGTAGTCTGGTTGGAGCAGGCCTCACTAGACATCTGGCAGTCGTGCGTGCATACGAAAAGCATTCGTGCATTCAAACCATAGAGTAAATGACTCAAACAATGTTTATTTCTAAATACATGGCCTCCTGTTAAGGTGTTCAATGTTCTACTTTTGTACACGACAAGCGAATTGTTTGTTTCGACGTATACCAAAGTGTTTTAAAAGGTTTGGTAACCGTCCCTTTTGCTCTGCTGAAGCATTTGTATTGTACGAAAAGTTGCGCGACAGCCTTAAAAAAAAACGGCTTCTAATGTTCGCACCTTGCTTAAGGTTCCAAATCATTCCTGCTGTGTTTTTGTTTTATTTTCCGGCAGATATTGCGCGCTGAAGTTCGGAACTGTGTGCACGTTTGATAAAGTTTATAGTGCCTATTTTTCTCTGTTAGGTGCCTAAAATGTAATTTTAGCCGCCTATTTATGGCGCCTAAAACGTCGTTTTAGTGCCTAAAAATCCGGCCTCTAGTAATGACTCTAGGAGTAGGCATGATGATAATGATTTCTCAGTGGATATGATACTGGCTGCGTCCCGGCCGATAATGGGACCGGTGCTTTTATGGTAATCTGCCAAGGCATTTTCTTCGGTGCGCCCCTTGGGAACGTCATTTATATGCTCCCTGAGCCGTCTCCTGTAATCCCCGGTTTCGCCGATGTAGGCTTGTATACAAGGAATCTTGTAGGGTTGTATACAAGGAATCTTGTATACAACCCCGGAGTATCTAGTGCTTTCCAGCTTGTCTTTCACTGGCACAAGTTGCTGTCTGAGCTTGTTTGTAGGCACGGGACAGATTTGTATATCGTAATCACTGAAGGTACTCGCCAGTGTTTCGCTTACACCAACTGCGTAGGGAATGACGGCTCGCTTCCGCTCTTTTTGCGGTGCCGTGGGTGGATTTTAACATCGGTGTTGCTGCGAGTTTAAAATTTGCCTTGGGTAGCCATTTCTAGAGAGTTCTTCTTAAATCCTTTTTTCTTCTTTCCTTCGCACTTGTGAGGATGAGCATAGGCGTTGCACTCGTGTGAAAAGCGCTGATGCCACGGAGCGCTTGTGTCCAATCGGATGAGCAGAGGCAAAGTTCAGGTATTGGCCTGTATGTGTGACTTTCCGGTAGACCGACGTTACGAGGCCGTTCGTTGTGCGCTGCACTAAAACATCGAGAAAGGCAATGCGACCGGAACTCTCCTCTTCCATGGTAAACTGGATGGTTGGTTGGATGGAGTTCAGATGATGTAGTAGTGCAGGCGTGTCTTCCCGGTTCAACACGCAAAAACAGTCGTCTACATAGCGCAAAAATATTTTTGGGCGACGAGGGAATGAACCAAGCGTGAATGTCTCGATGGTTTCCAAGGCAAGGTTGGCGCAAGTAACCGAAATTGAAGCGCCCATTGCGGTTCCAAACACCTGACTGTAGAACTCGTGATTAAAAACGAAGTAAGTGCTCTGCAGGCAAAATTTCGAAAGGTGGCATAGGTCCACAGCTTCAAGCGGAGTGCGGTTGGCAAAGGTCTCGTCATTTTCAAGGACGCCATTACAGCACTGGACAGCGAAGTCTATTGGTACACAGATGAACATAGATTTGACGTCAAAAGACGCGATGATGTCGTCTTCTTGGATGTCGACGTCCTGTAACATCCTGAAGAAGTGACTAGAGTCCTTCACATACATCTCCGTTGTACCAACCAGGGGGCGCAGGTTGCAGTGCAGGTACCGAGACAGCCTATGCAGGGGAGACTGGGCAAAGTCTGCTATTGGCCGTAGAGGCACGTCGGGCTTGCGTATCTTGGGAACACCGTAGATGACTGGACCTGAGCCATTATGAAATAAGGGTAGATATTATAAATTCTTGCTTTGCGGCGGAACAAATTTGAAGACGTCCGTCAGCAATTTTTGCAGTTCGCTCTCAATCTTCTTTGTTGGGTCTCGTTTCACTTTAGCATATGTGGTCTCGTCTTTCAGTAGTTGAGCCATTTTTGTGATGTAATCCTTGCGGTCCAGCACAACCGTCGCATTACCTTTGTCAGCCGGCAAGATCACAATGTCTTCAGTCTTCTTTAGTCTCCTAATAGCCATTGTTTCTGCGGGTAATAAAGCAGACTTGCTTGCTCTCGAGAGTTTGGAAAGAGCTCCAATGGCGCGCGTGCGAACTTCACTCCAGCGGCAGTGCTCAACTTTGCGGACTGCTTCCTCGATGGCACATGCCATCGCTCCCATATTTGGTGCTCGTCCAGTGTTAAAGTTCGGTCCGCGGCTGAGGACACTCTGCTCACCTGGGGTCAACTGGTGTGACGAAATGTTGATGACACCATTGGAACCAGGAGGACGGCCGTTCCTTTGCAGTAACAATGAGAATTTGGCGTCCTCACTTTCTTGCCGTTTCTGACGTGTAGATCACGCCACACTGTTCGCATGCAGGAGCAAATCGGCGTAGTCGGTGTGGAAATGATGCTCGAAGTAGCGCTGGGCGAAGAACACGTCGTTTTCCACCGCAAAGCAAGAATTTATATTACCGACTCTTATGTCACAATGGCTCAGCTCCAGCCATCTACGTTGTCCCCAAGATACGCAAGCCCGACGTGCCTCTACGGCCAATAGCAGACTTTACCCAGTCTCCCCTGCATAGGCTGTCTCGGTACCTGCACAGCATCCTGCGTCCCCTGGTTGGTACAACGGAGATGTATGTGAAGGACTCTAGTCACTTCTTCAGGATGTTACAGGACGTCGACATCCAAGAAGACGACATCATCGCGTCTTTTGACGTCAAATCTATGTTCATCTGTGTACCAATAGACTTCGCTGTCCAGTGCTGTAAAGGCGTCCTTGAAAATGACGAGACCTTTGCCAACCGCACTCCGCTTGAAGCTGTGGACCTATGCCACCTTTCGAAATTTTGCCTGCAGAGCACTTACTTCGTTTTTAATCACGAGTTCTACAGGCAGGTGCTTGGAACCGCAATGGGCGCTTCAATTTTGGTTTCTTGCGCCAACCTTGCCTTGGAAACCATCGAGACATTTACCCTTGCTTCATTCCCTCGTCGCCCAAAAATAGTTTTGCGCTATGTAGACGACTGTATTTGCGTGTTGAACCGGGAAAACACGCCTGTACTACTACATCATCTGAACTCCATCCAACCAACCATCCAGTTTACCATGGAAGAGGAGAGTTCCGGTCGCATTGCCTTTCTCGATGTTTTAGTGCAGCGCACAACGAACGGCCTCGTAACGTCGGTCTACCGGAAAGCCACACATACAGGCCAATACCTGAACTTTGCCTCTGCTCATCCGATTGGACACAAGCGCTCCGTGGCATCAGCGCTTATCACACGAGTGCAACGCCTATGCTCATCCTCACAAGTGCAAAGGAAAGAAGAAAAAAGGATAAAAGAAGAACTCTCTAGAAATGGCTACCCAAGCCAAATCTCAAACTCGCAGCTACGCCGATGTTCAAATCCACCCACGGCACCGAAGAAAGAGCGGAAGTGAGCCGTCATTCCCTACGCGGTTGGTGTGAGCGAAACACTGGCGAGGACCTTCAGTGATTACGATATTCAAATCTGTCACGTGCCTACAAACAAGCTCAGACACCAACTTGTGCCAATGAAAGACAAGCTGAAAAGCACTAGATACTCCGGGGTTGTATACAAGATTAATTGCCAGGATTGCGACGCAGCCTACATCGCCGTAACGCGGTTACAGGAGACGGCTCAGGGAGCATAAAAATGACGTTGCCAAGGGGCGCACTAAAGAAAAGGCCTTGGCAGATCACCATAAAAGCACCGGTCACATTATCGCCTGGGACGCTGCCAGTATCATATCCACCGACAAATCATTATCATGACGCCTACTCCTAGAGTCATTCCATATCCAATCAGCTCCTCACACACTTAATCGGACACGTGGGCCCATGCCTGTAGCATACGCATGCTCATTACAACGACCTTCATCTGTATAAACACGGCCGATCCGTTTTTCGTTTTCATATGTGAACAAGGGATCCGTAGGGGTCCCGAAACGTCATTTGTTTTTACCCTGTTCATCAATTTCTTGGCGAGTGTTAGTTTTTCACAATGTCATTTCCTCCCCAGACGAGTTTTCGTCGAACTCTGGACTATGCTCAGAATAGCGGTGTTTTGCTTCGGCTTGATCCTGACCCTGGCCTCGTGGGTTAATTGGTGGCTGAGCTTGAATTGCAAAGCAGCAAGAAGTGACCTACCGTAGTTGTTAAGCATCGTCACCCCTCCACGTAGACGTATTACCACCTTGTAGTCATCATGCGGCAGCCTCCGCAATTTGGTGGGGCGTGCGGGTCGTGACCTTTTGCGCAGGTGTCTGTGCTTTTGCCTGTGTTACAGGCTTGAATCATTTTTTGCGTGCGTCGATCAGCCTGAACCATGGCGTAGCCTTCGGGTAGGCATCAGTCATGTCTCGTGTCGTCGAGTTGGAACACGATTTGGAGTACGGGTCCTCCTGAGGCGACCCGTGCGGTAGGCTCCCCTCCGTTGTGTCGGCAGTAGAAATTCCGGGCGTGGCGTCCTGGGTTTCCATGTCGACAATTTTGTGGACTCCCTTCGTTGCCGTGGACAGCGAGCACGACGCGCTATGGCTGCATGGGAAGGCAGCGGCGCCGGCCATATGATGCCTTGACGTGGAACGCCGCTCCGCCGTGCGCCGCCAAGGGGGGTTAGGCTGAGTGAGGCGACTCCACCTCGGAGTTCTTCGTAAGATGCTTGTGCAAGATACAGCGTACTCACGGACAAAGGAGTCCTCGTAAAGGTCCCTTGGGTGTTCACGAAAGCCTGAGGTAGGAGTTTAGGGCGCTATGAAGGGTAATTGGGAAAATAAAGCCGGAAGTTCACAGCGCCCATGTGAAGCGCGTCCGCTGCACTTGAAAGAATGTCGTACGCCAAAAAAAGGACGAAACAGGAAGGAAAAACACAGAACAGGAAAGAGGCGCAACTTCCAACTTTAATAACAGGAAAGAAAACCAGGCGCTCTTTTATAGCCGCTGAACTGCATGAAGGTGCGTGAAGTAAAAAACAAATGCGGTGGTGGACGAGTGATAACAACACAACAACACAGCACAACAAGTCATAGGGAGGTCGCTATTACAAAAAACATGTTGATAACACATGCGAGTGTGAATGATAGCACAGGCTGAACGATTATGAATAAGGATAAGAACCACCGCTAAGATATTAACAATCATGAAACCGATTGAAGGAAGCAAGCGGACTTTGCAAAGGGCATCTAAACGAAACCGTCCAAAAAAGCTAGTTCGTTTCTGGTGAGGAGAACAGAAGGCGTGCTAACGCAGTTGTCTTTTCTTTGATCAATATAAAAAGCCTCAATGACTTCTCTTTCGATTTTTTCTTTTGCCCTGGCTAGAAACCTGGTCTCTTGAAATTTCGGACAACAATTTTTGCACCTGCTACAATGTAAAGCTAGATTGCTTCCCGTCTTGCTTTTTAGGGTCACATCGTGCTGTCGAGCACGCTCATTGAAACACTGTCCCGTTTGCCTCACATATACTTTGCCACACGTCAAAGGGATCTCGTATACCACATTAGCGGTGCATTTTGTGAACACTGTTTGATGTTTGACAGTGCAGGCCTTTTTGACCCGCTTTCCTGTCACCATCGGACATATGCTTGCCAGCTTGCAGGGGGCTGAAAAAACCAGCCGCACTCCGTGCCTGGAAGCCACTTTTTTCAAATTGTGCGAAAACCCATGCAGGTAAGGTATGACCTGCACAGGTTTGTTTCCAATGTCACGCTTGTAGCCCGGTTTCTTCATTTTTTGAAGGAGGCTTTCAGACACACTGTTGACCAGTTGCAATGGGTAACCTGCTGACATAACTCTTCTGATCTGATACTGAAAGCTTTCACTGATCTTGTGTGGACAAGATTTTTCTAGAGCCGACCTAATGCAAAGAGAAACTATTGCTCGTTTTACTAATTTGGAGTGGGCGCTATCGTAGGCTAACAGAGACTTCTTTGAGCGAGGTTGATACATCCAACAGACGTGGTTGTTGGTAAAGGAAATCTGTAAATCCAAGAACTGTATACAATCATGATCTGCCTTTTCATGCGTGAACTTCAGGGCCGTTGATTTCGAGTTAAAAGCGGTCAGTACATTTTCGATATGCGAATCTGATTCACACTGGGCCGGATGAAGAAACCGGGCTATAAGCGTGACATTGGAAACAAACCTGTGCAGGTCATACCTTACCTGCATGGGTTTTCGCACAATTTGAAAAAAGTGGCTTCCAGGCACGGAGTGCGGCTGGTTTTTTCAGCCCCCTGCAAACTGGCAAGCATAAGTCCGATGGTGACAGGAAAGCGGGTCAAAAAGGCCTGCACTGTCATACATCAAATAGTGTTCACAAAATGCACCACTAATGTGATATACGAGATCCCTTTGACGTGTGGCAAAGTATCTGTGGGGCAAACGGGACATTGTTTCAATGAGCGTGCTCGACAGCACAATGTGACCCTAAAAAGCAAGACGGGAAGCAATCTAGCTTTACATTGTAGCAGGTGCAAAGATTGTTGTCCGAAATTTCACGAGACCAGGTTTTTAGCCAGGGCAAAAGAAAAAATCGAAAGAGAAGTCATTGAGGCTTTTTATATTGATCAAAGAAAAGACAACTGCGTTAGCACGCCTTCTGTTCTCCTCACCAGGAACGAACTAGCTTTTTTGGACGGTTTCGTTTAGATGCCCTTTGTAAAGTCCGGTTTGTTCCTTCAATCGGTTTCATGATTGTTAATATCTTAGCGGTGGTTCTTATCCTTATTCATAATCGTTCAGCCTGTGCTATCATTCACACTCGCATGAGTTATCAACATGCTTTTTGTAATAGCGACCTCCCTATGACTTGTGCTGTGTTGTTGTGTTGTTATCACTCGTCCACCACCGCATTTGATTTTTTGTTCACGCACCCTCATGCAGCTCAGCGGCTATAAAAGAGCGCCTGGTTTCCTTTCCTGTTATTAAAGTTGGAATTTGCGCCTCTTTCCTGTTCTGTGTTTTTCCTTCCTGTTTCGTCCATTTTTGGCATACGACATTCTTTCAAGACGATGTACCAACTAACCCGTCAAAAAGTTCAACTGCTGCACTCGGCTCCCCGTTCGCAGTCCTCATTAAAGTGGTGGTAGTTACAGGTGTGCGCTGCATGCGTTGGCATTGACAACGTTGTGCCAGGAACGCGGCGCTGAAGCCGTAGGCCGTCGGCGTTCCTTGTGTTCATTGGCGCTGGCGTTGACCACGTTTTACACTCCGATCATTTTAAGGAAACGAAGTGCGCATAATGGCTCCCTGGGTCAGTGGACGCCTGAATCGTGCTTATAGGTACGTGGGGTGATGAGAGAGAGATGTGAGCTGGAGGCATTACAAGGTTGTGCCAGAAACTCGGCGCTGAAGTAATAGGCCATCGGCGTTCATTGTGTTCATTGGCGTTGGTGTTGTCAACGTTTTACACTCCGATCATTTTTAGGAAAGGAAGGCGTACGCGGCGAGGCACGCCAGCTGCGCGTAGTGACGTCACTTGCTCTTCGAGAATGCACAGTATGATCGTGCAAGAGCACACGAAACGGTGAGGTTATGGGAAATGTAGCTCACGCAACAATACGCGCAGATATGGCTATATGCTACGCGCAGATATGGCTGCGCGCAGCTAAACCAAAGCCATTTTTTTCCTCTTCTGCCGGCGGTTCGCTGCTCTCCGTTGAATTCACTTGGAGTTCCCCCTAGCTCGATTAGGGCTTCCTCTATCTATTCCGATTCCCCTCTCCTTCAGGGCAAACGCCAAGGGATATGCCCTAAAACCAGTATGCGATTGTAATCACGAATATATAACTACATCAGGTAGATTCCTGTGATAGCATGAGAATTCACTGCTTTTTTGCGTAATTTTTCTAGACATTCTAGTGTAAGTCACAAAATTATCCAAATACTCCACTCCTTTACATGAGTGCATTTGTGTCCGCTATACACCACGCCCTGGGTATGTGCCATTAAGCCTGAGGTCATCATCATCAATTTTGACCATCACAGGATCTTTAACACACACATACATCGCACAACACACGAGCGCCTTTTACGATTCTCCTCAATCGAAACGCAGCCGCCGCAGTCGGGTTCGAACCCGCGTACTCCGTCTCAGTACCGCAGCGCCTTAACCACTGATCTGCCGAGGCGGGTAGAAAGAGTAATACAGTCTCAACGGGCGCGCTACGAATCGACCTTAATAAATGCGCCATTTTGACCAGTGTCGCCAGGCTTTGCAGCGCCCCCTGAAGCTGAGTTGTGAACAGTGAGGCTGTACGGAGGATTAAAGTTGTTTTAAAAAACCTTTTGTTGAGACAAATGAACCTGCAATAAAGGATTTTTCTCGTCGTCTTTTTCAGTCCCTGTCGTGACACTTAGCAGTGCAAGTATGAATCTGTACGAACTGGCCGAATTGCCCTTTCTTGTGAAGAAAGGAAAGACACCCACCAACCAACCAACCAACAACAACAAGGGCTCCTGACTACTTCGCTCAACCAGCACTGAAGCAAAGAGGTGAAGTTGACGAAAAGAACCGAGAACCCACTCGATGTACTAAAGAGAAAACTTCCACCTTTGTCGAAGATAAGGTTTTACCACCACTACCAGACAAATCGCTGCACAGTAGAAGCAAAGGACGCTGCAACTGGTTCTAGAAGCGGTTTGATGCGGCAAGAAGAAGAAAGCGAAGAAGTTAAAGAAACCGGGGACGGCCTCTGTGCGGTGAGTGTCCTGAAGTGTACATGACTGGTGCTCCTGCATTTTTTTTTCGTTTGCGCAAATGTGCTCTTAATGTTTAGAGATCGGAAGCGGGCGGAGTGGGTGAGGGAACAAACGCGGGTTAATGACATCCTAGCCCAAATCGAGAGGAAGACGTGGGCTTGGGCACGGCATGTAATGCGAAGGCAAGATAACCGCTAGTCCTTAAGGGTAACGGAGTGGATTCCAAGAGAAGGCAAGCGTAGCAGGGGGCGGCAGAGAGTTAGGTGGGCGGATGAGATTGAGAAGTTTTGCGGGAATACGGTAGCCTCAACTGGTGAAGGACAGGGCTAATTGGAGAGCGCCGCCGCGGTGGCTCAGTGGTTATGGTGCTCAGCTGCTGACCCGAAAGACGCGGGTTCGATCCCGGCCGCGGCGGTCGAATTTCTTTGGAGGAGAAATTCTAGAGACCCGTGTACTGTGCGATGTCAGTGCACGTTAAAGAACCCCAGGTGGTCAAAATTTCCGGAGCCCTCCACTACGGCTTCTCTCATAGCCTTAGTCGCTTTGGGACGTTAAACCCCATAAACCAGTCAAACCAACCAACCAATTGGAGAGCCCTGGGAGAGGCCTTTGCCCTGCAGTGGGCGTAGTCAGGCTGATGATGATGAGGCTCTTTCGCATAAAAGAGTTATATATAAGTACAGTGACCTGTGTCTGCAATGGCCTTGTGGTAGCGAAGCGATGGACTAGTGGCAGGGCATCCGCCTCGCATTCGGGTGGTGCTGGGTTCCACCCCGGGTGCCGTCATGTACGCGCCGGTTTTCTAATGGGTACAAGATTTTTTCCCGCCATAGTTTTGGGGTCTTCTAGGGTGGAATGCTTGGGAAGGAGTCTTGGAATGAACCATTGCGTTGACGGGGCAGTGATTCACTCCGTCGTCGAACAACTTATATCCGTTTCTTAATGTAAAGCTCACATGCGGCCGTTTTCTGAACAAGTTCCTGTTCCAGGCTCATGCAAAGCAAGGATTAGAAGGCGCAGGCCACCGTCCCAAGCTATCCAAACCTGGGAAGCCGGGCACCAGGCCGGGAATGGATTGCACCCACTTATAAAAATCGGTCGGTGGCCGGCCGGTAGTCGAATGCAGAGCCGCCCGAAGCCGAGGGGGGTGGTCTACCCCGACGCCATTACTGCCGCCGTAGTTCACTTAAATGTAGGCGCAATTCTTAGAGAACGGAGCACCTGTGCCTCCGGCCAGATTGTCGCTCGTGTCTGTAACTGAATTCGTTTTCCAAGTGGCCTGGAGGCGTGCCGTGTTGACCTGTATTTGTAGAACATCGGGCGACGTTTCCCTTCTGGCAGTTGATCTCAGTGCATTCGTCCTCACGAATATTTATTTCAAATTGGATTAAGCTTGTTGTGCCACAGGCGATGCTGACAGAACAATTTTTTTTTTCACTTGAATTTCGTGAGATAACGGACAGCCATTGTTGCATATACTCCTGCAGTGTCGTGATGCTTGCGGGCGAACGCTGAGTTCACTTCTTCAGCTTGTTGTGCACCAGTTCTGTCCTTGTGTCTGCAATTAATTAGGAGGTGTGAGACAATAACGGCGCCATTTCCTTGCCCCAAAAAAACTATAAAAAGCCTTCAGTGATAACGAATTTCTCTGCGCTGTTCGTCCCATTTCTCAAGTGCTGAATTCACAACACGGTACAGTTGGCTAGGGTTATCAGACTGTATAAAAACACTTGTCCCATCGGCATATACAATAAACTGTAACTGGCTAGTTAGATTCACTGCCATCATTACACAAACTGAATACCTGCGGCCTCAATATGTTTCTGTCCTGCACGCTTAGGTTCAAATACAGAAAAACACAACAAATTTTTTTTAGCAACGCGTCGTATTCTTTTGGCAAGTCATGATCTTACAGATGCTAAGACATTGCCAAGCTGAAAACGAGCAATTAATGAACACTTATTAGAGAAACAATCTAGCCTAATCGCAACTACCTTCTCAAGCGGTTTCAACGAACGGGAAGGTCAGGTATAGGACAATACTTGGAAAAGTTTTCTTTCGCGTAATTTGCATGTGAAGATAAATTTAGCACGCTTCATAAGCGCAGAAATTCGCCCAATGACAAAAATTAGTTTTACGTGTCATCGAGCACAGTAATATGCCGTCTTGGCAAACGTGACCGCTGTAATTCTTAGATCAATAATACCTCTTGCGTTGCTACACTTGAGTGATGCAAAGATCGACTGTATTCCATTCTCAAAGGTTGGAAAAAAAATGCACTATGCTCTTTAGGATTAGTTAAGTAGGCCGTTACACGTCCATCATGTCCACTTTTTACCAGGTTTGCACAATGAGGGCTTACGGCATCTGCGATCTGAGGGCCTTCGATGGTTTAGTCATTTTGTGTGATTTGGATATTGTCATTTCTCGATTTATTTCTGTTCATGATAGTATTTCAAGTATGCCATAGCTCATTGGTGCAGTTCGTATATGCCTTGCCTAGCAAAGGGTTCAAAATTAGTGTTTTGTGCTTAGAAAAAAGTGCGTCACGTGAATTCAATACTTTTTTAAAACCATCGAGATTTTCTGGCTTCCTGTGTGAAGAATTTCGCATAAAAAGCCGTCTTCCTGGGGATTATGGCAAGAAAATCAGCTGGAGTAAAATGGTTTCGTATTTTTTTAGAGTTCCTAAACTTTTTAAATTTAAAACAGTTCATGTCCCCACGCTTGAAAATGGCGAGGAAAATATAATATCCCTCATTTTCTTTGTCTACCGAGCCGGAGTACCCGAGTTCGAACCCAACCGCGGCGGCCGCGTTTCGATGGAGGCGAAACGCAAGAGACGCCCGTGTACTGTCCGATGTCAGTGCACGTTAAAGATCCCCAGGTGGTCGAAATTATTCCAGAGACGTTCACTACGGCACCTCTTTCTCTCTTTCTTCTTTGCACTACTACCTTCCTCCCTTCCCTTACGGCGCGGTTCAGGTGTCCGCCGATATATGTGAGACAGATACTGCGCCATTTCCTTTCCTCAAAAACCAATTTAGAATTTAGAATTACATTTTCTTCGTTAGATGCCAACCCGGCGTTCCAATTTGTTACACTAAGTTGATTGCGGAAATGGTGAAGCGTACGAAGGGTCACGTCCTCGCCTGCGAACGTTTGAAGGCAGCTTTTCCCTTGTTTTGAGAAGTATCATTCTAACACTTTAATAGTGGTAAGTGGTCGTGTATATAAGTCGCAAGAACACCAGCTTTCATATCGTTGTGCATGGCATTGGGCGATAATAACGTCTATTAATTATTGTGATTCGCCGCCGCGGTGGCTCAGTGGCTATAGTGCTCGGCTGCTGTCCCGAAAGACGCGGGTTCGATCCCGGCCGCGGCGATTGAATTTCTTTGGAGGAGAAATTCGAGGCCCGTGTACTGTGCGATGTCAGTGCACGTTAAGAACCCCAGGTGGTCGAAATTTCCGGAGCCCTCCACTACGGCGTCTCTCATAGCCTTAGTCGCTTTGGGACGTTAAACCCCATAAACCAAACCAAACCAAACCAATTATTGTGATTCTACAATGACGCACACTGGCCTTGTAGTGATACTCTTAAGTCGCGTGACTTAAAGAGTACAGTGAATACATCTGATGCTATGCTGCGGTGAAGGGGAATAAAATTTGAGTCGCCACCTAAAACCAGTTTTAATTTGTTTGCTTGAGCAAAACGGACATGTTTTGCAGGAACTGGTAAAAGGTATCTTGATTTACAGCTGATGGGGAATTTACAACTCTAAACGTATCCCCCCCCCCCAAACGACAGAAAGCGCTAGGTATTTTTCATCAGAGATTGAAAAATCGGATTTTAAACTTGCGGGCAAGCCGGCTTCCACTGCGTTTGGACTACCTGACTAAGTAATATGTAGTAGACGCAAATATATCCAAGGTATCGTAATAGCTTGTAAACCAGGTTTCAGTCAACATCACGGTTTCAAATATTAATATAAATTCATGAACAAACCCTGTTATGTAATCATGTTGATTGATTGGTTATTTCAGACTGAAATAAGAAAGCTGAAGTGCCCACGTACCTGAGGAAAGAAAATTTTTTTTTTAGTCAGGAACGATTCGGGATCGCTCATAGCTTTGTGGCCGCGCACAAAAAAACTATATATGCGCAGGCAGGAGTACTGGGCACACGCACACTTATCGTTTTCTGATCATATTTGGGCAATGTATTTAGACTGCCAGAAGTGGCATTTGCTTCGTGGATGCATGAAAGATTAAGATATGTTGCATGGTATTTATCAACTGGAAGGGCAGCCTGGCCTGAAAGATCTGCGCATGTAACCTTAGGGGTGTCAAGTGCGTCCGCTCTCCAGACGAGAAACGGGCTTCCTTTCCTGAAACTATGATTACAATAGTGCCAAAGAAATTCAAACTGCCCAGTGGCAAAGTCGTGTAGATGTGTTGCCATGACGGATAAGATCGAACTCTGTGGTATCGCTTCGTGGCTCTTCAAACCTGTTTAAACGACTTTAGGCACGCCAGATGCACACTTTTTATCACAAGTGAGCGTTCAACTTTTCGCACAAAAACTGTCCGTTTCGAACCCAAATTTTCACTCGGCTTCGCGTTTTCCTGGCACCATGCTTACAAGCTGAGAACACTGATGCTCGCGGACAGAGGCTAGGTCTGAGGTGCACAGACCAAGACAATGCACACGAGTACAGCTAGCTATCCTTTTTTTAGACGGCGTCACATTTTTTGGGTTGTGAAAACTGGACAACAGTGATTCGGTGGTGCAATTTTCTGGCAGTTGACACATGATGTACAATTTGCGTGTGATCTTATTTCGATGCATGGTGCATCGATTGGATCTCCGAAGTTCTCGCCAATTTCTCCGGGATCTGCAAGATTTCTGCTTTGTCACACAGGCACACTTTTCACTTCTAATCTGCCATTTCGCGAGTATTTCTCGTACTGAGTTATCCTCTCACTATCAGCCTCCAGTTCCGTTTCTAAGGCCTCATACTTGGCTTTCAGAGATTGATTTTCTGCTCTTAGTTTTTTTTTCTGCTTGTGTAAAGTGCACCAGCGGTGCACTTTCCTTGTATTCCTCGCTCATGATACCCTCAGATTTTTTTAGATTCATTATTTCGTCTTTCGTTTCCTGCTTGCACTCAGTTTTTTCTCGAACTCAAAACTTAACTCTGCGAGAACAGCCTTTCACCTCTTAATGGTGTTCAGCAATATTGTCACGTTGTAGTGACGGCAGTCCAGCGGTCAGGAAGACACCAGAAATACTTGCAAACGAAGCTCTTTATTTGGGCTGACTTGCGCCCTCAAAAGAACTGAATCACTCGGCGGCGGCGTAAGCAACAGGCGTGCTCGGCGGTCGTTGAACTACGAATGTCCGCCGCTCGCGGCATCGCTCAATTTAAAGGCGGCAAGGAAACTTCCAGATAACAGGACAAGATCATCTACAGTAATCTAGAAAAACCTAGATGCAGCCCTTCATGGCTGCGATCAATCGAGATTAGTCTGGTCGCTTCTCGCGCCACGAACAAAAGTGATAACAATCCTTTCCTGCAGCCTTGAGCGTGAACGAACAAACATTACAATGATACGTGGCATTACCCCCCTTCCAAAGAAGCATCGTCTCGACGTTTTGAAATGAAAATAAACACGGAGAATGAAACTTCGAGTCCTTCAGCGTTCATAATATGGCTTCAGGCGTATGACATGTACGACTTCCGGGCGTGGGCGGCGTCGCTGAGATGCTGTCGGGCCGTCGGGGATGACTTCATAGTCGAGGTCACCGATGCGACGGAGAACCCTGTACGGGCCAAAGTAGCGTCGCAGCAACTTTTCGCTCAATCCGCGGCGGCGAACTGGCGTCCATATCCAAACCCGATCACCTGGCTTGTAATGCGTGTCTCGTCGGCGCAGATTGTAGCGTCGGGCGTCGGTGTGCTGCTGGTCTTGAATGCGAAGCCGTGCAAGTCTTCGGGCTTCCTCGGCGCGATGAAGGTAGGCGGCGACGTCGAGGTTGTCTTCGTCGGAAACGTGCGGGAGCATTGCGTCGAGTGTTGTCGTGGGCTTCCTGCCGTATACCAGCTGGAATGGAGTAAACCTGGTTGTCTCCTGGGTGGCAGTATTATAGGCGAAGATCACGTAGGGCAGAATAGAGTCCCACGTCTTGTGTTCGGCGTCGATGAACATGGAGAGCATGTCTGCGAAGGTCTTGTTCAGACGCTCTGTGAGTCCGTTGGTTTGCGGATGATAGGCAGTTGTCCTCCGATGACTTGTCTGGCTGTACTTTAAAATGGCTTGCGTCAGTTCCGCTGTAAATGCTGTTCCTCTGTCTGTGATGAGTACTTCGGGTGCGCCGTGTCGGAGGAGAATTTGTTCGACAAAAAATTTTGCAACTTCTGTTGCGGTACCACTAGGCAACGCTTTTGCTTCGGCGTAGCGGGTCATGTAGTCGGTGGCCACGATGACCCACTTGTTACCTGATGATGAAGTAGGAAAGGGGCCGAGTAGGTCCATCCCGATTTGCTGAAAGGGCTTAGTTGGCGGTGGTATGGGGTTCAGGAGTCCGGCTGGTCTAGTCGGAGGCGTTTTGCGTCGTTGACACTCACGGCACGTTTTCACGTAATGCGAAACGTCGGTAGCTAGCCGCGGCCAATAGTACTTCTCCTGAATGCGGTGCAACGTGCGAGCAATCCCGAGATGCCCTGCAGTCGGCTCATCATGACATGCCTGCATAATTTCTTGCCTGAGATTTTTGGGCACGACAAGAAGATGCACTGTCCTGTTGGGCGCGAAGTTCTTCTTCAGAAGGACATTATTGTGAAGGACGAAGGACGACAGTTGGCGCTTGAACCCTCGGGGAGGCGATGCGGTCTTGCCTTGCAGATAATCAACCAGGCTTTGCAACTCAGGATCCGAGCGCTGCTGCTGCGCGAAACTGCTGGCGCTTACCGGTCCTAAGAAAGCGTCGTCGTCTTCCTCTTCCGGTGCTGCGTCGACGGCGGCTCGCGACAAGCAGTCTGCGTCGGAATGCTTGCGGCCAGATTTGTAGACTACAGTTATGTCGAATTCTTGAAGGCGCAGGCTCCAACGAGCAAGACGGCCGGAGGGATCTTTCAAATTAGCTAGCCAGCACAGAGCATGGTGATCGCTCACAACCTTGAATGGTCGTCCGTACAGGTAGGGGCGAAATTTCGACGTGGCCCAAATAATGGCGAGACATTCTTTCTCGGTGGTCGAGTAGTTGGCCTCGGCTTTCGACAGTGAACGGCTAGCGTACGCGATAACCTTCTCCTGTCTACCCTTTTTCTGAACGAGGACCGCTCCTAAGCCCACACTGCTTGCATCGGTATGAACTTCGGTTTCGGCGTTTTCATCAAAGTGCCCGAGCACAGGAGGGGACTGTAAGCGGCGCTTCAGTTCGTTGAAAGCTTCCTCTTGCGGCCTTTCCCATTTAAAAGGCACGTCAGCCTTGGTAAGTTGGGTCAAAGGTTCAGCGATGCGCGAAAAGTTCTTGACGAATCGCCGGTAATAAGCGCATAATCCAAGGAATCTGCGTATAGCCTTCTTGTCATTAGGCTGTGGAAACTCTGCGATCGCAGCCGTCTTCTTGGGGTCTGGGCGAACTCCATCCTTGCTTACGACGTGACCAAGGAACAGCAGCTCCTCGTAAGCGAAGTGGCACTTCTCTCGTTTCAGTGTCAGGCCTGAAGACTTGATCGTTTCCAGCACTATCCGAAGCCTTCTGAGGTGGTCTTCAAAGCTTGAGGAGAAGACAACAACGTCATCTAAGTAGACTAGGCAAATCTGCCATTTCAAGCCTGCGAGCACCGTATCCATTACTCGCTGGAACGTCGCTGGGGCAGAGCAGAGGCCGAATGGCATCACCTTGAACTCGAAGAGTCCGTCTGGCGTGATGAACGCAGTCTTCTCGCGATCTCTTTCGTCGACTTCAATTTGCCAGTAGCCGCTCTTCAGGTCCATCGATGAGAAGTACTTAGCGTTGCACAGCCGGTCCAGTGTATCGTCGATGCGGGGGAGGGGGTAGACATCCTTCTTCGTAATGTTGTTCAGGCGGCGGTAATCGACGCAAAAGCGAAGGGTGCCGTCTTTCTTTTTCACTAGAACGACCGGTGCTGCCCAGGGGCTCCTCGATGGCTGGATGACGTCGTCACGAAGCATTTCCTCAACTTGCTTGCGGATAGCTTGGCGTTCTAACGGCGATACGCGGTAGGGGCTCTGTCGCAGTGGTCGTGCGTGTTCATCTGTGACAATGCGGTGCTTGGCAAGCCGGGTTCGTCGCACATTCGATGCTGATGAGAAGCAATCGGTGTACCTTTGAAGAAGACTGCGTATTTGGTCTTGTCTGCTCCGGGGTAATGCTGGGTTGATGTCGAACGTGGGTTGATGGCCTTGTTCAGATAGTTCTGCAGGTTGGTCGGGTAGGGCAAATACGTCTCTGATGTCTGCCAGCTCGTCGAGGAAAGCGATCGTCGTACCTTTGTTTAGATGCCGGTATTCTTCGGTGAAGTTGGTTAGTAATACCTGGGCTCGGCCATTTCGGATTTCGGCGACTCCCCTCGCGACGCCCAATCCTCGATCCAGGAGTAACTGTGTGTTCCCCTCGATAACGCCTTCGGCATTTTCGACTTCTCCAGTACCTATGCCGACGAGAACACTTGATCGGGGCGGCACGCTCAATGCTTCATCGAGGACGTTTAAGGCAACGTGATGAGTCGCGCTCGTCGCAACAGGTATGACTTTTTCCGTGGAAAGGTTGATCGACTTAGATCGAAGGTCGATGATTGCCCGATGTTCGTTCAGGAAGTCCATTCCCAAAATCACGTCTCTCGAGCATTGCTGTAGGATCAGGAAGGTTGTCGCATAGGTTCTCCCATTTACAGTAACTCTCGCGATGCAGCGTCCTGACGGCGTAATCAGGTTGCCACCTGCGGTGCGGATCAGCGGGCCATCCCAGGTTGTTGTCACCTTCCTGAGTCGGACAGCGAGTGGGCCACTCATGACAGAGTAGTCAGCTCCCGTGTCCACCAAGGCAGTAACCGCGTGACCGTCGACCGTAACTTCAAGGTCACTTGTTCGCGTTCTGGTATTGTACGTTGTCTTCGGTGTCCGATCTCGGCTTCGTCGAGTAGTGAGGCTGCGGTGGGCGTACTGCGACGTTACTTCACTGGGCAGCGGTAAAAGCTTCAAGTCTGGCCGCGTCGTCGTCGGTGTCGTCGTCGTCGGTGTCGTCGTCGTCGGCGTTGTCGTCGTCGGCGTTGTCGTCGTCGGCGTTGTCGTCGTCGGTGTTGTCGTCTTCGGTGTTGTCGTCTTCGGTGTTGTCGTCGTCGGTGTTGTCGTCGTCGGTGTTGTCGTCGTCGTTGTTGTCGTCGTCGGTGTTGTCGTCGTCGGTGTTGTCGTCGTAGTTGAGGCATGGTCTTGAGTACTCGTCGATGGAGGATCTTTGTCATTGCGCTTAGAAGCAACCTCACCTCCAGAGGCTGCTTTATTTAGTTTAACCTTCGTGGGCTGGGGGAGCGTCCACGCACGGCGTAATCTCGGCTAGGAGAAACAAAGCGAGGGGACGATGGCGACGGGGAACGTGATAGGCGGCTCGGCGATGGGTATACTTCCCGACGTAAAAACTCCTCGATTTCGGCTGGTTGCTGGCCGGGTCGGGGTCGTGGAGCGTCGTAAGAGAACCCTCGGATGCCCAGTCTTCTGTATGGGCAGTGCCGGAGGACGTGACCGGCTTCGCCACAGTGGAAGCATAGTGGGCGGCGCTGGTCGGGAGTTCTCCACTCGTCGCATTTCCTCGGCTGCGCGCGTCGCTCGTAGGACGGGCGGGTTGGGGCGAGTGGGCGGCGGTCCAACGCAGCTGGCTGAGGGCGATAGGGGCTTGGGTCCCGTCGTCGAGGTGCAGGACCGCGCACAGCTGCGGCGTAAGTCATGGCTGGGGGCTGCAGAGGCTGCGTGGGTGTCGGCGTCACACCCAAGGCCTGTTGAACCTCGTCCCGGATGACGTCAGTGAGCGATGAAAGTTGCGGCTGCGTTCCCGTTGGCAGCAACCGTCGGAGCTCCTCTCGCACAACTTCACGTATAACCTCCCGCAGGTTATCATTGTTAGCGGTGTCCATGCAGCTTGCTGACAAAAAGCGCTGCTGGCGGTCATACTGGCGGGCTCGGGCGTCGAGAGTTTTCTCCATTGTGGATGCCTCTTCTACGAATTCAGCGACGTTTTTCGGTGGGTTGCGAACGAGGCCGGCAAATAGTTGCTCTTTAACTCCTCGCATAAGCAACTTCACCTTCTCTTCTTCCTTCATGTTCATGTCGGCACGCCGGAAGAGACGCTTCATCTCCTCAGTATACACTGCAACGGTCTCGTTTGGGTGTTGTATGCGAGACTGTAGCAGCTGCTGGGCTCTCTCCTTTCGCACGACGTTTGTGAAGGTCTTCAGAAGCTGTTCCTTGAAGGTTTCCCAGTTGGCAAGGCTGGCTTCCTCATTCTCGAACCAGACTCTTGCTGGTCCCTCCAGGGCGAAGAAGACGTACCTAAATTTCATGGCGTCGTCCCAGTTGTTGAAGACAGCCACACGGTCGAACTGCTCCAGCCATTCCTCGGGGTCGGCGCCAGGCAAAGCGTCGAAGGTTGGTGGCACCCGGGGCTGCTGCAGAATGATTGGAGTGGTCGTCTGGGGCAAGGTCATGATGGACGTTGGTACTTGCTTTCGCTTCCGGGTAGGGTCCGGCAGGGTCCCGAACTCAGGTGCGTCCCCTTGCAGGCGTCGGCTTGCGCGGTGGACTGGACTCAGGTCCTGCGGTAGATGACTCAAAGGGCTGGCGTCTCGACTTGTAGGGGGTGTCCGGAACATGGGAGGCTACCCCGCACCTCCACCAGATGTCACGTTGTAGTGACGGCAGTCCAGCGGTCAGGAAGACACCAGAAATACTTGCAAACGAAGCTCTTTATTTGGGCTGACTTGCGCCCTCAAAAGAACTGAATCACTCGGCGGCGGCGTAAGCAACAGGCGTGCTCGGCGGTCGTCGAACTACGAATGTCCGCCGCTCGCGGCATCGCTCAATTTAAAGGCGGCAAGGAAACTTCCAGATAACAGGACAAGATCATCTACAGTAATCTAGAAAAACCTAGATGCAGCCCTTCATGGCTGCGATCAATCGAGATTAGTCAGGTCGCTTCTCGCGCCACGAACAAAAGTGATAACAATCCTTTCCTGCAGCCTTGAGCGTGAACGAACAAACATTACAATGATACGTGGCAATATGAAAGTGTCTCACAATACCGTCAAGAGTGCCACGTGCGCAGAGGCTGCTGAAAAAAATTAAAAGCTTCCTTTAAAGTTTCAGTGGCGCCTCCTTCATTTTTTTTTAACGTTGGCCTATAAACATACTTGCAGAAGGCATATTGTTTGTAAGGAGACAATAATACCACAGCCACCAAACTTTCCGCAGGCCTCACTACTCTATGCGAAACAGTATGAGCATTGCTTTGCTGAGCACTGCGAAACACTATGAGCATTGGCTTGCTGCCCACCTTTCTGAAACGTGCTTTTGGCTTCATCTTAAAGCATACTTGCTTGAGTAAGGACGCAGCCACATCTGCGAAAAACTGGTCTGCGTAGCCACTTGCATGACCAGTAGAGTATTTATACACACGTGATACATCGGAAATCACACATTTGGTCTGACTAAATCTATGCACCTTTTTCCCTAAGGACTTGCGATATTCTCGGGTGCAACTTGATGGGAATTAGATATGGAAACCTAGGTATGTATATACACCTGGGCAATTTGCGCACAAGCCGTTGAGCAGGTGCCGACCTGCCCTCCTGAGGACTAGAAGGATAAAAGGCATATCTTGTGAATTAGGGCTTGTGCTAGCGCAATAAAGCAAGCGTACTTTTTCCTCGCAGCTTGAAATGGCAACGCCTTGGAAATCCGCGGAAGGAACGCTGTCAACATCAACAATACCAACAGAGAAACTGCCGTCCCTCCGAGATCTAAAGCGCGCCGCATATGGCTTGACGGGAGTTGACATCGATCGTCTACCTTGCTGCACAGCGTCCCAGCACCGAACGTGCCAGATCGTGGGACAAATGCACGTCCTGAATGAACTGCTCTTCCCCGCGAGAGTAGAGTTGCGAGATTTGTCTGGACAGAGGGCCCAGCTGTGCCTGGTGAGCTTCGACGAGCCTGGTCTGTACCTGCCAGATCCGGCGGGAACGCTCCTGGACGAAGCCGCGACACTTCTCTGCTGGCTTCTGAAGGCGCACCACTGCATAGGGTCTTTCTACGTCAGGTCCCATCCGCTGAACAGACACGCAGCGATGCTGTGCGAAGCTCTTCGGTGCAACTCCTCTGTGACGACGCTCAAGTTTCACTTTTGGGGGCCGGCCATGAAGCAAGCGCTTTGCGACGCCCTTCGCTGGCTTACACACCTCGAAGAACTGGAATGCTCTACGTTCGCAGAATGTCCGGACGACTTCCTATCTGGTATTGCCGCACTTCTTTGGAGGTCAAGTTTGCTCAGCGCGCTAAGGATTCCCGGCCTGCGCATGAATAGCAACGCCGCGAAGATATTATTCAACGCCCTAAAATCGAACAGCACTGTCAAGGAACTGTCACTTCACGAATCTGCAATAGGCGAGGCAGGTCGCGACACCTTCCTGGAATACCTGAAGACCAGCGGTGTTTTAATTTCCATGGACATCGTCGCAGACATCGACAACAGGCGAAGCTCAATCAGCCAAATCGCCGAAGGTCTCCTTATAAACAAGACGGTCCGGAATGTGAGCCTTAAATACATTCCTATAGATTCCGGTGGCGCTCAGATGGCGGCCAGGTTGTTTGAGGAAAACGAAATCCTGCGCAGCTTCACCATAACGTCTCTGCGCGATCATTCACGAATTCAGCCTGACGGCGAATATCAGTGCCTGCTTCAAGCAGTGACCAAGAACGAGACACTAGAAGAACTCCGGCTTCCTTTCCACATCTGGAACTTACAGCAGTGGGTCGAATTCTTCGCCGTGCTTTCCACCAAAGAAAGTCTGAGAATAGTCACTGTTGATGTGCATGTAACTAATCGCGAAATATTTATGTTGCTGTGCAGCTCTCTCAGACAAAGCGGCGCAGAAGAGAAGGTTTCTTTCGGAACTTACTACATCTCTGAAGACTTCGATTTTATCGACTGCAAGGCGTTCTCCGATATTTACGTTTACCTGCCGACGATCGATACCATACAGCTTTTGCGGCAACTGCCTGTCTTTGAGCATATAACGTCAATGCACATCACCATCTGGATACGTGACGAGGCCCGGTCTTCGGCGGTTGCCGATTACGTGGGTGCAACGCATTCGCTCCGGAAGCTTGAGCTGACTCTCTGCTCTGACGTGGACGACAGGACGGACGCGGCGGCCAGGTCTTGGGCCGCGATGATGCATTCGCTGTCTCGGAACACTAGCATCAGGCAGCTACAAGTGAGCATCTTTGACAACGGCGGTGTGCTCTGTCGACAGCACTCGGAACACTTGGCTGACGTCATCAGCTCCAGCCGGAACATGCGAAGGGCGCGCTTCTACGCCTCCCACCCGGCCATCACCGGAGCCTTCCTTCAGCGCTTGTCCGCGGATGTCGCGGACAATTACACCCTCGTCAGCTTCACCGTCAGGGGAGGCATGCACACGGAGACAGCTGCAAACTGCTTGGCCGTCTGGAACACGACGCGGCGGAATTCCGGCCTGGTGTCGCGCGCCGCGGAATTCGCTGATGGCCGGCGACGTGACGGGTACGTGTGTCATTATAAGCTGCTCATATAAGTTTTTCACAAATACGAGGAAAGAACATTACTTGCAAAACAGTCTAAAATTCTCCTAGAAAAGGTTTATCAATTTATTGACTAAGCGTCTTTATGCACTTGCACCTGCAATGCCTCCTTAAAAAGCTTTCAGGTTACGAGCCACGAAATGTGCACCTAATTAAAATAACGAACTGGAGACGCCAGCGTACATAAGAAAGAGCATTTTCTTAGATTTTGCTCTCTGTGAGTGAAATCACCAACTTAAACACTTATTATTCAGTAGGTACAAAATAAACTTAATATAGCCAATAGCTTCACCTCCAACTCGGTTAGGTTTATTGCTGCAACTGCTCGAAATTTCAATGATATGGTGTTCATATATCTTGAGTTGTTTTCAGGGAAACGAGCTTAAAAGAAAATATTCCGGGGTTACAGGGTCTCCTATTTTTCGTCTATTGAAATTGACATGAACGGTGAGGTTCGCCCTGGCAGCGGCGCCGGCTCATGTTGGTGGAAGCCACTTGTACCTACATTATGAATCTCGAAAAAACATCTTCATTAATTAGCGAGCATAACCACTAAGATAAATGTAATCAGTAAATAAAATAATGAACTATACACAGTATGGGCACCTGAGAAAACAAGTAAGCACATAAGGCCATTGCGACTAGCAATGATAGAGCAGCATAAATACAAGCAGACATGCGGACGAAAGAATTAACTTAAGCGCATGCACAAGAATGTGAACCTCTTGTTGCATGCTTCAGTGGACTCACTTTTTCTTGTTTCTCTGCAGTATGGCTCCATCCACGCCTTTGGAGGCACTTTCTCATTTCTATTTTTTTTAACCGTCATACGTCAGAACAAGCTGGCGCAGACGAGCACTGAAGCGTGATCCCCGGCACGCTGCACAATTTGACTTTTCCGAGCTTTGCACA
Source organism: Amblyomma mixtum (assembly GCF_055824585.1). Classification (NCBI taxonomy): domain Eukaryota; kingdom Metazoa; phylum Arthropoda; class Arachnida; order Ixodida; family Ixodidae; genus Amblyomma; species Amblyomma mixtum. Next base: position 165,741,950 of record NC_143021.1, read on the forward strand.
GCAACGCGCAGGTCGTGTCTTGCGCTGTTGGATGGAACATCTCCGCAGAGCGGCGCCCTCGTCCGCAGGTACTGCGCCCGTGCCTTGGAGCCTGTGTGCCGCCACCCTGGGCTGCTGGAGGAACTCGCCGAACTGAAGTCGCTGAGCGTGGCCGCGGCCTCTGCGATGCTTCGCCGCGCGCTCAAGGGCACCCAAGGAATGCGCGACTTCATGAGGCTTGCGGGCGTCGTCAGGGAGCGGGTCGTGTGCAGAGCGAGAGACGACGGACGTCCTCAACTGGATGACCTGGACGCCGACTGCTGGGCGCACGTGAGGTACTACCTAGATCTCGACGACGTCATCCCGGGGAATGGGGAGAGCGTACGCAGACCACTGATCGGTGCAGAACCAACTGTTTCCAAGTGACGTGTGTTTCCACGTGACGTTGGCTGCCACGAAGACGGGACGTAAATTTCTGACTGCGTCCAAACGTGTCTGATTGTGTGCACTTGACAGAATTCTCGTGTCACAAACTTTCCTTGGTATTTTTCATTGGGATTGAACAGGGTCCCCTCAGTTCGTTCCTAAGCCACATCTGCTAGCACTTTTCGTCCAGGCATCGATCTGGAACTCCATCGAAAGGGGGACCTCCAAGATAATTCATCCTGCTCGAAAAGTCAGGACTGCTACTTTCTATGCATCCATTCGCGACATCTTTTGTTTGCGTGCACAACTGTGCGTCGCAACCGTATTGTGTGCTCTTTTTAGCTGCGGGATGAACGAGTCACGCGCACATTTCACTTTGTAGCTGGCGTCGTGGGCCACGGAGACAGACCATATTGCCGCGAGGAAATGCTTGTAATTAGAAATACGCAAGGACTTCTGCACAACAAAATATCTGGCGAGGGAAATTTTTCTGACAAACAAAACTGTCCTCAATCTCCTACCCTCTAATAAGTGTTTTATGGGTTCCGCAACACCAGTGGGAGTTTTTATTATTTATTTTATTACGCCCAATAAGCGGTAGTGAAACAAAACCAAAGAAGCAAGCTCAACTCACAGATGCTGCTGATACATAGGCAAGTTGAGCTGATTTAAACTGTGTACTTCCGACGAAATAAAATAATTTCTTACACAATATTTAGCGGATTTGAATTCTTAGGTTGCTAAGTGTGTCATTCAGGCATGATATAAGCCCTTGCCTTTATTTATTAGGTTTATTAATTTTTGCAGTCTTGTTCTCAACCCTATAGAACATTCGTCGGCGATTTTTCTTCAGCGGAACGGGTAGCAGCAGCGGGTTTGTTCTGGCACAACGAAGAACCTGGCGCGTACCTTCAAAGCGTATTAAGTTTGACAAACGTACAGTCGGGGTCAAGAATCTCTGAGCCCATCTGCACACTGCGCCGGTGTCCACACCACGAGTGCATAGAGAGTGGTGGCTTGCACACAGTGTCTGGATTTGAAGCCAAGTCCCAGACGCACGTCTCACACTTTTGCAAGCCGCAAACACTTGCGGCTTATTTCAAATTTTAAGGATTTGAAGGATATTTGAAGGTTTTTGGCGCGAAGCTGTTTTGTCTTTTCGCTTGATAAAAGTGAGTTTCACTTTACAGTATTGAAGTTCTGTATCAAAAATAAAATTTATAAAGATTTTTTCGATGTTATGCTACCCATACCAATGTAACGACAGCTAAGCTACGCCGGCTACGGGCAGCATTTTCTCAAGACGGTGAAATCAAATATGCAAGTGAAACCACGCGTTAAAAGCTTATTCTTCCAACTCCATAACAGCACACTTCCAGTGAAAACATGGCTGGACAACATTGGAATTTTCGTGTCATGGGCAGTAAATTGTTTCTAGCGTAAAAAGCCAGAAACGATTGAACATGTGCTCATCGAATGTTGGGACCCTACCTGTTTTGGATTGGGACATCCTTCAAAGGACTTTAAAGAAAGACCTGCCGATAACATCGTATGGGATTTGGTTCTTGCCCATAGGTGACGAAGGAGGCTTCCCTTACGACCTCATCGTGCTACTCGGTCTGATGTAAACATTGGGCCAGTGGGAAAAAACTTTGTAGGAAGTGTCATGTATGTGCGGTAAGCTTACCGTGCCCAACTAGACGCACCTGTGTGGTTACCCATGTTGGATGAACTTGCAGCTCCGAAGAAGTTTTAAATTGCTGCGCTGACACGAGTGCTGTTAACGTGTTTTATTGGGGTGATTTAAACACTGCCAAAACTTGCACTAAAGAAAAAAAAAGCTGCGATAGCCTAGTGCTCTTGTGCATTTGCCAGCGAAGCTGACCTGTTCGTGCCGCCGCGGAATTCATTTGCTGTCGCGGATATTTATTTGATTTATTAATATTTATTTATTTATTTCACTTGCCACAAACCCACAAACACCGGAAGATCTTGTTCGGGGTTTACCCATATGCAATAAAGGACATATTTTGAGCAAAGACAGAAGGACAGGAAAATAGAAGCTATCAAACGTAATACTAAAATTACCAGCGTAGCTTAACAAGGAACCTTTTAATTTTGTTTTCAGTACGAACGGAAAATAATTCTTTTGCTGTTCGGTTAAGAACCAGCGCTTACGAACCAGTACACACTCTAGTGTATAATAAGCGATCACGAGTGCGAAGATTAAGAACCGGAGCGTATGGTGTACAGAAGTTTTTTGTCCAGATATATTTAATTAGAAACGTTTCATTTTAAGTGATGGGAAAAGTCAGGCATAAGCAAAAATTGAAAGGCGTTGATTCTTTAACCCGTGACAAACCACGCATTAGCGAATTAAAAGGGAATTCTAATGTGCAGTTTACATTCTTTTTCTAAAAGGCTGACCAAAAAATTAAAAGTAAGACAACATAGAGTAACACATTGTAGGCTAAAGCGCACACAATTTGCTTATGAACATGCAAAGGCCAAAGGGTCTTAATAGAATGCTGAAAACACACGACTTTACGGAGCTGAGAACACACGAAAGACAATTGTCTATCGAGAACATACATGACGAAACCTAACAGCCTCGGAAACCAAGGACATAGGGGATGCCTTTTTTGTTTGTAGTTCTTAATTAATGGGAAATTGATAAAAGCAGAAGAAAAACAACCTTCTGCCGCCGCTGGGGTCCGAACCAACGACCTCCAATTTCGCGTCTGGTGCTCTACGAACTTACCTACGGCGACGGCGGTCCAGTCTGCTGCTTTGGAGGTATTTATTTGCCGCATAAACGAACCACGAGTGTTCATCGGCGCCACATCCGTCCATAGCGGCGGACGTGGCACGTCCTGTATTACCGTTTGTGCCACGTAGGAAAGTGGTCGAAGGGTGAGGGTGGAAGCTGTGTGACAGCCCTCTTATGGTGCATATGGCATCAAGGCTGCCAGATTCAGCTTCGTTTTGGGGAGTTTAATGTCCCGAAGCGACTCAGGCTACGAGGGTAGCAGTAGTGAAGGACTCCGGAAATTTCGACCACCTGGGTTTCTTTAACGTGTATTGACATCGTACAGTACACGGGGCTCTAGAATCTCGCCTCCATTGAAATTTTACTGTAGGGGCTGGGATGAAACCCGCATCTTTCGGGTGAGCAGCCGAACGCCATAACCACTGAGCGAACGCTGTCGAGATTCCAGGCCCTCGTTAAAGTATAATCCTACAAATAAAGGAAAAAGAGGTTTCGGTGGCTGTTGGCTTCTCTCATGTATGCCATAATGAGCAATTATTTTCCCTTACCTTGTAGGCTTAATAGTTTCATGAGGGCCTCGAATCTAGCAGCCCTGATGCCACAGGTAACATAAGATGGTTCTCGCACAGATTCCGCTCTCACCATTCGACCACGTTCCTACGTGGCACTCGCGGCAATAAAGGACGTACCACGTCCGCCGCTATGGAGGGGCGTGGCGCTGGTGAACACCCTCAAGGTTCACTTACACTGTACATAAATACCCCCAAAACCAGCCAACTGAACAGCCGTCGCCGGAGCTCAGTTTGTGGAGCACCGGACGCGAAATTCGAAGGTAGTAGGTTCGGATCCTATCGGCGGCATATGGTTGTGTTTTCATCGGCATTTAATAATCTCCCATTAATGAAGAACTACAAATAAAAAAAGATCCCCTATGCTCCTTGGTTTGGTGGCTGTTGGCTTCCATCGTGTATGCCATAACGAGCACCTCTTTTCTCTTCACTTGTAGGCCTAATATTTCAAGACATGTCACACTCAAAGAATACACCATATTGATTTAACCGTTGTGAAATGCTTGTCTGCGGCATATCAAGAATGTGCACAGCTTAGTCTGTAGGGGAAAACTAGTAAATCATGAGTAACTGGCTTACCATAACTATGGAAATAGATTGACTCCTTTTATCGTTCACAGTGATTAGGTTACTGCTGAACCATTCCATGACTTGCTCGCTATAGTGTTGAACAAGTAATTACGCAGTCGCATAGTCTTTATGTCTAGCAACCACAAGCATATCATCTGCATACTGTAATACAGGGTAATATTTGTAGCATGAAATTGAGAACGCCCGAAGCAGGCGTTTTGCCACCCGCAGCAATGGCGTTCGCGAAGAAGACCACGGGAGGTGACGATGAATATAGACAGATGAAGATGAGGATCACGAAACATGCTTGCACTAATTGCTTCCCCGCCTCCACCGGACGAAAGCGACCATCCTCTTTGCGAGTTACAGTGATGACTGTCGACAAGCAAGGGTCTTGAGGCGCGACAAGTGGACGATCTCGACGCCAAGACAGCGACGATCAGTAACAGGTGAACCGGGTACGAGATGATAGTTAACGGGCGGCGTTTGTTCAAGAACTTTATGCAGACCAATACAGTGGCTCATAAGTTTAACACTGGTGGGTGCACGGGTGTCCACAGTAGAACCTGATCAACTGGGGAATAAGAAACTGCACGGTAGGTAAGGTCATAACTGCGCTTCGAGAAGCATAACAAGCGTCCGTGTACAGTCGCGGAAGTTCTCCGCAGTGGGCGATGCGGAAAGTAAATTGTTTGTGGAGGCTGCTGACGACGGGACTGGGACAGAAAAGAAAGGCTCCCAAGATGAAAGTAGGGGATCGACCATAGACAAGAAAAAATTGAGAGTAACGGGTTGTGTTCTGTTCTAAGCAGCAGACAGACGCTTCAGTTGCAGCAACGCAAAAGGCTCTTTATTCGAAGCAGCAGCGTACTTTTATAGATAACGCTGCATCCAGGTCAGGCACACATCATTGCTGGTACAATCTTATCAGACCGGCTGGCCGATAGAGAACATTCCTTCCTGCTTAATTAAAGCAACAAGCGTTTCTTTCCGCGTTCAAAACTGGAGACTTGATAGCGATCAGGAGGACGTCTTGTGCGATTACGTCTTCGCAAATGGGCCTCTTCAGGTGTAGCTATGGTTGATGCCGTGGTACTTGAAGGCTGCGCTGGCACGTGTCTTTCCTCAGGCTGCGATGCCGGTTCCTCCTTTGAAGTGGCGTCATCTAAGCGAACATCCTCCAGCTTGTCCGCACTAGGACCCCTAGTCATGGAGTCAGCAGGGGGATCTTTTTCCGAGGGCGTTGATGGCACGTCTAACTGAACAGCGGCACTTCGAGTGAACTCGGGATGCGCTTCTTTTGCGATGCCCGAATGGAGTGATGTCTTTGCACCCGATATCCAGCTGGGTCTCAAGTGGTCGATATGCACAAAACGAAACTGGTCACCGACTTTGACTACAAACGTAGAGTCGCTTACGCGTTGCACTACGACCGCTTCTTCCCATGAGAGGGTTTCCCCTCTCGTAGTCTTGACGAGAACTGTATCACCGGATTCCATCTGCGGGTCCCTTCCTCGGCCCTCACTACGATGAGTGGAGTCTCTGGCTTGACAACTGCGCATGTCCTGCACAAAACTTGGCTTCAGGAGCGAAAGCTTCACTCGGGGTTGTCGTTTCAGGAATAGCTCAGCCGGCGTTCTTCCTCTTACGGAATTCGCGGTGTTCCTGTATGCATGCAAGAAGTCGTTAAGTCGTTGATGCAGAGTTCTGTTCGGTCCTTTTAGGTTATCATCGTGAAGCACTTGCTTGGGTAGAATGTCTTTTGTCGTTTGAACTAGCCTTTCTGCTGCCCCGTACGATGAAGCATGGTACGGTGGCGTACGCGTGTGGCGAATCCCGTGAGAAGAGGTGAAATTGGAGAACTGCTGCGCAGTAAACTGAGGTCCGTTATCGCTGATCAGTTCCTCCGTGTAGCCATACGCTGCAAATATCTCCTTGAGACAGTCGATTGTTTTCGACGTCGTCGTAGTGCGGAGGCATTTTACTTCTATCCACTTTAAGTAAGAGCCTAATAGAAAGAACAAGTTCGAGCCATCCTTCATGGCGGAACCGACATGAACTCTCTGCCAAACACGAGTGGGCTAAGTCCATGGATGCAATGGCCGTGGTGCCTTCGCAGGCATGGTCATTTGGCACACTGTACATTGACGGACGGTGTCTTCAATGTTCTTGTCAATCAACGGCCACCAAACAAACGACCTAGCAAGCATTTCCATCCTTTGCATTCCAGGGTGTTCTTCATGTAGCAATGCTAATACTGCTTCTCTAAGTTCGTCCGGAATGATCACTCGTTGGCCCCACGTGATGCAGCCTTGCTCATACGATAGTTCGTTTTGACGAACGTAAAACGGCTGAAATTTATCTTCGTGGTGCGCAGGTGTCACAAAATTCGGCGCATTTTAGAAACAAAGAAAGAAAAACCGCCGCGCGCACGGCGTCTCGCCGGCGCGAGCCCAACGGGAGAGAAGGAAAGCCCCGCCGAGCGCGTGCCTCTCTCTCCACCGCCACGGCGTGTGCCGAGGGGATGAGTCATCCACGCCGAAGATTCTCGAACATGCGAGTCGGTTCTTCTGCTGACCAAGGGAGGAAAAGGGCGTAGCCTTGCGTGCACTAAGACACGTCCCCCTCGCCCGTCGGCGACGGCGCCACTCAAGAACACGCTCGAAACTTCGAGATGCGACCCCCGACCTCTGACCAATGGGGACGCGCGGCCGGTGAGAAGAGGGAAGGGAGACAGCACTGCAAACGCTGCGTGTATGTGCGCGCCTACTCTGGCGCGTTGAACAAACAGGCGTGGAAGCGAGCCTATAAAAGAAGGCATTGACCGCTATCAGTCAGTCCGGACCGCCGTTTAAGCTTCGGAGAAGCGCGCCCGTTCGACTCCCGGGGAAACACCACTCGGCCAGCATCGGACCAACGAGGCAACGTTCGCCAGTCTGCGGGACGGCATCGTCATGGAACTCTGGTCGTCGGTCTGCCGCAGTGCCCGGTGAACAAATTGTGTTTTGTTTGTTTACCTCTCTCTCTTGTGTTAGTGCACTTTAGGTGCAATATTGCCTTTGTAAGTGTATTCTCTCTCGAGTTTAACTTTGCACGAGTTGCATTGTGTTGCTAATCAGTTTGTCTTTGTACTAGTGATTGTGAAATCCTCTGTATCGTCTCTTTGCTGCATAAACTTTGTTTTGTTTTGTGAACCTTTGGCTCCGACCCATTCTCTGGCTTGCGACCAGCGAAAGCTGGGCACCGAACGCCCAAAAACCTCTTGTCACTTGGTGGCTGGTCTCCGCTGAGCTTGCCACGCTGAGTCGAGGGCAGCTCCTTCGAGTCCGAGACCGCTACCCCCACACGCTCTAAGGGTGTCTGGGAGCTTCCCACGTAAAAGTGCGCGAAGTCTGGGTGACAATATATTCTGGCGTCCGCGACAGGACGTTTGGTGTTTGTAAGCACAGAGAACGGAGAAAGAGTCGGAAGGAGTTTACGAAGTCGTAAACGAGTGTTAGCAGCAGAGCGATATTGTGAGGTGCCGCGCTGAAGCGGTTAGTGAGGTTCACCGTTTAGAGGTATTCATTGGCTTGAATGTAGAGTTCGGTCTCCAAACATGAGCTTAAAGGAGCTAAAGGAGCTTGTAGAGGCCGGTCTCCAGATGGGGATGACCGGAGCCGAACTGCGAGAATGGGTGGACCAGGAAAGAGAGAGGGCTCGAGTAGAGAGAGAGAAAGAGAGGCAAAGGAAATGTGAAGAAGCCGAAAGGGCTTTTGAAAGAGAGATGGCAATCCTTCAGAGGAAGATTGCTGAAATGCGGCGTTCGAGGAACGTCAGAGATCCAGTGGAGCTTAACCCCGGAGAGGCCGGGAGGAAGACTAACGAGTCTAATTTGTTGGCAACCACGGAAGAGTTTGTAACTAGCTCAACTAGTGAGAGTGAGGTTGTGGAACAGCCTGTTCCTGCAACCGAAACCACAGAGAGTGAAGAACAAACCGTAGTGTCGCTTCCTAAGGAAGTTGAAAGTGTAGCTACTGCTGAAGTAGTAGGCACTGAAGTTAAGACCAACCTGACGGTTCAGTCAGAGGGGACCCTAGAGCAGCCGCCTGAGGACGAAGAAGCAGTTGAGATCTCTATGGACGAGTCCGAGTGCTACACCTCTGAGTCCGGCAGTGAAGACCACGAGAAAGAGTGGTTAAATGGCACTGAGTGTGAAAGCTCTGACGTAGTAATACCTGAGGAAAGTGCACTCAGTGAAGACCCGGAAGCCGTTCCGAGTGAACCCTCGAGCAGCGAGGAGGGCTTTCCCGAAGAGGAAGGCGAGGAACTTTGTGCCTCTGAGGAAGGAGACAGTGCAGTACAAGGAATGGAGCACCACTGCACTGAAACTAACGAGCTCAGGAAAGTATCAGATGAAGCTGAGGAAGCAACACTGAGCGAAAGTGAGGAGAATGAGTCATCAACGGCTAATGAGCCATGCTCAGAATGCCCCTCACAAGAAAGGCTCCAAAAGAAGAAAAAGGATTTGGAAGAAGAAAGCTCAGCCCTTGAAGAACAAAAGAGAGCTGAACCAGTGGCTGCATCGCGAGAGAACTCGGATGACGCAATTGACAGTGAACCGGGCTTGACCCGAAGGAGAATTTGGAAGAAGGAAAAGAGAAAGAGAAGCGAATCGAGCACCACCAATACAGGTGGAATTGAACAGGACGGGCCTCGCAGAAAGCTGAGGAAGAGAATGGACAGGAAGAGATCCATGCTAAAGACAGCCGAGCCGAATGCAAGCGAGCTGCACGAGCACCGCAGCAAGGTCAGAAAGAAGTTCAGAGGAACGAGCCCAGAGTTCAGCAACGACACCGTCTGGAGGCGAAAGCGCAAAGAAACGGGCGCACGCCAAGAAGGAAAGCACGAGAAGTGGAGCCGTCATGAGCGAACTGGCGTTAAATTCGTTCGTAGCCGACGCGCTAACCACAGGAAAAGAGGAAGAGCTCGAAGTCTGAGCAGAAAACCAGACAGGAGTACGAGTAGGAAGCGGAGCCAAAACCGCGTTCGGAAGAGAAGCTTCAGAATGAGGCGGAAGAAGAGTCGAACCCGCGACAGAAAGAAAAGCCGCAGCCGCTTCCGAAAGGGAATTGAAAGCGCGACTGCAAGCTTGAAGCAAGCGGTAATTCTCCGAGCCCGCTGGGTAGGCCAAACTTGGAAGTATAGGCGAAAGCGTGCCTCATACTTGTGTGCCTCCTATATGCAATGTTGTGTTAATGTAATGCCCAATCTCGGCGTTTTTTTTGTGTGTGTATTGTGAACATGGCATTGAGTTGCGTATGTGGAAACATCATTGCATTGATGTATGTATTTTGGCATTCACCATTGAATTTGTGAGCGTATGCATGTGCGCGCGAATTCTACCGCCGAAATGCGGCGTGTTTTGAAGTGCAACCTATCTATTGCACTGGGTTATGTATGTGAAAGCATCAAGGTATTGATGTATGTATTTTGGCATTCGCCACTGACTTTGTGAGCGCATGCATGTGCGCGCGAATTTTGTGTTTTGTGAATATTGTTACACAATATTCTTAAAGGAAGGGGCAGTGTCACAAAATTCGGCGCATTTTAGAAACAAAGAAAGAAAAACCGCCGCGCGCACGGCGTCTCGCCGGCGCGAGCCCAACGGGAGAGAAGGAAAGCCCCGCCGAGCGCGTGCCTCTCTCTCCACCGCCACGGCGTGTGCCGAGGGGATGAGTCATCCACGCCGAAGATTCTCGAACATGCGAGTCGGTTCTTCTGCTGACCAAGGGAGGAAAAGGGCGTAGCCTTGCGTGCACTAAGACACGTCCCCCTCGCCCGTCGGCGACGGCGCCACTCAAGAACACGCTCGAAACATCGAGATGCGACCCCCGACCTCTGACCAATGGGGACGCGCGGCCGGTGAGAAGAGGGAAGGGAGACAGCACTGCAAACGCTGCGTGTATGTGCGCGCCTACTCTGGCGCGTTGAACAAACAGGCGTGGAAGCGAGCCTATAAAAGAAGGCATTGACCGCTATCAGTCAGTCCGGACCGCCGTTTAAGCTTCGGAGAAGCGCGCCCGTTCGACTCCCGGGGAAACACCACTCGGCCAGCATCGGACCAACGAGGCAACGTTCGCCAGTCTGCGGGACGGCATCGTCATGGAACTCTGGTCGTCGGTCTGCCGCAGTGCCCGGTGAACAAATTGTGTTTTGTTTGTTTACCTCTCTCTCTTGTGTTAGTGCACTTTAGGTGCAATATTGCCTTTGTAAGTGTATTCTCTCTCGAGTTTAACTTTGCACGAGTTGCATTGTGTTGCTAATCAGTTTGTCTTTGTACTAGTGATTGTGCAATCCTCTGTATCGTCTCTTTGCTGCATAAACTTTGTTTTGTTTTGTGAACCTTTGGCTCCGACCCATTCTCTGGCTTGCGACCAGCGAAAGCTGGGCACCGAACGCCCAAAAACCTCTTGTCACTTGGTGGCTGGTCTCCGCTGAGCTTGCCACGCTGAGTCGAGGGCAGCTCCTTCGAGTCCGAGACCGCTACCCCCACACGCTCTAAGGGTGTCTGGGAGCTTCCCACGTAAAAGTGCGCGAAGTCTGGGTGACAGCAGGCCAGCCAGATGAGGTGAACTGGACGACTTTGGAATGAAGGCGGTCCATTTTAGTCGCAGCGGCAACCTGCCTCGCAGTGAGAGGCGTTGGCTCAAACTCTGCAAGACATTCTTCAGTGTAGTCTTTATGCTTGACCACAAGTGTAAGCCTTGAAAGAGCGTCGGCAACTTTCATGTTTTTGCCGTTCCTGTAGCGCAGTGTGTACTGATAAGCTGCTAAGGTGATAGCCCAACGCTGAATCCTGGCTGCAGCCAAAGAAGGAATTGGTTTATCCGTTGCCAAGATCCCCAACAGTGGTTGGTGGTCTGTATACAGCGTGAACTTGCGCCCGTACAAGTATCTATGAAACCTGCTCAGACCAAAAATTAAGGCCAGGGCTTCCTTCTCACATAGCAATAGTTGCGCTCCGCTGCATTTAATGTCCTGGAGGCAAATGAAATGGGTCTTTCCGAACCATCAGGCATGACGTGAAAAATTACTGCCCCAAGACCGTAGGCCGACGCGTCGCAGATTAAACCGATTGGCTTTTTCACGTCGTAAAAAGCCAGAACTTGACTGTCGACGAGGCGCTGCTTGGCTTCCACGAATGATCTTGAACATTCGTCTGTCCACGCCCAACTCGTGTCTTTTTGAGCAGGTCGTACATTGGTGCACTACGGCATCCCTCATAGCCTGAGTCGCTTTGGGACGTTAAACCCCAAATAATCAATCAAATCGTACATTGGTACAGCTACTGTTGGTAAATCTTTGATGAATTTTGCGTAGAAATTCAGCCGGCCCAAAATGGCTCGTAGTTCGTTTACGTTGCTTGGCAAAGGTGCTTCCGTGATGGCCTTTACCTTTGTTGAAGTTGGAAAAATGCCATCTGCTGTCACTTTGTGTCCAAGATAAACGACGTACTGCTTGAAAAATTCACACTTCTGTACTTTTACGGTGATATTCTGCTTTTGCAGTCGTTGAAGTACCTTTTCCACGGTTTCTTGACAGTCGCCTATGTTGTCGCCTACGACGACGACGTCGTCGATGACATAGCAACCCACTTTTGGAATCCCTCTTAAGACTTCGTCGATTAACGACTGAAAGATAGCTGTTGCTCTAGAGATGCCGAATGGCAGGCGCTGAAACTGAAATAATCCGAGATGAGTATTCACTGTTAACAGCGCTTTGCTTTCCTCATCAAGCGACACTTGCTGGTAGGCTTGTGAGAGATGCACGACGCAAAAGATTTTACCTGCTGTGAGCATGGAATACAAATCTTCCGGCAATGCCAAAGGGTAATGGTCAGTTTTTAGAACAGGATTAACCGTGACCTTGTAGTCGCCGCATAACCTTAATCCTGCGCCGCCTTTCTTCGCGACCACTACCAGAGGCGATGCCTAGTTACTTTTCGTAGCCCTCTTTAGTATTCCGGCTTGCTCGAGCTTTTCCAACTCCTTTGCTACTTCCTCTTTGATGCCAAACGGTATTGTCCGTGCTTTTTAGAACACTGGGTGAGCTCCTTCTTTTACAAAGATGCAAGCTTCGAAGTTTTTGACGACGCCCGGGGTGCTCTTGAAAACTTCGGGATACTTTTTCCGTAAGGCTTCTACCCTCTTCTCCAATGGCCTATCCGTGGGCAGACTGTATACTGCTTCACAGTTTATCTGCAGTTTTTCCTGCCAGTCTCTTCCCATGAGAGCGGGTATCGGCGTTCCGTTTCCCTGCACTACTACTACTACGGGCAAAGAGATTTCGCTTGCGTCCTGCTTCACTAAGACGTTTGCTTTTCCAAGTACTTTCAGCTTTTCTCCGGTGTAAGTGCGCAACGACACATTTGATTCCACACATTTGACATGCGGGAAATGCTTATAGAACTGCTCTGGTACGATCGTGACCGCTGCACCTGTGTCAATTATCATCGAAACAGTCTTCCCTTCAATGTTCAGGTCGACGCTGTAGCCCCTTGAACTTTTGCCCGAGTAGAACACAGTTTGACAACTCAAGTCTTCGGATTCGTCGTTCGTGGTGTCAACGTATTTGACAGCTTTTGCTTTGGCATCGCTTTTGCAGACGGCTTGCACATGCCCTTCTTTGCCACAATTTCTGCTGGTGTGGTTACCATACCAACATTTTTCTCCCGCATGACGCTTTCCGCAATGCTTGCAAGCGCTTCGCCGCTCTTCCTCTCGTTTATCTTTTGACCATGTAACCGTCCTCGATTTCTTTTCCTTATCACGGTTACGTTCACCCTCAATGACGTTGATGCTGCACGGTTTTGTGTCAAACTCATGTAGTTGTTTCGCCTGTTGTGCCGCTGGTTCTTTTTCTAGCGCCGTTTTGCACGCCAGCTCGAACATCAAGTCAGCCTGTGCAAAAAGAGCCCGTTGCGTTTCCTCGTCACGCAAACCAGCTACAAGTCTGTCCCTTAAGGCATCATTTAAAAACGGCCGAAATTTCAATCTCTTGCAAGATGCTTCGGTTAAGTGATGTAATCTTTGACGCTTTCAGTTTCTTGCTTCATTCGGCAATCAAATTTACAACGCTCTGCAATAATTGAGTGAGCTGGGCTGAAATGAGCTTCCAGAAGCTGTTTAATTTCTTCGAAGGTCTTCTGAGAAGACAAATGAGGCACAGTTCTCTTCTTTAGCACTTCGTATGCTTGCGCGCCGAGTACGTTCAGAAACAACTTCAGTTTCTTGTCTGCACAGACATCATTTACGTCTACGAAGTTCTCGAAGCGTTCAAAATACGAGCGTGTATTGTCGATTTTCGGGTTGAATTCGGGCATTCTGCCGAGCTTAGGACCATGTCTGGGTTCTGCCATAATCAGCAAATTACACTCATCTGCCCAGGTGGTTTCCGCGATGTGCCTTATTCGTGTTGCCGGTTCTTGTTCGCTTGCTCTCACCAGCAGCTGAAGTCCATGCAAGGGATCCCTGACGCCATGCTTCCTCGAGACGTTCTTGCGCTGCTCCTGGCCGCCGATGAAATCGTGGCTTCAAGGGCTCCATGTCGCCTTGCACCGTAGGCGGTTCAGCCTCGTGACTGCTGTTGGCCGGCGGCAGTTTACTGCGCAGACAGCAGCAGACAGACGCTTCTGTGGCAGTAAGGCAAAAAGCTCTTTATTCGAGGCAGCAGCGTACTTTTATAGATAACGCTGCATGCCGGTCAGGCACACGTCATTGCTGGTACAATCTTATCAGACCGGCTGGCCGATACAGAACAGGTTGTTTGTTCCAGCGCAGTATTGTAGGCAAAGATAACAAATGGGAGCAGGGAGTCCCAGTTGGTATGATCAGGTTGAATGCTACCTCGAATATAGGTAAGGAGCATGTCCGAAAAGGTCCGATGAAAGCGTCCTGTGAGGCCATTCGTTTGGAGGTGATAAGAGGTTGTTTTATGGGCGGTATTCGAGGCACGAAGAACTTCCTCCAAGACGGCAGAGAGAAAATCCTAGCCACGGCCGCCGAGAAGAACACCAGGAGCTCCGTTGCTCTGAAAAATGGCATGCAGGATAACATTGGCGATCTCTACAGCGGAGGCGGAAGAAAGAGCAGCAGTTTCTGAGTATCGGATGAGGTGGCCCACTGCGGTGACTATCCAGCCGTCACCCGCAAGTGTCAACGGCCGAGGTCCGTATAGATCAATACCGACGCCGTCTAACGGAGTGAATTGGCAAGGAGGAGTTTGTAGGAGGCCCCAGTAGGAGACGTTGACCGTTTACGGTGTTGGCAGGGAACACAGGAGATGATGTATTTTGCAACGCTGGTCGAAAGGTCCGGCCAAAAAAAGCGGCTTTTATGGCGATCGGAGATCTTTGGAAAGCCCAGGTGACCAGCTGTCGGATCATCGTGGAACGCTTGCAACAGCTGACGGCAGAGGGAACGAGGAACAACAGGAACCCAGGAGTGGCCGAGAGGGTTGTAATTGTGCTGGAGCAGCATGCCATTCTATGTCGCGAAATTCGTTACTTGGCGGCGGAGTCGTGCGTTCGGAGGCTGCGTATAACCGGTGAGGCAATCGATGAGCATTCTGCGGTATATTTCTGCTGTTCGGAGGCGGGATCTTTGAGCGCGGATGGGGAGACGAAAACAATGGGGGCAATTGGCATGGCAGGAGACGGGGTATCCTCAGGACGGCGTGGTGAGGAAGGGGGTGACGTTGACTGGGGTGGCGGCGAAGTGAGCGGACAACGAGAAAGAGCATCCGAGTCCTTATGTTGTTTGGCAGATTTGTAAGAGAAGGCAAAATAAAAATCCTGCAGGCCGAGAATCCAGCGCACCAGCTGCCCAGACAGGTTTTTAGGGAGGACAACCAGCACACATCATAGTGGTCACTGACTATCGTGAAGTGGCGGCCGTACAAATAGGGGCCAAACATTTGAACGGACCAGACCACGGCGAGACACTCCTGTTCGGTGATGGTATAGTTCTGCTCTGCTGGAGCCAGCGTACAACTCGCGCAGGCAACAACCTTTTCGACAGATGAAACTTTTCGCTGCAAAATCACAGCGTCAAGACAATGCGCGCTAAAATCGGTGCGTAGAATTGTTGAAGCTGACTCATCAAAATGGCACATTACTGGATAGGACGTCAGAGCTTCTCTAAGTTCTCCAAATGATGCCTCTCTATCCGAAGACCAGACGAAATTTGTTCCAGCAGTCAGACGTTTGCGTAGAGCGACGCGATAGACGCGAAGTTGCGGATAGAGCAACGAAAGTAGGATGCCAGTCCAAAGAAACTGCGAAGCTCTTTGGCTCTGGACGGACGTGGGAATGCAAAGCAACCGCAGTTTTATGGAGGTAAGGCCATATGCCATCTTTGCTGAAGAAGTGGCCAAGCACTATAATAGATGTGGAGGCAAAGCGACAGTTTTAGCACTGAGGCCAGGCCAGCCCCTGCAAGCGCAGTTAAAACTTCATCCAGGCGTTTAAGATGGTCGCACAAGGCCGACAAAAGCTGATGATATCGTCCACGTAACCAAGAGAAGTTTTACATTTCAGGCTCAGTAGAACTGTATCAATCAAGCGCTCGAACGTAGCGGGAGCGCTGCACAACCCAAAAGGCATAACATTGAATTCGTACAACCCATCCCAGTTAAGAAGGCTGTCTTTTGTTTCTCATCTTCATGCATAGGGATTTGCCAGTAACCGGATTGCTGGTCGAGGCTGGAGGAAAATTCGGCTCCTTGTAGGCAGTCAAATGCGTCGACATTGCGAGGAAGGAGGGTATACATCCTTGCGAGTTATCTTGTTCAGAGCACGATAATCGACGCAGAAACGTGCTGGCCATCCTTTTGTCCACTGACACTACTTGTGAAGACCACAGACTGCACGAAGGACATATGATGTGACGATTCAGCATGTCAGTGACATTGGCCTGGATAATGGGGCGTTCGGTACGAGACACTCGGCACGATAGGCGACGAACGATCCCAGAGCCGTCCGTTTCGTTGCGATGAGTAGTTGTACATGTCTGGCCCAAAACTACGGAATGTATATCAAAGGAAGAGGCTTGCTTCTTCAAGACTGCGACCAAGGCTTGTCCCTGTTCTAAGGTGAGGTCAGGGCTGATCGTAGCGGAAACTGTCTCACCAAAAGAACCAAAGGAGGAAGCGGGTAAAGCGAGGGAATAATCATAGCGCTGGCGATCGAAGCGACAGTCGACCCTTGGCGCCGAAAAAAAAAGGCTCCGGCGTAGTGTTCGAGGTGGCCAGTAGATATGAACCCCGTGAAAAACGAACAAGCGAAGTAACAATAAAAATTCCTCGGGACAGAAAGCGCGGGCTTGGTACAACCGATGCGTCCCCATCGCCAATGTTGGTGGAGAAAACGAATGGCATCGTCGTAGCCAGCACAGAGGACAAGGTCAGCGGCTGTGACCAAGCGGCGAGGCGTCCGGTCCCATAGGTGACAGATGGTGGTTTCAGTACCCTCGAGGGATGGTCGGCCGCAAGTAATCACAGCCGATGCTGATGAAAAGAAATCCCAGTCAAGAATCAGTTGATGAGCACAAGAAGACAGCACAGCGAGTTCGATGTGATGGAGGAGGCGTTGACAGTGATAGAAGTGGTACATTACCGAGAAGGATTTATAGGAGCTTAATTAACACCACATTAACGCGGACTGAAGTAGGCAGTACGGACATCTTTCAAAAGTAAACACAGATCGGATCGGATGACGGACAGAGCGGCGCCGCGGTATCAATTAGTGCTTCCACAAGAGTTCCTTTAACTTCTACGAGCAACATATTGGACAGGGCCGGAGTAGGACTTGCAGGATGAGGTCGTGGTGCCGTTTTACCTCCTGAAAGGGACAAGCCAGTTTTCCGGGCGCCGATGTAAGGGGTGAGAAGGTGCTTGAAGAGGCGATGAAGAGCGGCGGAAAGGTGACGAGGAGCGGCGGGGCGATGCACGGACATGTGAGGCCCGGTCAGGAGGAGGCGGCGGGGAAGAGGAGCTAAGATGATCGAGATGGTCGTTGTTCGGGTGGTACGGAAACTGTGGGTGCATGCGACATGTAGGGGGTCATTGTAGCCGGCACGCTCGTCATGCATTCGCCGGTGAGAGACACCGGCGACACGGCCAGTAATTCCGCAGTAAAAACAAACGGGACGGGGACGCCACACATGAGGATAAGCAGTGGCGGAAGGTCTTGAAGAAAGAGCGGCGAGGTTACGCTGCGCAGGTTCAGAACGGGATGGCAGGAAATGTGGCGGTGGTGTCGAAGCAGCCTCAGCATACGTCGGGACGCAGCGTGGGACAAGGGGCTCTTGATTAAAGGGATGCTGAAAGGTTTCCCCAAAAAATTGAGTGAAGAGATGCACTTTACAGTTTTCCACCCTCGGAATTCGAATTTCTCATCGAAATTAGGCAAAAGAAAGCGCAAACCTATTTTATTTTGGCGAAAAGTGCCGCAGCAGCCTCGAGCCAGCTCGCGCGCCTCGTTGCCGCCTGTGATTGGCTGGGCGCCTCGTGACGTAAACACTGGCGTTGGCTCGGTGAGCCCGGCTCGGTCGCCGCCGATGTAATACATGAAGCGCGGCGTGCGGTGTTCCGGTTGTTGGTTTGATGCTTATATCACGATGGAACACATCGAAGATTACCAGGAGGATCTTGGCGTCATCCCCTACATGTACGAACCAATCGCAAAGAGCAAACCGGTCCAAGGAAGCAACGATGCTGGCGCAAGCGGTGCTTTTGGCTTGAACGAAAGCGAAGCGTCAGCATCTCCACGTGTTGGAAATGTCCATTGGTAAACATACTTTTCTAGCCAAACTTCATTCAGAGATACAATAAATTAATTTTGAAGCGAGCAAATGTAGGATAGCACTGCTCCACAAAATTGTCCTAATGCAATGTAAGCGGGATGCGATCGTCGGCATTGTTGTCTTGCCGCTTGTCGGTGCTGCCGCAAATCTGCTTGTAATCCACACAGACCATTAACAAGCGCAAGAAGTTATCAGGCTCTTTTTGCACGCATATTTTATGCTGGCATCGCTTCATGGTCGCTGCGTGCCGGCTCGGTTCATAACACACGCGAAAGACAGAAGTTCGCGGCGCTTTGCGGCAGAACTCGTCGAGGTGACAAACGTGCGCCTTCCGTTCTGCGTGCCAAGATGGGATCTGGCAGTAAATTGAAATCCTTGTTTAGGCGAGTTGCTTCATACTGCAAGCCCTTGTAGGAATATCTCCATCCGTTTGCGGCCGCCTTTATCGCGCTGTTCTCGATGGCCTCGTGCTGCAACCAAGCAGGCCGAATCGCAAGGCTGGCTGTAGCACACGTGGCGCACAATTATGTAATATTATTATTAATGTATGAAGCCATGCTGTCCTCGGCAATTTTTTACGACTACATGTGTTATTATAAACGTATTCCTGGCAAAACACTTTACTGGTATTGACTGCATTAGAACTTGAACAGACTTGTCAGCCTTCTCATCACTTTTAGAAAAGTTCGATGGGAGGGTCCTCAGCAGCATCTGCCAGTGGCATTCGACTTGTTGCACAGTCCTGATTTGTATTGCCGTTTGGTGTGGATTCTTGACTGCCTGGTGGTGTGCAGCCTCCAGGTGTGATGTCATTTTCCATGCACTCTTCATTTGCACTCTCGTCTGGTGCGCAGTCTTGATCTTGCAGCAGTTCGGCAAGAAACTGAAAGGCATAAGCCACATGATGTTATTGTTCCAAACAGAACAAAAGTGTGCTTCAGTATGAGTAAAATCTGCTGGTTTATTTCATAAACCATTTTGTTGATTGGCGAGCTCCGTGCGAAGTGAGATCATTTATTATATACCAGGTGTTCCTTTAGAAGGTCCAAAATTTATTTTAAAAAATGGGTAACTAACCTTGTATTAATTTTATACCTGGGGCTATATTGGGGGATACGGCAGACACCAGTAATAGGCAGAAGGCTTCCATTAGCTCACTAAAATGCATATCTTAATTAAATTTTTATTTTCATATTATGTTGTATTTCATATTATGTTGTATTTGCAGATTTGGAGCACCTCCTGCAAATACTATAGCCAAGCAAAAAAAATACCGACGATTACGTTACTTCCTAATGCAAAATTTGAGCGCAGCAAATAAGCTGTTTCACCTTTTCGATAGATTGAGGCAAAGAAATCGAGCAACACATGTATGCGCTATCACAGAACGTAAAGTAACGTAATCGTCGGCGCTATCACAGAACGTAAAGTAACGTAATCGTCGGCGCGTCGACAACCGCCCGTCGGCGCTATCACAGAACGTAAAGTAACGTAATCGTCGGCGCGTCGACAACTGCGCGTCGGCAACCGGCGCGTCGGCAACTGAAGAGCACCCTATCCGCCACACAAGAACAGGGGGGGGGGGGACCCTTTCCTCCTCTTTCTGCATGGCGGCGACGGTGTTCTATGCAGTCACGTTATCTTGACTCTCTAGCGGCGTCAGCGGCATCCAGCGGTATCAGTCGGTCGCTGCTAGCGCTGGGGGGATGAAAGGGGGGCGGAGCTGGTTACGAGGCCGACGACAACGCCGACGCCGACGCGAAACCCAGGAACGGACGCCAATGAGCTGCGCTCTAAAAGATCACTTTAAAAACCCTAACATGCAACTTCAAGCGCTAACACAGAATCAGCGGCCGCGTCCGACGTAGATCACTCAAAAAAAAAAGTGTGCGCTTTGGGGCCGGACTGCAAGCGCCATGACTGCGCACATTGGGCGCTGACGAGGCTGCTATCAGCCAGGCCCCAGGCCAAACCAAATTCAAAACGAAACGCCGCGCGCCCGTATACCAGAAACATGCTCAAACAGTTTTCTCGGCGCTCCGACCACGAAGAAAAATGTGCCGCGTACTACTCCCTATGTTCTCGCCACTGAGGGCTACGCATGAATCCTAGAATATCTGAGCTCCAACATAATTGAGTAAAGAGTCTGCATATAACGTCTTTTCACGTGCTCGCTTACCGAACGAAGTTCTCTGCTCACGCGCGGCGCGCAGTCTCTGGTTGTGAGGCGCACTTCGCGTCGCTCCACCTCTTGCAGTATTAATAGCAGTTTAACGATTTTTACTCAGCCAAAAAATTTAGGGCCGAGTTCTGATATGAGTAATGTTGTACGAGATGCATGATGCATGCCTGCAAGCATAACAGCTAAGCACTTATTTTGTAAGCAGCAGTTTGCTGCCGTCCTGACATTCTCATTCCAGCGCCGTTCATCTCACTACTACCGGAAGTCTTGCATCCACGAAATTACGCGCCATACACTACACAGAACACCGGTTCGCGCAGTCAAATTCTCATAGTGTTAATACACAAATTCTTACCTCGAGCTTCCTCCTTTTCGCGGAAGCTGGCCTCGGTGGCGGTGACGAGCTCCTGTGCGCGAAGACAGACGGTATTGCGCCGGGTTTCAGTCCAGCTGACTTTGTTGACAGGCCCAATGAACGCATTATCGACAGGCTATGGTTATAATCTTCATCACGAAAGTGGTCAGAGCATAGCACTGCAGTCTTTGAGGGCTTGAAATCCCTTCGCTTCACAGCAGCGACTCACCTCGCGGAAAGCTTCTTAATTTGCGGGAAATTATGAAAGACCACATCGTCGCGGCCGCTGGTGTTAGTGCAGCCGAAAGCTGCGCAGAACGCCGGCATGATGGTCCACCGCTTCACTCGATGCTGCCCACGTTTCTGTACGTCACCACAAACATAAAAAAGCAAAAATACAGGAACACACGGCAGATCGAAGCAGCTTACGATGGCACGCACGCAGAAACAAGCACGGTCGCGGAGGCTGCGTGGCGACGGAACACCAATGTTTACGTCACCACCCCACGGTTTCCGGTTTCGGCTCGCATCGTCAGGGTCATCAGCAGCGCTCGGCGGAGAGCGGGGGGCGGAGCTACCGCGCAATTTTAAACGGCGATTACGTCGCTCCTAAGAGATTATTCTGCAAAACAATTTCACCCGCATGATTTTTAAGGTTCCCGCATCCATACGTGAGCATCTTAATGAACTCGAAAATCTCTTCAGCTTCCCTTTAATGGGGCGCGTGGAGGAGGTCAGCTCATCGTTTATCATGTCTTGCAAACTGGAGGCAGGAGGAGTAGGTGGGAAACAGGCGGCAGAGGATGAAATGGCGCCATGGACTTCTTCGCGGATTATAAAGCGAATTAGCGTGCGCAAGTCAGCATCACTGGAAAGGTGAGAATTCCACGTTTCTTGAAGCCGGTTCGACTGCAGGTCGTCAAGGCACTGGCAGATGGTGCGAATGTCCTGTATCAAGGACATTCTGGGTGGCTAGAGCAGTGAAGATGAAAGAGCCGACGCCTTTCAGGACGTAGTGAACGCGGTCGGCTTCAGGCATGGCCTTGTTCACACTGTGGCAAAGAGCAAACGAGTCCTCAATATAGGATGTGTAAGACTCTCTTTGAAGCTGAACGCGAGTGTCCAAATTTTTTTTAGACGGCAGCGCTAGCGCCAACTGTCCCTGAGATCTAGCAAATCTGAGACGTGAAGTAGGACCAGTCAGCAATAGCCTCTTCATGATTGAGGAACCAAGTCTTGGCCAAATGCGACAAATAAAATGAGACATTGATGAGCTTCACTGAAGCATCCCAGCGATTGAAAGCGCTTAGCCCGCGAAAACAGACCCGCGAAAACTGGAGGGTCGCGCTGGTGGGTGCTGACCGTCCAAGCGGGCTGTGCCGGCGGCAGTGTTGTAAGGATTCCGGGGGGTCCTAGGCTGCCGGTAGAAGGATCGGGGCCAAGATGAAACATGTCGGGGGCGGCCAGGGGAAGCGCGGTGGACTGTTGTGAGCGTCTCGGGTCGACGTGCTCAATCGGGGCAGGTGGGCCGACCAGACGGCGACCGGAAAAGAACTCCAGGGATCTAGGGAGAGGTGCAAGGAAACCAAGAGCCACCTCCACCACGTGTGAGATTGAGAAAGCCCGGAGCAGGCTTTACTGCCACCCGCGGCAATGGAGTTCGCGACGAAGACGAACATGGAAGATGATGATGAATATAGACAAATGAAATTGACTGTCAAACACAATGCTTACAGCAGGAATGCCTCGGATCAATGGCGTAAAGATTAAACAATATCGCTGCAAGTACAGAACGTCGCGGAACACCGGATCTTAGTTGTTGCAAATAGCATTTATGCCTACCTAGAACAACGATTATTGTAAGGTTAGAAATATAGTTAGCAAGAAGACGCGGAAAAAGACATCTTAAGCCATATTATCAAGTTTATCGCACATCACGATCTGTAGAATCGAAAGCCTTGGAAGCATGCAAAAATAATGCACAAGCGAATTCATTTATTTAGGATCCTTCATCTATCATTACATACCGTTGTATGCCCTGGGGCAATCAACATCGCATAAAAAAAGAATTCATTGTCGACAGTAGTGCTATATAAAAGTTCAGAGAGGTCTTCTTGGGTTCCGGTGCCGACATGCGGACAGTATGCTTACGTCTTCTGTTTCTACAGTTTTTCCAGGCTGTTGGAGCGGTGTCCGGCATCGGTTTCTTGCCATGCACGTGGGATGCAAGCGGCATAGCTTGCACAACGGGACAAGTGGCATATCTGGAGGAGCCTGCGCAGTTTCATCTTACCTCGCCTTCGTATCTGGATTTCCAAATCATCAGCGTCGACAAAGAGCAGTGCAAAACTACAGACATCACTACCAAGAGGCCATATCTGGATGCGACGTGGATGCCCTGGACGCTAGGCGGAGCCACCGACAGTTATCACTGTACTTCGTCGAACAGTAGCTTTCTTAAGTATCGGCCGCAAACAGTCTTCTTGGGTTCCGTTGCCGACATGCGGACAGTACGCTTACGTCTTCTGTTTCTACAGGTTGGTGTGTTTTACTCCTATAAGCCACCTCATGGCCTTACGAAGTCGGTACCGGAGCCCAGGGGACTATTTTCGAGGGTTGTGCTTGAGTGCCTTGCGCTTGTTGTTGAAGCATGTCAATTACTCGATATTTTGGATGGTTTGAGGACGCGCCTACTGCTATCCGGCGATGTGGAAGAAAACCCCGGTCTTCGATCTGAAACGTAGGCTCAGGAGTTTGTTGAAGCATTGGGCTGCCTAAAAAATTACTAGAACAAAACGAAAGTACTCTTAAGGAACTTCAGTCCGTGAAAACACAACAGGATGTGATGGAGGATAAAATCCAGCAACTCACCTCGAAAGTTGCTGGTCTCATAGAATCCTCGCCTCCGATACCAACAGTTGAGATGAAAGAATAAGAGTCGCAGAGAAATGAATTAGCAGTTGCAATGCGTAATGTACTAGTTAACCAAGATGAACTGGAGAACCGTTCGCGCAGGAACAATTTACTTTTTTATGGTATCCCTGACACTGCTAAAGAAACGTGGGATGAATCGGACGAAAGTTCTCGGTATCTGCCAAAAATACCTGGCCATAACCATTACCCCCGCTGCAATAGAAAGAGACCATAGAATTGGAAAAGAATCCAGCGGAAAGAAAAGGCCGATCATAGTAAAATTTAGTCACTTCAAGGACAAGCAGCGCCTATTGTCTGCCGCCTCAAAATTTAAGGACACTGGTTTTTCTGTAAGTGAAGATTATTCTAAAACTATCCGCCAAGCAAGGAGTAAGCTAATTGCCTATGCAAAGGAGCACGAATTCAAATGCACTCTTAAACTCGACAGATTAACAATGCAGGGAAAAACCTATGTGTATGATGACACTACTGGGTCAATTCGGGAACTTGCGCAACAGCAACCAAACTGTGTTGCTCCAAGGCATTGCTCTGTTTCTTATGATCAACTGTCCGTCATTATTGTTAACTGCAGAAGTATAAAGAATAAGACTGTGGAATTCTCTGGCCTAGTTCACATTTCGCAGCCTGATGTTGTCATTGGCACGGAGTTCTGGCTCGACTCCGATATTTCAAGCGCTGAAGTTTTCCCGTCCGAGTACACAGCTTATCGCAAGGACCGTAATGCACATGGCGGGGTCGTCTTTGTTCTCGTGCATAACCGAATACAGAGTGTGCCTCTCGACTGTGGTGATGACCGTTCAGAATCTGTTTGGTGCAAATTAATCCTTTCGGCCGAAAACAGTCTTACCGTGGGCTCGTTTTACAGGCCGCCTACCTCCACTAGCAAAGACCCTTTACTTGGCCTCTCCCGTTCGCTGTCCATTCTAGCTTCTGAACCTATCCTGTTAGGGGGCGACTTTAACTTGCCAGACATCACATGGAACAACCATTATCCTGAAGGGAATCGTTCTGCACATCATTGCGCACTGTATGAAATTGTAAATGTTTTACGGGCTAAGTCAATTTGTGGACTTTCCTGCGCGTGTTGGATCGAATGGTGGCAATACCTTAGATTTGCTGTTTTCTAATCGAAGTGATCTAGTACAAAACGTAGTCGCCACACCTGGATGGAATTAGCGATCATGAAGTGGTAACGGCCACAGTCGTATGCAAACGAGTAGAAGTGCTGAAGCAATGTCACAGAAAAGTTTATATGTATGAAAAAGGTAACTATGACGCCATAATTAGGGAACTTGATTCATTTTTTATGGTTTTCATAGATAGTCCCATTTTCTGTGATGTAGACGAACTGTGGACAACATTCAAGAATAAGCTGTTGTCTCTCGTTGATCAGTTTATTCCCGGAAGGCTGATGTCACCTAATAAACGAGCGGATAAACCATGGATCAATAAAAGAATGCGCGCATCAATTAGAAAGAAAGCTCAGGTTTATAAAAGGTATTGTAAAACAAAAAACCCATCTGTGTACGCGCGACTCAGAATCCTTACTGCAAACCTTAAGAGCGAATTAAAGGCAGCAAAGAGCTTGTACCTATCCTCATTGGCAGACAAACTAAAAACGAACCCAAAAGAAGTGTGGCGCTTCATCAAATGCAACAAAAAGGATGTTGTTGGTATTCCGGCAATCAGGGATGGCGACAATCTTTTGAAAGACGACATAGCCTGAGCAGAGTGTTTCAATGCATATTTTCACTCCGTCTTCTCAGCTTGGTGCTCAGACGCAATTACGGAACAGTAATGCAATGCCAGATATGGTTATAACCGATCAAGGTGTCAAATCATTGCTACAAAACCTAAATGCGCATTCCGCACCAGGTCCTGACGGCATTCCTAACTATATTCTAAAACACTGTGCAGAACATATCAGTCCCTTTTTGGTTACTTTATTCAACAAGTCACTACAGACCGCGAAACTACCTATAGACTGGAAAATAGCCAATGTTACACCAGTTCACAAAAAGGGTGATCGTAGCCAGGTTTCCAATTACCGCCCCATATCTTTGACACGTGTTTGTTGCAAAACCCTGGAGCACATAATCTATTCTGGACTTGTAAAACACCTTCAAGACAACAGTTTTTTCACATCAGCGCAGCATGGCTTTCGATCAGGGCTGTCATGTGCAACGAAGCTAACTGAGTTCATTCATGACATTGCATCCGAGATGAACGACTGTTTTCAGATAGATGCTACTTTTCTAGATTTTAAGAAGGCTTTGACGTTGTCCCGCACCACCTTCTTTTAAAAAAAATGTCATGCCTTGGTCTCCCTGACTATCTGTTCGGTTGGCTACAAGATTATTTAAGGGCACGCCAGCAGCAGGTGGTAATCAATGGTGCATCATCCTCGCCTGTGGATGTTTTATCTGGAGTGCCACAGAGTTCGGTGCTCGGACCATTACTGTTCCTCATATTCATCAATGACATACCTGTCGGCCTCAGATCCACTGTCAGACTGTATGCTGACGATTGCGTTTTGTATTCCCCTGTCACGTGCCTTGATGATATTTGTGTATTACAGGCTGACCTTGACAGAGTTTGCGAGTGGTGCTTGAAGTGGGGCATGGAATTGAATGTATCTAAGTGTTTCCATGTGCAATTTACAAACAAAAACAAAGAAAATAATTGGATCGTACCTTTTAAACCATGACACTATCCAAACTACTGATAAGGTTAAATATCTTGGTGCTATACTCACAGCATCCCTCGACTGGACAGCCCATGTTGACATGATAACTGCCAAAGCTTCTCGTCTTTTGTATTTTTTCCAACGAAATTTCAAAAGCTCTCCCCAGGTACTAAAAGAAACATTATATTTAACAAATGTCAGGCCAGTATTAGAATATGCATGTGTAGCATGGGACCCTTTCACGGGTACACTCATTGACAAGTTAGAAAGGGTACAGAAACGCGCTGCAAGGTTTGTGACCGGAAATTTTAATTTTCATGTAAAGAGCTCCGAACTTCGCGACAGTATTGGTTGGAAGACTTTAGCAACCCGAAGAAAAGTCTTCAGGCTGAAGTTTTTGCACAGTTTTTAGAATGATTGCACCGGTATTAATAAAAGCACTTATCTAAAGCAGCCATATTACATTTCGGAGAGACTCGGTAACACGAAAAAGATTAATAGTTATCAATGCCGCATTAATGTATTTAAGTATTCGTTTTTCCCTAACACAATCCTGGGCTGGAATAAGCTTCCGAATGATGTGGTTTGTGCACCTGATTTCGAAAGTGCTGCTGAAGCGATAGTCTGAATTATTTATTTTTTCCAGGTCTCGTGTGTTTACCAGCACTGTGCCATCACTCATACTAGTTGTAAACTCATTTAGTCTTCTTTTAATATGTTGTGTTATCCTTGCTGACATTTTTTCCAATATCTTCTTTGCATGTGTTATTGTATATAGATAACCCCCTACAATAATGCCTCATGGGCGCTGTAGGTACTTTCAATAAATAAATAAATCAATCAAGCGCTTCCTGCGTGCTGCAATCCTTGATAAAACCAAACTGATTCCAGGAAATTACGTCATGAGCCTCAAGAAAACTGGTAATCAGCAAGGATAGTTATTTTCCTAAACCAGGAGCAAGGTACGCTAAAATGGTGATGGCGTGAGAAATTTCAGTTTATTCCCTACTCCATTCTTATGACAATGGATAGCCAGCGCCTGCTTCCTGCCATGTTGTAATATTTTTGAGTAGATAGATTCCGTTAATAATCGCCAGGAAAATGTGCTTTATTCTTCCAAAGTGTCCGCTTAGTGCATAAAGTGAAATACCGACACAGCAGGTAAGCCTTTCGCTTGCTAAAGCCGGAAAGTATGCAGCGAAGATCATCTTCCGTGGAATGCGGCAAAAATGCTGACTCACGCACACATTGCATGCTGTGAGCCATTTGATTGCGCACTGATGAATGTGCAGCCTGGTCAGGAGCCCCCTCCCTCTCTCCCGCTCTGAAAATGAAAAAGACGCCGCAGACTCAGAAGCCTGGATAAGCCGTGGCCTATTTATGGCAACACAATTTATTCTCGTGGAACGTGGAAAAAAAAATTATGGCTGAGGCTTAGCTAAGGTTAAGCCTAGTCAGATGCGAAGCATATTGGCGGCTACGCTTGGTAATATAGGGCTTTCCTTGGTTGCATACTTGGTCATTTTAATACAACCACTAGAAGCCTTCGTCGTGGGGGAAGACAACGGCATGGCTACAGCGGAACGCCGACTAACCCCGAGACGCGCGTTGGGTGAGCGCCTGGATTGCCACGGAAGCCGCGTCTGCCTGCCCGGTGGAGCGAGCGTTTCACCTACACCGAGTGTGAACGCGCGTTCGAAATGCGCGGGAATGCCACTCGAGGACATTCCGGCGTCTGTGCGATGGCATCGTCACGACGACGTCACGGTGTCACGTGGCGTGACGGCTAGGGGTCCCACGGCGACGGCGCGAGGTGGAGGCCCCCTCTCTCATCCGATGTCACGTGGTGTGACTTCGCGGTGTCACGTGGTGTGACGTCACGGTGTCACGTCCTGTGACGTCACGGTGTCACGTGGTGTGACGTCACGGTGTCACGTAGTGTGACGTCTAGGGGTCCCACGCCGACAGCGTGAGTGGTAGCTCTAGCAATATGCTTCGCATAAAAACACACCGCTGCTGCGAGGAAAATCTTGCAACTAGTTTGCAAGATTTTTTGCAAGATGTTGTTGACGACGGTTCTGTGTCTAGCTTTGTCAATAAGGTAGAATCTTTGTTTCACTCAGTGCCATAATGCGGAAGCTTTTGTTTTTTTTCTTTTTTTCCTGCTCTTTTCTACCGTTTGATTTTGGTTGGAATGATGTTCTGTTTCAGATAACAAGTTCTAGTGTTAATATATTTTACAAAGTGTTGTACATTGTGAATACCTTTGTAACCCACTGCCTGTATAGGCCTGTCAAAGGCTTACAGTATTGCTAAATAAATAAATAAATAAATAAATAAATAAAATCTCCGCCATCAGTCTGCGAAGCAACAGAAAAGGTACTTCCTGTTGTTTGTGTGCTGCTGTCCATCATTCGAGGAGAAATTTGCACCCCTTCTACTGTAAAAACTTCTGCAACGTCCTGCGATTCCAGTAGTTCCCAGAAAAAGCAAAGCTGTCAGCAACCGAAAGAAATGATAACAAATTGTAACATAGTTAATAATCTGCATCACGCTGACTTACCTAGGACCATCTCCGCATTTTTGGTGGTGAGCCAGGCCAGAGCTTTTGCGTGGGTACGGCGTCTGGCTTCGGGCGAGCGCTCTGCCTGTCCATATCGAGGCCTCTTAGACATTCAGGTTTATTGCGATTTGATTTAATTTGATTTGATTTATGGGAGTTTAACGTCCAAAAGCAACCCAGGTTATTAGGGGCGCCGTAGAGAACGGCTGCGGAGATTTCGACTACCTCGGGTTCTTTAACGCGCACTGACAACGCACAGTACACGGGCCTCTAAGAAATTCGCCTCCAATGAAATTCGACCACTGCGGCCGGGATCGAAACCGCGCCTTTCAGGTCAGTTTCATTCTCTCCTGATACGAAGTGGTCGGAACACAAGAAGCCGATATGACTGCCCAGACGGTTTGGGCCCTCGCAGTTAATGGCTGAAAGCAACACGGCTCTTTGCTGCGGTTCACGGGGCAATTTGCGGAATCGAACGTTGCGTCCACCCCAGTACGTCGTGCGGCACTTCCTGACAACGGACACGGTTGGCATGGCGTGCACTTGGCGCGGCTAACATGCCGAAAACCATAGCCTAACGTAGCCATGACACAGAAGGAGCGACGGGCTGTAGAGAGCAACCGGAGGAACCATGAAGGAACATATTCGACAGAGTCATTGTTACTGGAGCCACGGAGTATGGAGGAACAGAACCGAAACCAATCCCAGGTCGGTGACCAATCTATGACCACGTGCTGTACCTTAACGGAGTACAGCGTTATGGAAAAATAGATGACGCAGCTTTTTTTACTTTTCAGCTTTAAAATATATTATTTTGGGCCAAACTAAAAGTTAGATATGTCTGCGTTTGTAAAAGTCTTAAGATGAGGTACTCGAGTAATGCTTATGCCGGCCGCCGGCGTCGCATGGTCGTTTTATGAGTTCAAAAAGAGACAACGACTCGAAAAGGGCTTTATACTGAGGTATATAAGTTTTTTTTTTTTAAATAGATGGTGCACATTTATCACACAAGGAAGACGGAAAAAATTGGCTGTGCTTTAGCTGTGCCTAAACCTGGTGTGACACGATAGCTACAGCTGACCGAGTGGAACTCGCTCAGTCGAATTGCAAAGGCAGTCTTTCGCCGCCCCGTTTCGCTGGGCATTCCTTTTTCATCTTCGTCCCTGCATGTGGATTCACTCGCCCTTCGTCCTCCACTTGGTTTCGCTGACGCGCCGTGCCGCCGGCAGCTGCTCCGTACCACGGGACCAACCACGTGACCAGCACGGCGCCGCCACGATGAAGACTCGAAATGCTCGAAATTCTCGAAATAACCAATACTGTTCCCACTTCGAGTTATTGATCAATTCGCTCTCGCCGCGTTCTTTATAGTGTTGTCACTAGTGATCGAGATGCGGAAATGTTCCAAGAAGATTTGAACAGAATCTCAGAGTGGTGCGTTAAATGGAATATGAATTTGAATTTGTCCAAGACTGTCCATATGAAGTTTACAAGAAAGAAAAACCCTGATGTGTATTCATATGTTATTAGGAACACAATGTTAGAACAGGTATTCGAATTTAAATACCTAGGCGTTTATTTTACTCCTGATTTGAGCTGGCGCCGTCACGTCGATTATATCTCTGCTAAAGCATGCAGAAACTTGGGATTTCTTCGCCGAAATGCAAGCACTTTTCCACTGTCATGTCGTGACATTTTATTCAAGACTTATGTCAGGTCGGTTCTGGACTACGCGTGCACTGTCTGGGACCCGCCTACTGCTAGAGATAAAGATAAGTTGGAGAGGGTGCAGAACATTGCCTCTCGTTTCGTGTCTGGCACACGCGGGGCTCGTTACAGTGCATCGCGTACGAAGGATGCACTCAACTGGGAATTGCTTGACACGCGCCGAAAGAAGTTGCGTCTGAAGCTGTTTCATGCTGTTTATTATTCAACTGTTCGGTTTGAACGCGAAAGGTATGTGCAGGAGCCTTTTTATAGATCCAACCGTGTTGACCATGTTTTTAAAGTCCGCGAATTTGCGGCAAAAACTGAATTGTTTAAAATGTCTTTTTTTCCGAAAACCATTAGAGAATGGAACAGACTACCGAGCGATGTTGTGAGTGTGACATCAAATGATGCGTTCTTTCGTTCTTTAATGATGTGATGCGATTGTGATGTGTTCTTTTTAAGTGAGATGTACATGGTGAAAGTTTTGTGCTTGTAACTCTGCCTGCGAGCGGAGGTGTCATGTGTGCTTCTTTGTTGTACATTCCCCCCCCCCCCCCACTGTAATGCCACGGCGCTGTGGGTTCCTTACTAAATAAATAAAATAAATAAATAAATAAGCTTGCCGTCCCGGTTAGCTCACTTGGCAGAGCGACTGCTCCGCTGAAGCGGTGGTGCCGGGTTCGAACCCCTGACCAGGACGAATTTTTCTTTAACTACGAAGGTTCTGATAAAGCTGTATAGCTTTCCTTTTTAGCCGCATGGCTGCGCTCGGGTGGATGTCAATGAGTAATTACTCCCTTATTACAAATCTACTCCGCCTTGGCGGATTCCCCTAAACATTTGACCAACACTGTTCCCACTTCGAGTTATTGATCAATTCGCTCTCGCCCTACCATAAGCTTGCCGTCCCGGTTAGCTCACTTGGCAGAGCGACTGCTCCGCTGAAGCGGTGGTGCCGGGTTCGAACCCCTGACCAGGACGAATTTTTCTTTAAGTACGTATTTTCCGAGAAAGCTGTATAGCTCTCCTTTGTAGCCGTATGGCCGCGCTCGGGTGGATGTCAATGAGTAATTACTCCCTTATTTCGAAATGCTAACGCAATGTAGGCGCGGCGAGCACACCAGCTGCGTGCCCTGACGTCACTACGCGCATGCGCACAACTGACGATGCGGGCGGCGCCTGCTCTGCACTCAGCGCAGCGGCCTAGGCGCGGACATCAGCTGCGGGCTATGACGTCACTCTGCGCATGCGCACAGCTGGCGGAGCGGTGGTGCTACGGCTCAGCGCGCAGCCACGCTGACCTCGCCAAGCGGCTGGCGTAGTGCAGCTATCGGTACAAAAAAACAGCTGGAATGTTGCAAACAAAAGAAAACCAAACTTAGTGGCACAACAGGCGGCCATCTAGTTGCGGTAGGGATGTGTTGCTGCTTCGCAGATATGCGCTTTGCGTGCCCGCGTGTTTTCGTCTTTAAAGCGCCTCAATTTACAAGTGTGCAGCTACAGAGGAAATTAAGTGCTCCTCTAAGTGCTCCACAGATTAAATTCAAGCCCCGACGCGCACCTGTTACGAAGAAAACACCTGTTGTTGCGGATGATATCACTGGCTGGTGCAACTCGGGGAATGAAGCCAAGATCGAGGAGCGTCTTCAAATAGCAGCGGACACGGTGGACCGGTACGCCAGAGAGAGAGGCCTCCAGTGTGCGCCGGAAAAATCCCGAGTTGTTCATCCTGAAGAACCCGGGAACAACCCTAGCGCAGAACGTCACGGTGTATATAGAGAACCACCCAGTACAGAAACCCACGGAGATCAAGATCCTAGGGCAGTATATCCCGCAGGGGCGACAGAACACCACCACTATGAAGAAGCTTACAACATCCACCGAGCAAATCCTCCGGATGATACATCGTATCCAACATAAACTACATAAACACCATGGCATGAAGGAAAGGGACACCATCCGCTTGGTGCAAGCTTTCGTGATCTCTCGGATAATGTACAGGACGGCATTCCTTCACCTCTCCAGGTAGGAAGTTGAAAAGTTGGAGACATTGATCAGGAAAGCCTACAAGACGGCACTGGGGCTACCGAACTCCATGCCAACGGCAAAGCTCATGGCTCTAGGAGTATATAATACCCTCAAAGAGATGTGGGAAGCACAATGGCTCTCACAACTCAATAGGCTCGCATTCCTGAATCACAGAACCCGGCAGAGAACTGCTCGAGGAGATCCATGTTAATCTGCCCTATACAATAGACGAAAGGGAAGAAGTCCATTGCGATGTGAGAAGACGCATCAACGTGCACCACATTCCACGGAATATGCATCCCGAATATGAGATCGAGAGGAGGAAAGCAATAGGGAAAGCCCTGCAGAAGAAATGGGACAAGCAGCCTAACACCCTTTACGTGGACGCAGCAGGACCACAGAATGGAGTCATGATAGCTGTGGTCTCAACACCTTCAGGATCCATGGTGAACTGCGCCTCGATGAAAGCATATAACCCCACTCACGCAGAGGAGGCAGCTATTTCATTAGCTGTAGCATCTAACCCTAACGCCGTTGTGCCAACCGATTCCCAGAACGCCTGCCGCAATTTCAATAACGGATTAATCCACAGGTCAGGGTTGTCATCGCTGACTAAGCATCCACCCAGCCAAGCCTCAGTCATCTGGTTTCCCGCTCACCTGAAACTACCAGGAGGAAACGAAGCCGCTCACAAGCATGTCCGAGCTCTTCTATGCCGGGCGTCTCCCTCTGATGACCATGAAGGGTGCCGCGACCTAATAGGTTTAGCAGTGTACGCTGACTATCTCCCGCCATACAGAACAGCCAGGAAGGAGTACCCAACACCACATAAATCTGTCAATAAGTTAGAAGAGAACACCCTTAGGAGACTACAAACCAACACATACCCAACGCCAGCTAAGGTACTCCAGTGGTACCCTACACTATACTCTCCGCAGTGGCCACACTGTGGAGAGATAGCTAACCTCTACCACATGGTGTGGGGCTGCCAATTTAATCCCTTAGCTGAACCTATTCCAAACCCCTCAGAGGAGCAGTGGGAGGCTATTCTGCTCAGCGATGATCCTGACCGTCAGCACTGCCTGGTGGGGAGGGTCAGCGCAGCAGCAACAGCTAGTGGACTACCGGACTAGGCGGCCCACCCACATGTTCTAAGAATATTCAGCAAATAAAGATGTTTTCAATCAATCAATGGCTAATGTTGCACCAGTTCCGCGTTTGCAAACGCACCTCTAGGCCGGTGTGCTTCGTCAACGTACCATGACTCTGGGCTACATGACCAGCGCTAGGAGACTATTATTGCAGAATATAAATATTGCCATACCTACCAGATCAGTCGTGACGATGGCTCGGCGGTTGCAGCTGCCGCACCGGTAGCTTGGCTTGCCGCCGACGCTGCCGTTCGTGCTCTTTAGCGCAATGCGTAAAGGTCTACAAGAAAAGACTTTCACACGCGGACTCGCCTCGCGTTTTTGCATTGAATACACTAGGAAGCATCCAGGCAGATGTTGACAATGGTACTGATCCCATTTTATTGCCGGAATGACAGCTTAAGCAAAATGCGGCGCAGCGAACATGTTTGCTGGTCAACGCGAAATGCAATGGAAGGAAGACCTTTTTGTCACCTATTTCGCCTCAGTGAACGCCGTGTAGCTATTTGTAACCATGTTAAAACGGTTGAAGCAAAACAAAAGCTTTTAATTCGAGCATAATGCCACCAGGTCTCAGTGCAAAATGTGGCTGATAGGACACGCACAATGAATTCTGGGACAGTGACTGTTCTGGTAAAGGGGAATGTCCACAATGACGCTGTTGGGCTAGCGCGTTTATTTCACAACTATCTTAGAAATCTGGTCTTTATTATTAGTCAAAGATTACAAGTGCGGCAACAAGGGCGAAAAGCCACTGATAGGCATCCTATTGCAAGACAGGCTGGTGATTCACTGGATCCTGTGTTGCTCTCTCATGTTTGGTCTGGTTGGTTTATTGAGGTTTAACGTCCCAAAGCGACTCAGGCTATGAGGGACGCCGTAGTGAAGGGCTGCGGAAATTTCGACCACCTGGGGTTCTTTAACGTGCACTGACATCGCACAGTACACGGGCCTCTAGAATTTCGACTCCATCGAAATTCGGCCGCCGCGGCCGGGATCGAACCCGCGTCTTTTGGGCCAGAGCCGAGAGCCGTAAAGACTGAGCCACCGCGGCGGGTCTCTCGTGTTCCGATCTAATGATGCAATACTGAAAACGTCACCGTGGACATATCTCTCAGTCCCCTCAAAGTGGTCTTGGCCTACATGCACATTTTTCTGAGTGTTCGTGGCATCCGAAGCTCATCGGCGGTTACGAGCTCTTCAAGTCAGCTCCTGCGTATAGGACTTGTACTGGTGGCCCACTAGGCGGCAGCGCAGTGGTCTCGTTCGGAGAAGAGCCCCAGGTGGCTGACCAGCAGGTAGGGCACCAGGCTGCCCACCAGGGCTCCCAGCTGCGTGCAGGCGCCCACCCAGAAGAGCGCCTTCTCCCCCCCGTGGCTGGCGAGCACCAGCGTCACCACGGTCTTGGCGTAGCTCAGCACCAGGAAGGTGGCTACCCAGCAGAACACCTGCACAAGACACGCGCAAAAGCAGCGGATTAGTGCAGTGCTCAGTGACGCTTGGCTCTAAGAAAGCATGAGCCGATGTACAGATCTTCACAAGTATTTGTATTTCTGATCAAAATGCAGCATTCCTTTGCGGTAGCAGCAGTCGTAGTACTGCCCTGCGAATTTGAAGGGAGACGAGTGTAAAAGTGAAATTCTCGCAGAACGTTTCCTATCCTGACATTAACAATGCTGAGCGGTGGTTTTATCATGTGTTTAATTTTTTTATTATCAGCATGACTGCGCCCACTGCAGGGCAGGGGCCTCTCCAATGTCTCTCCAATTAACCCTGTCCTTTGCCACTTGCGGCCACCGTATCCCCGCAAAATGCTTAATCTCATCCGCATACCTTACTTTCTGCCACCCCCTGCTACGCTTGCTTGTCTTGGAATCCACTCCGTTGCCCTTAGGGACCAGCGGTTATCTTGTCTTCGCGTTACATGCCCTGCCCAAGCCCACTACTTCCTCTTGATTTCAACTAGGATATCATTAACGCGCGTTTGTTCTCTCACCCACTCCGCCCTCTTCTGATCTCTTAACATTACACCTATCATTGTTCTTTCCATAGCTCGCTGCGTTGTCCTTAACTTAAGGTGAACCCTCTTTGTTAGCCTCCACGTTTCTGCTAGCAGAGCTGTGGTTTTCTCAAGTGTTTTCATTGGTTACGCCCGTCTTTTGTGCGATGTCATCGCTTTTCGAAAACCCCGGGTGGTCTAAATAATTCGCAACTCTCCATTACGGCGTCCTTTATGGCCCAAGTGCCACTTCGGGAGGATAAATTCCACGATTCACGGTCAGTGGGAATAATAAACAGACTTCGAACAATTTTCCCGGTGAGATGCGAACTGTAGCTCCACTGCTCTTTAGTTTACTCCTATGTACATTACGGGCTACTTGTTTTGGGCACCAAACACTTACTAATGTCGC
The DNA here is from genome assembly GCF_055824585.1 of Amblyomma mixtum. Classification (NCBI taxonomy): domain Eukaryota; kingdom Metazoa; phylum Arthropoda; class Arachnida; order Ixodida; family Ixodidae; genus Amblyomma; species Amblyomma mixtum. The sequence continues at coordinate 165,778,128 of NC_143021.1, forward strand.
AAAATTATTTTTCCAATAAAAAAGAGGAATCCGTGCTATATTCAACCTTTCACCCAGCCAAAACACAGGACAAATTTTCAATAAACACAGATCACTTAATATAGAAATATTTTATGATAAAAACTTGCTATATAGATAAGAATCAAACAAAAACAGTCGCCAAAGGTTTAAAACATATATCTCCGCACTTCTACAGCTTTCGAACGCTTAGCTTCCATGTTTCGAAGCCCTGCACAAATTATGGCCGCCAAAAGAAGTTGACGTTTGCGATACCACAAGCTCTCAATGTATACTCCCAGCGTTTTTCTCGGCAATGCAAAGCCCCCTGAATAACCAGAACTATAAAAGAGTTGGGCACGATATGCCACTTTCATAACACACTATGCTAGTTGTATGCTTTCATTGTTGCGTTGGCAGTAATATATAAAAAATAATCATGTTTTACTGTAAGCCAATTTATATATAGTATTGTCATTATGCCTTCAGTTTTTGTTATCGTCAGTTGTAAATCCTTTGAATCTGTTGCTATTTTCATAAGGAGGGCAGGCCTTAGGCATTCTGTAACGCCTTCGGCCTGCTCGGTCTTGGTTTGCACTGTAGACCGGAACCAAAGGAATAGAAGAAATTGCCAATTCATACTTCAAATTTATAAAAAAAAAGTGGGGCTAGAACCAACGATAACGCCTACCGGTACAGAAGCTTATTAGCTCTGGTGGAGGTAGTGCTACGTCACGTGGAGTAGACACATCGCATCTTAAGAGCAGGGCTCAGAGCAATATCGAGGTTTGGTTTCATTGCAAAATATTTACAGTGTCAAAACTTTTTCTTTTGCAACCAGTCGCCATATCTTCGATGGTTTCACCCAGCTTTTTTATGATTTCTCAAAATGTTTTTTGACAGTCCACTGCCACATTATTCACACTCGCGCTTTCTTTGCTATGTGGCCTGTAGCTTGCTGTCGTATTCACAAACCATTGCTCTACTGTGATCGCCATGGCTGATAACCCTGCATGTGACATCTATGGCCGCGATTAGGCCATTATCTCGTATTTTTAGTGAATGCCCAGCTTACAGATCTGAGTGAAATTCTCGGCGCCGTGTGCTGGAACACATCGATACACGCCCGCTCACGCAGTTCAAGATTCTTGGACACTGGTCGCGGCGATCATCGGCGGCTCATCCAGGCCCTCCTGCGGTTCCTAATAGTGTCGGGCCATGCACAACAGGCTGTTACTTTGCCGAAGCCTTTTCGCCTTATCCTTTTCCTTATCTCTCCATTTTCTCCCTAACCTGTATATCCCCTTATCCCTCTCCCCCAGTGCAGGGTAGCAAACTGGTTTCATCGACCGGTTAACCTCCCTGCCTTTCCTCTTCTACCTCCTCCTCCTCCTGGCGCTTCCATTGCCAACACTCCCATCGACTGATGTCTGTGATAGCTATTACGAGATTTATTTGCGATCGCATTATAAAACTTTCGTACCACAATCAGTTAGTTATATGGGGTTTTATCGCGCATAAGCAACTATGGCTATCATGCGCCAAACACAAGGTTAGATGATGTTATGTCAAGTGTACAGAGGTTACATTATAATAGATTTAAAACATTGGCTTTCTTTAGAAACTTACAAATAAGTGAAAACTCGACAAGTGTTTGCTCGCCTAAAAGCAATGCGGGATGAAATGGAATGTGTTCATTGTAAAATACCGTAAAAATTTTTTCTAAGTTCTTCGAGATGCGAACAAGAAATTAAAATGCGATTTACAGTGAGCTCCTCACAAAACATTTCACACAGAGGTTTGTCTTTTTTTGTTAATAAGAAGTTAAGGGTGATGTGTGTGTGACCTATGCGTAAACGACATAAAATTACTTCGATAAAACGCTCTTTATGGCGGCATGATTTCCATTCTTTTAAAATGGGCTTTATGGTATGCAGCTTGTTGTGTCCTTCATTTTCCCAAGAAGCTTGCCACTTGGCTCTTAGTCTGCTATGCACTAACTTCATGTAATTCCTAGGAGGCAAATTCACATGTTTTATTTCCATGGTTCTGGTTTGTGCAGCACACATGTCGGCTCTCTCATTGTCCCTAATGCCAATGTGACTGGGAACCCAGCAGAATTTTATAACATGTTTTTTGTTGTGACCTTTACTATATTGTGTATGATGCTTCCAATCTGTGGCTGCGTGGCATTTTTGGAGTTTAATGCTGTAAGGACGCTCAGTGAATCTGTATAAATGATGCTGTTTTTGATGTTTTGATTTGTTATTTTCTGTACCGCAACACTAATAGCATAACACTCCGCGGTGAAAACTGTAGCACATGAGGGCAGTCGTACTGCATTTTCATTTTTTCCTTCTATTACTGCGCTTCCTACATGACCATGAGTTTTTGACCCATCAGTATAAAACGCAGTATAATTTCTGTATTTTTGTTCTAGTGCTAGATATTCTTGTATTATATGGTCGTGTGATGTACAGGTTTTCCTGAGGCGTGTTAGTGTGACGTCACACACTGTGGGGAGAGTGTACCACGGTGGTAGCGCTTCGTGTGTTGGGGCAATATTTTTAATTTCGTTTAGTATGTCCAGAGCTTGGCATTTTTCTTCGAAACGCAAGAGCAACGGCTTAATCGCATGGGGCTTGTTGTTTAAGAGTATTCGGGATGGGCATTTCGTGACAATTGGGTAACAGAGATGTTTGGGCTGAGAAAGGATTTTGAGGATGTATGTACAAGTTAGTGCAGTTCTTCGGTCTTCTAAGGAAGGTTCATTAGTCTCCACATACAGACTTGCTATTGGTGAAGTTCTGTAAGCACCGGAAGACAACCTTAAACCAAGATTCTGGATAGGATCCAGTCGTTTTATGTAGGACGGTCTTGCTGAGCCATATACTATGCATCCATAGTCTAACTTAGATCGAACCAGAGAACGATATATATGTAACAGGGAAGTTCTATCAGGCCCCCAGCGTTTTCTTGATAGCATTCTCAGCACATTGAGGGCCTGGGAAGCTTTTTTCTTTAAGCTGTTTATATGTGGCAAGAAAGTGAACTTTTTATCGAAAGTTATCCCTAGGAATTTATGCTCTTGTTTGACAGGTAGTGGGGTTTGGTATAAATATAGTGTGGGGTCGGCCTGTAGGCCTCGTCTCAAAGAGAACAGAACCGCTACTGTTTTCTGAGGGGAAAATCTAAATCCGTATCTATCTGCCCAGGTAGCCAGTTTATTGTTATTTGTATTTGCCGCTCACAGGTAGGTATGCTGGAAGACGGTATGCTATTTGGAGGTCGTCTACGTAAACTGAGTACATTATGGATTTTGGGATTACTTTTCCTATGGAGTTCATTTTGATGACAAATAAGTTCGTGCTGAGGAAGCACCCTTGGAGCACACCAGTTTCTTGGATAAAAGTCTTGGAGAAGGTTGCGCCTAGGCGGACTCTGAACGTTCGATTGGTCAGGAAGTCGCTCAAACAGCTCAGCATTCTGCCGCGGATACCTAGGTCCGCTAGGTCACGGACTATACCGAACCTCCACGTGGTATCGTAAGCCTTCTGCAGGTCGAAGAAGACCCCGATAGAGTGTTGGTTGTGGATGAACGCTTCCCGGACTGTGTTCTCAAAGCGTACAAGGTGATAGGTTGTGGAACATGTCTTTTTAAAACCGCACTGGTGTATATCTAAAAGTTGCTGGGACTGAAGTATGAAGGTTAGTCTGATGTTTAGAAAGCTTTCGAATGATTTTGCTATACAGATAGTGAGTGCTATTGGCCTGTAACTGGGGGGACTAGTTTGTGGTTTCCGTGGTTTTAGGAAGGGTACTATGATTGCTTCTTTCCATGCTTGGGGGATTTCTCCACTCATCCATATTTTATTGAAAAATTTTAGGAGAGCCTCTATGGCAGTCTCAGAGAGGTGAGCAAGCATGGCATATTGTATATTGTCTGGGCCTGGTGCTGTCATTTTACCGGATGTTAGTACTGTGTTTAGTTCCTGCATTGTAATAAGCTAATTGTAGTCTTCATGTATGCGTGTTCCAAAGGGCAGTTTTTGTTTTTCTACTATTGTTTTGTGCTTTTGAATTGTGTGTGTGTGTGTGTGTGTGTGTGTGTGTGTGTGTGTGTGTGTGTGTGTGTGTGTGTGTGTGTGTGTGTGTGTGTGTGTGTGTGTGTGTGTGTGTGTGTGTGTGTGTGTGTGTGTGTGTGTGTGTGTGTGTGTGTGTGTGTGTGTGTGTGTGTGTGTGTGTGTGTGTGTGTGTGTGTGTGTGTGTGTGTGTGTGTGTGTGTGTGTGTGTGTGTGTGTGTGTGTGTGTGTGTGTGTGTGTGTGTGTGTGTGTGTGTGTGTGTGTGTGTGTGTGTGTGTGTGTGTGTGTGTGTGTGTGTGTGTGTGTGTGTGTGTGTGTGTGTGTGTGTGTGTGTGTGTGTGTGTGTGTGTGTGTGTGTGTGTGTGTGTGTGTGTGTGTGTGTGTGTGTGTGTGTGTGTGTGTGTGTGTGTGTGTGTGTGTGTGTGTGTGTGTGTGTGTGTGTGTGTGTGTGTGTGTGTGTGTGTGTGTGTGTGTGTGTGTGTGTGTGTGTGTGTGTGTGTGTGTGTGTGTGTGTGTGTGTGTGTGTGTGTGTGTGTGTGTGTGTGTGTGTGTGTGTGTGTGTGTGTGTGTGTGTGTGTGTGTGTGTGTGTGTGTGTGTGTGTGTGTGTGTGTGTGTGTGTGTGTGTGTGTGTGTGTGTGTGTGTGTGTGTGTGTGTGTGTGTGTGTGTGTGTGTGTGTGTGTGTGTGTGTGTGTGTGCGCGCGCGCGCGCGCGCGCGCAGTTGGATGAGCTTGAAACTGTGGAAAAATGCTCACCCAATATGTTGGCCTGCTCTTCTAATGTTGTTTGAGTACCGGGTGTTGTTAGCATTGGAAATGTGAATGGAGTAAAATTTCCTGTGAATTTCCGCACCTGCTCCCACATTTTCTTTGATGATATTGAGCTGTTTATGGAGGATATGTACTGTTTCCATGATGCCCTTTCTGCGTTGCGTCTAATGTATCGTGCTTTGGCTCTAGCCCTTTTGAAGATGAGCAAGTTTCCTGCAGTGGGATATCTGCGAAGGTTGCCCCAAGCCATGTTTTGCTGCTTTTTAGCCAATGAGCAATCATTTGACCACCAAGCTTTTTGTGTTTTTCGTGCAATTTCAGACGTTTGTGGGATGGCTTCTATTGCTGCAGATATTAAGCATGTGACAAATTTTTCATTTAGTTCTTCTATAGTAAGGATTTCGGCGTATTCTTTTTCTAGTGTGGCCTTCGTTCTGAAAAGTGCCCAATAGGCGAGGTGAATTTTCCATCGCTGTGGCTTCGTAGGGAGGATGAATGTAGCTGATGTTAGTTTTAAAACTGTAGGTAAGTGATCTCTTCCCCGGGGGTCATCTAAAACATCCCAAATAAAATCATTAAAAACAGATGGTGATGCAAATGCTAAATCGAGGCAGGTCATTTTTCCAGAGCTGGGGCAGCAGTACGTAGCTTTTCCCGTATTCATTAAACATATGTTATTCGAAAGAATGAAATCCTCGATGAGCTGACCCCTGGAATCAGTATGCTCACCTCCCCAGAATGAGGAGTGTGCGTTAAAATCCCCTATTATTACATATGGCTCTGGCAACTGATCCAGAAGTTCTTCTAGGTCATGCATGGCTATTGTGTTGTGTGGGGGTATGTACACAGAGCATATTGTTATTGTTTTATGGCTAATGATGTTTGCGACCGCTTCTAAGTTTGTCTTTAATGATACCTCTCTTGCAGGGACATCACTTTGCGTAATGATAGCGACGCCTCCCGAGAGTCGGCTAGCTTGCACTCGGTCTTTCCGGAAAATATTATATTTTTTTAAAATGTTTGTTTGCTGTGGTCCTAAGGTTCGTTCCTTGCAGGCACACAGCTGTAGGTGCCATTGTTTTCAGCATATCGGTTATGTCTGTGTAGTTTCTGTGTAGACCTCTACATTTCCATTGTATTAGATACGCCATTGTGATAAGTTGGGGATTGGGGAAAGTTACTTATTCTCAGGAGCAGTGATTCGTGGTTTCCGTTTTTTCTCTAGGGAGTCTCGCCGCCGCTGCAGCGGTGGCGAAACAGGAGTTGTATCCATCGCCACTTTCGTGGCGCCGGATTTCCGCGGAGAATCCGCGGATGCGTGTGCTTTAGATGTCAGCGGACTTTCGCTGACATCCATCTCTTCCACGGTGGACATGGATGATGCTTCTTGTTTGCGATGGCCCGTGGCCTTCGCATTCGTCTTTTTTGTTGGCACCACTGAACCAGGCTCTGCTCCAGGGGCAGAGTCTCTTGGGCCAGCAGTTGCCTTCTTAGAGGGGTGGGGCGACAGGTCCAGTTCAGCAGAGCAGTTCTGGGTGTCTGTCGCCGAGGATGCCGCTGCTGAAAGTGGGGCCTGAGGGCCTCCGGCGAGGATCGCGTGGTCTTCCCCGCGAAAGTTTCAGCCCTGTGAACTGTACCACCGACTTCTGTGGTGGAGACTTGGGTGTCGGCACCAGGTCCACCGGATAGACCTGTGTGCCGACAGAAACTGAAGGCGGCGGCGGTCCCCTAGTCACCGCTTCAGAGTATGTCCCTTTCTGTTGGAAAGAGACGCGTTTTTTTGCCTCAAGGTAGGGCAGGTTTTCTGGGGTCTTCAAAGTTATAATTTGTTTTTCTCTTTTCCAGACTGGGCACGACCTGGAGTACGCAACATGTGCGCCATTGCAGTTGATGCATTTTGGTGTGCGTTCGCATGTTTCTTCTCTATGTGCGTCTTCTGCGCATGTGACACAAGTGGGTTTACCCCGGCAAGCCAACATGCTGTGTCCAAAGCGCTTGCACTTGAAACATCGTCTCGGATTCGGTATGTATGGCCGTCTTTACAATGGAGGTATGCGGCGTGGATGGAGTCAGGCAGAGTTGTGCTATTGAAAGTTAGGACAATATGTTTGGTCTTGATTTCAGCATTGTTTCTCCGGATGGTTATTCGTCGGACTGCTATTACTCCCTGTTCGGCTAGTTCTTCTTCCATTTGCGCATCGGTACTCTGTAGGAGTTCATATTCAGATATGACGCCCTTTGATTGGTTCAGGGTGCGGTGCGGGGTTACCTGTACGCTCATATCTCCAAGATTCTGTAATGACATCAGTTTGGTGCTCTGTTCTTTTGTGTTTATTTCTACAAGGAGATCTCCGGTTCGTAGCTTTTTTGCTTTGTAGTCTTTGCCTGCACAACTTTTTAGGGTGTTGGCGATGATAAATGCAGACAGGTTGGCTACAGGTACATTAGTGTTTGAGTGAAGCATAAAAAACTTCGCAAATGTTTCTGGCTTCTGTGGACTCAGTTTCTTCACATCGGTGCGACCCCTTTTCGGGGGCCGATCAGATTTTTTTCCAGATTTTGCCATACGGCATGTACTGACTAAGGGTTCCTAATACTTTGTCGCCTCTGATTCATCCTTATACACAGAGGAAGGTCCCGGGACTCCCCGCCTGGTAGACAGAGGAGGAGCCCATCCGCCGAGGATTGACCACTTCCTCGACCGCCACCGTTCAAGGTTTCTTTCCTCCACCTTTCAACCTATCGCCACGGTACGGATGACAGCTTCGGTATGGGGGCTAAGGGTCCGTGGTGGTGCCGAGCACCAACACCTCGTTACACGAGGTGCCCCTGCGGGGTACCACAATGAACTTTAGTTTTAATAAAACCTATCCACGTCAGTTCATCTTGCAACTGCCCGGCGCCTAGGAGGCCCGGCAGTCGTCGTGTCCGTATACAGCTATCACTCATGTCCGAGACTACCGGACACACACCTTGCACAGATGAGGAGGAAATCAATTGCCTCTGCCGCAACAAGCATCATCATCATCATAAGCCTTACAAATCCACTGCAGGACAAAGGTCTTTCCCAAACGTGGAGGCTAACAAAGAGGGTTCACCTTAAGTTAAGGACAACGCAGCGAGCTATGGAAAGAAAAATGACAGGTGTAACGTTGAGAGATCGGAAGCGGACAGAATGGGTGAGGGAACAAACGCGGGGTACTGACATCCTGGTTGAAATCAAGAGGAAGAAATGGGCTTGGGCAAGGCATGTAATGCGAAGGCAAGATAACCGCTGGTCCTTAAGGGTAACGGAGTGGATTCCTAGAGAAGGCAAACGTAGCAGGGGGCGGCAGAAAGTTAGATGGGCGGATGAGATTAAGAAGTTTGCGGGGATACAGTGGCCGCAAGTGGCAAAGGACAGGGTTAATTGGAGAGACATGGGAGAGGCCTTTGCCCTGCAGTGGGCGTACTCAGGCTGATAATGATGATGATGATATCTCTCCAAATAACCCTGTGTTGTGCCAGCAGCACCTACCTTATCCTCTCAAGCTTCTTTATCCTATCCGCTTAACTAACTTTCTGCTGTCCACTGCTACAACTACGCTGCGCGGTATGAATGCTTTAGCCGGAAACACGCGCGTACTTTTTTTAAATGTACTGCACTCTGCAGTCATCAAGTGAGCTCGGTAACTTTCATAGAGCGGCGCTCATGGCGGCGGCTGAAAACAGACCCTGCATTGTCAGTGAGATAATTGAGCTTCGCACGAGCATCTAATATAGTATCATTACGTTTGGTATGGTTTATCAGGGATTTATCCTGCCAAAGCGACTCAGGCTATGATGGTACGCCTTAGTCAAGGGCTCCGGAAATTTCGACCGCCTGGGGTTCCTTAACGTGCACTGACATCGCACAGTACACAGGCCTCTAGATTTTCGCCTTCATAGAAATTCAGCCGCCGTGGCCGGAATCGAACCCGCGTCTTTCGAGGACAGCAGCCGAGAGCCATAACCGCTCAGCCACCACTGCAGCTAGTACCATTTACCTACGTAATCAGTGTATCGACCTGTCAGTGTACTATATTAGTCGTGAAGGACCCAACAGAAAAAGAAGTTAAATCGTGTCGTGCTCCTCCAACCGTTCAGACGCGATAACGCTTCGGTGCCAGATGCCGACTTGATGAGTACTTCCTGCGCAGCACCGATCATGTCCGATATACGGGGGGTGTTTGCGAACATTTCTGAAAATTTCTGAGCAGTGGTGAGTTTAAGAAAGACGTCGATTCAGGAAGAAGTCGAGCGCGGCTGGCAGGATAAAATTTTAAAACAATAGTAATTATCGATTTCGTGAATTCTTTCTACTGCTTTAATCGATGGCGCCACAACTGGAACTTTACATTGAATGTCACGAAGTGTAAACAAATGGCCGCAACACCAAAAAATTACGGAGGGCACCTTAGACAACTTACGCGCTGTGAATGCGAAAGCATGCACACTGGGTGTTTGGCTGCGGCGATGGCGCTCTGCACTCTAATGCACTGGCCAGCTAACCCGACCCGTTCCCACCGCCCCCACGGAAGCTGATGAAGACGACAATATCCAAACCCATCGCGAGAGACTGGCAGTTTAGCACGCGAGGAGTGCTGTAAAATGATTGTTCATCTAAGGAACTGTTTGCCGAGACCGAGTTCGAACCGGTGCTGGCACTCACTCTTTATGATGCGCCCTACACTGCTTTTTTTGTCGTGCTGTGTAGCTTTACGTCCCGTATTATGCGTTTTTTGGGCCTTTGGGCGTATTACCGGCGGTTCATTGCCAACTTTTCCGACTTGCTGCACCGTTGACGCATCTTACAAGAAAGGACGTTCCATTCGCGTGGACAGAACAGCAGCTGCAGGCATTTGATGAATTACGGCGACGCTTGCAAACCGCGCCTGTCCTTGGTCATTTCGATTCTCGTGCGGAGACTCTGGTCCACACAGATGCCAACAACGTGGGCCTCGGTGCTGTACTCGTCCAGTGGCGGGACGGCGCTGAGCGCGTGATAGCATACGCCAGCCGCACTCTGTGTCGTGCTGAATCTAATTATTCCACGACCGAAAAAGAATGCCTTGCCTTGGTATGGGTTGTGACGAAATTTCGACCTTACCTGTACGGCCGGCATTTTCAAGTCGTAACCGACCACAACTCTCTCTGCTGGTTGACGAACTTACGGGATCCCTCTGGCCGCCTTGCGAATTGGAGCTTACGTCTTCAGGAGTTCGACATGTCCATCGTATATAAATCAGGGCGCCAGCACAACGATGCTGACTGCTTGTCTAGATATTCAGCCGAGGCTGCGCGCGACGACGACGAACCGGACTTTCCTCTCATCGCAGCCGTAGACGCAGCGACTATTTCCAGTCAGCAACGTGAGGACCCGGCGCTGAAACCTCTCATCGACTTCCTGGAAGCACGTACCACGGAGGTTCCCCAGCCATTCGCAAGAACCCAGTCCTCCTTTTGTCCGCGCAACAACGTGCTGTGCAAAGCCAACTTTTCTCCAACCGGAAGCGACTACCTCATCGTCGTTCCAGCGAATCTCCGGGAAGAAATCTTGCAGGCGCGTCATGACGAGCCCACCGCCGGTCACCTCGGCTACGCCCGCACTCTGGCTCGGATCAAAAAGAGCTATTACTGGCCTAAGCTTGCGGCGACTGTACGACACTATGTGCGCACGTGCCGCAATTGTCAACGACGAAAAACACCCCCTGTCAAGCCAGCTGGACTTTTACCTCCCGTTCAAGGGCCCAGACTCCCGTTTGAGCAAGTTGGCATGGACCTTCTCGGCCCTTTTCAATCTTCATCTTGGGGAAATTTGTGGATTATCGTCACCACTGATTTCCTTACACGCTAAGCTGAAACCAAGGCCCTCCAGCACGGCACAGCAGCCGAGGCTGCGAAATTTTTTGTGGAACGCATCGTCCTCCGGCTTGGCGCTCCAGCACTAATTATCACGGATAGAGGCACCGCTTTGGAATCCCTTGGCACCGCTTTGGAAAACTCTTGGAATCCCTTATGCGGCTGAGTGGCACTACTCACGGGAAAACAACCGCCTACCATCCCCAGACGAATGGCCTGACCGAGCGTCTCAACAAAACTCTCGTCGACATGCTGTACATGTATGTTGACGTCGAGCATCGATCTTGGGACGATATCCTGCCATATAGTACTTTCGCGTATAACACGGCTCAACAGGAGACCACGCGGAGGACGCCCTTCTGTCTATTGCACGGCCGCGAAGTGTCAACAATGTTGGAAGCAATGCTGCCCCAATATGGCCGCGACCCCAACGTTGGCGCCGAGGAGATCACGCTTCGCGCAGAAGAAGCTCGACAACTTGCAAGAGTGCGCATTCCGAACCAACAAGACCGTGACGCCCGACGTTACAACCGCCGCCACCGACTGATGACGTTCGCCCCGGACGACAAAGTCTGGGTATGGACCCCCATTCGACGCCGTGGTCTTTCCGAAAAACTGCTCAAGCACTATTTCGGCCCCTACAGAGTTCTCCGTCAGCTAAGCGACGTAACCTATGAAGTTCTCCCGGATTGGGCTTCCCGGACTACTCGCTGTCAGCAGAGACCAGAGATTGTTCATGTAGTGCGGATGAAGCCCTATTTTTCGCGAGACATTTTGTGACTAAGTGCTGCGCTTTACTCTGTTCTTTTTTTCTCTCTATTTTCTTGTTAAAGCAACGGGCCGGTGCTCCTTCCGAAAGGGAGGGTAATGCCGCGTCTACAACAAGTCGCTCGGCGGGTGTTCGGCACGCAGCTCGTGCACCACGCTGTTCGCTGCTGAAGAAGAAGAAACTGGACGTTCCATCCTGGCCGCCTCGGTGTGCTGTCGCATCTTCTCGGTGTTGGCGTTCTTGTGACGTCTAGACGCGGCGCTACCTGCACCAACTGCTACGTGACAACCTCGTGTTGATTTTCTGCACTTTTTCCTCATGTTTGAACATCGTTCGTGTACACAGACCATAACACCACTGTAATAAATTCCACGTATAAAAAAAAGGCAAGACGTATGGCTCTAATGCAGTGCCCAGCGAAGCTGATCTGTTCGCGCCGGCCTGTGTTCGAAACCCACTTCAGAAGAGCTTATATTCTTCTTTCTTTCCTGATGATGTAGGCACTGCCGAAGACGTCATGAGGTCACGTGGGTAATTCGGTCCGCTTATCATGGATGGTCGGTCAACGCTGGGTTTTCTGACGTCCCATTGCAGTGCCCTTAGAAAATTAATAGCGCTTGTCTTAAACACACAGGATATTTTCAATTCCTTGGCAGCCGGTGCGGTGGCTCAGTGGTTATGGTGCTCAGCTGGTGACATGAATGACACCTGCTCGAAGCCGTGGGCGGCGGTCGCATATCGATAGAGGCGAAATGCTAGAGGCCTGTGCACAGTGCGATGCCATTGCACGTTCACGAACCGCATTTGGTCGAAATTATCCGAAGCGCTCTACTACGATGTCCTTCGTTGAGTCGCTTGGGATGCTAAACACCATAAAACCATAAACTAGATACCTTGGCGTAACGGTCAGCTCAAATCTCATTTGGAGCCCTCACATTAAAAACGTAGTTTCAGCGGCAACCAAAATACTGCGGCTAGTAAGACGCTGGAAAAACAGGCGTCTAGCAAAACAAACCTTGTTATATACTTGACGCATTGCTGCCCTACTCGAATACGCTTATGTGGCATGGGACCCTCACAAGAACTGAGACGTTAGAAGTATACGGGGCGTTAAAAGAAAAAAAATGCCTGGGGTTCAACGTGGCTTGAACCTAGATATTCCAACGAAAGCTTTTTTAAGCATGGTCTCCACTCTCTGGAATCAAATGTCAAGGGTAAAGGTTGAAGGTCGAGGTACCAATTGGTTCCCGTCATATGATCACGTGGTCATACTACCATAGCTTGGGCGGTACCACCAGGCAGTTAAGTTGAGTTTGACCTTGTGAAGCAGTGAAGGCCATTGTCGATGCGGCGCCCACTGTCTCAAATCAAATGTCAAGGTGAAGGCCAGTTACGCAGGGGTCATAGTCTATATGATTACGTGGTCATACTTCCCTAGCTTGAGCCATAACACCATGCAGTTAATTTCGGTTGTGTGACGTAGTGCAAGTCATGCACACGCGCCTAGCCGGACAGAAGCCGCCCCCATTTCTGTTATCTAACCGCTTTCCTATATAACCGCTCGCCTTCTTGAATAAAGCTGGCCAAGTATAAACAGCGATATTGAAGAAGTCGCTCAACGCTGTCAAACATGCCAAAAGTACAAATCAAGAAATGCGCGACTACCGCTGTTAAGTCACGAGATACCAACTCTGCCCTGGGAGTCAGTAGGATCTGATATTTGTCACCATAACGGTGCCGAGTACTTAGTTGTTGTTGACTTCTACTCTTTCTTTTTTGAAATCAGGCTTGTGCAAGCGACGTCAGCCAACAAGGTTATTGCAGCATGCAATGACATCTTCGCAACACATGGCTTCCCAAGGCGACTTTGCACAGACAACGGACCACCCTTCAGTAGCCAACAGTTCAAGGATTACGCCGATAAGATTGGCCTGCAACACGTCCGGTCTAGTCCGTACTATCCCCGCTCGAATGGAATGGCAGAAAGAGCAGTACAGGAAGCTAAGAAGCTGTTAAGGCGGTTCCGTTTCGGCAGCACTGAGTTTTGTGCCGCATTGCTTGAGTGTCGAAATTCACCTCGGGACTCTTCTCTGAAGTCCCCAGTGCAGAGGCTCATGGGCCGACAGACAAGAACTCTGCTTCCTGTACCAGCCAGCCACCTACAGCCACAAACAGTGCCACCCAAGACCGTGCGACGAAGGCTAGAAGACATCAGGAGCAAGCAACGCTGCTTCTACAACAGAGGTACACGGCCTCTTCCAGAGCTTCGCACTGGCTCGACCGCAACTATGTACAACGTGCCCTCAAGATCGTGGTCCCCTGTCATGGTCGTACAGCGGGCTGAGACTCCTCGTGCCTACATCGTCAAAACGGAAGAGGGTCAACAGTTTCAGCGCATAAGAGAACACCTCAATCCGGCTCCTCCTCCCTCGTCTCCAGACCACGAGACTCCCGCGCCGCTGCCAGCTGTGGGAGTCCCAGACACTACTGGAACATCCGAATCTACACAACTCCGCAGGAGTGAACGGAAGCGCCAACCACCACGAAGATACCCGGCGCCTGAGTTCTAAAACTCTGCTTGTTTCGACGATAAAAAAAAAGAGAGAGGGGAGATGTGACGTAGTGCAAGTCATGCACACGCGCCTAGCCGGACAGAAGCCGCCCCCATTTCTGTTATCTAACCGCTTTCCTATATAACCGCTCGCCTTCTTGAATAAAGCGTCATTCATGCACCATGCTTCGTCGTGTCCACAGGTTGGACCTTGTGAGGCATTGAAGGTCATTGTCTCATCCACATCGAAATCAGAAGTTGTACCCCAAGGAGTATATCTCACGTTGTAACAGCGCACTGCATATTCCACGCAAAACTAAAACAAAAACGCCGCCTAATTGAAAACACCAGACTTCGAACATATACTGAGGCAGTTAGTGGTATTTACTTGCTGCTACATGAATACATTAAGAGCTCAGATAACAAAACCCTCTGTAAATAAGCACAAAATAACACATGTACAAAGTACAACGAAGGACGACAGAAACGTATTATAAAACATAACAAAAATAACAAGAATGTACAACATAGTGTGCCAATGTTATTCCATAAATATTGAAAATAAATATTCACGTAACACAAACAAAATAGCGAGCGACAATCGAGTCTGCCTAGCAGTACGCTCGCTGCCACACATCTCTGTTGTACTGACCTGACGGTACGAGGCACTTACCACGAGAAACGCTCCGGCCTCGGTGTCCACGAGGGGCGGCGTCGGGCTGGTGGCCGCGGTGAGCGTGATGTATGCGGCGCCCAGCGTCCCCAGCAGCGTCTGCGCGCACAGATGGCGCATGCGGCGCAGCACCACGAACATGGCGAGTGCGCAGGCGACGGGGTAGGCGATCCCGGACAGCGTCACGGCCAGGTGCAGGGCCCGGGGCCCGTACGGGAGGCACGAATACGACTGAGAGAGGCAAGGCACTGTTATATATGAAAAAAGATATTTTGAGGAAAGGAAAGGCGCAGTTACTGTCTTAATCCCGGTCGACAACTGAACAAAGCATTGGGGGTAGAAATGAGCCGCTTTTTGGCGAAGTCCAAATGCAAAAATAGTTGGGGCCTTCTTATCCAAATTCTTAAAGCAGAAAATGCGCTGGAAACTAAGTTTGCTCTACAAACATTCCAAAGTACCCCGCAAACTTTGGAAGTAGGCCTACCCCAAAAACTAGGAGGGTGTATAACAGTCTAAGAGCACTTCCTGCTGGGCTAGTTGGTTTTGGTTCATCATTAAATAGTTTCAAGGCGTAAAAAACAGACAAGACACATAGGTAGGTGACAGGACGAAGCGCTTTGGGACGTCAAACCCCCCCTAAACCAAACCGAAAGGTGGATTAGCGGGTGGACTAAATGTACGAATGAATCTGGTCAGTATAATCCCTTGTGAATATCAATGGAAGGTATATCGGACGTTGTAGCTCTCAGAGTTTCGAATTTAACGGTTCTGATGATGTCACAACCTTATGGGCCCGTCAGGGAATTTTGTTATGAAGAAACCCGCTGGTTTCCGAAAGACGACAACATAAATCATATCCCATTGATAGGCGTGCGTGTGCGGTGCGGTGCCAGTGCACGTTTAATAACCTTAGGTGGTCGACATTATTCCAGAGCACTCAACTGGTTGTCTCTTTCTGCCTTCCTCATTTCACTGCCTCCTTGAACCTTTCCCTGTTGGCGTGGTTGAGGCGCCCACGCAGAAATGAGACAGTTAGTGCGTCTTTCCTTTCGTAACAAACCAATTTTAAAGGCGGCTGTAAAAAAGTAAGAGAAAGAGGTGGCGTAGAAGATGTCTCAGATTTTTTTCAATCACCTAGAGTTCCGGCGTGTTTTGCACTTCTTCCGAGTGCTGCGCGAAGATTTCGCTGCTTCGAACCATTCAAAGTTCCCAGACCTCCACATTTATAGACGTTCATAAACATGTAAGCGCAAGAGAAAACATAAAGCGAACTGCGATTTTGTCGGGACGAATTACTGGAATGTGGAGGCCTTACACAAACATGAGGCACCTGCACATAGGGTTCTAGCGATGCAAAATTTAGGAAATTTTCAAGTCTACAAAAGAAATCAAGGAAACAAAACAAAATTTTTCTGGAAATATTGGAAACATCTTAAGAGTGTTCCAGCGACTACCGCTTGCTAGGATGGAGTACGTTTGTCTGCATTCACAGCCATAGTGAGGTAAGGAATGGGCATGAAGGCAACGCTGTAAGCTGCTGTAAGTGCGGACCGGATGTTAGGTTATCTGCTCAGTCTGTACAAAACGGTGGTTTGGAGATTTCTTCTGGTTGCGGTTGCCTAGGAGCAAAGGGCATAAAGCTGTAAAATGCTCGGGTAGGGTTACGAAAGCTGGCACCGCAAAGGTTTAAAAGTGATCTCTGAATAACGGCCTGAGGGGCGAGTTGGTGCATGACGAAGTTAACGCTGGCGCAACAAGGACACTAACAAGAAAGGGACGCCACATGCGTGCACTACCAACCATTTCGTTTAAAAGGAATCTGACAAAGAAACAGATCATTAAACCTCGACATACACGTAGGTTCAGCGAAGTGCACCAGTGTGACAAAACAGTTTGAACAGGTGTTTCCACACATGATACACATCAGTGAGGCAGCATCGCTGCTTATAATCGACACCGGCTTGAAGCACACACTCATGATTCGGAACGATTCGATTCGTGCCGTCAACAAGGTACTCGGTACAAGGGCGACTGCTGAAGGCTGAGTTTGACAACGTGATGATGCAAGAAAAAAAAACGTTTCGGCTTGGGCTAGAAACTAACGCGATAACATAAGCCATACAGGAAGCACCTCTACTCCCTAAACACCAGGACACTATCACAAATCAGCTATACCGACTCCAGCAAAGCCACTATTTACTTATTTTATTGAGTGATACTGCAAGCCACATTTGGCCTAAGCAGGAGAGGCATTGAATACACTACAGACAAAAAAAGCTAGGAAACGAGAAAAAAAATCAGTTAAACATTTAAAACAGACATTTGTTTCAGTCTACGGATGGCTAAAATGACGTGCCAACGTTTCTATAAAAGGGTCCGATTCAAAAATCTCAGTGGGCAGAGAATTCCAGTCTGTAACTGTGCGCGGGAAGAGACTGTATTTATGAGAGTTTGTCTTTGGAAAAATGGCGTCTAAGGAATGCTGCTGAGTGTGCCTACTTCTTCTGGCCCTGGTTGCACTCACGTTACTTGGAGGCTGGATATTAATTTTGCCTTCAAGGCGGTTGTGGAGTAATACCGGACGGCTGATTTTTCTGCCTACTCCTAATGTTTAGATACCATGTTTTGGAACTAACCCAGTTGGTGAATCATCCCTTTTGTATTTTGCGAAGATATATCGTACCGCCTTCCTTTGTACTCGCTCTCTTTCGCCATCTTTCTTAGTGTATCGGTCCCGTACTACTGCTCCGTATTCCGGTTATGAGAGAGTTATAGACCATCATCTCACTAATTACTGGGGCACCTTTAAGTTTTCTCTTAACGAACCAAAGTTTTCGTATGCCGTAGAACAGATGTCGGAAATATGTGCTGACCATGCTAGTTTATTAGAAATCGGTACTCATAGGAACTTACATCTTTCTACTTCTACAACAGATGTGCCACAAAGCATTTAAGGGAATGTACTTGGATATTTTTTTCTTGTAACGCGGAGAAGGACCGTTTTTTCAATGCTCAGTTCCATACCCCAAAGCATGCACCAGTCAGTAATTGTTTCAACAGAGTTCTGCAGTGAGTCACGATCAGTGTGTAATATTTCCTTAAACACGACGCAATCATCCGCGAAAAGTTTCATGACACATCGTTCGGAATAACACCTACCAAATCATTAATATAAATTAAAGAGAGCAGTGGTCCCAGCACACTGCCCTGTGGTACACCAGAAGTGACATCGCGAACACGAACTACAATTTCCGACCACAACAAACTGTTCTCTAATTCTAAGGTAATCAGAAATCCATTGAATAATGCAGATGGCAGCCCCATATAATTTAACTTTTTAAGTGACTTTCTTTGGGGTACCTTCTCAAAAGCCTTGTGATAAACTGAAAACAAAACATCTAATTGCCCAGACATATCCTGTACTTGTGACAAATTCATATATTGCAGTGACTAGCTGTGTTACGGTTGAAAAACATTTTCTAAAACCATGTTGATGCTCAGGTAACACATTATGATCTCTGAGGAATCCGTGAATAAATCCTGCAGCAATGTGCTCTAAAAGATTCCAAGAGGTGCTCGGAATTGGCACTGGTCGGTAGTTATATTTTAGCAAACGGTCACCTTTTTTTGTGAATTGGCACAACGCGTGCTTTCGTCCAGTTTGCAGGTATTCTACCTTTTAATAATGATAACGAAAAAAATCTGTGAGGAATTTAACTATATACTCAACGCAACGCCTCAAAAATTCATTTGGAATACCGTCTGGTCTGGCAGATTTTTTTTGTCTCAATCTTTAAAAGCATTTCTAAAACTCCTTCCTGGGTAATTACCCAATCGAGTATTGAGGAGGCGTTCCTATTACTTGGTTCAGACTCTACATGCTGCTAGAAGACACTCTGGAAGCAGATATTGAATTGCTCCGTAATGCTCTGTGCGTTTGATATAATTATATCGTTAACGTTTATTTTTTCGATCTCTTGTTTAGTTTGAGCTAAGTGCAACCAGAATTTTTGCTAAAGTATTTATCTCTACAAATTTCATGTAGCTTTAGTTCGCGAACTCCAGTGTCATTGTTTTGCGTCGTTTTTTAAGTTTTTTTATTTTGCGTTCAGTGTGACTGACTTCTCTTTTAATCGACACATCTAGTCGCCGCTTTCGGACTTGTTTTGATGGGTCAAAATTTTCTCTACAGAACTTAGCGGCATCCTGAAATGGCTGCCAAGAAACTTCAATGTCATCGGTTATAATACGGAGATGCGTATCTAAGTAATCAAGCACGGCAACATTATCTGCCCGACTGGAGTCCCTAACTACATTGTTAGTAGAAAATTTATCTGTCTTGTCGCCAGACGCTTTCCAACAGAAGGAAATCAGTTTGTGGTCATAAATTCCTGGTCCAACCTGTACAGTCCCCTCTCTAAAAATATCACCAATAAATAAAAGGTCAGGTGTATTACCTACACGGGTACAATCATACACAAATTGTTGGACACTTAGAGATATCAATATGTCTAAAACCGTATTGCAAGAAGCGGAATGTCCAGAATTCAGCTGGTTCAAGTTAATAGCAGGGAGATTAAAGTCGCCTGTCAGATTACATTTTCACAGCTTCAAAAGAAAATCACACAGCTTATACATGTAAGAATCATCAACATCCGGGCTTCTGTAAGCGGAGCACAAAACAAATGAAGATCCCCAAAGAGACACTCTCCGAACAAGCTCTCATGGTCAGCGATCTGATCACTTCTACACCAGATTTTAGAACTACTGCAAGGCCACCACCGCGAGAAACCCTAACCCGTCTTCATATACGATAACCGGTTAGCACTATTTCGTCATCGCGAATCCCGTCTTGTAACCAGGTTTTAGAAATCACGCAAACATGTGGGTCGTGGAAGAGCAGAATATTTTCCAGTTCGTCTGTTTAATTTGCGATATTTCTCGCATTTAAAGAGGTCAAACGGAGCTGATGAGACGGTAGTTGCTAGCTTTGGGGTGATGGGCAGCTCCTTTTCGTCATCGGTTAACGGGTATTCGACGTATCATCCCAGGTGTAGAACTGGTCGCCAATGCGTAGTTTATCATTAACAAGCAGTACCTTCATGCCGCTGACTTTATCTGCTTTTACGCTTTGCCAGAGCAGTCTGCGCTTGCGCAAAGTGTCGGCGCAGTTGTCGTTCTGCAGACAAATGCCAGTTCCTTTCAGCTTCCGTGCATTATGAAGGACTGCCTGCTTTTCCATATAATCCTGGAAATACAAGATAATTGGTCTGTTCCGAGCGGCCTTTCCTAGGCAATGTATCCGACCTACTGATGAGCAGTTCACGTACAGTTTCTGTTCAAATACTGCTGTAATTACTTTGGTGCGTGGAACATATTCTGATTCTTAAAGAATATCAGGAATTCTGGAAACAACAGTATTTCACCGCCTGCAGCGATCTTCCAAATCAACTAACTTTGAATGCTGATACTTCAGCGTCTCTTCGGTCTTAGCTACAGACGCCGCTAAACAGTCGGCTGCAGTGGCCTTTACATGAATATCCTGCACCGTCCTTCCCAAGTAGTTCAATAGTTCATCAAAACTGTTAATTACCTTTTCGGTAGTTTCAAGGCAAGTTCTTATGGCACCAATGTCATTCCTAATGGCCTGTTGGCCCTCCATTAATCACTGTAAAATGGCCTCAGCAGACGGTTCCGGGTTTTCCTCTACATCCCTACATACAAGCAGTTTGCAAGCACAAACACATTCATAGGCAATTCTCATGCCAACAAAAGGGCACGGCAGAACCAGAAGAAGCCTACCACCACTACGAATGGAACTACATTAACAAACCTGCACAAAGAAGACGGTACGCATAGTCAGCGAACTGCGCCCAGCGCTTTCGCCGCGTCTACTGGTGATGGTCAGATGCGGAGCCGCTCTTATAGAAATGTTGTCTGGTGACGTCATGCAACCACGATCTGGCAATATAAAATCCTCAGTATACAATGCCTACTATTGGAAACCGACCTACATTGCATTCTAGTAGGATCCTATAATCGCAATCCGCCCATTACAATCACCCTGCGTTGTATACCTGGTCATGCTGGCATCGAGAGAAATGAGTTGGTTCATTAACGGGCCCGTCAAATCAATATCCGGGTACCTTCTATCCCCTGGCGAAATCCAACGCCGGCGTAAGACGCTGCAGCATACAAAGTGCAAATAGCTCGACACTACCAGAACACCAAGAAAAATCGCCCAGTAGTGCCCCAACCTCCAGCGTCACTCAAGGCGGGACAGTCACACGTCCTTCGCAAAGTTCAGACTAACACTCTCCTCACCCCACTAAAGCTCTACAACTTTGGATGGCCTGACACACCTGACTGCCCCAAGTGTCCGTACATCAGGGCAGACACAGAATACATGGTCTGTTCTGAAAGTAGTAGGACTCATTTTTATAAACAAAATTTATCCAAGAGAATAGTACAAACGATTAGAATTATTCAAGGTAGCACCCTTCCGCACCTACACGCTGCTGCCAATGAGTTTTACAGTTTTCGTACGCCTCCAGGAACGCCTGGACCGGAATGCTGTTTAGCTCCCTCGTCACGGCCTGTTGAAACACCTCTACCTATCCGTGATATTATGTACAGCGCGAAAAACTAAGACAAGGGAAGAAACACGCAAACAAAACAGCGCTTGTTTGTTTGCGTGTTTCTTCCCTTGTCTTAGTTTTTCGCGCTGTACATAATGTTGAACCTTCACCAACTCGCCCAGTTTTCTGTTCTATCCGTGATGTTTCGCCTCGAGCGTCGATTTTATTCTCGGGAATAGAAAAAAGTCTGGCGGGACCAAGTCGAGGCTGTAGGGGTGCTGAGGCCGCGTTGCCGCCTTGTGCTGGGCAAAAACTCGGGGTCCTCTTTCACATGATGAAGATCCTACCGGTTGGCCTTTCCCTCCTCTGACAACACTCCCGGCACTAACTTCGCGCACGCTTTCCTCATGGATAAGTTTTCTGTCACGATCTCAAAAACTTGGGTTTGAGGAATGCTCACGTCATCAGCAATCATTCTGATACTCATTCTACGATCGCAGTTAAGTAAATGTTTCACTCGCTACACATTTTCGTTGGTCTTGCTGGTCGAAGGGCGTCTGGAGCGGTCGTCTTCCTCCACTCTTTCCTTACCTTCTCGGAAAAGCTTGTGCCACTCAAAAAACACCTGATCTACCCATGGAAGCGTCACCGTAGGCCTCCTTAATCATATTGTGAGTCTTTTTGCCTGTTTTAACAGGATTTACTCAAAATTTGATCGCATATCGCTGATCCAGTAAACGCTCGACGATTCTGCGTGACGAGACGTTTCGACAGGGGTTCACAGTACAAGCGACCTCCTCTCTTCAACGGCCGAGAGGCTACTGCCGATTTTCCCAGCATTCCCAATATCCCCCTTCAACGATCCTGCACGCGCAGACAGCCTCTCGTCCGCCCGTTCGCCCAGGAAAAACCAGTCCTACTACTTTCAGAACAGACCCTGTATGTTCTCCACTCGTGTAACACAGCCATTGCCCCTCTTTTTTTTACCTTACCCTCCCCCTCTTTCCTAGAGTGCTTGGCTTCAGTCGGGCTCGGCAGATGATCAGCGGGTCTTAGCGGAGGAAGCGCTCTTCACGGGGCCTTGGTGCTGGACTTAGTTTTCTCTCCTCCTACTCCTGGCTTTGAGCACCTTCGCTTACTGACCGTCTGCTGCAGGACCAACTTGCACGGAGATAGCGTGATAATTTTGCTTGTGGCTGCTTCGAGGCAAGTCCTCTTCCCTACCGTGGAAAGTTATGTTCGGAATCAAACAGGATAGTGGGTATATTTAGAGAATATAAAGATTTTTCGAATGCTCGACTGTGAAAAACACCGCCATATAGTTATAGACAATGCGGGCAACTTGAAAGCCGCGTAAGGGCGGTTATAAGCCATTAACCCATCTCAAAATGCTGGACAGTTGCGCCCACGCATCTAGCTTGCTTTTGTCTGAAGGTCTATAGTTTAGCCGATGATGCTACGGGAAGCTATGAAGTAGAAAGTGTGACCACGCTCATAAATAAGTTCAGTGTGCAATAAAAGGTTGTGTTCTCTGAGCGAATAAGGTGTTTTTTTCTTTCTCATCACCGCGCGTCGAAATTAGCGACTGTTCACTTTTCCAAGAATGAGAAACAACTGCGGTAATGCTTCCTGGCGAAAGGACTAGAATTTTTTTTGTTTTTCGAGTAAGGAAATTTTTCTTGCACAGATTCATGGTAGCTAGTGGACGCCAGCTGGTATGAAAGCCAGTTTTGAAATTCTCGACTCATTTATTACCGCTGTAATGCAGAAAAGAACCGCGCAACATGTCTGATGATATTTACAGCTCCAGCTCAGAAAGAATGGAAACGAAAAGGCACCATACTGAAACGCATTAGGCGTTTGCTTCGTTCCGCATTTGTTCAAGCCTCCCTTATAAAACAACATGGCTTAATCTCGATTTGATTTCAAGCTAATTAAGAAGTCTAAATGATTCTCACTTTTCACCCTTTTTGTTTTTGAGTGCAGTCTTTTTAACCAGCGATATTGAGCGGAATATCTGTTTAATATCTCAGTTAATAGCCACTACACTGCGCCCGGTTTTTTTGCAAACGTTCATGCCAGGGGAAAACAGCCTGAAAAAACTGTTGTTTTCCAAAGTTTTGCTTTTCCCAAGCCTTGCCTTCACCACATGGCACGGAGCTTCGCCAGCTGGGCGCGTAAAAGACGAAGGCACCAAACTGCGTCGTTGGTTAGTAAACGCGTTTAAAAATAACAGTAGCATGAAAAATTTTACACAGTACCCAGTCCAGAGGAAGTACAAAGCGCACTTCCTACGTAAGCGAGCCGATTGTAGTTTATTTCATTGCTGCCGTGCTACATTGACGCACGCGGCGCAAAGTTCTACGAACTCATGAAAAACAGGTGCCTGGCAAGGTCTGCCTTGGTTACTTCGACACAGGAAGAGCATAGCTATGACGCTTGCTCTTCTGTTGAAAACCGATTCCTCGTAAAATGAGGCATGTTTTATACTGTCGCTGTCGCGTACGGATGCCAGCGCGCAATTCACCATGCACTGGGATGAGCTGTAGCTATAGTAGCAGCCAGGAACAATAACCGCTGAGCCACTGCGGCGGCTCAAAGCACCCTTGCGAAAATCATTTGCACACTTTCGTAAGCACCTTCATTTCGCTGTCAATCGCCTATTTTCTGAGAGAGGTTCTCGTATTCGTCGTGTATCAGTACTTGTGACCACTGTCATGAAAGTCAAGGTGACGCATGGTTATAAAATGTGAAGAAAAGGAAATGTGAAAAATATTTTCGTGCGTCGTTCTAATAAATTTTGTATTGCGCTCAAACCATACCTTTCAATATTTTTCGCAGATATAATTGTATAAGGTGGAGTCAATTTTAGGCAGGAATACGCGCCAGTAGACTTAACTAACTCGCCGTGATTTGAGTTACTAGGAGAATACTTCAAATTTTAGAAACCATCCCCATTGCGACACTATCACGAACTAAACGTTTCACCTTTTAATTCCCGTACTGACTTGTTCAAAGTTATTTTACGCGCACTATAGAAATTTGCAACTGCCCTTCTCGTCCGACTAGCTCTGCGCCTCTGAAATAATTGTGAGAATCTAGGATTTTTAGCAGTAACATTTTATACCGTCAGCCGACATACGAGGCGCTCCCCGAGTCGTCGCCTGGATGAATCCCATTCAAGGTCACCGATCGAAGCGGACAGGAGAAAAAGCTGAGGTAACGAACGGATACCAGGGTTGGGACAAAAATACAAAGTAAGGGGAGAAAATGAAGGGACGGTATTGCCGGCAGAGAGGTTGAAAGAAGAGAGAAAAAATGGCTGAGGCTTAGCTAAGGTTAAGCCTAGTCAGATGCGAAGCATATTGATGGCTAGGCTTGGTAATACATGGCTTTCCTTGGTTGACGTTCATCCCGCTCTTCATCGGTCTCTGTGGCACGCTGAAGCTTTCGCTTCTCGTTCAAATCAGCCCTGCTTCTAGGCGGCATCCCAACACCTGGCCGCCTCGTAAGTGCCCGGAGAGCGAGGCAAGCTCAGCTTTATACCGCTCCTGTAGCGTCACGTCGTCAGCTGCAGCGCCTCTGATGTGGAGCCTCCGCCGCCGCGGCCGACCGCGCGAGCCGGCAGCCCATCTCTCCTCTGCTGTGACGTCATGTTGTCACGTTGTCAGCCGCCGCGCCTCTGATGTGGAGCCTCCACCACCGCGGCCGACTGCGCGAGCCGGCAGCCCATCTCTCCTCTGCTGTGACGTCATGTTGTCACGTGGTGTCACGTGGTCACGCTAAAGGTCAATGGTAGCTCCCTCCACCGCCGCGCTCGACGGGCTGTAGTGTAGCTCTAGTAATATGCTTCGCATAAAAAAATATGCTGGCCAGCGGAGAAAAGAGTGAGAAACAAGAAGGGGGAGAAAATTAACTGTTGCAGGGAGGGAAAAAGAAAGATCCGATTCTCAAACGCGCGCATCGATACCGCCCGCCGCTCGATCGCTGTCGGAGGCGCGAACGATATCGGCCATGTGAGTCAATCTGATCAATTTTGTGTTTCTCTCTACCCTGCGGGGCTGCAAATTGGAAGTGAAGCATTCTGTGAGAAGAAGCTCAGTCAAGACTCCCTCTGCGGGCGGCCGGAGAGCAAAATAAAAAAACGAGAAAACAGCACGCGCGGATGGCGCACCAGCTACCGTGGCGCATTGTTGGGGTTGATCGGGAGGACAATCGTCACAATCGCGAGGCTCGATTTTCAAAACTGCACTCGCCAAAAATAAAAATGGAATACAACAAATGACGTTTCGGAACCCGTACGGGTGTCTTGTTCACATATGAAACGAACAGCGGAACGGCCGTGTTTATGCGCCTAAAGGTCGTTGCAGTGCGCATGTATGATGCGGCTCACGTGTCCGATTAAGGGCGTGCGGAGTTTTCTGGCTGTGAAATGATTCTAGGAGTAGACGGGAAGATACTGATTTCGCGGTGGCAACGATGCTGGCTGAATCCCAGGCGATACTGTGATCGGTGTGCTATTGGTGATCTTCCAAGGCGTGCGATACGGCGCGTCCTTTAGCAATGTCCTTTTTATGGTCCCTTATCCACCTCCTGTAGCCCCTAGATTTGCCGATCTATGCTGCGTCGTAATCCCGACACGGAATGCCGTAAATGACCCCGGGTGTCTCGTGCGTTCCAGCTTGTCTTTTGCCCGCACAAGTTGCCGTCTGGGCTTGCTTGTAGGCACGTGGCAGATTTGAACTTCGTAGTAACTGAAGATTCGTGACAGAGTTTCACTCACCTCAACCGCGTACGGCATGGCGGCTCGCTTCCGTTCTTTCTTTAGTGCTTTGAAGGGGGGTTCCAGGATACACGTTGTTGATTCATTGTTTATGATTTGCCTAGGGCAGCCCTATCTTCTAAGCTCGTCTTTTATTCTTTTTTTCTCTCTCCTTCACGCTTGTGGTGATGACCATAGGCGTTGTGCGCGTGTGGAGAGCAATGATGCCGCGGAGCGCTGGTGCCCAACAAGATGTGCAGAGGCAAAGTCCAGGTATTGGCATGTATGAGTTGGCTTCCGGTGGACCGAAGTCACGAGGTCGGTCGCAGTGCGCTGTGATAGGACACCGAGAAAAGCGATTTGACCGGAATTCCCCTCTTCCATCATGAACTCAATAATTGCCTGGATAGAGTCTAGTTGCTGAAGTAGTGCTGGCGCGTCTTCCGAGTTCAACAAGCAGAAACGATCATCTACACAACGTAGAAATATTTTTGGTTCACTATGAAAGGATGCAAGGGTGAGTGCTCGATTTCTTCCAGAGCAAGACTGGCTCATGTAACCGAAATGGAGGAACCCATTGTGGTTCCGAACGCCTGCCTGTAGAACTTGTTGTTAGAGACAAAGTATATGGTTGGCAAAAAAAAATTTCAGAAGGCGGCATAGGTCAACAACTTCGACCGGAGTGCGGTTAGCAAGCGATTCTTTTTCAAAAACACATTTACAGCACTAAATCACAAAATCCACCGGCACACAGGTGAACATGGATTATACGTCAACAGATACCATGACGTCGTCCTCTTTAATGTCTTCATTACGAAACATCCTGATGAAGTGCGCAGAGTCCTTCACATAACTCTTTGTTGTACCGACCAGGGGACGCAGGATGCTGTGTAGGTACCGAGACAGGCCGTGCAGGAGGGACGGGGTATAGTCTACTTTTGGCCGTAGAGGGAAATATGGCTTGTGCATCTTGGGAACACCGTATATGGCTGGAGCTGAACCATTATGACATAAGATCCGGTAATACAAGTTCTTGTTTTGAGGTGGAACAAATTTGGAGCCGTCTGTCAGCAAGTTTTGAAGCTTGCTATCAATTTTGTTTCTTGGGTCTCATTTAACTTTAACATATATGAACTCGTCCTTCAGCTGTTCAGTAATTTCCGAAGCGTAATCCTTGCGGTCCAACACTACTGCAGCGTTGGCCTTATCAGCCGGCAAGATTACAATGTCCTTAGTGCTCTTCAGGCTTTCGATGACTTTTCCTTCTGCCGGTAGCAAGACAGACTTAATTGCACTTGGCAGTTTGGAAAGTGGTCCAATGGCGCGCTTTCGAGCCGTCTTTTTTTTTTGCGGCAAAGCTCAACTTCGCGCACGGCTTACTCCATGGCGCACGCCATCGCGTTTACATGTGGTGCTCGTCTCGTGTTAAAGTTCAGATCGCAGCTGAGGACGCCGAGCTCACCACGGTTGAAATGCTGTGAAGAAAGGTTGAACACACCACTAAGACCAGGGGATGACCGTTCCTCTGCAGTATTACGGAAAACTTGGGCCGCCGCGGTGGCTCAGCGGTTATGGTGCTCGGCTGCTGACCCAAAAGACGCGGGTTCGATCCCGGCCGCGGCGGCTAGAATTTCTTTGGAGGATAAATTCTAGAGGCCCGTGTACTGTGCGATGTCAGTGCACGCTAAAGAACCCCAGGTGGTCGAAATTTCCGGAGCCCTCCACTACGGCGCCTCTCATAGCCTTAGTCGCTTTGGGACGTTAAACCCCATAAACCAAACCAAACCAAAACATGGAGTGCTGTCTTTCTTGCCATTTCTCTCGTGTTGAATACGCCACGCTGTTCGCCTGCAGGAGCGAGTTCTTACAGTCGAAGCGGAAGTCATGCTGCGCGTAGCGCAACGCGAAGAACAGGTCGTTTTCCAGACGCTTGATGCTGGCCTTTGTTTCTAGATTCCGCGCTTGCACGGGGCGTTTTTCGGCTTGCGCGACCACCTGTTTGCGAAGGGTGTCCAGCATAGCAGCGGGAGCTATAGTGATTTCGGGATGAGCCTATGAGCTTTGCATCGTGGGTTGAAGTGGAAATCGCACTTAAATGAAGCCAGTCTGGTTGTTAACATGAGGAACTGATGGATCTTAGTTACGGCGGCCGGACACCGTGCTTAATCGCGGAATGTCGAAAGTTCGACGAAAGCTTGTCTGGCCAGGAAATAACACCATTGTAAACCCACACCCTCGCCAAAATGAAGAAAAATTGAAGTAAAACAAATGAAGTTTCGGGACCCGGGTGCCTTGTTCACATATGAAACGAACAGCGGAACAGCCGTGTTTATACGCGTGGTGGTCGTTGCAGTCAGCATGCGTATGTGGAGGCATGGGCCCACGTCTGCGAGTGCGTACGTGCGGAGTTGACTGAATGCGAAATGACTCGAGGAGTAGACAGGAAGGTAATGATTCTTCGGTGGCAGTGATGCTGTCTGAATCCCTGGCGATACTTTGATCGATATGCTTTTGGTATCTGCCAAGGCATTCGATTTGGGGCTTCCCTTGTCAATGTCGTTTTAATAGTTCCTTGGCTGCCTCCTGTAGCCCAAAGATTCGACGATGTATGCTGCGACGTAATCCCTACAAGGAATTCCGTCAGTGGCCCCGGGATCCCTAGTGCGTTCTAGCTTGTCTTTTACCCGCACATGTTGCTGTCTGCTTGTAGGCACGTGGCAGATTTGAACTTCGTCGTCACTAAAGATTCTGTCTCGGTCCCCTACACAGCATCCTGCATCCCCTGGTCGGTACAAAAAAGGATTTACATAACGTACTCTGCCAACTTCGTGAGGATTTTACGTAATGTCGACATTCAAGAGGATGACTCCATGATGTCTTTTGACGAAAAATCAATGTTCACCTGTGTGTGGGGATTGCGAGGTTCAGTGCTGTAAAGATGTTCTTGAGAACGATGAATCACTTGCGAACCTACTTAGATTGAAATTAAGTAAGTTGGCATAAGCGAAATCCACTCTTAACCCTTTTTATGAGAGTGGCACACGTGGTGCTATTTGCTTCAAGTGCCGACAAACGGCCGACGCTGTACGTACGCGTACAGTCCTTTTTCGTGCTGAATGCTAACGAACTATGAAATAAACCATTCAGTGCTTTTACTCTTTTGCTAAAATGTCTTTTTGGTCTTCTTTGCTTCTTTTCAAGTGCGGTGTACAGCTCGACCCGGCCCAGTTTGGTGGAAAAAATAAGTTTTCAGAATTCGTTGAACCTTTGAGCAATTTCCTTCACAGCTGCCGCGTAACACTTATTGAAGTAATTTCCAATTTTTTTCGTTATTCGTCGAAAACACTTAGGTGCTGGTGCGACGTACGGGCTGCGGACTCGGTGAAGCTTAGGAATTGGTTCTTTATTGAGAGAATATCACCCAAAAGAAAAGAGCGCCCCAGGCCCTTGTAAGGTACAGACTGGCTCCCCGAGCAGCTGCTCTCTTCCGCTGCTGGAGGAAGGCTGTGTCCGTGGACTGTCCCGTTTTCGAACGCCGTGTTCACGTTACTAAGCTGCGCGTTTCTCAGAAGGAAGCGTCCTTGGCCATTGCCGGCCGCGTTTTCGAACGCCGTGTTCACGACGAGGCTGGCACCCTGCGGCGCCGAGGGTAGGCCGGAACGATCGCGGCACTAACAGTTTCCACAACCCGTGGGCCCACAGGCCAGCAGTGTCTTGAAGCGCAACAGCGCGGATATGTACCACATCTGAGATCGTTTTAAAGAGTATCTGGTACGAACACTGCTTAAGAACTGCCTTTCTTTTACAAAACCAATGGAAAAGCGTGGCTAATCAGCCTAATTGGTAATTCACGGCAGTCAGCGGCATAACACAGCGCCACACAGCGTGGTGGTGTCCGTCTTCTCTTTGTTCCTGTCAAACAGTTGCCCTCTGTTGTGTTTCTCGCCGCAATAGCGCAAACGGCTTCAAACTGGTATCATTCAGTATCTAGAGTTCTTCTGAGTGCAAGTTTACCGTTTCTACGAAAATGAGATATGCGTACAGCTCGCGCCTTATAAACGGTTAATATGCTCCAAATTCTGCCCGCCGCCACCTACCTGTATTGCCGGTAAGAACCCAAAGGAGAGAAGGCTGGCCCATGTTTGGATCAATAATAGTGTCAAGTAGTAACGTAGGGTCAGGTGTCGCCGTCCGAAGGGTTCGCCACCGTTGCTTGCGCTGCACGGCTTTACGGTGTCCTGCTTGCACTGGATCTCCACTACTTCGTCGGCAGCCGCAAGTGAGTCCAGGCGCACAGCTTCCGGGGACACCGGTGAAGTCAGTGAGCGCCGCGTCATCTCCCGCCGGTAGTCTTCGTGCTGGAAGTTCAATGAAAGCGATCTATTTTCCATTTCTTCCCTTAGAAGTAGAATGACGCGATTAAAAATTACATAAATGAACCAGCATTGTACGCGTTACAAAAATACGCTGTGTCTATACTTTGTTCTTAAGAGTAGGGAACAGCCAGCTAGTTTATCAGCTAATGTCACGCAAGAAATAACGAACAAAGAGACCCGAAAATATTGTTACGAAATAGATGACGAAGAAGCGGGCTGTGGGGCGGAACGGAGCGCTCGCGCTAGGCCCGCAGCCATTAAAATCATATTTCATCGGTCCCCATGTCGTTCGATTCCTTGGCTTGCCACCTCGTATCAAGATTATGTTATTAGCCTCTTAATTAAAAATGAGCTCTGCGCAATTTCAATCTGTATTCCCCACTGCATACAAGTACTACGGTTACACCATGCGTTCAATACGAATGCTTTCATACCAGTTATCACTGCACCTAGGCAGTATTTAGCAAAATAACATTCGTTCCAGTTTTTGTGCGATGAACAGATTTTTGCTTACAGCGTGAAATTTATTACGGGTGTTTACTCAATTTTTTTCTTTGTTTGGCTCATCGCACAAAATTGAAAGGAAGGAAAATTGAGGGGCTAGTTGACACGACGTTATAAAAAATACGATCCGCTCAGTTCATTATTTTTGCAACTTCAAAAACGGACAAAAATTTGGCCCTCGCAAATTTCCAGATTGCCGACAAAGTTTTGTACGTGACAACAATGACTAACGCAATATACACTGGCAGCTCTTTCACCAATTAAGGAAAACAGGAAACCGCTGGAAGGAGCGTTGCTCCAGTGCACTGCTGCTTCGGAGGCTAGCTGGCGGCTGTCGATCAGCACGTCGCGAGGTGTTCCTTTAAAAGTCCGGCGCCAGTGCCGAACACTGAAGGCGCCAAAGCGCTTGAGTTGGTCAGAGCCGTAGCCGCTTGAGGAAGCGCTGCTTGAAAGATGGCACTGGGGTTGTTCCACTTTTAGATGAAGAGTTGCCCATCGTGGCAGCTTTGTTTATGACTCAGGTGCGCGAACATCTGCAGCAACAGAAAGCACACGCACGCGGTCGAGCTCCAGCGTGGCTGCTCCTAGATTTAAATCATCGAGCCCGTAACCCTAAATCAGCACGCGTCCACTTTCGGGACATCCGATTATTGCTGCATGAGGGAGGTTCCACATGATTCCGTAAGAGAAAGTGAACAGAAGAGTCACAAGAGCTGCCGTTCAAAATGTGCCCAAGGCATGTGAAGCATGGAACGTGGTGTTGTGCACGTTGATTTGACATGATTCGAGAAGCCGGCGCCGTGACAAAGGATAATACGAACAACACACAAGTATGGCGCTCAAGAAAAGATTGCACAGTCATGCACTGCGCGTGAGGACACACGCTATGCCATTGCCGTTCATGCGCTGAACCGTAGAGATGCCAACTCTTTCACCGATAACGAAACTGAGGGATTACTAATGCAAGATTCACCCCGCTTTCTGATCTCCACAGCTTTAAGTGTTTACCTTTTGTTTGGTTTTCCGCTCTTGTTAGTAGACAGGTCTCTTTGAAGTCAGGTTTGCATCTATGTTTTTCGCAGTGGATGCTTATGTGACCCGAAAGCTGACTGTGGGTCTTATGTTGATGCTAGTACAAGCTATCATTTGCACATCTTCCCGTCTGTCCAACGTATGTGGAACCACAGTTGAGGGGAATGGAGTACAGAGCCTTCTTTTCATAACTGACCTGCTTTTCGCCATGTTGCTTTCCACAAATCAACTTTAGGCGTAACGACACATCAGTATACAGACGCGTCTGAGCAGAAAAAAACACTGACACCATCCTTCGCTCCCACAATTTTCAGATTGTGGAATGCAGCATGAACATAGGAAACCACAGCATGCCTTGCTTAGGGGTCTTGTTTGAAGTCGATATAAGCTTTTTGGTTCCTTAAGCTTTTTAACATTTTTTTCTGCAACAGATGAGGCAATATGGTGAAGATAACTCGCCTTTATGAGGCGACAGATCTGGTATTGGAAACTGCTTTGCAGTAAACGCTTGTGTCACTTATAAGGTGCATTAGTTAGTCTCGATTAAACAGGCAATCTCTTTATCCCTTTGGCGTGGGATGAATCAAAGAACAAGATAGGTTTCCGCTTTCTTGGTTGGTACCCCCAGCAAACGAAGCGAATATGCATATCTAAAATTATTAAAACGTCTTCAATCGGAAATTCCGGAAATTCATGCGTCAGGACTATTGGAGACAAGGAATTTTAATAGCATTGATTAATTTTGATCAGGCAATTCCTGTTCGTCACAATCTGAAAGCACTAAAAATTCAACAAATCTGAAGACTTGTAGCACATTTGTTTCTTGTAAGCTCTAACTTAGCAGGCTGTCTTACGGTGATGAAATTTTCGAAATCAGCAGATCTAATGAAGTACAATATCAATTTTTTTGTGTGTGTATGCGGAAGTGTTCGGGCAAAGATTTTTTTTCATGCATTCATGATGTTTGGTTTCGTTTTTTGGGGTTCAACGTCCCAAAGCGATTCAGGCTATGAGAGACGCCGTAGTGAAGGGTTCCGGAAATTTCGACCACCTGGGGTTCTTTAACGTGCACTGACATCGCACAGTACACGGACCTCTAGAATTTCGCCATGATTGAAATTCGGCCGCCGCGGCCGGGATCGAACCCGCGTCTTTCGGGTCAGCAGCCGAGCGCCGTAACCACTGAGCCACCACGGCGGGGCGCATGCATTATGTGTTGATGGTACTGACAATGTCCATGATGTGTTGTCTTGTCTGCGTTCTTTATTGGTTTATGTTTCTTAACTCTCTCTCCCCGCTTTCTGATATTCTGTTAAATAAATAAAAATCTGCGAACGTTCCTCGGTGCCTGAAGGTAATGATGCAAGCTACTTGATGCTACTTTAAGCAAAAAAAACATCAGTCTTAATTTAATTCTGCAATTTGAAACACACGACTGGACACAGATTGGACAACACACATTTATGCGCTTGTTTTCCGTATTATTCTTTGCCTCGGTGCCGGTTTCCTGAATTATTTGAACAACACATTACTCAATCAGTCTCGCTTCCAATCTGGAAGCGAGATTGATTGAGTCATTGTGTTCTTCGTTGTCTGCTCTGGAGCCAACTTTCGCATTGGCATCTGTGGAGAACACGCACAAACCTACACAAGCCTAACAAAGGCTCTACGCGCTTGAGTCTGGATTACCGAGCCCATGGACGTTACACAGTTGTTAGCGGTATTGATTCAAGTGTGACGTCAGCGCCCCATCAGCGCCTCATGGGATCTGCAAATCGAAGAAAGCGTGGGAAAAACAACGTTAATCGGACTTCTTTTCCCCTAATCTTGTCTCGTCTCACTGAACGAAATTTCTACTGTTCCTAATTATTTTGCGAAGCATCTGCGCCACCGCGCACTCTGTCTTCCCCAGAGCGGTTACTTCACATCTGTAAATTGAACTTCGGACCCCCCGCCGCGGTGGCTCAGTGGCTACGGCGCTCGGCTGCTGGCCCGAAAGACGCGGGTTCGATCCCGGCCGCGGTGGCTGAATTTCGATGAAGGCGAAATTCTAGAGGCCCGTGTGCTGTGCGATCTCAGTGCACGTAAAAGAACCCCAGGTGGTCGAAATTTACGGAGACCTTCACTACGGCGTCCCTCATAGCCTGAGTAGCTTTGGGACGTTAAACCCCAATAAACCAAAACCAAAACTTCGGACCTCACACAGAGTTGTCGATATTACCCGCAAACGTCCTACGAACAGGATTTTGATTTGATGTCTTGAAAGTAATGTTTATGGCGTTTATTTTCACTAAACTTGACGATTCAACAACTAAATAAACAGGGCAGGATTCTGTGCTTAATGTAGCATCGAATAGCTCGCATCATTATCTTCAGGAAACTAAGAATGTTCTCAGGCAATCTGATCATCGCGCGTAACTTTTGTGCGTGTCTTTCAGCAAAGCTTAAAGTGTACACGCTGCCAATTTTTTAACAGTATCGCGCCACTATCAACAAGCTGACTTGCCAGCGCCTTATCACGGCGCGGAAAGGCGAAACAAGCATAATAAGCGCATATGAAGTACACGCGCTGATTCTCGCTTGATTCGCTGCTCCGCGCCCTTATAAGGCGTTAACAAGTCGGCTGGAAGATGGTCGCGCGATACTGTTTAAAAAATTGGTCGCGTGTGCATAGCGGCATTTAAAGCAGCTGTCTTCGCTTTCATAATTCTTCTGTTCTTTTATCAAGTCGTCGGAGCTAAAGTGCCGACTTTCAAAACAGCGCACTGAATTTGATGTGGCGGTTCCTTGTAAATATCCACCCCCTTCTCGCAGTAATATAGAGTGGCCGTTTTGCCAGTAAACCTATCTGAGTCCACTTCGCATCGGTCCATAAAATCGCACCGAAGAAAGCATGTTTTTGAACGGAAGGAAAGGAGATTACAGCGTGTCTATCAGTAATGAATGAATTCTCAAATTCGTGGGTCACACTTCTCCTAAACAGATAACAACATGTCTGTCAGTAAATATTGAATTTGTAATTTTTTATTTCCTTCGCAGAAATATGAATAAAAATGTTTGTTTAGACACCGCCACTTAACGTAGCCACTCACCAGCAGTGTGGCAGGTCACAAAGCAGCTGGAACAGAAATTCGGATACGAGCTAACCGAAGCAACTTATTGCATGCTTGTCCACTAGAATAACCGAAAAACTTAACCAGGCCTCGGACTAGTTAGTTTGAAATACTGCAATACTGCGGTGTGGGCACTATCCTAACATTGTGCCACAGGTGTTTTTGGTGTGGGCTTTTATATGTTATCCATACCACGATTGTCGAAAGATGGTTCTCATTACAGTTTTGAATTAATTTAATTTTGCCGAACGACACAGTTCTCATAGAACCTTTCTCTTCCCAAAGCAGAGCGTGACGGAACTATAACAGGGCAGTAGTCGCTTGAATGCTGAACTGAAATGAAATTCATGGCAGCTAATAACTTACGCACACAGGCTATTGGCGTCACAAGCGACGTCAAAAGCGTTGCTTTGAAGCTCGGAAGGGGAAAAAATCGACTAATTTGGCAACTCCACCATCACTGCCACGGAGGATGCCCGTAGGTGCAATCCGAAGGCATGCTCCTTGGAAACTAATTAGCAGCACAGAGCGCGAGCGCGCGATTAGTGAGCAACTAATGCACTTTCCTTTGCAATAATGAATTCGTTCCCAGCAAAAGTTGTGACACAGATAAGGAAGATGCGAATCAGGCCTGTTTTCAAAGAAAATCTTGTGCTGATCGTTTTGTTTATTTTCTAGAGCGCAGTCGGAATATGGGGATGCAAGAAGAAAGACCGTTGCCGGGCAAAAACCATCAGGTGGAAATGAAATTTCGTCGAACTTTTATTCTCTGCCAAGGTTTCCAAAAATCTCTAGATAGTGGACAGTGAATTTTGGTTGAAAATAACGGCGCAATGAAAACTCTCAAAATTAATGGATAGGGAAGTGCAGGCCTACCCGTAAGCAATGCTTATACAACAGCGTATTGCTGACAATTCACGAAATAAATACCACGCTTGCAGTTCTGGCGTCGCAGTATTCACTGCACTCACCCACTCAGTCTGGAAATACCTGCAGTTGTCGAGCAGAACGAAGGAGGCGTAGCTTAACACCACCAACGCCAGAAGTACCCCAAAGAAAACTTCGGGCTCAAAGTTCGTGGCCCCAACCTGCAGCACCATGCTTGTCTGATTGATCGGCAAAGAAGTATTTGACGAATCTTCGACGCCCAGAGTGCCTGTCCGGTTTATACATTCTGGTTCACTCAGTCCCTGCGCAAGAGCTACGAGGCTAGGCACGATTCCCCCCACACCTTCCCCCACCAGGTAGGATGTCATGTACACTTCCCGGAAGCGGCCCATAAAAGGCAAGTACACGACTGACGAAGTGCAGTCGACGATCGAGAGCGCGAATGCGGCTATCAAGAGCAGCAGGCTGGTCTCTTGGCCGAGCACAACGGTGGTCACCTTCCAGGAGCAGATGAGCACCACACAAGCAGCCAGGCCGACGCAGAGTTGCACATGGTTCGCAGCACTGAGGGCCCGGGGTCCCGTGCAGTAGCGGGCGCAGAAGAACCGACCGAGGCCGTACAAGAGCGGGCCCACGTTGCCGAGTTGGATGGCCAGACTAAGCGAGGCTGACAGTGCCCAGCCTTCGGGAAGCGCGTGCACCAGGAGGGGCAGCTCCATCCAGAGGCCAGTGATGGCCAGCCACGAGCTGAGGCCGTACAGCAGGCACAGGAGGTCTACCAGGGGCCGCCGGTCCCGGGTGAAGGACCACCACTCGAATGGCATGGTCACCGTTCCCACACTCTAGCGAAGCGGAGGGCAACTGCAGGGCAGTCCATTGCTAGTGCGTGCCTGAAAAAGACGCAGGAAACCAATGCAGAAGAACGCTTTAAAGTCCGCTCGTCCACGATTTCAGCCACAGGCACTTCCTTTTCATTATAGGGAGGATTTGTGCAATCGTAAAACAATATCAAGTCCATCACTTGGTGTTCACGAAATGGCTCTGTAATAAGCAAGACTACCTTGGAAATTACGCTTTGAGGAAATCGTGTAAATCCATCCGCATACGATTATACCTGCGCCTATATTCGGATATAATTCCAGAACGAAGTGCCAAATGGTCCTCAGAGGAGGCCCTATTGCCAGTGGAGTCGACCAACTGTCATGACGTCGGGGCTAATCCCCTTGCACCTGCTAGCGTGACATCGCGGGGGCCGGTGGAAACAAGAAAATTAGCCATGGATTAACCGAGACGTCATGGTAATCGGTCGACACCATTAGCGGAAGGGGTTCTTTTGAGGGCCATTTGTGACTTCGTTCTTGGGTTGTATTCGATTATAATTAAGCGTCTGGTACCAGATACACTTCATTAGTTCTGAAAACTGGTGCCTTTCGACAGAAGGCGTTAGGAAATATATAACTTTCATGCCGTTTTCAGGAACGCTCTTTGCTTACACAGTTACTGCACAGTGTCGTGAGTACCGTCACTCCCAGCTGAACCTTTGCTTACGAAGAAGAAAAATGCCTTATTAATAATACTGCGAAAAAGAACAGTAGGCCCCCAACAAGCATCTGGTTTATCACACGCATGTGTGGAGATATATTTGCAGAGGCGCAGAAAAGGAAAAACTAGCGTTTTCTCAGCACTATGCTCTGTACAGTACAATGATACAAAGCCTTCCTTTTATTTGTTTTTATGCTCTGCTAGTCCCTAAAAAGCACCATTAAAAAGGTACTCCTGAGTGGTGAGGTTTCAAGCAAATAATTCTTCCGACTGATACGCTGTACGCTGATGGGTCGGATTGAAGCAGGAAGCAGTCAAACACGTGACTCCAGTCCGTTGCCATCCAACCAAAAATTGGGCGAAGATGCGCCGATGTCAAGCAGCGGGAGGGAAGACAGCCATCGCGTCCGACTAAAGGATTGAGATGAGGTGGGCTGGGCGCATAACAGACTCATGAAGTGGATGACAGTCGAACTTACGAAAAAGGCAGTCTTTAAATTTTAAGGCGGCTTGCGAGGTGCGGTGAGCATTTCGTTTTAGTCCAGTGGCACTTATCGTCGTCAGCACGCTTCACAAGGGCACTAGATTGCGCATGCTGCACTGGGCGCTCAGTCGGAGACCATGATGCGCGGTGTGTTTGCGGCGGTTGGAGATAGCTCGTGCCTTGCTTCTATCCTAATATTGTCGCAGACCCAGCGGCCGAGCCTCAGCGGCGCTGATGTCAGTGGCAGACGGGCTCGAGCGTTCGCGTTAAGAGTGCTGACGATGGTACATTACAAGAAGGTCGAGTAGATGAATCTTGCTGAGCGGTTTTTTATTACTTCTAGAGCAGTATAAATGCTATTTTTATGGCGACTCCAGATGCGCGTGTACATTCCAGTTTGGGTCTAATAAATACTGAGCAAGCTAGTGACTTCACCGATGGAGGTGCTAGACGCGTTGTGTGAAATGACCCCTTCAGATCTCGTTAAATGATTGTCTAAGCATTTAAATGTTGCCGCAGCAGTAGTCATCATCATCATCACCATGATGCAGCAGTAATTTTCGAACTAGAGAAAATATATTTTAATCACCATCGCGCGCATACTAGATGGAAAAATACTAGAAATGTGTCTTAATTGTTTAAGCCCAATTACCATCCTTTACTCTAAATTATTACGACCTGAATGTCAAGCTGAAGTAGCTGAAGATAACTGGTGGTTATGAATAGGCGCGCTAACCCACTGTGCTCTTCCCTCTTCTGCGCATGATATGGCGTTGATATGTATATATACTCATGTTTCTTCACACAATAAACAGTTTTTAGAAGCGCTTCGTCCTGTATGTTCGTCCCTCTATGTATTTTTCTAGCGCTTACCAGTACCCTCAAGCAAGTATAGAACATAACATGGTAGCAGAGAATATAGCACAGAATAGAAGCCAACTACACGATAGAGTTCACCTAATCAGTTCATTGCCTTCTAATGCATTTTATATTGAAGTGAGGCTATTTAGTTCCCTTTTTAATTTGCGTAGATGGCCGAGAAACGTTCACGAGTTATTGAAAACCACTGAGGCCCAGCAAATAACGTTGGTATGAGTATGCGTGTGATTCAGGTTTTCCTTATAAGAAAGGGAAGCACTTGGGTTAGAGTAAAAGTTTGGCACGTATTCATAAAATGCACTTAGAAGAATTTGGTGACGTCAGAGACTAGTTACACCCAGTTATTGCGATGAGTAAAGATTAGCGTGTGTAAATACCAAAGCGTCAGGAAGTTTACAGCTTATTTCTCTAACGACATTGTGAAAGAAGGGGATGAACGAAACCTGGCTATCGGGAGCGGAGTAGCCAAAGTGGATTACGGGGACAGAAATGAGGCCTTAGAGCAGATAAATAATACTTCCAGAGGTCAGTAAACGGTCACGCTTCGGCTTTGAAGGTTGTCAGAAGTGGCTATCAAGGTGCCATCGCCTCGTTCGGCTACTTGGTCTCAAGGGAAAATGTCGCAGTTGCACAATATGGCTTCGACTTTGTTATCGTATATGAATTCATTCAAACAATTTTCTGTTAGTGCGACCATTTTGCATTCACTGATAGCTATTTGATTACCAAGTGCATCGCGTTTGGCAGAGGGCCTCTGATGTTATTTGTATTGGTATGCGGAGTGTAGGCGTGAAGTCCCACAGCGAGAGGTGAGCTACAAGAGAGGTCATAGCGGAGGGTTCTGGATTATTTGGACCGCCTGGGGCTCTCGAACGTGGACTGACATATGCGGCTCCAGCGGCCGGGCAGGACTCGCTCCCGCGATTTTGGGCTCAGTAGCCGAACGCGAAAGCAATTTGTCCACCGCGCCTGGTGTTTCTGATGTTAGTAGAAGCAATGAATATATTTGCATGGTCCTCGGCCACTTTAATCATAAACTGCCGTTTTCGCACGGTAAGAATACAGCACACAGCGGTGGAGGAATGCCCAGCTCTTTGCCGTATCCTCCTGGAGCTGACTGCGACGCTCCGCAGAGATCATGCAGCCACGATGCCCGAATACATGCTTGCGCAGCTATGGGTACCGCTATGTCTGGACAACTGGCTTTTGTATATTGATATCGTCCAATATAGTGTCCAGGGATGATACTGCCCAGGGATATTTACCAATATCCCTCAAGAAAAAAGTATAAAACAGCTGTATCTTACCGGTACTCACCTATGGGGCAGAAACGTAGAGACTAACAAAAAGGGTTCAGCTTAAGTTGAGGACAACGCAGCGAGGTAGGGAAAGAAAAATTATAGGTGAAACGTTAAGAGATCGGAAGAGGGCGAGGTGTGTGAGGGAACAAACGCGGGTTAATGATATCCTAGTTGAAATCAAGAGGAAGAAATGGGCTTGGGCAGGGCATGTGATGCGAAGGCAAGATAACCGCTGGTCCTTAAGGGCAACGGAGTGGATTCCAAGAGAAGGCAAACGTAGCAGGGGACGGCAGAAAGTTAGATGGGCGGATGAGATTAAGAAGTTTGCGGGGATACAGCGGCCGCAACTGGCAAAGGACGGGGTTATTTGGAGTGACGTGGGAGAGGCCTTTGCCCTGCAGTGGGTGTAGTCAGACTGATGATGATGACTGCCCAAGCATTAGGTCCAGCACTGAGCGATTGCATGCGGCTGTTTCGTGTCAGCATTATACTGCACTCTGTCCGCTGGCCTGCCTTTATTCCCATTAGGTTTGTTCCTGGAAATCATACTTTCGGCAGCTGCCCCTCTTCGGAGCCTCGTCACTTCGCTGCGCGCATGAGCTTGCCACATCGAGCTACCTGGCTCGCAAAAGAAGCCATGGTTCTGCAAGCTTGCAGTAATGGGCAACTCCATTCAAATCAGCCAACACACGCTAAGGTGACGGCCTGACGCCTACTGAGGCTGCACACTCAACTTGATGATACACGCAGGCGCACGCCATGCGAGATGGAGGAGCAGCCTGCTCTGCCCCCGTCGAATCCAACACGATCAAGCGGGAGGTGTACACTCTTTCCGCCTCCTTGTGGTTCTGTATGGCTGCAGCCACAGCGCCTTTTTGCTCTCATCATACTCAGCCTGACAATGTCACTTCAGCATAGATGCCTCTTCCGTATTTCTCCAGTCTTCTCCCCTCTCGCCACGGCAAGCCCCGACTTCTGTATGCCTGCTTTCAATGTATACACGCAGCAGATCCTGCTTCTGATCCTCTCTTTCTGCAGCTTGGCGTCCTCCCTGCATTCGCCGCGAAGCTTCGCCTTTCCTCCTCGCATCTCTACCGTTCTCAAGTTGCCCTATTGAGTTACGCGAACCCACAATTCATATGTTGCGTTTCCTCTTCAATAACGGCTCTCACTTCTTTTTCACGGTGAAAGCATCTGTTCATTTTAAGCTAGTACTCAACGCTCTAAGGCGTCCATTCCTTCGCATGTCACACGGAGCTGACATTGCAGTACTCGATGCTTATTTATGCTAATGCTTTATTACTTTATGCTTTTTTGTTTTATGCTTTTTATGAGTATTTTACGATGCTTATTTGTATACTACTGTAGGGTTGCAACAGTAGTTTAAAGTACAATGCGGGAACACGAAACACTGAAAGCGCAAGGTTACAGATGGTCTAATATTGGAACTTTTTGTTCAAGGAAAAATAAGCTGTCTGAAACACAGCGAACTTTTAATACAGGCCAATGTTCACCCTGCAGTTACTAAAGGCAAAAATACAGCTTATAGATGTTAGTAATAGGGCACGAGAACAGCTCACTGAAGCAATACACTGCATTTCTCATCACCACAGTCGTAAATTTTTTTAAACACCAAACTTTTCGCGAACTATTTAGACCATCGGTTCTAAGATATTTTTGCCTCAAGAAACCCCCACCGCCTTCAGTAAGTACCAAGGAAGCCCTTGCCTCCCCTCCCCCCTTCTCCCCTGCTATCCGCAATCGATGGTCGCGAATTCGCCCTTCAAGCTTTTTTTTTCCGTTCTGGTTCACTCTCGCAAGGATTGATTTTTTTGTCTTACTTTCAGCATGCAGTTTTTTTGTTAAATGCCTTTGTTTCATTCACGCTGAGAGTGTGGCGGAACATTTGTTTCTCCAGGGAGTAAGCGCAATCACTACAGTCCGTAAACAAATGTTCCGCCACACTCGCGCACTCGACAGGCTGCGCTCTTAAAAGATTCGCGTTACGGCTAGCCACACTTTCACCCGTCTGTCGCTCCCCGCTCTGGGGACATCACAGAGTAGTTTTCTGCTGTTTCGGTACACACAGCAGAAACCCGCTGTTACCCTTTGCACGAAATCGGGGGAGGGGGGAACGTATTAGCCGGGACGCATAGCAGCTCGGAAACGCAGATGAAAGAATTTACCTAGTTGCCGGCCACTTTGTCCCATGTAAGTCTAGTATGAGAATCCTCTGAAATTTGCAAGGCCCGGAGGCTCTCGCGATGGCTGACATTCGCAGAATGTCCCAATTGCCCTGATACGGCTCTCAGCCTGCCTGAGC
Organism: Amblyomma mixtum; assembly: GCF_055824585.1. Taxonomy (NCBI): domain Eukaryota; kingdom Metazoa; phylum Arthropoda; class Arachnida; order Ixodida; family Ixodidae; genus Amblyomma; species Amblyomma mixtum. The sequence goes on from NC_143021.1 coordinate 165,820,632, forward strand.
GTCTGTTGGTGGAAAGGGGGCAGCAGAGAAGATGGAGGCAGCACGCGGAACAGGCAAAGTTTGGGCACGTGTGCCCGCATCGGCGCTTTTTTCGCGGCGACCGCTTTTTCCCTGTATTCTCGTTTATTCGACTAGAAGCTGCTTCCAAAAACCGCGCGGAACACACGGACGACGATAAAAAGGGACACACAGCGTAGTGCGTGACCTTTTGTGTCTTCGTTGTATGTTTTGCGGTGTTTAGGAAGCCTCGGGAAGCAGCTAGCTTGTACCTGAACCTTCGTCAGCGAGAAATTGAGTTTTCAGGTTGCTGGTGAGAACGAAAGCGCGAATGACAGAAACGTGTTTTGAAACTGGCCTGCGCAATCTTGTTTCCTACAGCGAGAGGTGAGCAAGCATTCTCACTTCCGCCTTTCCTTCCTCCTCGCCAATAAATCATTGGCCTTCCCTCACCATCGCCTTCACTTTGCAAAACTCTCTGGCCCTCCTTCACTCCTGTATCCCTCCCTCACCCTAACAATCCGGAACTTTAATATTCGAATTGTATTTTATTACAGCCGATAAATGCCGATGTTACTAAGTTGCACCGTAGGTCCAAATTGTTGATTTCCTCCTGTTTCAGTTGTATCCAAGCGCATAGATGTTTCTACTTAGTACTCACAAGTTCTCATTATGCAGGAATGTTCGCGAGAAATAACAGAAGACATAGCAGGTACTGAGCTCATGCTGTACAGATCCTTGTCATGAGCCGATTTAGTCTCGGACTTCTCCCGGCAGCGACTAAAATAAACCGTGCCAAAGAATCGGGGCGATCAAAAGCGCTGATTACTTCTCACACGTGCCTAAGTATCCAGTCAAAAGTGAGTGCCTGGAGAAGTTCAGCCTGAAAATTCTCCCAGCTGCCTGTTCGAGAGACGCTGCCGTAATTAACCTGGCGAATCTGCCCTCCGATGCGCAGTCAATAAGTTTGGAGTGCGTTCTCAAAAAGACAAATCAAAGAGCAAAAGCACCGGGCGAAGCTCCACACGAGTAGCACTTCCTTCAAAGGTCAGAGAGAAAAAACGGCCCTAAGCAAGCGCCATCGAAGGCATACATCGAATACATCGAAGGCATGCATCGAAGGAATACATCGAAGGCACGGAGACCGATAAACATATGTGAGCTGAGCGGAGTGAAGCCGCAAAAAAACGCGCTTCAAGCAGAGCGCAGGCGCAGCCGGGAAGCGGTGATGCGATGGAGGTGCAAAAACCGGAAGAAAATCGGGGCTAGGGCAATATGGCTGCAAATCCACCTGTGAATGGAGAGGGGGGGGGGGGGTTGATGAAGCGGAAGAAAAATGAAGAAAACTATGAAATATAGGGAGCGGGGGAAAATAACGCTGAAAGAACAGAACCCTGGAAATGCAGGACCTTCGACGACTGAGGTCGTCAAAACGAAAAAAAAAAGAGCACGGCAGACAGGGAAATGAGAAAGAAAAAGCTATGTTCGATGACCATCCCTGTTAGCGAAAGGTCCAATAGGGCTTTTTGGCGGGCTAGTCGGTCCTTGAAGTCAAATGAAGGAAACAGTACAAAAGACAAGGAAGTGGCCCCACAACACAGGCGCTGAACTGCCTACTGTTTCTACTTTACATTATTGTTCTCCCCTCTTTTGTGAACTCTCATATTCACCTGTTCGCTTATGATTGCGCCATTTTTAGAGAGATAACCAACGCTAACGACATTACCTTACTTCAATCAGACCTCAGCACAATAGGGAACTGGTGCAAATAATGATTAATGCAGCTTAATATTAACAAATGTGAAGTCACGCGTGCATCTAGAAAAACTTCCGCCCCACCTCACTACTACATCAATAACATTTCGTTGGAATCAGTGTCGTCATATAAACCCTTCGGCGTTCACATTACTTCTAATTTTAACTGATCTCTTCATACCGAGAACATAATTATGAATGCTAATCGCATACTAGGCTACTTACGTCGCAACTTTTTTAATGTTCCTTCTGATTTTAAACTATTGAACTCGAGTGTGCAACGCCTGCATAGGACCCTACTAATGACAAATAATCATCTTTAGACCGTACAAAATAACTCTATACGTTTTATCCTTGCTAACGACAACCGCACAGCGAGTATAGCTACTATCAAGTCTAATCTCTGCCCCCCATCGCTGACATCGCGTAGAAAAGTGTTTCGTATCACCCTGTTCCACAAATTGTATCATCATCCGACTCTGCGTGCTCACCTCATCCCCAAGCCAGTTTATGTATCCCGCCGCATCGTTCATAATCACACAGTCGGAATTGCGTCATGCAACACGAAATGCTTCTCGCAGTCATTCCTGCCGCGAATCTCACGTGACTAGAACCACGTTACAGCAGATGTTGCTGGCATTGAAAATTATGAGCAGTTCCTCGCAGCACTAGCTAATATTGTATAATGTCACCGGACGCCGGTAGAACGCTCTCCCTAGCAGAACAGTACTTGGCAAGCACACTGGGCAGAGCGTAGCCGTCCGACCCTAGAACCGAGCAAAAGAGGACGAAGTCCGGCGCGCGACAAAGGACGAATACAGACCGCACGGGGGCGCCGGTAGAGTGGTGTCTAAAATAAGTGTGGCAATAGTGACGTGCTAGTTAACGTTCATGTAACCAACTTTATTTTTCTCGCCTTTTTGTACGTTTACCAATCCCCTCTGTAATGCCACTGGCCCCGAGGGATAACGTAAATAAATGAATAAGCTTGCCATTTCGTTTGTGCTCTTGAAATAAATTAGACGTTTACTTCATCCCCTATTCCAAGTCACACAGAGCTCACATACTATCAAATACAGCATACATACCGCAACCTTTTACTTCTGACTGCCTTTATGTTCATCATACAGGCGTTTTGTTGTGTTTGTCTGTTTTCTTGAAGTTTGCTGTGGTGATCTTTGGCTGTTGTTATATTGCCCACTCTGCTTGGCCCTCGTGCTGCAGAATTTTGTAAATAACTAAATAAAATATCTCGTGTCCTTGCGTGCAACCGCAAGTCACGACGTGCATGGTTTAGTGCAATGTGACCTACCCTTGATGCAGTTTTCAAACTGTGCGAAAGCAAATGAGCATGGTAGAGACAAGGTGAAAAATACGGGCGAAGTGTTTCCTATATAGTCATGGGTGCACTTTCCTTTGTCAGCGTTTGCACAGTTTGAGCTTCGAGCTGCAGTAAAACAAAACAAAAGCAAAGGTACTACAGACAATCTTGGCTCGTTTGTAACGGCTGCTGAGAAGACACAAGCGGACGAACTGTGCAAGGTTGCGAGAGCGCAAAAATAAGTGATAGTTTATTGCGTGGCGATCATTCCCACTCAAGTGCATCATGTACCTTGTTCAGGAAATAGCTGAACTTCCCAATAAAATAAAAACTCGCTTTTTTTCTGATTTTTCGTCTACCTTGTTCACTAAAAACAGACAAGTACACAATATAGAAGGAAACAAAAGATTTTTAGAAGATACCAAAAAATTTCAGAGATTCCAAGCTGACTCGGCCACCGACCTGATGCTGGTCCCATTTATTCCTTCTTGCCGCTGAGCCGACAACAAGCCAGGGCTGGAGTACCCGCAGCTGGTGCGTTTCTGGCTGCCGCGTTCAAAAACAGAACTCGCCGCTCACACAGTCACCACTACCGATAGAGTAGCGCGCATATGCTCACAGGGAGGCGTGCGCTACATCGCGCCGGGGACCGACTGCTCTGCGCGCAGCTCGTTTTTGCCAACGTTCGCACATGGCTCGGCCGCATCTGCGGCGGCGGCAGGCAGATAAAACAAGGGGCGAGAAGGATGCTCCCCGTCGCTGGAATAAATCACCTCTATTGCGCTTGTCGCGTCGCCACTTGTCGCTTTTGGATACGAAGCGCCATTGACACGCCATCCCCGAAGTAGAAACCGCAAGAGCATCGGCAGGCGATACTTGACCTGCGAAAGAGGTCCGAGGACCGCACGTACACGGTCTAGGTTTTATTACACTGAAACCGCAGCTTATTTGTAATCACCAGTATGGCTGTTCAAGCTCATGTGTTGCTTTTTGCTTTCCTGAAAGCCATCCAGGAGGGCCCGTTTTCTCATTGGGAACGAGGCAGCCCACGTTCACGTCCGAGGTTTTGTCGGCCGGGCAGTGGGCTCCTCTGACCTGACTTTCTCGAGGGATGGCCTAAACTCATTTCACAACATAACACACCACTTTCGGCTCGAAAGACGCATCTTTCTTCCACCGTATAAATTGCTCACGAAGACCCAGGAGACCACCTGGCATCGCTTGCAAACCCATTCCCACCCCAACCCGGCGGTAATTTCGCTCATGTACTCCGGACATACTTCCCCAAATGTAACAAGTGCGACGACAGAGCCACACTAGACCACATCTTGTGGAACTGTACAGAGAATCCACCTCCCCCAGACCTATATCAGCTCCTAACTTCCGAGCAGTGCGAGGCCGTGCTGCTCAGCTCCGATCCGGAGACCCATCTCCGGGAGGTGGAGCGAGCCAATGAGGTTGCCTTAAGGCACGGGCTGACGGCCATCCAGCGCTATCAAAGCCTCACCTTCAACCAATTTCTGCCGGTGACTAAATGATTTCAAATCCAATGCAATCAAGACGTATGAGAACAAACTAGGTCGCCTTTCTTTCTTCTGCAGATATAGTCTGATCAGCTTTGGCCCCCTGAAGCTGTCCTTTTTATTTTGTCAAAAAACAAAGGCGACTTCCGCATTAGTTTGTGCACTTAATAAGTTAAACTTCGCGAAAGGGACATATCATGTAATCCCCAGGGGCATTGTCACCATTCCAGATCGAATGGGAAAGCTACCAAACTCTATTCTTTAGATATTACGCCGAGAAGCTAAGAAGGCTGAGTCGGAACGCTTTGTGTGGCTGTTTAGTTTGAATAGAGCGCCGGGAACATTAGATAAGGCTGTAAAAGTGTATGGACGCGAAGAAAAAAAAACAAGAAAAATCAACAGCGGCAACATGGTCGTCGCAGCGCACTTTTAGGTAGTTCAACACTCTGGAAAAGCGTGTTCCAGAAGTACTGAAGGCTCAAAATATCGGCCTGAAGGTTAGAGCCTGTCACATCTCTTAAATTAGACTTTTATGCTTTGGCCAAAGAATTTCAGAGGGAACAGTGCCACCTAAACGCATCGACCTTGAAGTTTATCGTCGTTTTCCAAACCATAAATGGCAAAAAACAGCTACAGGATTTCTCGTTCGGTAACAAAACATCTAGACACGACATTCCATTCTAAGTCAAGCGTTGTTTTTTAGCGACATTGGTTAGGAAAAGAGCGTAGGCAGGCACGAAACGGGGCGAAGAATGTAAACAGGCGCTTCACTGCCAACACGCGTACAAAATGAAATAGAAATATAAAGCTGCACTCATAAATCTATACGACGCGCATTTAAACCAGCCATACGAGGCTTTTACGACTTGAATTGCTCGAAAGTAGCTATCGGAGCAGCTATAAAGCACCGTGACAAATATTGCAAGCGAACTTTGCCACATGTTGTTTCTAGAGATTTACGCAAGACCAACCGAACTACAAGTAAACGGCGGTTCGTCCATCACTTAAACCCCCTCTAAGTTTTTCGTTCCTCTATCCCCATCTGAAGTCGAATCACTTTGGCATAAATTTGGAACATACAGTGTTGTGCTACTTTGACGTCGCAACTTAGGAAAATTCTCCCGCCTCAAATAGTATCTTATTTGGGGTGAAACCGCGCACAAAGCTTGCGTGTTGAAGTTACCTTTGTATCGTGCCAAGTTTGACAGCGTTACTTACGTGGTTCGGCTGCGCATGATGCGAAAACTGAATTGTCGGCTACGATATCGAGCGGTCGACAGCCGCTGACGCGGAGTTTCCGGCGAAGGGAGATTTTCCTCACTTGATCTCACCGCCGCTGCTCCCTGCGCATGCGCAGCGTTGCTATAGCAACCGTGACGCAGCTCGGCGCATCGCCTGCTTCACTCACCGCCGCGGCCCCACAGCCGTTCGCTGGGCTAGCGTGCGCGTCTATTTGAGCAGCGCCAGGTGTGCGGAGGTGTGTGATGCAAAACTACCGATGGTACTGTCGATAGTTCAGTCACTATCGATTGTAAAAAAGACTATCGATAGTACTATTGATAGTAGAATCGATAGTACGATCGATAGTACTGTCGATATTTCTATTGATAGTACTATCGATAGCCGTATCGATACTACTTTTTATACATAGTACTATCGATGCTATAAAATCAACCACGCGTACACGCTGCATCCTAAATTTGGTTTCCCGAGTGTGTGGTATGGAGGTGATGGTATGAGTTGCTGACAGGACTCGCCCGTTTTCGCGGCCTACCCGTCACCATGCTCTGTAGACGTTCGCTACGTAAAGTTGCTGGATAAAGTGTTAGCTTGCGAATATCGTAGTTGCGAAGCATGCGTGCGAAAACCATTTCTACAGCGGTTACGTCAGCAAGTCAGTACAACTTGGGCTGTTTGTTCTTTCATCGGATGCAGTTCCAGGCATTTTTCCGAACTGTCCCAGTGCTTGCTCTTTCATCGGATGCAGTTCCAGGTGTTTTTCCGAACTATTCCATTGCTTGCTCTTTCTTCGGATGCAGTTCCAGGTATTTTTCCGAACTGTACCAGTGCTTACTCTTTCATCGAATGCAGCTCCAGGTATTTTTCCGAACTGTCCCAGTGCACGTTATAGAACCACAACTGATCGAAATTTACCCGGAAACCTCTACTACGGCATCCTTCATAGCTTCAGTCTCTTTGGGACATTAAGCCTCATGAGACTGTCAAACCAATAAGTATCGCAAATGTTTTGGTTATATCGCTGGCCACCAAATGCATCGGCTGTATCGCAAAACGGCTGTATCGCGCCGCAAAACTTTCACCAGATACTTCACGCTGGGCTGCTTACAAAGCTGCCTCCAAAACAACCATAACCGACCTAAAAAATTCCAAAGGCCATTTCGTATCTAACACCTTACCGGACATGCTACAAACAAATCCTAGAAAATTTTGGCGAGTTATAAATCCCACAGCCAGCAATCCTATTGCTTTGATAGACTCGCGTGGTGATCCAATTGATAATACCATCCGTGCTACTCTATTAAACGATACCTTTGTTAATAATGTTTCATCCCACAGCCGCACCCGTCTTCCTGATGTACATCATCATGATTACTCGATGATGCCCCCCCCCCCCTGACTGTTGACCTAGCCGGTGTTGCTAGGCTAATTAGTACTCTGAAAGATCATTCCAGTCCGGGATACGACCTCGTTAATGGTAAATTCCTAAAAAATACTTGTGTCTATAGTTCAGTTATTTTAACTCATATATTTCAACAGTCAGTGGACACCGGCACACTACCTGAACAATGGAAAATCGGGAAGATCGTTCCACTTCACAAATCTGGGAGCAAGACTTCTGCTGCTAATTATCGCCCCATATCTAGCACTAGCACATGTTGCAAACTGCTCGAGCATATCATATTTACTACACTTGTGAACTTTCTCGAAAGCAATTCGTTTTTCTCCTCTGTGCGGCATGGTTTCTTAAAATCGTACTCATGTGACACTCAACTAATTTCTTTCACAAACAGCTTGCAACATATACTTGACAGGCCATCAGTCGCTGATTGCATTTTTTAGACTTTTCAAAAGAATTTGATTAGGTTTGCCATTACTTGCTTCTTCATAAATTACGTCACCTAAATATTTACAACAACTTGTTCAAATGGATTGAATGTTCTCTGACTAACCGTTCCCAATTTGTCGCTGCTAATGGTTACAACTCACCCTTTGTTAATGTACTTTCTGGTCTTCCACAGGGTTCCGTTCTTGGTCCATTACTGTTATCTGCGACGTAATTTTTCTCGCGCACCTTCTTCTTTGGAATCAGTTCTTTATAAAACATTAATACGTCCTAAGCTAGAACACTGGGATCGTAGCCTTGACAACTTAATTACTTCGCTTGAACGTGTTCAAAATAGCTCCGCTCGCTTCATTCTTTTTAACTATAACCGAGGAGCTAGCCTAACAGAAATGAAAGCTAACATTAGCCTTCAGTCATTGGCTTCGCGACAAAAAATTTCTCGGCTAACCCTATTTCACAAGTTATATTACCACTCCAGCCTACACAATAATTTATTTAATAAACCTTACTACTTATCACGCCGCAATAATTATCCCCACACATGCCGCCGCGGTGGCTCAGTGGTTATGGTGCTCGGCTGCTGACCCGAAAGACGCGAGTTCGATCCCGGCCGCGGCGGTTGAATTTCTTTGGAGGAGAAATTCTAGAGGCCCGTGTACTGTGCGATGGCAGTGCACGTTAAAGAACCCCAGGTGGTCGAAATTTGCGGAGCCCTCCACTACGGCGTCTCTCATAGCCTTAGTCGCTTTGGGACGTTAAACCCCATAAACCAACCAACCAACCAACCTAATCATCCCCACAAAGTTGCCATCCCATTATGCAAAACAGTTTCTTTCTTACGCTCATTTGTTCCCCGCACTTCTAAGGAATGGAACGATCTTCCTGATGAAATTGTATCTATTACTGACGTTAATAACTTTCCCAAAGCTTTGGCTGGTGTTGTGTAAACTGTGACGATTTTGTCCTGCACTAATGTATTTTTGTCTAGCTAACATTTTATACACCGGATTAATCTTATATGTACCTGTTTCCTTTTTCTCCATTGTTTTGTTCTATATATTCTGTGCACTCCCCTCTACAATGCCTGCAAGGCCCTCAAGGTAAAATAAATAAATAAATAATATCAATATTGTTACTATCAGCAGTCTTACCATCGACCGTTTCTCTATAGAGTCTTGGTATCGATAGCGGTACTATCGCAAGTAGTACTATCGATAGCAACACTAACGACAGTAATACTATCGATTGTAGAATCGATAGTATACTATCGATTCTACAATCCATAGTATTACTATCAATAGCAGACTATCGATAATAATATCGATAGTGTAACGACGAAGAAGTTCTTGTTCCGGCGAAGACGACGACGAACTTCTGACCGTTGTGTTGAGCGGCATTGCCATCGCTTTGTGTGTGAGCTCTCGGTGCTCGACCTGTGTGTCTACGAGGCCTGTGTCTCTGCGTCTACCACCGGCGCCCTGCTCCTCTAACCGTCCCAGTGCCCATCTTACATTTGGTGGAGGTCGCCGGGTAGAAATCTCCATCGTGGAGCTGCGTAGCCGCACTCTTCCCACGCTTGAAATGCCAGAAGACGCCCAAAATCAATCTGTGCAAACGGGACCAGCTCTCATCTGCGCCGGCTCCCTTCGCCAGCGAGATCCGGCAATCTTCAGCGGAGCCGATGAGAATGACGTGGAAGACTGGCTCGCGTCATACGAACGGGTGAGCCTGTACAATAGATGGGACGACGATACGAAGCTGAACAACGCAATTTTTTATCTAACGGGGGTCGCTAACCTCTGGTATCGGAACCATGAGGGAGACATCCGAACATGGGCGGCCTTCAAAACGAAGCTTGCCGAAGTCTTTGGTCGCCCCACTGTCCGGAAACTTCGGGCTGAACAGCGTTTGCGTGAACGCTCGCAGCACGTCGGCGAAAGCTTCACCAGCTATATAGGAGAAGTCATTGACTTATGCAAACGTGTCAATGCGAACATGTCCGAAGCCGACAAGATAAAACACATCTTGAAAGGTATCGACGATGATGCCTTTCAGATGCTATTAGCCCGTGACTTGCGCACCGTTAAGGAAGTGTTCACGCTCTGCCAAAGCTTCGAGGAGCTGCGCAAACAGCGGTTATTGACTCGGAAACACCAACAAGCCCAGGTTGAATCGCTTTCTGGACTGGCGCCTGCAGCTGACAACACCTCTATGCTGCAACAAATCAAAGATTTCGTCCGTGAAGAGGTAGCTCGGCAACTTTCTCTTCTGCCTAGCCCTCAACAGGCGCCGCCTTATTTGGCCCCGGCTCTTCGACAGGCTATACAAGACCAGGTTACTGAGGCGCTTCCATCCTTCCATCCTCCGCCACCTGTCGCCGCACCCTTGATTTACGCCGATGCTGCTCCTAGGTCTGTCACCAGTCCCATGCCTTGCGCCGACGTCGCCCCAAGACCTGTAGCCGGTCCTCGGACTTACGCCGACGTTCTAGTACAGCCCCCGCCGTCGTCCTATCCTACAATGTACGTGCCTGTGCAAGCGTCGGCACCTGCCCTGCGACCAGCTCGAAGAGCAAGCAATCCGTGGCGCACCAGTGACAACCGTCCTGTATGCTACACTTACGGAGTACCTGGCCACGTCGCGCGCTACTGCCGTCGCCATCTCCAAGCGCCAGCCCCACGTGCGCAATCTTCGGGGTACTGGCCTTCAACCCGTCAGTATTCTGAGCCTGTCGACCAAACGCCAAGTCGTCCTTACTCCCCTGATCGTTCAGCCCTCTCCAGCCGCCGCTCCCCTTCGCCTCGACGCCGCTCTATCTCCCCCATGCGACGTCGCCCTGATTCTCCTCAGCAGGAAAACTAGGCGCCGCAGTTCCGGAGGCAAGAACTGCGCCCCCGTCGAAATTTCCAAGACCTCATCGATCACCTGCAAACCTTATTGATGTTTTTGTTGAGGGCGTGTCTGTGATGGCTCTGATAGACACCGGTGCAGCGATTTCGGTAATGGACGAAAAGTTATGTACTTCTTTAAAGAAAGTTAAGACGCCAGTTTCGGGACTCACGCTGCGCACGGCCAGCGCACAGCCGATTACGCCGTTAGCAGCATGCACCGCTCGAGTTCGAATCCAGGACACACTATACTCCATCGAGTTCGTCGTGCTGCCTTCTTGCTCACATGCTTTAATTTTAGGGTGGGATTTCCTGTCGCGTCACGAAGCTGTCATCGACTGTGCTCGCGCAGAAGTTGGGTTCTCCGCTTTGCCTAATGTCTCGCCAGACGCTGCTCCTTCTGTTCCGTGCGCTAAAGCCGTCGTCACTGAAGACATCGTCCTTCCTCCCAGCTCCACTGCGCTTGTAAGCATCTCTTGTCACTCTGTTTGTGATGACGTTGTTCTCTTCACGCCAGCCTGCACTTTCCTGCGTCGCAAGTCCCTCCCGCTGCCCTACGCTGTGCTCACTATTTCCGCAGGCCTTTCCGTGCTATGGGTCTCTAACCCGTTTTCCTTCCCTACTGCTTTGCGCCATGGCGAATGTCTCGGCAGTTTACAATCTATTGCGTCCATTCTCACCTGTGAGGACCCCGCCAATTCACCTCATCTAGCCATGACTGCGCTCAGCCCTCCATCTTCTGCGCCTGATTCCTCCGCTACAGACCTCTTCCTTCGCTCTATCGACACCGATCTTCCTTCCCCGCAACGGACGCAGCTTCTTAACCTCCTTCACCAGTTCCGCTCCTCCTTCGACTGTCATCGGAGTTCCTTGGGCCAAACTTCCACGGTCACCCATCGTGTCGACACCGGCAACCACGCACCAGTGCGGCAGCGCCCCTATCGTGTATCTGCCACCGAGCGCCATGTTATCGAAGAGCAAGTTGATAAAATGCTCCAAGACGGCGTGATCCAGCCCTCCAGTAGCCCTTGGGCTTCGCCTGTTGTGCTGGTCAAGAAGAAAGACGGCTCCATCCGATTTTGTGTCGACTACCGCCGCCTTAATAAGATTACGCGGAAGGATGTCTACCCTCTTCCGCGCATCGATGACGCTTTGGACTGTTTGCAAGGGGCCGAACTATTTTCTTCCCTCGATCTTCGTTCCGGATATTGGCAGGTCCCCATGGAAGCTGCCGATCGCCCCAAAACCGCTTTTGTAACCCCCGACGGTTTATACGAATTTACAGTTATGCCATTCGGCCTTTGTAATGCGCCTGCAACATTTGAGAGGATGATGGACACCATTTTGCGGGGATTAAAATGGAAGGTATGCCTCTGCTATCTCGACGACATCGTCGTCTTTTCTGCGGATTTTGACACCCATCTTCATCGCCTGAGGCACGTCTTGAACTGCCTTTCTGACGCCGGTTTGCAGCTAAACTTGAAGAAATGCCGTTTTGCCGCTCGTAAACTCATTATCTTAGGGCACGTTGTCTCGAAGGAAGGCGTTTCTCCAGACCCAGCCAAACTTCGAGCGGTCGCTGCTTTTCCCAAGCCTACATCTGTCAAAGAACTGCGCAGCTTCCTTGGCCTGTGTTCCTACTTTCGTAGATTTATCCGAAACTTTGCATCGATTGCTGCCCTTTTAACACAACTCCTATCCAGCAGCTCCGACTTTTCACAGTGGTCACCCGCATGCGACAACGCGTTTTATACCTTACGCCGCATCCTCACCGCACCACCTATCCTGCGCCATTTCGACCCGACGGCCCCTACCGAGGTCCACACCGACGCAAGTGGTGTTGGTCTTGGAGCTGTACTCGCGCAGCGCAAACCTGGCTTTCATCAGTACGTTGTCGCCTATGCAAGCCGCACCCTGACGAAGGCAGAGTCCAATTACTCAGTGACGGAAAAAGAGTGTTTGGCTATCGTTTGGGCTCTTACCAAATTCCGCCCTTATCTCTATGGTCGTCCCTTTGATGTCGTGACGGACCACCATGGGCTTTGCTGGTTATCCTCCCTGAAAGACCCCTCCGGCCGCCTCGCAAGATGGGCTCTTCGTATGCAGGAATACGATGCCCGTGTAGTTTATCGCACCGGACGCAAGCACCAAGATGCCGACGCCCTTTCTCGCTGCCCACTTCCGGTTGAGCTCGCCGGCCTCTCAACACTCGACGACTCCCCTCCGTTGCTTCAAATCAACGACATGCCTTCAGCGCAGCGCATGGACCCTTGGATTGCGTCTCTGCTTGATTTCTTCTCTAACCCTTCGGCGGCTTCTCCATCACGCGCCCTCCGTCGCCAAGCTCCTCACTTCGCCATTCGTGACAATCTCCTTTACCGCCGCAACTACAGCGCAGATGGTCGCAAGTGGTTATTGGTTGTTCCTCGCCACCTCCGCTCGCAAGTCTGTGATTATTTCCACGCTGACCCACAATGCGGACACGCAGGAGTATTCAAAACATACAATCGGATCCGGCTGCGTTACTACTGGCGCGGAATGTATAACTTCATCCTTAAGCACATCCGCTCATGCCTGCCCTGCCAACGTCGCAAGCGCCCTGCCCACCCTTCTGCAGGCGAGTTGCAGCCACTACCTTGCCCACCGCGCCCATTCGACCGCGTAGGCATTGATTTGTATGGACCTCTTCCCTACACTGCAGCCGGTAACCGTTGGGCTATCGTCGCAGTTGACCACTTGACGAGGTATGCAGAAACCGCCGCCCTTCCATCCGCCTCAGCGTCTGACGTCGCCTCCTTCATTTTGCGACGGTTCATTCTTCGCCACGGCGCACCGCGCGAACTGCTGAGTGACAGAGGCCGCGTTTTCTTATCGGAAGTTGTGCAAGCCTTGCTCCGCAAGTGCAACATCATTCACCGAACCAGCTCTGCCTATCACCCGCAAACTAACGGCCTTACAGAAAGATTTAACCGTACCCTCGGCGATATGCTCTCTATATACGTCTCATCAGACCATTCCAACTGGGATCTCGTCCTTCCGTATGTGACGTACGCCTACAACACCGCAACGCAGTCGACTACTGGCTTCTCTCCGTTCTATCTTCTTTACGGCCGTCATCCTTCTGCTCCACTCGATACCATTCTCCCATACCAGCCTGACGCATCTGAGTGTACTCCTATTTCGCAAGCTGCACGACACGCAGAAGAGTGTCGCCAAATCGCCTGTTCTCTCACAACTGAGGCCCAATACCGTCGGAAATCCCGCCACGACAGCCAACACACGTCCCCGCACTTTTCTTCTGGTAGCCTCGTGTGGCTCTGGGTTCCATCCAGTACTCCAGGCCTCTCCTCGAAACTCCTTGCGAAGTTTCATGGCCCCTGCTGAGTTGTGGAGCGCACCTCGCCTGTTAATTACGTGGTGGAACCGCTGATGCCGTCTTCTGATCTTCGCCGGCGCGGACGCGAGACTGTTCACGTGCAGCGCCTAAAGCCGTATTATGACCCTGCCATCTCACCCACCCCGTAAGTCGCCAGGATGGCTCCTCTCCTTCCCGGGGGGGCAGTTGTAACGACGAAGAAGTTCTTGTTCCGGCGAAGACGACGACGAACTTCTGACCGTTGTGTTGAGCGGCATTGCCATCGCTTTGTGTGTGAGCTCTCGGTGTTCGACCTGTGTGTCTACGAGGCCTGTGTCTCTGCGTCTACCACCGGCGCCCTGCTCCTCTAACCGTCCCAGTGCCCATCTTACAATAGTTTTTTTTTTACACTACCGATAGTTTAAAAAAAACTTTCGACACTATCGAAACGGAATTTACGATAGTTTTGCATCACTACTTTACAAGCACAATAGCAGTGAGATAGGTGTACGCAGAGTCGACCCTGCAAACAGCACAGAACTAGCGAACCATTCATTTATCAAGAAGAGACAATATACATGGTCTGTTTTGAAAGTAGTAGGACTCATTTTTTTAAACAAAATATATTCAAGAGAATGGTACAAACGATCTGCAACCACGATCTGCAACCACGATCTGGCAATATAAAATCCTCAGTATACAATGCCTACTATTGGAAACCGACCTACATTGCATTCTAGTAGGATCCTATAATCGCAATCCGCCCTTTACAATCACCCTGCGTTGTATACCTGGTCATGCTGGCATCGAGATAAATGAGTTGGTTCATTAACGGGCCCGTCAAATCAATATCCGGGTACCTTCTATCCCCTGGCGAAATCCAACGCCGGCGTAAGACGCTGCAGCATACAAAGTGCAAATAGCTCGACACTACCAGAACACCAAGAAAAATCGCACAGTAGTGCCCCAACCTCCAGCGTCACTCAAGGCGGGACAGTCACACGTCCTTCGCAAAGTTCAGACTAACACTCTCCTCACCCCACTAAAGCTCTACAACTTTGGATGGCCTGACACACCTGACTGCCCCAAGTGTCCGTACATCAGGGCAGACACAGAATACATGGTCTGTTCTGAAAGTAGTAGGACTCATTTTTATAAACAAAATTTATTCAAGAGAATAGTACAAACGATTAGAATTATTCAAGGTAGCACCCTTCCGCACCTACACGCTGCTGCAAATGAGTTTTACAGTTTTCGTACGCCTCCAGGAACGCCTGGACCGGAATGCTGTGTAGCTCCCTCGTCACGGCCTGTTGAGCCACGTCTACCGATCCGTGATGTTTCCCCTCGAGCGTCGATTTTATTTTCGGGAATAGAAAAACGTCTGGCGGGGCCAAGTCGAGGCTGTAGGGGGGCTGAGGCAGCGTTGCCGCCTTGTGCTGGGCAAAAAAATCGGGGTCCTCATTCACATGATGAAGAAGATCCTACCGGTTGACCTTTTCCTCCTATGACAAAACTCCCGGCACCAACTTCGCGCACGCTTTCCACATGGATAAGTTTTCTGTCACGATCTCAAAAACTTGGGTTTGAAGAATGCTCAAGTCATCAGCAATCATTTAGATACTCATTCTACGATCACTGTTACGTAAATCTTTCCCTCGCTACACATTTTCGTTGGTCTTGCTGGTCGAAGGGCGTCTGAAGCGGTCGTCTTCCTCCACTCTTTCCTTACCTTCTCGGAAAAGCTTGTGCCACTCAAAAAACACCTGATCTATCCATGGAAGCGTCACCGTAGGCCTCCTTAATCATGTTGTGAGTCTCTTTGCCCGTTTTACCAAGAGTTACTGAAAATTTGATCGCGTATCGCTGATCCAGAAAACGCTCTACGATTCTGCGTGACGAGACGTTTCGACAGGGGTTCACAGTACAAGCGACCTCCTCTCTTCAACGGCCGAGAGCCGACTGCCGATTTTCCCCAGCATTCCCAATATCCCCCTTCAACGATCCAGCACGCGCAGGCCACCTCTCGTCCGCCCGTTCGCCCAGTAAAAAACCAGTCCTACTACTTTCAGAACAGACCCTGTATTTGCACAATGATGTAATGTGCTGCACGATAGTGTATTTTAATAATACGATATCATGCAATTTATTGCCTTCTATTTTTCTAATTCCCATAAATATCAGGTATTTCAGGGAAGACAAGGAATTTTGAAAAACAGGCTGTTTGAGGTAAAAATATGGCTTTGGCGGTATAGTATCACTAGTGTTGACGGACACCGGAAAGCCGATAAATTGTTTTCGGTAGTTAGCTGGTTAGCTAATTTCCTATAATTAACTTTTTAACTATCACGTACAGCTAAGGCAGCGGTTGCAATCAGATATTTTCAGGCGGTCGTTAGTAACAGCCATATCTGTTTTTGAAATTTCACAACACGATCATCCTCGCCACTGTGGCTCGACAAAACTTGGCGACATCGTGCCAGAATACATGCACCTTCAAAAAGCGTGCAGGCAAAGTAACCGCTTCAGACCACATAACTAGTGAAAACAGCCGAATTTTGTCGAGCCACATTGCCAGGGGTAATCACGTTTTCTAAATTCTGAAAACTGATACGGTTATTATTAACGACCCGCTACAAATCTTTCATTACAACTAGGCGCGTAACTCTTACAGTTCAAAATTTAATTTTGAAAATTAGTTAACCAGCTTACTACTCTAAACGGTTGACCGGGTTTTGTGGTGTCCGCAAACACTGGTATACTATGCTGAAAAACGGCACATTTTTACCTCAAAAACATATTATCGAGAATTGCTAGAATTCTTCCCGAAACACTTGTTATGTAGGATCCGAAACTCGAACAAGGCATAGTGTACTATATGAAGGTGGTGGAAATGTGAAAAAAGAAAGAAAGAAGGAATCTGGCCTGCAGTAAGGATCAAACTGCTAGCTTAATTTTCTTGCTATCAGGAAAAGGTGATTTCATCAGTAGGAAGTCAATTTTAGACATGGAGTTTGATACAGTGCATGTATTCAATGGACTTCAGTATGATTTGTTGACATTTAGGCTTCCGCTCTTAGGCAAGAGATGCAGTGCCCCTTAAACTGTTCGCCTTCTTGCTTACATTGATTTTCCTCGCTGCCAAATGAACAGTGAGCAAATTTATTGAAACGCACAAAGCATGACGATTTCTTAGTTTCAGGAAACTGAACAGCAGCGCACTTGAGTTTCATTTCTGAAACACAACAGCAGCTGTTGTCAACGGGTAGCGAACCCGGTTTGAATTTCCAATCATAGTTTTGCGTTCTTGCACTGACGTTTCAGTTATCCTGTTTGCTTTTGTTGTGACGCTGATGCTACATACATTGCTTGTCCCTGAGTGCGACCCTTTTATAATCTGACCACGTTTAGTTTACAGATGCCACGCTGAGATTGTTTTACTCCCTCCTGGGTCGACGTTTGAAGCCTGCACGGCAGCCGAATGGAGGGTGGTCACCTCCCTATCATTCAAGCTTTCGTTTCTTTTACGTCGCGACGCATCTAAGTGTGTAATTGTGAGTTAATAAAGAACGAATTTCGATGCACCACAACTTCTAGTGGTATCAGTCATTTGTGTATTAGTGGAAAAACTCAAGGAATTTGATAGACTTTCATAGGGCTGTATCATTCACTTTCAGACCCTATTTATTTAGCAAAGTGCCTCCAGAAACAATGCGCAGCGTGCGTTCATATGACTCGCTAAAAAAACAAAATGCTAACTGCGTTCGGAGTCAGAACGATGCTTGGACAAGTCGGCGAAGAATTAATCCGCTTGAACCACGAAACTGCTCAGTTGACTTAACTTGGCAGTCGAAATTTCTGCAAACTTAAATCGCTTGAAGAGTTACGGTGTCAAATATGTGTCGACTTGTCCAAACACCGTTGTTTCTTCGTCGTCGTTGGCCTTGGCTTTTGTAATCTAAGGAAAAATATTTAAAACCGGCCCCACAGAAGTGTCAATATGACATCACACTTTTTTTGCTACCTCTCTCAGGTGACGCCACCAAACTGGTGCCTCGCTCTGTCCCCACGCTGGTGCCCTATGGAACTCTGGATACCAGTTAATTTGCCTTGGCCACTCCTCGCCCCGTAGGTGGCTGGCAGACGTCGTGTTCCTAACATCAATGTTTGCTGAAACCGATAAGCACGGGAAAGCGACATTCTCGTACGAAAACAAATATATCTGTGTCTGTGTGTAGGGAGGGGAGAAAAACAAGTCTTGCGAAGTCTAATTGCAAGGTCAAAAAGTTGTGTAAACAGAATAACTTACACAAGCTGTTCAGCTCGATAAATAACTGTAAAAACCCAGCTTGACTATGTTTTTCACTGTTAAGACACATAAAATTGACGTGCCGTTCCATGCCATTGTTTCCGAGAAAGGTTCTTGGCAAAAATGTTTAGGACAGTTTTTGAAAGAAAAACTAACACAACTACCAGTTGACGATTCCTTCCAGGTTAATGATTCCCTTGACGTGATTAGCCCTATAGACTACTACCATGACAAGCAACTGTGTGCTTTTTCTATTGACGTAAAGGATTTGCACTACTCCATTCCGCATGACGGTCTCCTTTTGTGCATTAGGGACGTCATTGAAAATTCATGGTGCCATTCGGGTTCAAAACGCAGCCGGCATGTCGGCCGAAATCTTTTTAGAATTGTTATTAGCCTACCTTGAATCCACGTATACAGAGTGGGAAGGTCGAATTTTTATCCAGAAGAAGGCCATTTGCATCAGTTCCTGCATTCCTCCAATTTTGAGTGTTTTTTTTTTAGCAATGCATGACAGAGAACTAAATAACCGCTTAAAGGGCACAGCTGTTGCGGCAGTTTGTCGCTTTTTGGATGACTACCATGTTTTGCTCACTTGTGACCGCGAAGCTTTTAGTAGGGAAGTGTCCAAAGTTTGAGGTGTATTTTCCGTTCTTCTTGCCCCTTTGGACGTAACTCATCAAGTTCCTGTAGAGGGCACAATCAGATTTCTAGACTTGAGCCTGCAGTTTTCACCTTGCAATGTATGCTAGTCGTTCGTGCCTAGGGCTAATAAACCGTTGCTACCATACAGTTCCGCGCACTCGAAGCTTGTTAAAGGGGGAATTGTCATGTCAAGCTTCGGGAGTGCACTTACAAAATCCTGTCTACATCAAACCGAACGCAGCTTTAGTAAACAGGTAGAGAGGCTCACTGCTTGTGGCTATCCGCTTCACGTGCTTTCTCCTGTGGCCGAAGTTTTGTTGAAGAAAGTGAAACGCTGCCCCAGTCCTGAATGTCAAACAAGTAAGCGAGTAGCAGCCATTCCCTGTATCCACAAGATATCACATAATTTGAAGTGTTGGTAAAGGAGTCGGAGTGGACGTTGTTTTTTCGGCCCCGGTTAAGTTATCAAGCTTGTGCATGCGTGTCAACAACCAAGGGAAAACTATCCCCTATTGCCCGAAAATCATGAGTGCAAATTTGTGAAAGTCAAAAAAAATGTCATGTGTTCAATTCTTCTCACTTGTAATGGGTTTTATATTGGCCAGAAAGAACAGTGCTTAAATGATAGGCTCAGGCACCACCGCAACAATGTTGATAAACAGTCTCGTAACCTTAGCATGCATTGCCGTGAGTGCGATTGCTCCCCACAGTTTAATTTTTGCCGAGTTGTTGCTAGGAAGAAAAACCAGCTTTGTCGTGAAATAATTTAGGCCTCGAATATCAAGAAGTATGGTGACACATGTGTAAGTGCTGCATCAGTATCTTTATCACAAAAAGAACTTCGCTTCCTCAATTGCACATCCTAGCTTGTGTTGGCTTGCAGGGATCCGGGTGCATGAATGAGCTCCTTGCGTCCTGTTTTGATGCCTAAATGTATTTATACGCGCAGCGTGCCAAATAAATGTCAGTTGTTAGTTCAGCGCTGTGTTGTCCGTTTCCTTCTTTCTTCAGCTCTCGTCTTTGGCCTTCGGCCTTGAGCTGTTTGAATCATATCATGCATAACCAATTCTCCCATCAGTTCGCGCTTTCATTTTAAATTGTTCTCCGTGTTTCTCAGCCCCACAGCAGCGTACGTTTATCTGGCCAAGTAACAAGGAAGTCAGTAACTTGCCCATTTAGAATTGCGCAACAACCACTAGAAACCAGCGAAGCAGCAGTATCGTAAATCCGTGAATTTTGCAAGATCGCAGTAATGAGTTTTTTTTTTTTTCCGAGAAGTGCTGCCCTCCCAACATGACACCATATACATTGCGAGCAAACTGCTTGGAAATACCTGACTAATGTCGCAACAAAACATATAAAACATCACTTCCTTGTCTACTAAAAAGACCTACAAAGACTTTGGGCATGTTTAAGGGAACAAGACTCCGCGAATACTTTCATAGCACTATGAGCTGAAATAATTACTTACGTGCCCGAATGCTACTGTTATTGTAGCCTATTCATCGGTGTAAAAATCCAGATGAAAATATTTTGAATCGTTAGACTCATTGCCGCCTTCTAAAGAACCCTTCGACTTTGTCTCCATTTGTATCGTAGGTGACTTTGAAAGGCATGGATCATCGAAGATGTTCATTTAATGGAAAATATCATCACGCCACGGTTTATGCATGGAGTATGCATGCGCACAAAAACAAATCACGCGGCACCTCCACGACCTGTTTGAAAACCCTATGCGCTAAAGGAAAGCGCAAGAACTTTCTGTGACACCGTAGTACTTGTTTTACATAAAGAAAGCTCAAGTATTTTCTGTAACACAGCGACTGTATTCAACATTTTAGGTCGTGACAATGCTGCGAGTACAAAGGAATGTATGGAGAGATGTACGAATATGTAATCGAAAAGATTACAGTGAGATGATGACGCTGAGCAGAGCATGGAAGAAGGATGACATCTTTGGTCGAACTAACATTGTGTGTTTACACAATAGACCAAAGCTTGAATATGGATGCGCAGTATGAGACCCCCCACATTCCTTACCTGACGACAACGCCTTAACAGCATAAAATTGAGCAGTAAGGTTCATTCACTCCGATTATTCTTATCGTTCTTGGAGTAGCCAACTTGACTGAGCCTGATATACTCGCAAAATCTCGATACTGAGCCTCTTTCACAAATATAATCACTTAACACTGCCAGATTTGATACCAGCTCATCGCATCTCCAATTGCACCAGTCACATTAAAGTCGTTTACTCTCCTCGCGCACGTACCACGGCACACTAGCATTCATTTTTTGCCGAGAGAGAGCAGTCGAGTGGAATGGCCTGCTTGCAGAAGAGTACTGCAGAAGAGTACTGTCGTTTTTAGACCCAACATCGAAAATGTTAGTTTCACTTCAGTGTAATTCACTTCCAATTTATTAGCTATAATGAACTCTATTTTCCCGAGTGTAATAGCCCTATTAGGGGCATTTTAGGTTAACAAGAACTAAGTAATGAAACAATGAATATGTTGTTACGTGCTTCGCACGCACGGGGGTTTATTTACAGAGGGGGTCCGATAGAAGCAGGACGGCGACGAGACCTACAAGCGTCCTTCAGCTCTCTCTCTCTTCATTTTCCTCTACCGGTCACTCCTACCGTTCATGATCCGCTTCTGCCGTCGTTGTTCTGTGGAAGCGCGTGACATTGCCCTCCTCGCAGACGAAGCCCGTCGGGCGAGTTAAATAGAACGTCTGGGATGAAATCACTTGAGTCGGGCTACATGCCCCACCTGAGACTGGCGTGACCGTCGACCACTAGCAGTTAGGCGTGATGTAGCGTAATTAACGTCACTGATGCACTGCAACACAACAAACGGTCCAGTGTAGTGTGTGACAGCAGTTTCTGACACAGACCACGCTTGCGTTGAGGTGTCCACAACCACACAATGTCACCAGGAACAGAAGAAACTTCTTGGTGTCGGACGTCGTAGCGAACGCTCTTGCGCAGATAAGATTCGAACGCGGGCAAGCTGGCGAGCTTCTTCAGCTCTGTAGAGTGTGGTCGCAAGAGGAGGTTCATCGTGGATGGTAAATGGTAGTATGGTGTCAAGGCCACAGCGAGGTGAGCGAGCATAGAGCAGGTAGAAGGGGCTGTAGCCTGTTGTCTCATGTCGCGCTGTGTTGTATGCATGAGTAATGAATGGGAGGACGCCCTCCCAGTCCTTATGATCTGCAGCGACGTACATATATCAAGCATGGTGGTGAGCGTCCGATTAGTGCGTTCTACCACACCGTTCGCTTGGAATTATATGGCGTGGAGTGGCGAAAACTTCAGCTGCTGAGCCGGAGAAGTTCTTCGACAACGTCCGTTGTGAATTGGCGTCCACGGTCACTAATGAGAACTGCAGGAGGACCGTGCCGAAGAATGACGAATCGAAGTAAGAAATTAGACACTGTGGACGCAGTAGCGGCTGGCATCGCGGCTGTCTCACAATAACGGGTTAAGTAGTCTACGCACACAAGAATCCATCGATTTCCTTTAGAGGACCGTGAGAAAAGTCTAAGAAGATCAATGCCAACTTGCTCAAACGGGGCTGTTAGAGGTGTGATTGGCCGCAGTTTTCCCGGTGGACTTGAAGTCGGCAGCTTAAAGGACTGGCATTGCACACAGCTGGCTACATCGTGCTGGATGGTTGAACGCATGTTAGGCCAGTAAAATTGTTGTTGTGTGCGGTGGAGTTTTCGGACCACTCCCAAGTGTCCAGACGTGGCGTCGTCGTGCATCATTTCAAGAACTGTGCTGTGTAGGCTTTCAGGCACGACAAGAAGCATGCGTGCTCCCCCAGATGCAAAATTCTTCTTATAAAGGAATCCCTCGAGAATGCAAAAAGTATTTTTTACAGAATCTTGGGCGGCATCAAACAAATAGGTTAATGTTTGGTCTTTGCGTTGCTCAGTTCGAAAAACTTGAAGATCGGGGAAGGCTTGTGAAAGTGAAGCCATGTATTCATAAAAGTTGTCGGCTTCGTCATCAGCCGTTAGAAGCGGCAAACGCGAAAGACAATCAGCGTCTGAGTGTTTACGCCTGCTTTTATGCACCACATTAAAATTAAACTCTTGTAGGCGCAAAGCCCATCGACCGAGCCGTCCACAGGGTCACAAAGACTCACAAGCCAGCAAAGCGAATGGTGGTCGGTCACGACGGTGAAAGCATTCTCGTACAGATAGGAGCGGAAGCGCTGTACAGCGTAAAAAATGGCGAGACATTCTTGCTCAGTAACCGTGTAATTCCGCTTGCACTTACTCAACAAGCGGCTTGCATATGCTACCACGTGCTGATCGTGGACATGGCGTTGTATAAGTACAGCGCCGATACCGATACCAGTTGCATCACTGCGTAAATCAATTGGTGCTGATGGGCAGAAGTGGCGTAGGATGGGGCCCGAGGTGAAAAGAAATTTCAGGTGACGGAAAGCTGCGTCACATTCGCTGGTCCTACTGAACGGTGCATCTTTATGCAGCAAACACGTAAATGGGTAAGCGATGTCCGCAAACCTTGGTATAAAGCGTCGAAAGTATGAGGAATACCCTAAAAAACTCTGCAGCTCTTTCACTGATTGGGACACCGCAAAACTTTTGACAGCTTCAATTTTCTTTGGATCTGGTCGAACACCATCTTTATCAACTTAATGATCAAGAACAATTGTTTCACGGTTCACAAAATGACATTTCTTGGAATTCAGGATAAGACCAGCTCGTTCCATGCAATCAAACACGATATCCAGACGGCTGTTGTGCTCACTAAATGTTTTGCCAAAGATTACGACGTCGTAATTTGCCACTTTAGTCCACGCCGGATTGTATCCATGAACCGCTCGAATGTTGCAGACGCCTTACATAATCCAAACGGCACAACGTTAAACTCATAAAGTCCGTCTCGTGTTATGAATGCCGTTTTTTTCTTTATCTGCAGTGTCCATGGGAATTTGCCAGTAGCCTGATCTCAAATCAATAGAAGAAAAGTATGAAGCGGAGTGCCGACCATCAATTGCATCATCTATGCGAGGAAGCGGGTAGACGACCTTCTTCGTGGCCGTATTTAAGCGACGGTAGTTAACACAGAACCTCCATGTGCCATCTTTTTTCTTAACAAGGATAACTGGAGCTGCGCAAGGACTGGAAGATTCTCGAATTATGCCTCGCTTTAGCATCTCTTGAACTTGGTCATCTATTAACTTACGTTCAGTGGCTGAGACTCGATAGGGCTTTTGGCGTATAGGAGGTGCGGAGTCAGTGTTGATCGTGAGATCAATACGACTGGTAGGCAGCGGTGTTGAATCGTCCTTGGCAAAGTCGAACACGAACACATGCTTCAGAAGTAGTTCCACTAGAAGGCGACGCTCGGTTGTGGGAAGAGACTGATTAATCATAGCTTAACTTGGGCCTCCATATCTTTTTTCACGTGCTGCTCACTGTCAGAGCTGGTCGACACCGCGACGGAACCTGAGACGCCTTCCTCGAAACGTGCGAGTTTGAGGCCCCGAGGCAACACAGCTGGCTCTTCAGAGAGATTGACTGTCCACAGCTCGGTACGGCCTCTGACCACGGGAACGACGCAACGAGGCACGAGGATACTCTTCTTAGAGCAGGCGAGTGTCGTAGGCTCTACTGCAGCTTCAAAAGATTTGCACTGATTGTGAATAGAGGAAACCCACACGAATGCTGCAGATAAAGCTGGTACAATAGTGTCTTCTTCCACCGAAAATACTCCAGAATCAGGTGTCGAGTTATACACAAGACCTGAAAGTAGTGAAGAATTCAAAGCAATCTCTCCCGTACGATCGTCTCAAGTTGCACCACTCTCTTGCAGAAAATAAATCCCAAGAATCACATCATGCGTTGACCGATAGAGCACTGCAAATTCTGTTCTAAACATTAGACCACCAATAACAACATCCGAAGCACACACACCAAATGGAACCAAAGGTTCACCACCGACACCACGGAATAACACTGCACGGTCACCACTAAACAATACTTTCCTACCTAAACGGTTCTTAAACTTCAAACTCATAACGGATACTGCAGCTCCAGTAGTCTAGAAGAGCCATTGTTTTCACACCATCAATAAACACTTCCAATTTGTTCTTCAACATAAACACGGGCAGAGGTATAATGGACGTCGACTCGCCGGCGGCCTCACCTCCATCGGCCGCACCTCCTAGTTTCCCGGAGGCGGAGGGGAAGAACGACGTCGAGAAGAAGGTGACCGGCGTTGACGCTGTGGTGGCGGCGTCACACTGCGATCAGATGCAGGTGATGAACTCCGCAAATTTGTTGAGTGCAACGTGTCCCAAGCGGTCATATTCGGGGATCGCTGGTGTTTCGTGCGCAGTTGACCGAAAATATTCGCCGGGAGTCGGTAGTCTTAAGCAGTTGGGAAGCGGCGGCGGCAATATCTAGCGATATGCCCTGCAATGCCAAACTGGTAGCACAAAGGTTGAGAGCGCCAGCGACCGCCATAAGAGTCCTGGCGAACAAAGTCGCGACGTTGGTTGCAGCCGGGCTCTCGCTGCTGACGAACCACATCTTCATGGTAGGTGGGCCTCCTTTCCGTCGGCTGGTGGCCATAACTTTGGGCAATGTTCCGATCGTCCATAGGCAAAGCACCGTTACGTTGAGCCCACGGAGTCGACAGGGCGGCAACATCTGCCTGCGGTGCAGAACTTTGCCGCAGATATTCTGTACGGCAGAAGGTGTCCCTAGATCTGAACAATTCCTCGCGCACCATCTCTCGTATCAAATCCGCCATAGAATGTGGAGGACAGGCTTCAACACTGGCTATAGAGGTGACATTGGCAAGTCTTCCGAATTTAGGAGTGATTCGACGCATCTTAAGAGTTTCAAATCTTCTACAATGTTTTATAACGTCAGCGGTGGTGCTCCGGTTCTCTTTGCTAATCAGGAAATAATAAACGTCTTCCGCAATTCCTTTTAAAAGGTGACCGACTTTGTCTTCTTCAAGCATACTGGAATTCACTAGCTGGCATAACTTTAAGACAGCTTCGATGTATGCAGTGCAAGTTTCTCCGGGTGCTTGCGCGCGGTGAAGCAAAATGTGTTCCGCACGCTTCTTCTTTGCCGATTCGTCCCCCAAATTTTTCTTCATCTCGCTTGTAAAGGTAGCCCATGAACTTAGTGAATCCTCATGATTATTGAACCAGTCAAAGGCAGTGGTGGCAAGGAAGAACACCACGTTAGCCAGTTTAGTAGCAGCGTTCCAGCGATTATATTTGCTCCCCCTTTAGTAGTGTTTTAGCCACTCGTCAACGTCCTCCTCAGGTTTTAAAAAGAATGTGCGGGGTTCTCGATAATGTGGCCAGTTGTTCGCCGTGGATGGTCCGGGTTGCTCAATACTGTCGTCTCCAGGCATGTCCGATGGCAGTGGTGCGAAGCCTGCGAGTCTGCGGCTCCTTCAATGAATGGAACGCTCCATGGTCGGTACCCAGCACCTCTCACCAAACTGTTCCGTGCTTAGCACGCACGGGGCTTTATTTACAGAGAGGGATCGATAGAAGCAGGACGGTGACGAGACCTACAAGCGTCCTTCTTCTTCTTATTCTTCTCCATGTGAAAATGGCACATACCCACGCGGAGGGATTGGCCAAGGTACGGTAGTGAATGCCAAGGAGGTATATGTGCGGGAAAAAAAGCTAAGTAAAATAGTAGAATGTTTGAAATTAGAAAGTATGCATGAATTGTAAAAAATCTTTAATAAATAAACAAATTAGATACAACAGGAATAAAATAGAATACGCTTTTTGGACATTCGGTGGAATTTTATATGGATTTAACAGGGTAAGCGACCAGTTGCAATGATGTAATCATGAAGGTAGCCGCAAATAGTGCTTAACGAGAAACCCGTGGCGCTCGCACCAAACGAGAGCAGAACTGGTAGAGACAAAGGGAGTCCTCTTCAGCTCTCTCTCTTCTTTTTCCTTTACCGGGCAGCCTTACCGTTCATCTTCTGCTTCTTCCGTCGATGTTCTGTGGAAGTGCTTGACAATATAAATAAACGGAAAACTTTCTGAACAAAACTGAAGCTGTGCAGAAAAAATGTCTACTGCAATTCAAAAATTTAGAAAGATTGTGAACGGACTTGGACGATACAGAACTCTCTTTTTACAAGAGGTATTCTATCCTACCCGCAACAGTTCTATCGGATAGAGAGCACTGGCGAGGCAACTGCCTTTCGCGATGCCTTCGCGTACAAAGGAAAGATTGTAATATTCGAAAAAAGACCAGTGACCTTAGGATTGGATCATTTTTACGCTGTGTATGTCTCCCGATTCTAAAGTTTAAGAAAACTTCAGGATGATCATGAAAACACCCTACGCAATTTTCTGGAAAATATTTGTTGTGAACTAAGCAATCCAGAAATATGGACTGCCCCTGAGCCTCTTTAATCTTGGTGGCGGTATATGCATGAATCGGTAAAGGATGCGAATCCCGGCGCAGAGGTTTTTATCCAAGCTTGTTATCGCAGACCGAGCAGCGAGGGTCAGCGAAGGCGTCACCAGGGCTGGTAGTGTCTCCGTTCTTGGGCAGGAGTTTATCTTCACAGGTACACGCGCTATATATTTTCACGCAAATTTCCAATCATACGTTCGTAAATCTAATCTGTTCAGCGCACTCAGCGGCTATGTACGGGGGCTACTCGGAAAGCTTTAAGCCATGATGAAACTTGGCGCGACCGAGCGTCGTGGCTGTTGTAAACTTTGAGGACAGCAAAAGCTGTGTCGCTATCACCACTGCCGAGTTTTATGTTGCAGGTACGCGCAAAGACTGCGAAAGCAGCTCTATCATTACAAAGCAGACAATTCGAAAAAATATCGGAGGAGACAATTCGAATCATACTCAATAAAAAACATCGACCTCACTCAGAAAAGCGGTATGAGCTAAAGCAGGAAGAAGAAAATTATTTCGAAGGAAATAGAGTTAATAAAATCGGACGAAGAATTCCTTGAAAGTTGAGCAGCATTCATTCTATTTTACAAAGTGTTCGCCATCACTGAACCGCGAAAAATCATTTCCGCATAGTGAACAAACCAATGTCCAATGGAGGATATCTTCTGCCGACCACCGGTTGTTTACGCTAATCAGCTGTGCTTACGGCATGCTGGTGTTTAATGCGAGGATACCGACAATCTCTGGAGTTTAAAATGATATCCGAGGATCACACACGGAAGCACTATTAGGTATAGTGCCTTTCGGAAAGATAATACAGGCAACAATCACAACAAGCGCGGCTTGTGTGATTTGGCACTCAGCGCATGATTTGGTGGACGTGCTACAAGTGCTGAACATCAACTCGAGCAGGGAAGGTTTGACAGAGAGATGGTGTGTTTGCGGAATTAAGAAAAATTTTCCCAGTTACAGCCTTATGGGGAACAATCTTGCCCTATGCCCGATAGCCCATATTGATAGGCTCACTGCCTCGGCGAGAATGCCGGGGAAAAAGAATCTCAGCCAACATTAAGCAAAGTAAAAGGAAGCCTTCACTTAAGTCACGGAGGCAAAAAGTTCTCCATTGCACGCAGGGATCAACGCAGCAAGAAATTGAAATCTAACGTTCGACGAAAACTCGTCTGGTCGGGAAGAAGATTCATGAAGTCAATAGAAGGAACGCCAACCAAAAGGTTGTTGTTTATTATGAAAACGAAGACGTTTCGGCTTCCATACGGAAGCCTTGATCAAGAAATTGTGTCCAACTGTAACAGTGTCACATGGCGAAGGCTCATGTCACTTCACCTATCCTTCGGAAGAGAGCTATCACGTTTCTGAAGAAAAGCGACAGCATAACCTCTTACGGAAGCACACATGGCCTTCGAAGATAACCGATAGTGGCGCACCCTTCACAGGATACAAAAACTCTATCGACTCCAGATAAAAAGAAGGGTACTCGAGGTCAAGTTATCAGCAGGGTGTTTGCGCGGGTGTGAGGAACACAACGACCAACGGTCGTCGAAGATTGCTACAAAACTCTTGCCAATTGCATTCGTCGCTCAGCCTACGAACACATATATGCTAAAGTAAAACACTGTGTAGCGGTTGAGTGTTGTGTGTTGTGGCACATAGGCACACAGGCTATTATGCTCAAAACACGAGGTTAGCGAAGTCCGTTTTTGTATAAAACGGGCTATAATTTATGGCACCTCTTGCTTTTAAAGACATATGCTTTTGTTTAACCTAAAAACACGCTACAAACCATGTACATTTTGTACCCGACATGTTTATGCACCCGACAGTGTTTACATGAACCCGACAATTATTTTTTTACCCGACAAGCAAACTCCACTCGACTCCATTGAGTTCATGTAAACAGGCCTAGTGCGAAGGCACATAAAAAGGGAAAGCTGTAAAATTGCGGGTGTGGACCATGTGTTGCTCCAGGAATAGTCGGGTGACGCGGACCAGGACTCATCAGCGGTCTGAAGGCCGACAGCCTGGCCGCCATTTTTATTCCGACGTCAACAGCGGTCTGAAGGCCGACAGCCTGGCCGCAATTTTTATACCGACGCCAACAGCGGTCTGAAGGCCGACAGCCTGGCCGCAATTTTTATTCCGACGCCAACAGGGGTCTGAAGGCCGACAGCCTGGCCGCCATTTTTATTCCGACGTCAACAGCGGTCTGAAGGCCGACAGCCTGGCCGCAATTTTTATCCCGACGCCAACAGCGGTCTGAAGGCCGACAGCCTGGCCACAATTTTTATTCCGACGCCAACAGCGGTCTGAAGGCTGACAGCCTGGCCGCCATTTTTATTCCGACGTCAACAGCGGTCTGAAGGCCGACAGCCTGGCCGCAATTTTTATTCCGACGCCAACAGCGGTCTGAAGGCCGACAGCCTGGCCGCCATTTTTATTCCCACGCCAACAAGCCTTAAACTGGTCAAGCACACCCGGCAAGGGTGACAGCGGCGCCGGCGCAGAGAGGAGGGCAAAGGAAGCGCTTCAGCCTGGAAAGAAGGATCGTCCGAATGAACGGGAAAACGAAAAAACTAGCGAGTCGGTGGGGTGACGAGCAAGGCCCGGGACTATACCGCTGGAAGTCGGTCCTCCGGCGCCCTAAGCGCCCCAAGCGATTGTGGAGAAGGTGAGCCTCGGCGAGCGATCATGGTGCACTCCGCATTCCCTCCGTTCCCTCTGACAAAGATTACGGCGCCAACGCAATGGCATGTAAGCTTGGGAACTTCAGCCTCTGCCTCATGCACTCGTTAACAAGTAATTCTTGAATATATCTGTTTCGTTACAACTGAGTCCAGCGGTGTCTCTTTGTCTTTCCATCTCGTGTGGAACCGCGAAGTATGTGGGCTAGTCACATCATTGTTCTCTATGCGTAAGGCTGTTCGTTTGTTTCTTCGTAACAGCTAATACAGGGATGCTCTCCATGCGCCAGCTGAGAGGCGGAAACTTAGGTTTTATACTGGGTCCCTTTGCTTTATTCATGGTGGTCTCATTGACCCATGAACTACGCACCCATTATGTACGTAAGAGCGTACTACGAAAATATGTGTAATGCCCCTATCACAATGGCAGTTTCAGTGACCACTGAGTCATAAGCATCGAACTCAATGGGGATCGGCCAGTACCGCACGGCGGTCTTCAGTGACCACTGAACATGATGGACATCGACTCAATGAAGTTTCGCGAATGTCCATTGGAATGCCAGTAAACACTGAGACCGCCTTCGCACTCGCCTTACGGTGCAAATAAAAGCAAGACATAAAAACTCGAAATGAACAAAAACACCTTTTTCATTTCATGAAGATATTTTCATTGTCATATGTGGTATTCCATACAAATAGAATCGGTGAGTATACAGTGTCTGCGAAATATTGTCTACCACATAATAAGATGATGCTGAACCCTTTTTGACTCTGAAAATTAAGGACTATGGATCGGCAAACTACACTTCCATTCTAGACTCTTTAGATTTTTCATTTAGTCAATTTGAACTTTCCTGCGAATGTGAATCTGTTCATGAACTGTGGCATCGCTTCAAGAGATAAGATATTGAGTTGACATATTTGTTCCTACTAGATTAAAAAAGATAAAACCGCGTAAGCCTCGGATTAATCGCCATATTCAAAATAAACTCAAACTGAAGCGGCTACACGAGAGGTCGGGTAGCTCCGTAGACGTATCAAAATTACGAAGATCATTAAAGACGGCTCCAAACGTATACAAAGAAAGGTTTCTTTAAACAAAAATTAAGTAGGTTCATTAAAACGCCGCCGAAAAAGTTTTGGCTTTGCCTATGTGCCAAGAGAATGAAAATAAAGTGGATTCAAATTAACTATTAAATAGTGACACAAAAATGAAAAATAATAGACCATTTCATTTATTTCTTCAAATCTGTCTTCAAAACATAGCAATGATCGCACTAACGACTATCGCCTTTTTCCTCATGTTCAATTGGAGATCTGTTCGTCACGCAGACTGGCGTATTTAAGCAACTGCAGCTTTTACATTAGAAGAAGCCTAGCGGGCCCGATGAAATACCAACCCAATTTTGAGAAGATACGCGGAATGGATGTCATTTTACTTAAATTTAATCTTAGAGAAGTCAATTTGCACTCACTAGTTACGGCAAGATGGGCGTAGCGCAGTCGTATACCTGTTTTAAAAAGCGGTAAAGGTTTGCTCGCAAATAACTACAGCCCAATTTCCCTAACAAGTGTCTGCTGTAAGCTCTTAGAGCATATTATAAGTAAGCATATTGTCAAGTAGTGGTGACTGCAGTTTGGCGAACGGGAAAACAGCAAGAATGGCTCCTAAACGAAACTCTTTATTTGGGCTGATTTGAACCCGCGAAGAACTGAATCACTCAGCGGCAGCGTAGCACAAGCGGGCTCGGCGATCGTCGAGCCGAATCCCGGCCGCTCTCGGCTGTGCTCTTTTTAAAGCTGATAGCGAACTTTCGAGATTAAGCTTGGAAAGTTACCAGAACTCCCCGGAACAACGTAGAATCGGCTCCGCCTGGATGCGATCAATCGAGATATATCTAGGCGCATCTTGCACCCCAAACAAGGCGATAAAGCAGCGTGTCGGCACTTTGAAAAATGAACAAACAAACACTACAAATATTCGCGGTGGTTACTCCCCTCTCAAAGAAGCATCGACTCGATGCTTTAAATCGTAAGGTGACACGAAACAAGTAAAACGGATTCCGCAAAAATAAACACAGTGTGTGGAAACACAGCGTCCCTTAGCACGCATAATAGGACTTTAGGCGGACGACATGGACCACTTCTGGTCGTACGAGGCGTCGCTAGGATACAGTCATTTGGTCAGGGACGACTTCATATTCCAATTCACCTAGCCGGCGAAGACCCTTGTACGGGCCGAAATAGCGGTTCAAAAGCTTTTCACTCAATCCTCGGCGGCGAATGGGCCGCCAAGCCCAGACTCGGTCTCCTGGTTTGTATTCCGTGTTGCATCTTCGTAGGTTGTAGCGTGTGGCGTCGGTCCACTGGCGGTCTTTGATCCTTAATCTGGCAAATCTTCGATCTTCTGCGCGTTGAAGGTAGGCGGCCACGTAGACGTTATCTTCTTCGGTAACATTCGGCAGCATGGCGTCTAGTCTGGTCATGGCCTACCTGCCATCGGCGAGCCTAAATGGCGTTATCTGGGCTGTCTCCTGCACTGCTGTGCTGTCGGCGAAGACGATGTAAAGCAGGATGACGTCCCAGGTCTAGTGTTCGGCATCGACGTACAAGGCGAGCATAACGGCGATTGTTTAGTTGAGGCGCTCGGTCAGTCCGGTCGTCTGCGGATGGTATGCAGTTGTCCTCCGCTGGCTGGTATGGCTCTAACGCAGGATGACTTGCGTCAGTTCCGCCGTGAATGCTGTTCCTCTGTCCGTGATGAGCACATCGTGTGCGCCGTTTCGCAGAAGAATGCACTCCACGAAAAATTTGGCGGCTTCTGCTGCGGTTCCGCTGGTAGGGCTTTTGCCTCGGCTTAGCGGGTCAGGTAGTCGGTCGCTATAATCATCCACTTATTTCCAGATGTTGACTTCTGGAAGGGGCGAAGCAAGTCCATGCCGATCTGCTGAAAGAGCCTTGAGGGGGGGCCCTTTACGCGAGCACGATGGCCGATTTCCGCAGGATGTTCAGGGAAGAGTTCGTCCCTTACGACTGCCAGCAGCGGATGCGGCGGCAGTTGGAACTGTGCACGCAAGCTCTGACGAATACATGGTCGAGTACGTCAGGGCGGTGCAGGAGCTATACGACTACGCCGATCCCGGAGCTTCGAATGCGGAGCGAGTGGAAAGGGTGGTTTAACAGAGCCACCCCACCTATGCTCCCGCGTGGAAATCGCTGCGGAGGCTTGAACGAGCTAGCTGTGGAAGCGCGTCGGGTATATGCCGAAATATCGGCAGCCGGCGCGTACCAGCCCGCACTACCTCCATCGGAATCACTGGAGCCCAGCTGCGCCAAGAACGGCACCAAGCGCCCACAAAGCGAACGCGCTCAGGCACCGGCTCGGTTCTCGGGCGAAGGTGCGCTCTTAGCAGTGTCGGATCGCGCCTTGGATCCGTACTCGTACGGGTGGAGGACCACAGGGGTAACACGGCCGGGTATCTGGTGAACCTCGCGCCACCCGCCCGACAGAGAATCCCAAGTTCGGTCAAGTGATCGCGAAGACGTTACGCCTCCAGATGGACAGCGTCCTCGGGTGGAAATGTCGGTTCGGAACGCGCTCACCGATGGCCTCGCGCGACAGCAGCCTCGTCCGTCGCTCCCCAATGCACGGAACTCTGTGCGCTGTTTCAACTGTGGCCAAGTTGGTCAGACTGCACGTGCGTGCCCTAACAGGCAGGGAAAGGAGACAGGCCGCCGGTACTGCAACCGGCGATGCTGCCAGGCGATGCAGGCGCAATCGCGCCCCCTTCTCTGTTCAACGTTGGAACGCCGAGCAGTGTGAGTGTTCCGTTCATAGAACTTGCAATTGCAGGTACTACGTCCAAAGCATTACTCGACACTGGCACGAGCACGTCGCTCATCGGAGACGAGGTGGATCTGGGACGGAACGGCATTCGGCTGCGAAAGCGCAACCTGCCCCTCCAACTCGAGCGCGGAGAGGCGTGCTCCGGCGGCGATGCGCGCCTGGTCGTGCGCTGGAATCAGCGTACACGACGAGAGCATAGAGTAATATAGAAGTAAAGAGCGGACACTCCCGTAGGCCCCAGCGGCCGACTTTTGTGCACAGCGCACCTAGCGGACCCGGGGAAACGCACTGGCCTCAGAGATGATAGGCAAACAGGAATCTTGGAGGCTTTACTGTCAAAACCTGGTGGTGGGCATCTGCCCTTGACGCAGCTTTGTTGCCTCTTTGGAAGTGCTTAGGAAGAGCCGCCGCCGCCGCCTTTAAGGCCGACAGCTGCAGCTTCTTGTTGGACAGTTCACGGGGTGGAAGAAACAACCGTCGCAGCACCACAGCAGTACACAAAACGGACGTGCCCACGAAGCTTGCAGACGCCGCAAAAAAATACAGCCGCTCACACCGTCGGTCCGTCGCACACTGCCGCCTGGGCGTGCTTGCCCGTTGGCTTGACGCACTTAAAAGACGCCGCTGTTGCTGACGTAACTGCGACCGTAGGCGCGCAGCGCACGTCACTGCAAGCCAAGATATGCCAAGACCATACTCTTTTTCTTTTTTTATTTGCACGTTCAGTGCCATCTGGCGGAAACGGGGAAGCGCCGAACTCGGCCGCGAAAGGGCCCGAGTGTCCGCTCTTTACTTTTATGTTACTCTATGACGAGAGCGCTTCATTTACCTGCCTACTCACGCTCCCCGTCATTCTCGGGCGAGATTTCTTTGTGAAATCGGGAATCGTGGTTGATATCGGCAACGGTATCGGCAACGGTTCATATCGGCAACCGGGAAAGCCCGTTCACGCCACTCAAGCCGTTCGCTACCGCACCCTCCGCGACTGCTCAGATGTCAAAAGCCGAAGTGGAGAGGAGGAATGCCTCTCTAGAGAACAACGCTCCCCCCCCCCCCCCCCCCCCCAGCCGCTGAAGTCAGTAGCTGCGGCCTGTTCCCGTCCCCGCGTGTTTTCTGTGGACAAGGATGCCAAATTACACGTTCTCCTCGCAAACGCGGGTGACTCGACGGAGCGTGAGCGTGGCCGCATCTTCTTGTTAAGCGACTTCGAGGAGAGAGGTTTAGCTGAGCGGGTTTGTACGTCCGCTCCGCTCAGCCAGCTAGCGGGAGCGCTACTGCGCATTCGCCATACGCTTAGGCGGGAGCGCGCAAGCGGAACGGCTCCTCGGCACCGCTCCCGCGCGTTCCAAGCGGAGCCCGGAGCGGCGCGGTGAGCGGGCCTCGCGCAAAGCCTTCTGGGCTCGCGCTAGCTGAACCAAACGTACACATCCAACATGACGGCCGCCAGCGCGAGTGCTGCAGACTCATGTGTAGCCCCTTCCGGTGAACGCACGGACCCCGTTTCGATTCGAAAACCTCGAAGGAGGTTTATAATCAGAGAGGATCTGTGCCCCTTGCGCGAGGTGGTGAGGTTAAATCCTTTTCAAAACCCGCTGATGTGGCACACCGTTCAGAAGAACGTAGGGGCCGCCGTGCAACGCAGGCTGACTATCCGCGCCGTGCGGGGCAGAGTGGACCTGCTCATTGGATATTTCAGGCAGCAAGACCGAGTAAACCTGCGAAAGTAAGTGGTTTTGCTTTATTCTTGATGTGTTTTGAGGTTTAGCTTTGTGTTGCGTGGGAGTATTGTGTGCGTTACTTGTTTCTCACAGCCGACTTTGTCGTTACGGCGCCCGACGTGGCTACGACGCCCGTGTTTTTTTTTTGCTTTTCCTTTAATCTGTTTTTCCCTCTCTGTTTACTTCTATTGGCATGCGGCAGTGGTAGTGATCCTGTTGATTGTAGTGGACAGATTTGTGCGCATTCCTCTTCTTACTGCGCTTACTACTACTACTTTTACTGTCTGACCTGCGCGAACACATAACCAAGCTGCCGCGTCTTGTATTTCTTTCTCAGATCCGGCACTGAAGAAGATTACAATGAGCTGCAGCCGCTTCTTCAGGAAGTGTCCGATATGGCGCGCGAATTTTCGCATATGCCGAAAACAGTTCTAAGGAAGGCCAACGCTTCGGTACCTGTGAAGCGCAAAGCGCTCTCAGCATCGATATCGGCCGCTGCTGAGATGTGATTGGCGCAGGGAGAAAGAGACTTCTTTATCTACTCTCCGTGATAAGGGAAAGAAATTATGGGATTATGCCAAACAAAATGGCGAAAAAGGCGTGAAAGCAGTTCTGAAATATGATACGCTTCATTTGGGTAGTAGGCGTTTCCAATGGGACAGTGAAGCCGGCACCGTACGGGAACAATGACAAACCACTGTTCATTCTGCGATGCGCCCAGTCAGCATTTTGTCAATCAATTGCCGCAGTATCAAAAATAAAGTTGATGGCTTTCACTTTCTTCTTCGTACCG
Organism: Amblyomma mixtum; assembly: GCF_055824585.1. NCBI lineage: Eukaryota > Metazoa > Arthropoda > Arachnida > Ixodida > Ixodidae > Amblyomma > Amblyomma mixtum. Next base: position 165,857,018 of record NC_143021.1, read on the forward strand.
TCCAACCGACCTTTGTTTTGGGAACAGAATCGTGGCTCGATCCGACCATCTCAAGCGCTGAAATATTTCCTGACACGTACCAGTGTTTTCGTCGCGACCGTTGTGCACGTGGCGGAGGAGTGTTTATTTTGGTCCATAAAAGTGTCCCATGTGCTCAAATGGAATTCTCTGATAGTGAAACTGAATTGGTTGTTTGCAAAGTAAGATTGCCGAACGGGAAAGCAATGGTTCTTGGGTCATTTTATAGGCCTCCTGGTCCTTCTGTAAAGCCGCTAGTTGGCTTATCTAATTTTCTTGAAACCATTAACAATGAATGCCTTGTTTTAGGGGGGGACTTTAACCTTCCGGACATTGACTGGTCAGCTGACGAACCAAGAGATATAGCTAGAGGGAATCTATACTCAACTTTTTTTGACATTTTAGATTCCAACACCTTTTGTCAGTATGTGCATGAGCCATCACGAACGGACGGAACTGGTCACGTACTCGATCTCATGCTGTGTAACGTGCCTGATGTTATATGCAATGTACAAGTGTTGCATGGTTTGAGCGACCACAATATTATTCTAGCAGATTTATTAGTTCACTATGTGAAGGTTGCAAAACCACCTAGGCGAAAGATTTATGTCTACAGCAGGGCCAACTACGAGGCGATTAGCGCTGCTTTCGATTCGTTCTTTCCAACTTTTGATGAACTCGCGGATAACTTAAATATCGAACAGCTATGGAATACATTCAAACAGAAACTGCTCGAATTACGTGAAGTTTTTATTCCATCAAGCGTTATATCAAGTAAGAGAGCTCGAGATAAACCCTGGTTTAACACCGAGTTACGTGCCCTTGTTCGCAGACAGCGACGAATCTATCGAAGATACAAGTTGTCTAAATCGCCAGAGTGTTTGGCCTTGCTGAAAACATTAAAAAATGAATTCAGACAGAAGTCTCACATCCCTAAAGACTTGTATTTTTCGAATTTAGGAGAAAAACATGTCAGAGATACCAAAGAATTTTGGAGATATGTGAAGCGTAATGGTAAGGATGACAGCTCAGTACCTGCTCTGCAAAATGATGAGATAATCATCCATGATGATGAGTCTAAAGTTGAAATGTTTAGCCGTTATTTTTCATCTGTGTTTTTGCCACCTAGTTCACGTTCTGTCTGTTTTGCATTACCTCTTGAAATAGATTGCATGCCGGAAGTTACTTTTTGTGTTGACGGTGTGCGTAAATTATTGAAGGATTTGAATCAGGCTAAGGCTTGTGGCCCTAATGACATTCCTGCCGCAATTTTAAGGAAATGTGCGGGTACATTATGTCTGTATTTCACTCGGCTGTTCCAGAAGTCTCTTAATGAAACCGACTTGCCTGCTGATTGGAAGGTAGCGCGTGTCGTGCCCATACATAAGAGTGGTATGCGAAACTCCGTTCAGAACTACAGACCCGTTTCCTTAACCAGCATAACCTGTAAAATTATGTAGTATGTAATATATGGTTGCGTTATGGCCCATCTCACCAAACACAATCTCCTATGCACTAGTCAACATGGTTTCAGGCGTGGATTTTCCTGCAGTACGCAGCTGGTAGAGTTCGTTCATGATTTAGCATCGGCAATCGATAAGCAACAAGTTGTGGACTGCGTTTCCTTGGATTTCCGCAAAGCATTTGATGTTGTCGCGCACAGTCTTCTCTCTAAATTGAAAGCGTATAACCTGGATTGTAAAGTAATTGCATGGATTGCAGAATATCTGTCGTTACGAAAACAGGCTGTTGTTCTGAACGATATTTCTTCACAGTATGCACCAGTTACGTCGGGAGTTCCCCAAGGCTCAGTATTGGGACCACTTTTGTTTTTGCTGTATATTAATGATATTTCAGTTGGCATACAGTCTTCATTCAGGATGTTTGCCGATGATTGTGTTGTTTACAGAGTAGTAAATTCCACTTCTGATTCGCAAATCCTGCAAACTGATTTAGATACTGTAGCAGACTGGTGTGTACGTTGGGACATGTCCTTAAATATAAACAGAACTGTTCACGTCACCTTCACAAGAAAACGTGCTAATCATCCGTATAGGTATAGAATTCGTGATTTTACTCTAAACATAAGCACGTCATTTAAATATCTAGGCGTCTTTTTTACATCGGACTTACGATGGAATAAGCACATTAATTATATTGCGAATAAGGCAGCATCACGTTTGGGTTTTCTACGGCGGAATTTTAGCCATTTACCAAGTAACTTAAAAACAGCTGTATTTCAGTCATGTACGCTCCATCCTTGAATATGGATGTGTTTGCTGGGACCCACACACATCTGAGTGTGTAGGAAAATTAGAGAAAATTCAGAATAGGGCTGCTAGATTTGTTCTTGGTAATTATAATCGGCAAGTTAGTATGACAGAAAGCAAACGAAAACTAAACTGGCAAGAGTCGAAGGACCGTAGAAGGTACATCAGATTGAAATTTTTCCATGAGATTTATTATTCAAAACCTGGCATAACCCGCGAACAATATATCCAGGCACCTCATTATATATCAAAGCGACTGGACCACTGCTTGAAGGTCAGGGAATTTTCTTGCAAGGGTGACGTCTTGCGTTATTCTTTTTTTTGTTAGAACTGTTCGGGACTGGAACAGTTTGCCATCGAGCATTGTATGTATTACATCCAATGAAGCATTTTTCCATGCACTGCAATAATTGTTTTAGACCCATAATGAAGTCTGTACCCCCCTGCTGTAATGCCCTGCGGGGCGATGCAGGTAACTAATAAATAAATAAATAAATAAATAAATCTGTTGCGGAGCGCAGTCAGACCGACGACAGTCAGACGAACGGCAAGTGTAGCCTTCCTCTCGCATATTTCGACGCGAATCCTCGAGTGCAAGCTTCTGCATGTTGAGATGTTGTTTAGCACACAATTTTGTATTTGCAGGACTGCATTATTAAGTGCGTACCAACACGCGACGAATTTCGATGTAGTCTAAATGTGCTGTATAAAGGTGTATGCGTACATAATGTACCGCATTTACAAACTGTGAAAGGCTTTTATTCCTTGCTATCCTAGTTTATTACCATTTAGCATCTTTGTTACTTGACTCATACCTTTACTTTCGGCACTGTGCTTTTTTTTCAGAGTGTGGGTTAGCAGCCTCACAGCTGCTCATGACCTTGTGCGAGTCTGAGCAGTGGCCACCACCCTCCCCACCGAGCCCGTTGTCCCCGCAAAGTGAGCAGCAGGACAACACAGCTTGCGAAAATGGAGCTGCTGTCTTTTGGAGAGCAGTGTTGCGTCTCGCACGCGCAATACACAAGAACCGCAACAAAAGCAGCTGTGCCGGCGGGGTGGGACAACAGGTAAGACAGCTCTGCACAGTGGTCTAAAGCAGCTTGCGGGCAGTATGCTCAGGTAGTAATCTCAAGTAATTCTACATATATTACCCTTGCAGGAAACATTTTTGACTGTGAGGAATCTGTGTGCTGTATACGTGGAAGATGCACTTATATCGAGTGTGGCGCAGGCAAACCTATGTCCTACACCTTAAAAGATTGCAACTTTTTCTTGCATGTGTAATAATATTCTATGTAGACGTAATCCAACAAAAATTCACGCGAAACAGCTGCTTCAGATTTGGTCAGGCAAAATTTTAATGCACATCTTGTCATATTCATTTCACTGGTCGAAACTTCAACAAGCAAAAGAAGTCAACACACACTCACGCACAAACACACAAAAGAAATACATAAAAGTTGAGGCACAGTTACAGGTACTGCCATTTGTGCACTAATTGCTGTTAAGTGAATGCCGAGATAGACTACAAGTTAGTTTTGAGCGGACAAGATTGGCACATTAAATCACCGAGAGAAAGTCAGTAAATCATTAGTCGAATATATAATATTCGCTGAAAAAACACAAAGTTATCCTCTGAAATAAACACTGAAAAAAGTAAGAATCTTTGTTACATAAAAGTTGATGTCCAAACCCTATGCATAAACATCCAAACAGCACTTTGAAAAATGGTGTACACCCCCCGTCAAAAATATACAGCCCAAGGGGAGTTGTGCACATGCATGTACGCAGCTTTTTTGTTTTTGGTGTGTTTAGAGTTCCCTCCTATACATGCATCGTTTAGTTGGAGAAGACATTACAAGTCACAGAGGACTTTTGAGCACTAAATTATGCTGTATGACCTCATGCTGATGTGTTTTTAAACAACATTGCTAAGATTTTTCCTCTTGTTATCCCAGCAGGTGTCCGAGCGCTACAAGCAATGGGCTTGGAGCTCCTGGCCCGCCGTGATAACTGCGAGCATCATCTCAGCAGAGAAGAGCTTGCACTAGCAACACAGCGGCTAGCCCTCGACGAGAGGAAATTGGCTCCTGAAGAAGAGAGCCACTGCCTTGATGTGCAACGCCAGGAAAAAGATCATAGTCGTCTGCTTGCCCTCCTGGACCGGCTTGAGCAATTTTTGGAAGAAAACAGCACCACAGGGGCTTGAATAATAAATAGCAAACATGTGTGGATGGTCATGTTCATTTTTCGTGTAGCTATCAAGAGCACCTTAACATGTGCAGGCCATCACTCGCAGTAAATCTTGATGGAATATTCATTCACTGCTTGCAAGTGGAAATGATGTGGTTGTGGTTTGTGGGGTTTAACGTCCCGAAGCAACTCAAGCTATGATGGGCGCCGCGGTAGAGAGCTGCGGAAAATTTCGACCACGTGGTGCTCATTAACATGCACTGACATCGCACAGTACACGTGCTTCTACCTTGCAGACAAGTATATGTACACTGGTTAAAACAATGTCATCTCTTCAGTACTGTTTTCACAACTATAATTGGAGACGACTCAACAACGAAGCAACTTTTCCCGTTAAAGGACCCCCTTCAAGCAATGGCTACGGCCGATTCTCATGAGGCTGCTAGCACGGCAATGCACGGAGTGGGAGATGACAGGGGACAGTCCCCTCCTTGCATTGTGACGCTAGCAGGTTCATGAAAATCGGTCTAGAAGCGGTCCTGTGTCGGGGAAAAGCCACTTCGTTCTTTAGTTGTATTCGACTATAGCTCAAGGAGCCCAGTGCAGAGGAACCTTTTCTTTTCTTTCTTTCTTTCTTTCTTTCTTTCTTTCTTTCTTTCTTTCTTTCTTTCTTTCTTTCTTTCTTTCTTTCTTTCTTTCTTTGTTTCTTTATTTAAGACATTCCGTTACAGAAATGCCTTGGGGGACGCGACAAAAGGCAATAGACATGCCTGACGGGGCCGCGCCCCCCTTGGCTGCGGCGGAAACAACATAGCATAAGCACAATAATTACAAAGCAAAAGGAACAACAATACTGCATGATATGAAAAAACACAAAAAATACAGGTACATAGAAACAATAAGTTGGATCAGTGGTATGGTGTTATGAAAAACAGTGATGTATGTGCGCACGTCTTCAATCATCACAGTGAAGGTAAAGATCCGGAGTGAAGGCGAACGAAGTTATCAACACAGCATGGTGTTTAGTTTTCATTTAAGAAAAAATCTCTAAGTGTTCTCCTCAGTCGTTGCACCTTGGTGGCAGTAAATAGTATCTCAGCTAATTCAGGGTGCGCATTGAGGAAATCTGGAATCAAATAACTTAGTTTTTGATCACCGTATGTTGTACGCGAACGGGGCCTTGGTATTAAGTTTTGTCGTAGATAATAAGGACCAGGTTGCGCATGATATTTAGTTTGAAATGTTATATCTGTTTGGTGAAGACGCGAAATTTCCAGGGCCAGTTTGTGTTTATGGAGTTTGTGAATGGGCATTATTTTATTACCTTTAAAATGAGGTGCAGTGTCCTCCGAAAGATCCAAATTGCCTATTGCTCTCACTGCTCGCTTTTGCAAAGAGAAAAGACGATCCAAATTTGTCTTCGTCGTTGTAGCCCATACTAGGAAGCAGTAACAGAAGCGTGAATGTAAAAGCGCATAGTAGATTTGCTTTTTTACAGCAGACGGAACATGGTGTCTTATCTTGTTTAAAATTCCCACGGCTCGCCCAAGGTCCCTACGCAGTGCGTCAACGTGAGGCGTCCATGAAAGGTTCTCTTGGAATATTACCCCCAAAAATCTAACTGTAGTCGATTGTTCGATAGTAATGTTATGAAATTTTAAGTGCAAGTTCGTGGGTGGATGGGTTCCCCTCGGTCTAAACAGTATGTATTTAGTTTTACTTGTGTTTAATTGGAGTCTGTTCGAATGAAGCCATAAGTTCAGTCCAGTTAACCATTCGTTGGCCTGATGAAACACGTCCACAACGTCAGCGCCCGAGAAAAACACATTCGTGTCATCTGCATATAAAATTAACTTAGTGTTATTTATTATGTTTACAATGTCGTTTATATATAGTAAAAATAATGTCGGACCAAGTAATGACCCTTGAGGTACGCCCTGTTTTAGAAGTCTGCTGTCGGATTTTGCGCCATTTATACATGTGAATTGGGCTCTAGATGTTAAGTAGCTTTTTGTTAAAGACCATGCGTTGCCACGAAAGCCATACAATGGCAACTTCTTTAAAAGCACGTCGTGTTGGACACAGTCGAAAGCCTTTCTAAAATCCAGAAATATTCCGAGTGTAAATATTTTCCTTTCAATGTTTTCGAGTATATGTTCTTTCACTTCAAGAAGGGCCATTTCGGATGACTTATTTTTTCTAAAGCCGAATTGTTCACTTGATATTATGTTATTTACACTCAGAAAGCTTACTAGTCTTTTATGTATAATATTTTCCGCTACCTTCTCAAAGATAGGGAGCACAGATATTGGTCTGTAATTGTTCATATCGTTAGTGGAACCGCCCTTGTGTATAACAGCCACACGAGCTAACTTCATTGCGTCTGGGAACACTGCGGTGGAAAGAATAAGGTTCAGAATATGTGTAAGGGGACTATTAACTATTTCTGCCACGGCTTTTAGTGGACCGGGTTTAATATCGTCAGCTCCAGAGGCGCAATGGTTCTTTAAACCCAAAATGACGTCCAGTATTTCATATTCATCAGTTGGGGACAAAAATACAGTATTTTCACAATGTACTTTGACGAATTCCTCGCATGGTATCGCATCGCAGTCATTTGCGGAAGCACCCACGTTAATAAAATGTTCGTTGAACAGGTTTGCAACCTGTTCGTCACTCATAGATTCGCTGTGATAAGAAACCCGCTTTGGGGAGTTTGATTTACACGTGATGTCTCTGACTGCTTGCCATATCAGACGGGGATTTCCTGCAATATTTGAAAACTTGTTCACATAGTATGATCTCTTTGCTTTTTTAATATCAGCATTCAATTTATTTCTCGCTTTCTTAAATACGCGGAGATCGCCTTCACTTCGTGTGTCTAAAAACTTTTGAAAAAGGATGTTGCGGTTTTTTATTCTGTTATACAGGTCGTGCGAGATCCAGGGCTTTCTTGCTCTCTTGTGTCTCTTAAGAGTTTTAAAAGCGAAGGATGCATTGTACGCAGAAATAAAAAACATCAAGAATGCCTTATAAGCGTTATTAGAATCCTTTTCCTTTGTAACGCTATCCCAGTCCTGTTGCATAATGAGTTCTTTAAACTTTAACATGTTTCTTTCCGAGTAATCTCTAATCAATATTTCTTTCTCCAGAAAAGAGCGTTTTTGCTTCGAAGGTATCAGACAGTAAATGGGTAAATGATCAGTAAGATCGCATATAATTGTACCTGATTTGACTTCATCGGGGCAGAAGCTTGTAATGCACAGGTCAAGTATTGTTTCAGAATTTGAAGTGAAACGAGTAGGATCACTAATCACATTTGAAAAACCATACGACTCAAAGAGCTCTTGGAAATGCAAAAAAGTAATATTATTTGGAGAAGCATTTATATTCAAATCCCCAACAAAGACACATTCGAGGTATAAACAGAAGTACGTATAATGGACAAATGGCACCCAATTTATATGCTGAAGTGTTGCATTAGCGAGGGGCTAGGTACACTTCAAGTGATGGGGGGTTGACGCCAAAGTGCTGTGAAACCTGGGCACTGTACAAACATGTGTGGCGGTTGGCTAGGAGGGCACTTCCTTTGAAGATCCTTGGCGCATTTTGGCGGTAGACCTTTTGGTTATTTTTGAAGTCACAAAAGGCAAACACTCCAACAATCTTCCCGAACCCCCCCCCCTCCCCCCTCAACTGCCTGTCTTACGCTTGAACGCTATCATTTGTGGTGTTATATGGCCACCGACATAAGGCTTCATCAGGAGGGGCCTCAGTGGGTAGGCCGGGTCTTCATATATGCAATAGCTTTGACCTTTGACTAGGCTTTTCAACTTTGTCTAAACATAGCTCTTCCCGAAGTTACCTAGACGGCTGTAAAAAGAAACCATGCCTCAAAATTAGCACAGAAAAAGCCGGCCTCCAAGCTGCGGGATTAGGAGCAGCTTGTTACACAGTGTATGCTCGTTAGGGCTTTTAGCGCCCACGTTTTCACACTCACCGTCGGCATGCTTGCTGCCTGGATACGATCCGCCTAACTTGCAGATGATCCCATTCGGGTACATGACTGCCTGGTATTTGAGAGCATGGACGCGTTTGTGCCCACTGAAATAGACCTTTTGGTCTTTCGATGGCCGGCAAATTGGCCGCGCCGTACCGTCGATTAACCCCCAACAATTCACCAGCGGGGCTCCTTTGGCGTGAATGGCCTCAATAGAGTAGGACGATTGTGTAAGCAATTTTCATTTGAGCAATTTTACTGCGTTTTGCTCCTTACCTGCGAAAACCACTCCAATGTATCAATGTTGAGCCAAGACTGACTGTTGACATCATCCAGGAGATGGAAGAATTTCTCTTCCGAGTGCTGAAGAACTGTGTTTGTTACAGACGTAGGGTCGAACTGCGCCGCGAAAAAACGCATTCGAGGTCGCGGAGGCGGTTCGGATACGCGAGCCGACGTAAGGTGATGCAGAGGGCCTCATCCCCGGGCACTGTCGCCCTTTTCGGAGTGATCAGCGCATCGGGTATTAGCAATGCCCGCTGCAGCCTGCGTGTATCGCCTTTCTCGAATCTAAACGTAGTACGAAACACCCCACTGCCCATCGTATCGGTGTTCATGAACCCGTGCACGGAAAGCAGTCACGGCGATTTTGTCCAAACCCTTCTAGGCGTAACAAGTCCTCTATTTCGGACCACCTCAACTGTGAGAGCAGGAGCGTGTCTTGTAGAATGCTTTTCGGCATTGCGAACAGGCGGTGTAGGATAACCTGCGAAGGAAACTAGGGGAAAACTCGAACACGATGCCCGCAGGCGCACCCAACGATTACACACGCTCACGACAACGCGCTCCGAGGAATGGCTTGCGTGGTCTTGACTTGGCTCCCTCAATGGCAAATTTCTCTATTTTTCGTAATACGAAAACAGCGCTGCTAAAACCAAACCACTGCTGTTGCCAAAAATACACAGTAAAGTAATCAACTATTATTAATTTATTCACTCATAAATTAGACAGTCTTGCTAGAAACCATTTTTTGGTAGTTCTAATTAAGATCACTAGGGGGCGCAACAGAACTCCTCGCTTGAGTGAACGGGGAAGACGGGACGCGGCGCTAAAACTCAATTCTTGTGCGACGCTAGGCTGTAGCTCCGCTGGGAATTGCGAGCGGAGAGGACAGTAAACCCGCTTTGCTAAAACTTTATTTACGGACTGCCCTGACTGCACAAAATAGGTGCAGCACCGCATCGAAACGGAGGACGCGCAGCCTTGGAAATCCAATCCCAGACCGGACAGGCCCACCAAACGGCAGGCGGTTGACGCAGCACTGCAAGAACTGCTTGATGCGGGAATTTTTCGCCGCTCAACGGGTCCCAGGGGATTGCGATTCATACTCGTCCCCCAAAAGGATAGTAGTTCGCGCTTGTGCGTGGACTACAGGCGATTGAATGCAGCCACACTGAAGGATGCGTACCCCTTCCCAATCATTGATGATATCGTCTCAAACCTTGGCGGAGCGCTGTATTTTTCTGCTCTGGACGCCAGCAAAGGCTATCTCCAAGTAGAGATGCGAAAAGGAGACGAGTGCAAAATGGCATTCACATACCACAGGGTTCTCTAGGAATTCGTTAGAATGCCTTTCGATCCGGAAGCCCGATTGACCGTTTGCTCGGCGACGCCAAATGGCATCACGCCCTCGCCTACCTGGACGACACCGTCATCTACTCCCGTTCTTTCGAGGAACACCACGATCATCTCGGGGACGTCCTGAGATAGCTCAGAGCGACAGGCCTCAATCTCAACCCCGCCAAGACGCAGCTGTGCAGAGCAGAAGTTAGCCTACTCCGCTACCGCGTGTGACGCGGACGAGTGTCCCCGGACCCAGAAAAACTTCGCTCGGCCCTGGAATTTCCAGCGCCGAACGACGTGAAGGCTGTGCGCCGCTTTCTCGGGATGGTCGGCTACTACCGCCAGTTTATTCCCAACTGCATAAGCGTGCAAGCCCCCCTACCAAAGTTGTTAAAGAAGGCTGCCCAGTGGCAATGGAGAGAGGAAGAGCAACGAGTTTTCGTCAGTTGGCTGAAGCCATCGCCGACACCGCGTCACTGAAAGTGCCAGACCTAAACAGGAAATTCGTGATACGCCTGCGATTTCGGAGTGGGTGCAGTGTTACTACAGACTGAGGATGAAAAAGTGCGACCCGTGGTATTTGCCAGCCGTGCACTGATGCTGGCCGAACGCCACTAACCAGTGACGCACAAAGAATGCTTGGCAATAACCTACGCACTACGAGGGTTCGAGATGTACTATCAGCGTCAAATGAAATGCGAACCGCGGAAAGCCTGGCCACAGGTCCCACTTACTCATCAGCCTGTCGACAGGAAACACAGGCACGCTCATCCGGTTTGCGATGCTTTTGCTTGCGTTTTCTTTGACGTTCGTTGTCGCTTTTTGCCACTGGAGCGCCACAATCATTCTTTCTAGGTATGGAAGCTTGGGCAGCGCGTTTCCGCTGGCGGGCGCGGCTCTGGCCCGCGTGGGTGAAGCGAGCGCTTTGAATTTGCTTCCGTCATCGCCGTGTTATCAGCGACCGTCTACGATGCCAAGAAATTATAGCGCGGCAGGCAAGCGAGCCAAGAACGCTCGTTTCTCTGAACCACGCGGGCTAGAGCCGCTGCCGCCAGCGAAACCGGGCTGCTCAAGCTTCCATACGTAGAAAGAATGATTGTGGCGCTCCAGTGGCAAAAAGCGACAACGAACGTCAAAGAAAACACAAGCAAAAGCATCGCAAACCGGATGAGCGCGCCTGTGTTTCCTGTCGCCAGGCTGATGAGTAAGTGGGACCTGTGGCCAGGCTTTCCGCGGTTCGCATTTCATTTGACGCTGATGTACGTGGAAGGCACCACGTTCACGGTCGAGACCGACCACATGGCCTTGACATGGCTACCCCGTCTTCGTGAGTCGAGCGGAAGGCTCGCGGGTTGGGCCCTAATGCTTCAGCGCTTCCAATTCGAGGCGCGCTACCGAAAAGGGGCTACGAACAGGGTTGCCGACGCGTTGTCGCGCGCGCCTGTGAATGACCCCTCCCCAAACGGCGGAGAGGAGGAGCCGGCACGGCAACTGCCCCACGCGTCTGCAGAGCGGAGCCGAGCGAAAGAAAGTCCCGCTCGATTGCACGCGCATCTCGTTGGTGCGAAAGTTCCCATCGAGAGAGCATTCAGCAGAGAAGAGCTTATCAAGGATCAGCAGGAAGACTCCTACTGTCCAAGGCGGGTTGCCGGTCTTAGTGAAGAGTTGTGTTGGGTTTTATGGCACAAAGGCAACTGAGGCCATCATGTGCCAAGCACAAGGTATTGGAAAAGTTTTTTGTTGAATATTATAAAATGCAAAATATCATCCCGGCTGTAACGGCCCAAAAACATTAATAGTGCCTTGTAAACACATACACAAATTTTAGAACTGGCTACTAGTAAAAGCTTTAAAGAGGGCTGGGTAAGCTCAGTAACTATCCTTGGCTGGACAATGTGTTGAGTTGTGTTTTATGGCGCATAGGCATCTAAGGCCATCATGAGCCAAACTGGAGGTATAGAATAAGTTTTTCCAGAATTTTCAGAAATGTGAAAAATCATCGGTGGTGTCGTTGACCTACAAAGATTGTACTACGTAGCAATAACCGAGGAAAAGAAATTTAGAAATGGCTGGTGTTAAAAGCCTTAAAAAAAGTCAGGTAGTCTGAAAGCCTATCCTTGGCTGGGCAAGGATCCCAAGGCTCCCAACCAGTTGAATAAACACCTCAACCTTCTTGTCAAGACTGAGAAAGTGGCTGAGGTGTGTCATCTAATAAAGTGAACCAGCGGATCGAAATTAACAGTTTCTCAAGTAGGCCTGCTTCTTTTATAAAGCTAGAAAGAGAAGGTATGTTAACAATGGTATTGTCATCTAAAAGAAGTGCTGGGTGAAAAGTAATGCATTCATTAAAAAATTCTGCTACCACCGAAGTAAAAGCGCAATGGAAAGAAATACGAATAACGAAGCACCTGTGCTCTGCTTTGTTCGCATTTATTTCCATCGCGCCTGTCCAATACAAGAGCATTACAATCACTTGCTCTAAAAGCTGTCCTTCGATGACAATGCACAGGAAAAACAATCTTTCATCACGCGGACAGAGCGCTCATTCATGTCCTACGGAATGCTTGTCAAGGGCACAGTAATTCTTCACTTCACTTCACTTCACTTTATTACCTTAAAGGCCCCCAGGATTGGGGGTATTACATAAGGGGTGGGTTACATTGAAAAATCAGATTGAATAAACAAAGAAAAAACGTAAGATACAAATATTCGCTGTTAAAGGTACCAGCTAAACAGTTCGCAAATGTTGATGGGCAGGTGATTGCGGCGATGTCGTGTGGAAGGCTGTTCCAGTCCTTGGCTGAGCGTGCAAAGAATGACGATGCAAATGTAGATGTACGCGTACATGGCCGGGCTACTTGAAGGGGATGACCAATGCGGAGGGAAATGCGTGCCGGCGGATTGATGTAGAGAGGACGACGAAGTGAGCTGAAATAAAATTTGTGAAACAAGCACATACTAGTAATACAACGCCTACAAGCCAGGGATGTTAAGCCTGCCTCTGCTTTTAGTGCTGATATACTGACATTATATCAATAGCTCGAATGTATGATTCTTGTGGTTCGATTTTGTACTGATTCTAGGGAATTTATTAGATAATTTTGGTTAGGGCTCCAAATAGCAGAGGCATATTCTAATTCAGAACGGACAAGTGATTTGTAGGCAAGTAATTTTAGGTTTTGTGGCGCATGACGTAGATGTCGTTTTAAGAATCCAAGGCTTCTGTTAGCGGATGATATGATTTTAGTGACATGCGCGTTCCAGGTTAGATCATTGGACAATGTTACTCCGAGGTATTTGTAAGTCTGAGCTAATTCTACCCTGACGTGCGAGATTTTATAGGAGAAGAGGACCGGATTACGTTTTCGGTAAAATGACACGAGTTTGCATTTATTGGGGTTTAGTTCCTTGAGCCAGTTGCTAGACCACTCCTGTAGGCTGATTAAAAAAAAGCGTCTCTACAAATCTGCGAAAGGTTCTGTTAGCATAACACGGTGGACTAAATACAAACTGGCAGCCCATGAGTATTTAACCGCGCTTAAACAAGCAAAGAATAACTTTCTTCATAATACCCTGCCATCAATGCTTAAAACCGACATAAAAAAATTCTGGCGTGTGATTAACCCCAAAGCGGATGACATGATAACCTTGATTGACAGCTCTTCCAATGTTATTCCAGCTAACGAATGTGCGTCTGTACTTAACGAACTTTTCCTGCGCAACTTTTCTTCAACTACCAATATTACGCCCCAATCTACGCACAACAATGTTTATCCAGCAATGTTTCCCATAACCATTGAAGCAGAAGGCATCGAATCAATAATTTCGTCTCTAAAACCATCTTCCGCTCCTGGGCACGATTTAATCAACGCGAAATTTTTGAAAACCACGAGCTGTTATTCTTCCATTTTTCTAACAAAGATATTCCAGCAGTCGCTCGAAAAAAGTTCTTTGCCGGCTGAATGGAAGGTAGGGAAGGTGATCCCACTACATAAATCAGGTGACAAGCATTGTCCTTTTAACTACCGGCCTATCTCGCTCACTTGCATCCCATGTAAAATTCTAGAACATGTCCTTGCCTCAAATCTAGCTAGCTTTCTCGAATATAATTCATTTTTCTCACCATCGCAACATGGCTTCCGCAAGACTTATTCATATGAAACACAACTAGTATCATTCACGCATCAGCTAAACGTCATCCTTGACCGCTGTTCACTTGCCGACTGTATATTTTTAGATTTCTCGAAAGCATTTGATAAAGTATGCCATAACCTTCTAATGTTTAAGTTACATCAACTTAACATTGATCCCAAACTGCTTGCTTGGATCGAATGCTTTCTTTTTAACCGTTCGCAATTTGTTTCTGCTAATGACTCAACCTCGCAGCCAAGTAAAGTACAGTCCGGCGTACCTCAAGGGTCGGTACTTGGTCCTCTACTTTTTTTAATTTACATTAATGATCTACCCTCTTGTGTTTCCTCTAACATTCATTTATTCGCAGATGATTGCGTCATCTACAGGGAAATAATTTGCGACGATGACATATCTTCTCTTCAATCAGACCTTAACGCTATCTGTATTTGGTGCCAATCATGGTCAATGGAATTAAACATCAAAAAATATAAATTTCTGCGTGTATCAAGAACATCCGGCCAGCTACCTTCCTATCACCTTAATAATGTCCCTCTAGATCCTGTTTCTTCTTACAAATATCTTGGTATCCATATTACTAGCAACCTCACTTGGTCCATTCACACTTCTTACGTAATTAATAATGCTAATCGCATGCTGGGATATCTAAAACGTAATTTCTCTCAGGCACCTTCTTCCCTAAAACTACTTCTATATAAGACACTGGTCCGCTCAAAGCTAGAGTATGCTGCAGCAGTGTGGGATCCCTTTCAACAAAACCTAACTCACTCATTAGAAATGGTCCAAAATAATTCAGCTCGTTTTCTTGTATGTAATTATAACCGAACTGCCAGCATCTCTGCAATGAAATTAAATCTCAGCCTGCCATCTTTAGCATCTCGCCGTAAAGCCCTTAGACTCTCACTTTTTCACAAGATATTTTATCATCCTTCACTTCGCCACGAACTGATCTCCCCTCCCCAATACATTTCATCAAGGCTAGATCACAATAACAAAGTCGGAATTCCATTTTGCAAAACCAATGCCATGTTTCAGTCATTTCTTCCGCGCACAGCTGCTGAGTGGAATCACCTTCCTGCATCTACCGCTACCATTACTGACAACCAACGCTTCAAAACAGCATTAGAAAACTTTGTATAAGTAGGAGCATCATCTTTTTTTTTAATTCTATATTCTTGTTGTTTTTTGTACGAGCGTTTTGTTTGTTTGTTTTTCACTGTATTGCTGCGCTGTATTTTGTGTATTTTGTGTATTATATACTATTAACCAGCACACGAAGAACCCAACAGCTAATGATGTATAACTAGGAGCAATCATTTTTGTATTACTAATTAGTTTGCTGCACTGTACATTTTTTTTTCTTAAATTTTTGTAACCACTCCCCTCTATAATGCCTCTGGCCCTGAGGGTACACGAAATAAAATAAATAAATAAAAGTCATTCTGGAGGGCGAACTGATCAGAGGCGTTGTTGATAGTGCGATAGATATGACACAGTCATCGGCAAAAATACGGACGTTACAAGAGACATGCGTTGGAAGGTCATTAATGTATATTAAAAATAATAGCGGACCAAGCACTGATCCTTGCGCGACACCTGATGTTACCGGAATAGAGCTAGAGGCTTGATTATTAACGTTAACAAACTGGGTGCGGTTAGCCAGGAATTCGCTTATCCACTGTAATATGGTAGGATGAAGGTTTAACCAGGACAGTTTTAGTAGTAAGCGTTTGTAGGGTACTTTGTCAAATGCTTTCGCGAAGTCCAGGAATATTGCGTCAGTTTGTAGGTTACAGTCAAGGTTCACATGCAGGTCATGGATGAAAATAGCCAACTGTGTATCGCACGATAGGTTGTTACGGAAGCCGTGTTGAACAGGATAAAAAAAAATTATAGAGTCAAGAAAGTTCATTATATGAGAATAAATGACATGTTCCACAATTTTGCATGGCACACTAGTTAAAGAGATGGAACGGTAATTAAGGGGTGATTCTTTGTTACCTGATTTGAAGACCGGAACAACCTTCCACACCTTCCAATCACTGGGTATGCTACCTGTGGAAAGTGATTGTGGAAACAGTTTTGACAGATACGCTGCGGAAGCATGGCAAGTATTTTTTAGGAACTTGGGGATGATATCATCAGCACCCGCAGAAGACGACATCTTCATATTTTCAATGATAGATATAATGCCGTGCACAGAAAAGATGATTGAAGGCATATGCGAACTCAAGTTGTCAGTTACGGTACAAAGTGGCATATCAGTTTCGTGTGTGAAAACGGATGAAAAAGCGGCGTTAAAAGTATTAGCACATTCAATGCCACTGGTCATCTCGCCAAGTGGGTTAGCAAGTGTGATGACCGGCACCTGTTCAGGGTTTAATACTTTCCAGAATTTCCTCGGGTTATTTGTTAGGATCTTGGGGAGGTCAGTTTGGAAAAATGTGCGTTTGGCAGCAGGCCTCAGGTCTAGGCTTCAGGTCATCGAGGCCGGAGGGGTGCGTGGCATACACCTTATTTTTCACGTATCTCCAGACAAAAAGTGCAGGGGAGATAAGTCTGGTGACCTCGGACGCCAAGCAGTCGGTCCACCACGCCCAGTCCACTGCCTGGGAAAGTTCGTGTCCAAAACATCCACAGCACGAGATAATGAATTGAGTTGAGTTGAGTTTATTGGCGCATAAGCGACTAAGGCTATCATGCGCCAAGCTCCGGGTATAGAAAATTCTAGATAGATGTTATACAAAAGTCTAAATGAACGGCGGTGTAAAGGGCCTAAAAAGTTAATTCGTGCAACTT
Organism: Amblyomma mixtum; assembly: GCF_055824585.1. Taxonomy (NCBI): domain Eukaryota; kingdom Metazoa; phylum Arthropoda; class Arachnida; order Ixodida; family Ixodidae; genus Amblyomma; species Amblyomma mixtum. The sequence goes on from NC_143021.1 coordinate 165,874,073, forward strand.
AGTAAAAATATCAGAAAATTTTAGAAGAGACCTATGGTAAATGCTTTAAAAAGGGTTGGCAACCTCAGCAGCCATCCTTGGCTGTGCCAGGATCTCGAGGTCCCCAACCGATGTAATAGTGACCTCAGCCGTCTTCTCGCGACGGGAGGGTGGCTGAGGTGCGTCAATAAATTGCAAAGCACAGGGTAGAAATTTAGAGTTCTTCTAGTACATTGGCTTCTTTTAAAAAGTTAAGAACACTTGACTTATCAATAAGAGCATCTTCACCTAAAATCAATGACGGATGAAAAGGGATGTGTTGGTTGTAAAACGCGGTAAAAAACTTGTTTCTGAGTGTTTCAAGTTCTATGCATGAGATTAAAATATGAGTTACTGTGAGTTCATCTCCGCATTTTTCACAGGTAGGTTTGTCTTGTTTTGTTAGTAGAAAGTTGTGGGTAAGGTGCGTGTGTCCAATACGTAAACGACATAAAATAACTTCAAAAAAGCGTTCCTGATGTGACCATGATTTCCATTCTCCTAATATTGGTTTTATTAAGTGTAGCTTGTTATTTATCTGACTATTCTATGTGCTCTGCCATTTGTTCCTCAATATGCTCTGAACTAGCTTCATGCAATCATTATGTGGCATGCTTATTTTCTGCATTTCCTTGTTGTGGACTTGAGCAGCGCATGCGTCCGCTCTCTCGTTCCCAACAATTCCAACATGGCTTGGAACCCAACATAATTTTATGTTATGCCCTTGTGTTACGATCCTTGTTATGTTATGTAAGACCTTACCTATTCATGGCATGACTGCATTTCTGGACTGTAGTGCTTTCAGTACACTGAGGGAGTCTGTGTAGATAATACTGTTTTCGATGTTGTTGCTTATTATTATTTTCTCCGTAACAAGAAACACAGCATAACACTCGGCTGTAAAAACTGATGCACACTGAGGAAGCCATACTATTTTTTCCCAGTTCCCTTCCACTACTGCACTTCCAACATAACCTGTAGTTTTCGATCCGTCTGTGTAGAACGCGGTGTAGCTATCATATTTTTCATTTAATGTAAGGAACTCTTGTATGATGTGTTCTGGTGGAGTTTGTCTCTTGTACTCTTGTATGATGTGTTCTGGTGGAGTTTGTCTCTTGTTGAACTGTGTAAGACTTATATCACAGACCAACGGAAAACTGTACCAAGGGGGAAATGCGTCGCAACGTTCTGCAACATTTGGTAATGTTTCTGATAAGTCAAGTTCTCGGCAGATCTCCTCAAACCGCATTAGCAAAGGCCCGGTTGCTTGGGGCTTACTTGTAAATATTATTCGAGAGGGACATGTTGTAACGATTAAATAACACACGTGTTTTGTTCGCGACCTAATTCTAAGAATGTATGAGCATGTAAGTGCTTTTCTTCTATCTTCTAGTGACGGCTCATTTGCTTCAACATGAAGGCTCATTACCGGAGACGTTCTGTATGCTCCACAAGAAAGGCGGATACCTAGATTATGAACTGGAACTAATCTTTTTAGGTATGAAGGCCTTGCCGAACCGTACACTATACTCCCATAATCTAGACATGAGCGCACTAGAGAACGGTAGATATGAAGGAGGCATGCTCTGTCAGATCCCCAGCGTTTCCTTGAGAGGACTTTAAGGATATTCATTGCACGGGAGGCCTCTACTTTCAAGTTGTTTATGTGCGTCAGAAATGTAAGTTTTTTATCAAATGTTATTCCTAAAAATTTATGTTCTTGTTTTACCGGTAGTGTGGCTCCATTTAGGTGTAAGTTCGGATTGGTCTGCAAGCCTCTTTTAAGCGAGAAAGCAACAGCTACTGCTTTCTGTGGAGAGAACTTGAACCCATTTTTGTCGGCCCAAATTGCTAGCTTGTTTAATGTGAGTTGTACCTGCCTCTCACACGTTGACAGGCTGGAGGACGTGCAAGCAATCTGAAGGTCGTCGACATACACGGAATACATAATGGAGCTGGGAATTATTTTCGCTATAGAATTCATTTTCACGACAAAAAGAGTAGTACTTAGGATAGAGCCCTGCGGTACCCCATTCTCCTGGACAAAGCTCTTCGAAAGGGTTGCACCCAAGCGCACCTGAAAAGATCGGTCTGACAGGAAATCCTTCAGGCAGTTGAACATCCTACCCCGGATGCCAAGATCTGCTAAGTCGCGTAGAATCCCATATCTCCATGTGGTATCGTACGCCTTCTCCATGTCAAAGAAGACTGCCAGACAGTGTTGTTGGTGTATGAACGCCTCTGGGACTGTGTATTCTAAGCGTACGAGATGGTCAGTTGTCGAACATCCTTTTTTAAATCCGCACTGGTGGATGTCAAGGAGTTCACGTGATTCCAGAATGAACATTAGCCTAACGTTGAGCGCACTTTCAAATGATTTTGCTATACAACTTGTAAGAGCTATGGGCCTGTAACTATTAGGGGAGGTGGGCGGCTTTCCAGGTTTTAAGAACGGTACGATAACTGCTTTTTTCCAAGCTTCCGGAATCTTTCCGGACACCCATATCTTGTTGAAAAATTGCAGAAGTGCCCCTACAGCAGCTTCGGACAGGTGGGCAAGCATTTTATAATGTACTTCATCCGGGCCAGGTGCTGTCTGTTTACCGGAGGACAGTACGTTTTGAATCTCCTGAATTGTAAATAATGTATTGTATGTTTCGTTTGTACTGCCAGTCGTTGAAAGTTTCTGCTTTTCAGTTGTGTTTTTGTGTTTTAAGAATGACTGTGTATAGTATGAAGAGCTTGAAACGTCAGAGATATGTTGTCCTAGTATGTTAGCCTGTTCATTATACTTTTTTGTGTTCCAGGGGCTGTTAGAAATGGTACTGTAAAGGGAGAGAATTTGTCGTCTAATTTATGCACCTGTTCCCACATCTTTTTGATGTAATTGAACTATTGATAGATGATACATAGTTTCTACAGGTCTTCTCGGCATCACGGCGGATGCGGCGTGCATTGGCTTTCGCCTTTTTAAAATTTACGAGATGCTGATGCGTTGGGTATCTCCGAAAAGTCCCCCAGGCTCTGTTTTGTTTCTTTTTTGCCTCCTTACATTCTTGTGTGTACCAGAATTTATGTTTATGTTGTACGACCCCTGAGGATTGGGGAATAAATTGGTGCGCAGCAGTAATAATACAGGTTGTGAACCATTCATTCAGTTCATCGACACTAAGGTCATCCCAAAAGATTCCTCGAGAGTGACCATGTCTTTAAACAGCGCCCAATCCGCTAAGTGTAGCTTCCAGCGACGTGGTTTGCTCGGGATGACTTTTGGTGACGATGATAGACTAATTAATACAGGAAGGTGATCGCTTCCGTAAGGGTTATCGAGGACGTCCCATTTAAAATCTGTAAAAACAGATGCAGAGATAAAAGATAAATCTAGGCAGCTCATATTTGCTGAGCTCGGAGAGCAGTATATTGGTTTCCCTGTGTTGAGCAAGCAGACGTTATTGCACAAAATAAAACCTTCTAAAATACGCCCTCGGCTGTCTGTTTGATCGCTCCCCCAAAAAGAGGAATGTGCATTAAAATCTCCTACTACCAGATATGGCTCTGGTAGCTGTTTAAAAAGTGCCTCTAAATCATGAAGTGCTACAGTGAGATGTGGTGGAAGATATATAGAGCATATTGTTATTGTTTTGTAATCAAGAACACTGACTGCCACTGCTTCATATTTTGTTTGCAGTCCAATTTCATATGTTCCAACACCACTGTTGACAATAATATCAACTCCTCCAGAGAGCCTGCTCGCCTGCTCTCGGTCTTTTCTGAATACTTTGTACTTCTTTAAAACATGTTTTTGCAGAGGCCCAAAGTTTGTCTCCTGCAGGCACAATGCCACAGGCGACAGTGAATTTAAAAGATCTGTTACATCGCTATAGTTGGTTAGTAGTCCACGGCAGTTCCAGTGGATTAGGAACGCCATGATGGTTTGTGGGATGAGCTAAAAACTTAGGTCCCTGCTTGTTTGGGACCGGTGATGAGAGTTTTTTCTTTTTTTCGTTCTAGAGAGCTTCGCCGCCGCTGCAGCGGAGGCGAGCTTGGGAGTGTGCCCATCGCCTCAGTAGAGGCGCTGGAGTTCCGCGGAGAACCCGCGGGAAGAGGGTTGGGCTTCTCCCGAACGGGGGAAGCCTGGCGAGCTGCCGACTTCGTAGCCGGCGGGCTCTTTTTCTGGGGGTGGCATAGCAGTTTTCACTGCTTCTGCCAGAGGCGCGGATGGCCCTGCCCCATGCTCACTGTGTGTGAGCTGGGCAGGTGCCGTCGGCCGGTGTGGTGTGCCGCGCCCACGCACCACATCTGAGAAGTTCATTTTTGCGCTGAAGGTGAAAGTGCCCTGCGTGTGTGCGTATCATTTCCGTGCTTCTCCAAAGCTGATGTTTTCCTTTGTTTTTATAGTTATGATTTCTTTCTCCTTCTTCCAGGATGGGCACAACCTTGAGTAGGCAGCGTGCTCTCCTTCACAGTTTGCACAGTGTAGCGCAGTGTCGTCGCAGTTCTCTGAAACATGGTCCTTCGATGCGCATTTTGCGCACGTTTTGCAGCCGCGGCAGCTCCGTGAGCCGTGGCCAAACCTCTGGCAATTGAAGCATCTTCGGGGGTTTGGAATGTAGTACCTGACATTAACTTTAAGATATCCGACTTCGATTGTTTCAGGTAATGTACTTGTGTTGAAGGTGAGAACCAGGTGCTTTGTATCTATTTCCTTATTGTCTTTCCGGATTTTTATTCTGTGCACATCTGTGACATTTTGGTCGACGAGACCTTCCAGCATCTCTTTTTCTGTTAGATACATGAAATCATTTTCAGAGATGACGCCGCGGACGGTGTTCAGGGATCTATGTGCTGTTATGGAGACTGGGATTTCTCCAATGGATGCAATGTTTGCGATTTTCGAGTTCTGGACATTGTCACGCAGTTCTAGCAATAAGTCTCCACTGGCCATTTTCGATACCTTATAGCCAGGGCCCAAGGCATCTGTTAAGCTTCTTGACACAAGGAACGGGGATAGAATTCTAGCTTGTTTTTCAGCTATTTCGCTGTGGATCACATAAAATTTGGTGAATGCTGTTTTCTTTTTTTAAAAAAAGTCTGCTGCTTCGTTCCGCCCTCTTGAGAGAGCGATCAGGTTTGGAAAAAGGGGGAGCCATAAAAAATTTAGTTTTTTCGGTCATGGTGCCAGCCACCCACCATGGAGTCCAACAAGGGGACGCGACAGGAACTTGAAAGCAAGTCCTGCCTACGCCAGCTGTACACCTTAACTATAACCAAATATGACGCAACTCAGGGCAGTTGACCACACAAGGTTAACGCTAGCCGCCTATGAAAAGTGAAAAAACTGGGGAAATAGAATAGTCGCCACTCACCAACGTCTGCATGCTGCAGACGCCTCCCTGCGGGGATATAGTACAGGAGGGTAGTGTGATTTCGGAATTTGTACCAATCGGTCAGCTTGGCCTGACCCCATTTTTTGACCCCACGAGTGTAATCCGGAGAAGGAGGTGATCGCTGCCTAGAGAATCTCCCAAGTTCTCCCAGGCAGCCGCTCTAGCATTTTTAACGAGAGAAAGGTCTGGAAACGTGTCGCGGGTTACCGAATTCCCCACTCACTCTCTCACTCGGGTGGGATACGCCGGGTCCGTGAGCAACGTGAGGCTGAGGGTGGAGATGAGCTCCGCCAGCTTACGTCCTCTTGCCTGTTCGAAGTGGTAGCCCCAATGAAGGCTGGGAGCATTGAAGTCTCCAACGATCACTAGAGGCTCTTTGGCTGCCATTTTTATCGCGCGAAGGAAGATTTCAATGAAAGTAACGCGCGGCTTATGCGGAGGGCAGTGTACATGTTGAGGAGATGTATTGAAGGGTGGCGGCGTCTGAGAGGCAGTACCCGGACCATTGTATATTCTGGCTCGGTACTCAAGTCGACCTGAACCACGGTGTAAGCCTTATTCACCAGGATGCACGTAGAGGGGCCCCCCTGATAGGTGCTGTAGCCTGATAATTCAGCGTCTATGCCGGGCTCCTGCATGGCAATGAGCGCCGGCATGTCACCTAGGGACTGCAGGTAGAGCTGGAGGTGTGACCGCTTTTTCCAAGCTCTGAAACCCCTGCAGTTCCATTGGATGATCTGGAATTTTTCAAGGTTTTTATCATTCCTATTAGATCTGCTAGCCATCTTATTGTATTTATTTACGGGCGAGCGGACTAGCTCTGGCCGGGATCCTGCGCAACCCCAGTGAGGGGCCGCACCGACCCACCAGCTGTCGAGCCTGAACCCTGTCCCTCCGCTGCCTGGAGGGAGACTGTCTTACGTTTGAGATGAGGGGATTGGCAGCTAATGGCGTTCTTAATTTGGGTGCTGACCCAGGGCTGCGCGGCTTTAAGGACGCAGTCAGTGACCTAGGCCATAAGGTCGGGAAGTGCTTGCGTTAACGCTGCCTTGACGCTGCCTTGAACATGTCCTGGAAGGACTCGCGGACTGCTGACATGATGTGATTCGGGAAGGCCGCCACTTGCTCCTCCAGTTGCTCGGTTTGGCGCTGCAGTGTCTCTAGGCCGGCGACGCGACCAGCAGTGGAAACTGATCCAACTACCGTGTCCCCGCTCTGCCGCGAGACGCTAGTGAGGCAACATGTTACGGATGATCCGTCATCCTCGTCATCTGGCTCAGGTTCTTGCATTGGTTCGGATGACCCGGCCTGTTTGGCCTCTAATTCTTGAATTTGGCGCTGAATTTGGTTCTGGCGCCTGAGCTCCTCTACCTACTGCTGTAGGGCGGTTTCGGTAGGGGAGGGACGGGTAGGGGGCCCGGAGACTGCCCTACTCCAACTGCTCACCTGTGGTTGGACGGGTGCCAAGGGTGGGAAGTCCCTGGCATTGAGGACCGGGGGCACCGTCTGGGTCCCGGACTTGACAGGTTTCGATGGCCCGGTTTGGGCCTTGGGTTCCTGAGCGGCTGGCGCTTTCTTGGCCTTGGGCGGAGGAGCCTGCTTGGGCCCCGAATTTGTCTTTGGCTTGGATCCGGATGGGGAGCTCGGTTTGATGGCTTTCCGGAACCGCCCGGCACAGCCAGGAGCTCCGGTAGGGTGGCCGCCTCCGCAGATGAGGCAGCTCGGAACACAGTCATGTTCCGCCGGGCCGTCAGGAGTGGCATCAGGAACCTGGACTCCGCAGCGTTTGCAGCGCCCCGGCTTCGGTCGCGGGCAAGCATCGGCCCGATGGCCCACTGTGCCACAGCGGTGGCATGCAGGCACTGTTTTCTTGTACAGGCGAACAGGGAGCCGTTCGTACCTGTACAACACCGTCCGTGGCACCTTGGTCCCCGCGAAGGTGATCACCGCAACCGGGGTTCCCCCTGGCTTGCGCACAGACACCACATTTTGTTCCGCACTGAGTTTTCGTTTAACGCTTTCAGACGTTTCGTCTGGCGAAACAGTCACGACGCCTCGACAGAACGCACCGGAGAGTTTAGGGTGTCCCCGGAACGGTAGCTCGCGTTCCCCTACCGGCAGCACAATATCACGGAGTAGCTTCTCCGCGGCGTCGACAGACTTCAGTGCACATACAAGGACGTTTTGGTCCAAAACGGGCCACACCGCAAGCCCCGCATTTGCGTCGTCCCCGAGGATGCTGCGGACTGCAGCGCCGGCTTGTCCAGGACCAAACGTTGCCTTGAGGTCGACCGTGTTTCTTGGTTTCAGCACCACGACGATGTCGTCTTTCTCAGTGCGTGGCCTGTTCTGCGGCCGCCACCTGAGTTGCTTGAAGCGCTTCGAGGCTGCGTTCAGCGCACGCCCGCCCTGCGTATGCGCAGAGCTAGCCGCCGCCTGTTGCTGGGGGCACCAGCACCAGCGTCCCTCGATGCCGCCGCCGCGTTCTTCTTTCCGCGCCAGACGCGGACCATATCTTATAGGCAGTCGTCCTGGGTTGGTAGAGGATCCTCGCCTTGAGTCGTATCCTCGGATTGATGGGTCTCCATTGTTACGATCTGCAAGGACTGCGGGTCGTATCCGGTGACTTGATTTGGAGCCGCCAGAGCCGAGGAATCCCAGACCGGGGCCATCGCAGGCCCCGGTGCCGTTAGGCTTAGCACCAAGCACCGTACTAGATTTAACGAGACACTCTAAGCCCTCCTACAGGACCGGCACACAAGCGTCGGTAGCTTCGCGCCGAACGGGTGGCGGCGTTCCTCCCTTCCTGTACGGTGCGGTTCGGGTGTCCACTGAGATGACAGAGAATTACTGCGCCATTTCCTTTCCTCAAAAAGCGTTGCGTTCAAAAGGCAAGGCATCGCGGCGAACGGATGGTAGCGTTCATCCCTTCCTTTACGGTGCGATTCGGGTGTCCACCGAGATGACAGAGAATTACTCCGCCATTTCCTTTCCTCAAAAAGCGTCGCGTTCAAAGGGCAAGGCATCCCGCCGAACGGGTGGTGGCGTTCCATGGACTGCCTGGCAGCGCTACAACACGCTGTCGCGTTCCACTCTTAAAGGCGAACCTTAAGCGTCATTAATTAGCAGTTCATTAGTTTTAGCTGTTAATATGTAATTAGTCACTAATTAGTAACTTGACATTACTTCGTCATCAATTATGTGTGACGTAATCCAGTGGTGACGTCACTAGTGTAACATAGGCAAAGTGGTGCTGAAAACACTTTCGCCTCTACGTACTTTAGACAGTTTCCAACGCGCTGCATATACATTCTTGTCAGGCCTGCGTCTCGTCGTGTCCGCGTACGCTTCTGCATCGTCCTGCATTTCAATACCGCCACCATCACAGCTGCCTAAGCCGAGCAATGAAGCCTGATGAGAGGAGAGGTAGGAAACGTCTTGTGGAAAGCGATCGCTTTGCGAGTGATACGCCACAGCAGAAGACTGCTCGCCCCTGCCGACAACGCCATGATTATGCGGCCGCTATGTGTTACGCCCGTAAACATTTCATGCTTACTCTACCCTCGGTTGCGGGAGAGGCAGAGATTTTTTGTTTATACTTGAGGGATAAGGGGGCACAGCACTCTCACTCTCAGCATCCTGCCTCCAATACCGCTTGTGGTATGTTAGCACAAATATCTACAAATCGTCAGCCAGACCATTTAGAGCGGGCGTTCCGCAAGGCGGCATCCTTGGCCCTTTTCTTTTTAATGTTTATGGCAACGACACTGTCACCACGTGTAGAAGTGCTAAGTGTATTATGTATTCAGCTGACGTAACTGTGCTGCTGTCCTCTAAGAGTATTCGGGACATAATAAGAAGCAAACTTGTCTTTAAACGATTTTAAAAACTGGTCACTAACGGATTATCCTAAAATTAATATCACTAAAACAGAAGCTGTGTTCTTTCGTCCAAACAAGATAAAGTTCTTGCTGTGGTAACAAAACTGCATTCGGCTGTTGGACGCTTCGGTGTGTGTTCCGGCCGCCGGCTTGCGGCGGTGGCCGGTGTTCGACCTTTTTACGTGCCCTTTTGTTAAGGTGTCCTTCGGCTGGCGGGCGCCTCAATATGGTGAGCCAGCCACCTACAAAGGCTCTTGCCTTTGATGTTGTCGTCCCTGAGGGGGCTAGTCCGGAGAATGTCGTCGATGCGACAGCCTCCGTTGTTGGATTGGAAGAAGTGTATATACTGCGTCCAGCACTTCGGTGGACGCAACTACCAAGTCACTGTGAAAAGTGAAGCCGCCATGGCTAAAATCGTTGAAGCTTCCTGCCTCATCATCGGCAAGGAACGCGTCGCCATCGTTCCCGTGAGCCCGCAGGTGACCCAGGTGACAGTCCTCTTTCTGCCCGCCCGTGTACCTAGTGACGCCCTTGCCAAGGCTCTCTCCCCTTATGGCAAGGTGCTGCACGTAAGTCGCGGCGTCATGGGGTCGTGTCCCACTTTAACCACCGGGACCCACTATGTGCGAATTGAGATGAAGCCAGAGTCACCCGTACCAAACTACATCAAGGTCGCGGGCCACCGCGTGGCGTGTGACTACAAGGGCATGCAGCGCGTTTGCCGGCGTTGTGGGTCCACTGCGCACTTCAGGGCACAGTGCACGGCTCCTTTCTGCGCCCGCTGTGGGGTCTTTGGGCACTAAGGCCAAGGTTGCGTGCTCCCATGTCGTCGTTGTGGCGATCCACACGCTACCGTGGCGTGCGCCATCAAGCCCTCGTACTCGGAGGCTGCGGCCCGTCCTGCGCCCCCGCAGGCCGCTCAGGGAGCCGCTGAAACCATCAAGGAGCCCGGCGCTTCCAACACCGACGCCGTTACGGTTGCTTCCGCTGCGTCTCAGCCTCACTGCGTTGAAGAACCGGAGTCTGCTCTTGATGCGTCCAATACTGCACCAAGTGAGCAGACAGTAAATGTGCGTGCTGCGTCAGCCTCCGTCTCTCCGTGTGTCCCTGATGCCACGGGGGTCGAGCCTACTGTGGCCCTGGAAAACCCTGATGCTGAGAACGTGCCCCTCTCGGAGCCCGTGCTACAGCCCGCGGCCAGCGTTGCGGATTTGAGCAGGGACGCCGACATAGCTGAGGTTGACGGTGACGACAGCAGCTTGCCATCCTCAGCCTCTTCAGTCAACCTCGTCATTGACGAGACTGTCATCACGCCTGAGGAGGACCCGACGCCGCCGTCGTCGTCGTCGACATCGCTTGGAGAGGAGCCAAGATCATCTCCAGACGCTGACCCTGTGCAATCGCCGTCCTCTTCGACATCGAGGACCACCGCCAGCACTTCCAGCGCACAGTCGTCCGATGTTGAGATGGTCGCTTTGAGTTCAAGCTTAAAGCGTCCACATGCGTCAACTACGGACTCGGACAATTCTGCCGGTCGGCCAAGGAGGCCTCGTGCCTCCTCTGGTCCGACCCGCCGCAAAAAGTGAGATGGTTTAGCGCCGTTCGCGGCGCGCTTTGTATTGCCTAAACATCACGACTGTTCAGGTTTCATTTTTCATTTCCAAAATGACTCGTCTTCAAATTATTACTCTTAACGTACAGGGGTTCCGCAGTGTTTTGAAGCAGGCAGCGGTGGTCGCATTCGCTCGTTCCTCGGGTTGCGATATTGTCTGCCTGCAGGAAACCAATTTTTTTCGCCTCAGTGACGTGTTGAAATTCAAGCGTAGGTTTGGCGTCGATGCCTTCTTTTCGTACGCCAGCACGCGTTCTAGCGGCGTTGGCGTTCTCGTTTTGAACCGCTCACTCTTGCGAGATCATGTTATCTACGATGCGCTTGGACGCGTGCTGGCGTTCGACTGCACGTTTAACGCACTTCAGCTGAGAATTCTTTGCGTTTATGCGCCTGCGCATTCTAATTTGGTAAACACATTCTTTAAAGATTTAGATGTGTATTTTCTTGGAGGGCGTAATGTTGTGATGTTGGGAGATTTCAACTGCGTGCTCGATACGGTCGCTGATGTGCAAGGCCCTGGTAGGGGTAGGCCTGGCTGGAATGCGCGCGAGTTGCACCGCCTAGTCAGCCATTTTATGCTCACGGACGCTTATGAGCTCCTCTATGGCAACGTCTGTGTGGACTTCGCGTCGCGGGTTATCGGCGAGTCGGTTAGACAGGGCGTATGTTCCGACGAGCCTTTCGCGGACAGTGTGTGCAGCCAATGTAATGACGCTACCATCCTCGCCGGTGCACATATCAGATCACCGCCCTTTTCTTCTATCACTCGCGGTTCCGGCGGCTGCAGGATCTCCTCAGAGACCATGGCGGTTGGATGCACGCATCTTTCACGACGCCAGCACTAAATAAGGGCTCACGCGCGTCTTGCGTTTTTCGGTGTTGGGGCCGTGCCTGGTGACTGGGACCGTCTGAAGGAGCAGTGGCGTCACCATTGCGCCGCATCTGGTCGAGCCCTTAGGGCTCGCGTGTCAGATGAGGTGCGCGTGGTGACGGTAAAGCTGCGTATTGCGCAACGCACCCCGTCGCCTTCGTCGCTTATGTGTGCATGGAAAGAGGAGCTTTCGGAGCGCCTACAGCGCCTTTTACGTGCCTCCTCTTTGACATCTTCTGCATGCCGTTGTCGACGCAGTCCAACTGCTCATCCCGAGATACTTAGCTTTGCGCGTCAAGAGCTGTTGACCCCTCAAGGTGCCCCTGCCTTTACACCTACCGCAGGGGCTATGTCCCAACCAGGTGGCAGGAATTTCGGTGCGTTTTATAACCATTTCAGGAGTATTGCTCAGTCGCTCCTTCTACTTGATCGCAATGTAGTTTCCGCAAACCCATTTTTAGCAGGCTTGCCTCAGGTTTCCACTGAACTCCATGACGGCCTTATGGTTCTGCCAACAACATGGGAAATCAAGGAGGCGTTGGACTCCATGAAACGAGGCTCAGCACCTAGACCAGACGGCCTTCCTGTGGAGTTCTATTTACAATTCTGGGATATTGTAGGCCCCATTTTCTCGGAAGTGCTAAAATTATGCTTCACTCAGCAAGTTTTTCCTGAATCATTCAAAAGAGGCCGCATTGTCCTAATTCCCTAAAAAGTCTCCTTTCTCGACATGTCCGGCAGATTGGCGCCCTATCGCCCTACTAAATTCAGATTACAAAGTACTAGCAAAATTACTCGTTCGTCGTCTGCGGACTCTCCTACCGTTGCTTATTTCCTGCCACCAGGTTTGCTCCATCCCAGGCCGTGAAATACTTAGTTTATCTTCTGTAACGCGAGACATCCTAGCGTATATTTTACGGCGTCGCGCACAGGGTCTTCTTGTTTCCGTTGATCAAGAGAAGGCGTTCGAATTTTTAGAGCACGAGTATATTTACGGGACGCTGGATGCTTTCGGTTTCCCAGCTGTACAGCTCATTAAAGAGATGTACAGAGATATTTCAAGCACTCTGTTCCTCGATGGCCGGGAAAGTACCGCGTTTGATGTTCGCCGTGGCGTCCGTCAAGGTTGTCCGCTCTGCCCCCTTTTGTTTGTCTTAGCATTAGAGCCTTTCCTCTTGGCAGTCAATCGCCACTCCCTTATTAGAGGTCTGGCTCTGCCAGGGAGCGAAGCGGTACGCGTCACTGCTTATGCAGATGACATCACTCTGTACTTAGCTGATGAACGCAGCCTGCTTGAAACTCTAAATGTTTTTTCGTGAGTACGCCTCCTTGTCTGGAGCTGCTCTTAATTACTCGATGAGTCGTTACTTTTTTGTGGGGTCTACCCAGACTCGTATTACATCTGCAATACCTTTGCAGTGGTGCGCGCAGATGCGCATTTTAGGTGTGACCTACGACTGTGCTGGAATATGGGATGGTGTGTGGTCTTCGGTCGTCAACAACATTACAGCTCGTGTGCGAAGGGCGCAGACATTCGACCTGCCTCTGCTTGAGAGGCGCTACCTGGTTTAGTCAGTCATTCTCGGTGCCTTCTGGTACCTTTGCTATAGTGTTAAACCACCCCTCCGTGTCATAAGGCGGGTGCAGACTACAGTTTTTTCTTTTTTTTTGGTCAGGCGGTACCGAGCTTGTGGCTCGTGCTGTTCTTGGACAACCACGGGAGAGAGGAGGTTTTGCCTTTCCAAATTTGTCTGTTACGTCCTCGCTGTTAGCATTAAGAGGGTTCACCAGTGGCAGTGTCCATAGGAAATACATGGGAACTTTCAGAAGCTATACCGTGTCTAAATATGGCTCGATTTTCATGAGGTTTGTGGCAGCGTTTTCTTCTTGAATGAATAAAGGAAATGTTGCGGGCAGATTTTATTGTTTAAGTTTCACTTTTTTACCAATTAGACGCAAAGTTCCAGAAAAATGGTGCTTTTAGATATGTAGGTCTTTCATGTCATCTCGTGAAAAAACCAAGCCAAAAATCAAAATTTCGTCCGCAACATTTCCTCCCTTTTTCTTTCTTGATTGTTAAGACACGATTTTTATCCATATCGAAGTTAGTGTTAGCCTTTTACAGGCTCTGAAAGTTGTGTATGTATTTTCTGAGGGGATTTGAATTTCGCGCCAAAATTTACTAGCGCGGCGTGGCTCCATCTGGCGACAGAATATTTTGTCGCTACTGCACTCTACCACCAACTTCTTGCTTGTCTGTGTTCGTGCGCATGCGTTTTTCTTAGAACCCGGACGAACTTCATTTCTTTCTTTCCTTTTTTCTTGCTTGGGCTGTATTTCTAAAAGATTCCTGCTTTTCTTTTTTTCTCGAGCTGGTGGTGCTAAAAAGAAGTGAGATGCAAGGCCACACCTACAAGCAACCCCCCCCCACACACACACACACAGTAAGGCACTGTTTGCACCAAAACGCAGGTGTGTCGAGTTATCCGTCCAAAAACCGGTTACTGGGTTCATGTAAACGCGCCGTGTCGGGTCAGGAGTCGGGACCAGTCAACTCCGCGCAAAGGGGTAGGTTGACTCAACTCCTCCCTGCCCCGATGTGCTTGTAAACGCTGTCGAGCCGAAAAAACGGAGGGGAAAGGATAAGCGCGAAATTGTTTTTGCTTGCGCCGTCGCATCTCCGAAGCAGCGGTGGCGTGCCTCAATCTTGGATATGTTACCACTGCTCGCTTGCAATGCGAGGCTCGAAGCTTGGTGTCGCTGCAGTTGAACCGGTCTTCACTCGCTGAAATCGAGTTTATGCAAACACGCGACGTCTGGTCCTTCTTTTTACTTTCTTATTACCAAAAATTTCAGGGGGCACTTTGACTGTCTAAAGTGGGTAGAGGCGGAAGCGTTTTCCGCACCACCTTCGCTGTTTCTGTGGCACCGGTGGCGTCACATATAATTGAGTACTAATTACTAAGTGATGACAAATCACTTATTAATGGTTAATTACTGATTAATGCCTGAATACTAATTAACTTCGCCTTTAGGAGTGGAACGCGACAGCGCGTTGTAGCGCTGCCAGGGAGTCCACGGAACACCACCCGCGCGATGCCTTGCCCTTTGAACGCAACGCTTTTTGAGGAAAGGAAATGGCGCAGTAATTCTCTGTCATCTCGGTGGACACCTGAACCGCACCGTAGAGGAAGGGAGGAAGTGGGAGTGAAAGAAGATAAAGAGGAGCCGTAATGAAGGAAATGAAAATTGTATTTGAGGAAAGGAAATTACGCAGTAACTGTCTCACAAAATTCAGGGGGGCACTTTTTTGACCTAGTGTGTGGTCACTGATGCCCCTAAGAGTGGAACGCGACAGCGTCTTGCAACGCTGCCAAGGAGTCCATAGAACGCCATCGCCCATTTGGTTCTACGCATCGCTCGTCAGTAAATTGGTTTTTGAGGAAAGGAAATGTATCTGTCTCGCATTTGTCGGTGGACACCTAAACCTCGCGGGAAGGGAATGGAGGAGGATGAGAGTGAGTGAATACACCGTATTCACTAGACGCGCCTTTGTTCATTCCAAACCATCGAGCAGGCATGGCGGAGTGGGTAGCATGCTCGTCTCTCACGCCGAAGACCGGGGTTCGATTCCTGAGCTCGACCAATTTCTTAATCGGTTTTATTTATTTATATGGCCTGACTAGTAAAGCTAATTAGGCTAATTGGGCAATTAAGGAATTAACTAAGCTCAGTCCCACTTACTTGGAGCATCACTATACGATGCCTTCAATTGGTTGCATGGTTACTAGCCAAAGTACAATTGGCCCGGTTTGAAATTCGCGCACTGTGACGTCACGACCGTTGCCACCAATTGAAAAGCGTGACATTTTCTGTCGACAACTGCTGCTTACAACGATGAGACATTACAGTGTTGTAGGCGTTACCGAAAAAAAGTAACAAAATACGTTACTCGTTACACTAAAAAAAAGGAACGCGTTACCGTTACCGAAAAAAAGTATCGCACGTTACTTTGCCGTCACTCCATGGCCATAAATTTTAATCAGTGCGTCTTTGCTGTAAGAACTCAAGATAACAGTTTTATAAAGCTCATACCTCATATAATTCCAACTTCACAAAGAAAACATAGCTGAACTGAGCAAATTTACAGTAATTCTGGTGTGCTTCTGCTTACGAAATTA
Source organism: Amblyomma mixtum (assembly GCF_055824585.1). Taxonomy (NCBI): domain Eukaryota; kingdom Metazoa; phylum Arthropoda; class Arachnida; order Ixodida; family Ixodidae; genus Amblyomma; species Amblyomma mixtum. Next base: position 165,890,023 of record NC_143021.1, read on the forward strand.
CGCGGAAATTGTGTAGCAACAAAGAAATGTAAATGTCATAGTTCCTGAAAAAATAAATTTGCGCACATAAAAAATTTTTTTTTTACTTGAACCTTCGTAATTATCGCAAAAATGCGAGTGTTTACGTCAAGGTGTTCAAGGTCAGCTTCGCTCGCTTAGGAACTCAATAACGAGAAACGTAGCCGGAGTTGCAGATAGAAACAGCTGGTTGACTGCGATCCCCTTTTGTGTGCTGTACCATTGTACTCTTTCCACGGCTCTCTTAGGGCCATCTTGAAGTAAACTGGCGACATTCCTGAGTTTTCTCAGAAGAGGGAACTTCTTCCACAAAGAATACGAGAGTGTCACCTGGGAACGAGACACTGACTTACAGATTTCTGCAAATGGTTCATTGGTGGCTTGGCATGCGTCCACTCTTTAGAGAGATGTGTGTGTGAGTGGTTTGGGGGCGAAGACAAGTTTGTGACTGCGTGTTCGTGCTTTTTTTTAGTTGAGTGCGTCGTCAAGGGCAGGTTTTTTTTTTTGGCATGCATGCGAGCCGCAACAAGGGTCGTCAAGAACACCGGTAGATTTTGTTTATTTGCAATACTATTTTTTGGCGTTTTTTTTTTCTGAAAGAGAGGCGGAGAGGGACAATTGAATTAAGAAGTAACCAGTAACATGACACCTCTAATTACCGAAAAATGTTAACGTAAGTACGTTACCCGTAACAATTTCGAAATGGTAACGAGTACGTTACTATGTTACCGAAAAAAGTAACGCGTTGCCGGTAACGCCGTTACTTGTAACGCGTTACTGACAACACTGCCAATAAATAGCCACTAACAACACGCGTTGGTCGAGTTGGGTTGACCTTGCGCAGCCCGACTCAACCTGACGTTATTGGTTCATGTAAACAGGGCTAAGCAAGAACTCGCTTATGCAATGACAAAGTTTGCGTCCGGCCACCATGCATAGCTGCAGGACGCTCTCGGTGCTTTTGCGAGCCACACTTCCCGTCCTCTTCAGTTTTCTCTAACTCTGATTTATTTCTTTGTGGAATTATAAGCAGGGAAGGAGGTATCAAAGCAAGTAAATCTGTTATAATTTAAATATTTTCACGAGGTGGTGAAAATGCCGTGAAAACACATACGAGCAGATTAACGCGGTACTGAAACAAGCTCTTTATTGGGCTGCCGTAGAATAGGCGTCTCCACCCACACACGGTCACCTGGCTTGTATTGTGCGTGGAGACGGCGGAGATTGCAGCGTTGGGCGTACGTTCGCTCTTGGTCTGTAATGCGTAGCCGGGCAACTCGTGGAGCTTCTGCACGCTGCAAGCAGGCGGTGACGTCAAGTATGTCCTCATTGGTGACGTTTGGCAGCATGGCGTCCAGCGTTGTGGTTACTTTTTGCCGTAAATGAGCCTAAAATGTGTCACATAGTACTGGTCTCAATAAGTGCGCTGTAGTAGACGAACATGACGTACGGAAGGAAGACATCCCAGGCCTTGTGTTCTGCGTCGGCATGCATGCCGAGCTCGTCTGCAATGGTTTTGTTCAAGCGCTGCATGTGGCCGTTCATCTGTGGATGAAACGCGTCATCGTCCGACGGCACCTATACTGTAGCGCAGGATGGCTTGCGTCAGCTGCACAGTGAACGCAGTTCGTGTGTGTCGCGCGGGACACAGTGAAAGAAGGAAAAGCGAAACACACGCTGTAGCCAGAATGGGTGTTCTAGGCGGTTTCTTGGCTATCGTCATTTTCCGACGTTTCCTTCAAAGGTCGCTTGAGCGAGCGAGCCTTTTGTGCTTCGAGAATGTAATCAGGCTCACGAATTGGAAGGCCACGGCTCCTCCTTGGGTCCACGAGCTCAGGCAGCAAGCAGTACATATAAAATTTTTTGAGCCGCGGCAACATCTCGTCCTCCCAAAACGATTGATTCCTGGAAATCGCTTCAGTGCTGATGCCTTTTTTGGTCCACAGCACAAACAAGCACTTTTTACGGCGAGCAATATTCAGCTGTCCTTGCACTTGGTACCAGTAATTACTTTTTGTCTTCAGCTGCAATCTCCCGCTCTTGTTTTCCTCACAGCAGACTATTTTTTTGGCGCGAACTCCTTCTAGTGGAGTAAGGTCCCTCGCTGAGTAAGGACACTTGACTTCAACAAGAACGTCCTCCCCAATGAGTCCGTCCGGGGAAGCGCCAAGAAAGGGGTTCTCCTGGTCAACAAACAGGCCGCACTCCTTCACCACGACGTTGCACTCATTTTCGATTTGCTTGAGTGCTAAGCACTCGTGGTCTTTACCATACCGAATCGCTTCGGAAGTTATTTCCTTGTACAGGATGTCGCCAACTGTCCGCCCACATCCCGTCGTTGGTTTCATTTTACAAATAGCACCAAACAATGATGCTGTCAATCTCTTTCGCCTTTCTTGTTTCCACAGAGTGCATCCACTCTGCTTCGACGTTGCTCGCTGCAGGTCTTCGATGTTGGTTGCTGATAGCGAAAGTGATTTCAGGAAGGTGTCGGAAGTAGATTGAAAAGCACCGGGCTCCATGTCTGGTAAGCCGTAATCAGCATCGGCACCAGTATGTCGCTCCTTTTCTCTGCGCTTGCAGCGTGAAGTGGTTGGTATCTTCTTTTTCGGTAGCTTTCGCTTTGAATTCCTCCTAGAAACTATCGCCTTCACAAATGATTCTGTGCATCCTCCAAGCTGCCCTCCCGAAATCCTGCGCGCGATTTTTTCGTGGTATGTTCCTCGGCAGTTGAGCGATAAGGAGGCTGCAAAACACCTTGTCTCGTAGGATCTTTTCAAACAATAGTTTATCCTCTTTCCTCCTACAAATTTCGCCACAATGGAGTTGTAATGTTCGGCAGCATTGTTATCGACGTCCATTATTAGGCTCGCCGTGTTTGCAACCACTCTGCTCATGGCAACACAAATTTCTTCAAAGATGCCTTTTTGAACTATTTCAGGAAATATATTTTCTTCTCCCGCTTTGCTTCCGGAACAGAAGTAATCAGCGCAGTTAGCGTGGTCTCCGAACACATGATTTGGGCCGTTCTTTATGTCATGAGCAAGACGGTCTATTTTTTCAGAAAACGATGCCTCTTCAGAGCTTCTAACTTTTATTGCTGTTGCAACTCCATGCCGTAGGCGAACAGCTGCTTGGAGAATAGAGTTCTTTAATTTAGGAGGAATTTTTTCTAGCCGCTTCTTCTGAGCGATCTCTCTTATTTTTGCTGCATAGTTTCGAAGTAGGTGGTTCCTGCACTCAATTTTTTCAACCCGCTGGTTGCCATACGGTGCTGCTGCTACGATAGATCTGTAAGTGCTGGAATCGCCATCAGCAATAAGTTTTGTATATTTGATGCCATGTAACTCAACGCTTTTCTTGAAGCCTTCCACCACAATAGCTTGCTCCATGCTTGTTGAGCTTCCCTGCCAGTTCTTGTGGCACTGATGCTGTTTCGGGGTGGCACCTTGTGGAGTCCGGCCACACATTGCGCATATCTTGTTTTTCACGCCAAGGTACAGGACCTTTCCAGTTCTGTGACCAACGATAGCAGCCTGAAAGAGTAAGACCAATATTAGTCAAGAAGCTGCCCTACTGGCTGCACTGCTAATCGCTCGAACATATAGGTATTTCAGCTTATCATGCCTGCTATTCAAGTGCTACTTTAAAACTACCTCTAGGCAGTTTGATGCCTTTCGATCACAACGGTACATAGCCCCGTGTACATGCAGCTAGGTTATGAAAGCGCGGATCTTTTCCATACCTCCCCAATTAGCCGAAAGAACAAGTGTGAAATATTTCAAGTACAAAATGCAGCGCTTTTTACCGCTATGGCAACTAAATAAATTCGTGCACTCACCACGCCTGACGGAGCGTCATATTTGTTCCTGTAGGATCTCTTTGACCACGCACCATCTGCGATGACTGCTATCGTGGGTGTACCGTCACTGTCAATGTCGCCGCATTCTCTTGCCAGCCTTGCCTCCTCTGCGCCCGCTGTTTTCATTTCCTCCCAGGCGGCTTGATTGATAATGTTGCCAACGTCGTCCTCTATTTTCGTGTAAGTGTCCGATGACATTCTTGGGATGTTCATAGACGCAAGCAGTTCGTTAAGGTTTGAGAAGCCACAGCCAATTGACATTATTCCACACACCGCTGATGTGTTTATATCGCCGCAGCCGCTGGAAGCTTGCGCATCAGATGGCGGGTCTGTGTGGATGACATCCTTCCTTCGGCACATCCTGCATACAAGAGTCAACGTGCTTCGTAGACCTTGCTTTCTTTCAGACACACAGTCCATATCCGCCAAAGTGCAGTTGAAGGGAACATGGAGGGCGGTCTTTTGCAAGCTGGTCAACAGGTACTGAAGGCTAACAATGCGCCGCCCTTGAATTCCAGCATTTGCACTGCCGCTCTTTACGGTGGTGATCGCGGGACCTCCATTAGCAATATCTTCGTCGCACGACTCTGTTGTGCTCATCACTGAAGATGACAGGGCACTTCCTGACACCTCGGATTCTTTGATGGGGGCTTCAACGTCTGCCGGCATTGGGTTGTGCTCGTTGACTTCTGGGGACGCGGAATCTTCAGCAGGGTGGGCAAGGTCGCCACCATAGAGGGGATAGTGTGTTTTGCACGTAGGAGGTTCGTTATCACGAGCTTGCCTCTTTCTGGTGTTCGCAATCAGTGCACCTGCACGTTTACGCTTCCCGTACCTGAAATTCTTTGCTGGCATTTTCTGCTGACTTGTTGCCTGCTGGTATTCAAGCACCTTGAGACAAATCAGGGAACAAAGTACGGCGCACAAAAGTGCCACAAGATGATGGCTACCGTCAGAACAAGCCAAACTCAAGCCTTGTTGGTGCTGAGAAGCGGAAGATGGGTGTCCGGCCCTGGGAACGCTCGTACGAGACTAGGCAAAGTAAGCTGCACGCTGTCACTACAATCGAGGACATCCTTCTGCAGCTAGAAGGCTACGCGGGAAAGGGAAGAAGACCAGCCATGAGCCTTGTGCTTGTAACCAGCCGGAGGGACGACGCTTACAGCAGCATGGTCAGTGCAAGAATGAACCACTGTTTATTGAAGGCACACCTTTTATAGGCACGAGCAAGAGCGCTGTACCGGAGGGACGACGCTTGCCGGCGTTCTGGGCCAGCCGAGTGGGACGCGCGCCGGCGTTCTGGGCGAGCCGAGCGGGACGCGTGCCGGCGTTCTGGGCAAGCCGAGCGGGACGCGCGCCGGCGTTCTGGGCAAGCCGAGCGGGACGCGCGCCGGCGTTCTGGGCGAGCCGAGCGGGACGCTGTAACCTACTGCGCATTAGCATTACTGTTGCGCATCGGCGCGATGCAATCACTGATGCGCGGCACTGATACGAACACGACACGTGTCCGTTACAGTGCTAGGAGCTCCTTTCTTTCCTTTTATTTAGAGACTGACTACATAGGTGTTCAACAGAATGGAACCTTTTCCGGGTAATGTCCTGCGGATGCACCAAGCCATTTTAACCGACCACACCTGTCTGCTCAGGCGAAACCAGTCACCCCACCTTACCATTGTAAAAGAATTTTCGCAGAAAAGACTGAAGGAAGCTTAGGCGACCCAAACCAGAAACGCTAAATTGGTGGGTTACTGGGAAATGGTCCATTGTATGACCCCCACATCCTTCTGTGCTCAATGGCTTGAGAGGGGGGTCAACTTTTTAATGCTTCGATCTCTGGAACCTTGGCCGCATACCTACAGATAGTTCTGGGCTCTACTTTGTGTACGCGGAAGAACGAATACTTTTTTTCGTGTCGCGGTGTAGTTTACACACCTGGAGGGGGAATAGAACTTCCCTCCTTTTTGGGGTACTCAGGTGCTGCCATCTATCGACAGAAAAAGTTCAAATCTGAGTTGCCTTGTAGCTGGTGAGCCCTCTTAAAGGGTACTTTGCGTATCCTGCTAGGAAACGCGTCTCCGGCACGAACCCTGACTCGGTACTTTTTGGGCCCTTCTTTACGCTTTTTGGATCTCACGCTTTTGGATCTTTACGCTTTTGGATCATGGACCTCAGTCAGAGCAACCTTCCGCTTTCTATGCCTCGTCAGTGGCCTTTTACAGGCATGTAACAGCAGTAGCACCTGATGTCAACATCGTCGCAGACCTTGTGGTGGACATAATGGGCTCGCTATTGTTGCCTGTTGTGCCGGCGGCTCGCCGCTCACTTATGCGCCGCGTTCAGCGGGCGCGCTTAGCGTCGACACCTCTCCCAGACCATCTACGCGACTTTGTCTGGAAACTTGGCTGGGCAGTGCTCCCTACTTGTGATCGGTTAGAGCGATGGGGTGTTTTACGCTCCAGTACCTGCCCCAATTGCCCGCTCAGGAATCTAATCGCCACGCTAGTCACCTGCGTGGTAGCGCGTGTCTTTTGGCGCGCGGTTCATGCGGGATTCCGTGTGCAGGGCATTTTGTGCTTCGTCTCCCACGGCCGATTCCCCAGCGGCCGTTTTGCTCGCCTGTTAATTGTTGCGGGTCTTTTTAGTTTATGGCGCAGTCGATGCGCCGCGGTCGCTGGTGGCTTTCGACGCCGCGCTGTGTGGCCGATTCTCGGCCGTCTCCGACGGGAGCTCATCAGTTTTTTGTCCGAGGAACTCTTTTTCTTGGGTGAGGAAGAGTTTCTCCGGCAATGGTCATGCCCATTCATTTCTGTGAATAATAGTCGTCTTGTCCTGGTTTTTAGGCCAAACTGGCGCTAAGGTCTCCTTTTAAATATTTCAATGTCAAATTATTGCCTTTTCACCCTTGTGTCATTAGGTATTCTATCCTGTTTTACATCGCCCACGAGAAATTCCTATTAGTTACTTAGAGATGTTTATGGTAGCTGTTTAATTGGCTCGCCTTACATGCTCATTGTCATGTGTTCTTGAAAATGTCCCTGTACCTGGTAACCTTGGCATGTGTACATATGTAAATAAATTTTTTTCTAAACAGGAATTCATGATGTAGAAAGCATTCGTGCGTTAGGTGTCAATTTTACTGATGAGTTAGCTGGGATGACCATGTAACCGCAGTAATAAAAAGCTTACTTGTATTGCAGGCATTGTAAATCGGTATCTGTTTCCACATAATGTGAAACTTCTATTGTATCAATCTGTGTTCCTATCACACTTGAATTACTGTCAGCTTGTGTGCGGCACTACTACTGCAATTAATAAGCACAAGATTTATCTGGTTTGGAAAACGTTTTATGCGCAATAAATAACTAGTTTCTTCGCCGACACAGCCGAGCTTTTCAATCTGTATAGTATAGTAAAATATCTTACCTTTACCACTTATTACTGCCTGACGCAAACTAAGCTGACCTCGAAAAAAAGCAGCGACCTCCGCCACTTAGCAGACCTTCGTACTAACGCTCGCCAGTTTGACAGAAGACGCCCTGAACACTGGTACGTTGAAATATGTAATACATATGGTATATTGCCACGTACTTTTAACACACTCACTGCTGTTGATATGAACATTTTTTCTCGTTCATTCATTATTTATTCCATATGTAGCGAAATACAAACAAATATTGCTGAAACCTCGCGTAAATAACTTTTAAAACTGATCTTTTTCCTGTAATTAGATTGGAAGTGCTCCATTACTGATGTTTTTTAGTGGGTGTGCATAAGTCTCTTCATTTTTGTTTTTATTTTTGCCGCCCCACACTGTAGGGGTGACTCACTTGTTTCGGTCTTTTGTATGAGTACTTATTTTCCTCCATTGCTGTCTGTTGCCACCTACTGTAGGTGTGGGTGGGTTTGTCAAGCTGCTCTCGCAGCTTTTATCATCGCCCTCTCCAACCCTGGGAAAATAAACTTAATTCATTTCAAATCATTTGCACAACTGTGTATACGATTAAATGTCTGTATAAAAGAATCCTAATGAATACTAGAAGAGTGTGGTGAGGGCCTAGTTGGTATGACATTATGTTTTAACGGCTACTGAGATGTGTGAACGCAAGGTGTTTTCATAAAAAAGACTGTCGCCTGCCACATCGCAGACACCTTCCTCAGATAGTTTCCTCCAGACTCGTGAAGTTTGATTTAGTGAATTTATTTCTGGATTTTCTTTTGATTTCATTTTTCCCAGTATGCTGGGCTCTCTATGCTGTCGATGACGTGGGCGGCGTGGCGACTGGAGGGGCGCAGAAATCCAGGCAGTCGCGTCGGGTCTCGAAGTTGTTTCCGTTGCTGTGGCAGCCGCCGTAGACGAACGGCTTGCAGGAGCTGGTCGTGGCGTCGTAGTAGAAGCGCGGCAAGAAGGCCAAGCAGTAGCCAGTGTAAGGGGGCCTACGGCAGACGTCCTCTACGGAGGCTGGAAATAAAAAAGAGGGTCAGGAGTGAGAGAAGCTACGCAGCAGCGAACAAAAATGTGCTATTGTAGCGAAGATGCTTTAGCTTCGGGCCTGTCCTTCGTCTCAGCTCAATGCAACAAAGGCGTTGCAAGCCGGCGAGAACTCGAGTGCCTCCTTAACCGCCTGTGATGCTTTTTCGCACTTTTCCCTTTTACTGTTGATGCGTGCCTACTGTTTTCGCATCATATTTCCCTTTGTAGGGTTCCAAACCGACAGCTGGTTGCCCACTTTTCCATTATCCCTTGCCGAGTGTAAGAGGCTCAGTAGGGGTCACCAAATCTTTCTCTTTCTATACAGTACATGTATATTTACGCTTCGCAACCGGCGTACGAAGCCTTAAATTATTCAACCACAATGTGCATCTATGGCAAGCTGTCGGATATCACACTGCCCACGGTTTACTGTTCTGGAGCTGCATTCAGGCTGCGAGACACACCTCAAGCTAGCGACACATTTGACACATTGACCGGTTTGCGTAGTTCTGTGAATAATAAATGAATTTCATTTTAACATCATTAACCTAAATGTGAAATAAACGTGTCTGGAACTGAAAAAGGAAATATCAGTTAAAAGAAGAAAAATTGGAACACTACTATGCTACGGTTCTGGGACACTACCAGGATTTTTATTTTCGGCGAGGGTTTTGCGAGGGAAGGTGACTGCGTGCGTTTCTCAGAAAACAGGAAGTGAAGTCTCAGTCTTCCTCTCTCAAGTGTGCCCCATTCAACGCAGCGGAATTTAATTAAGTTTTATATTGTGCATTCGAGCTCTCCGGCGAATAAGCTGCAGAACAGAAAAACACCAACACTGGGCCTGTGGATCAAACAAATGAAGCCGAATTTACCACAACTCCAGAATAAGAATCCGTCTCAGAATTTTTCGGGCTTAGCGTTGGGAAAAGCGCGAAGATAGTAAGCGCTTATGCTTGGCTGCAGCTTCTGAAGACTCTCCGCACGGCAGCTCCAAGCAGTCAGAATGCACGGCACGCGAAGCAAGCAGCCCTTCACACTTATCCTGCCCTGTGGATTCTCGCCACGTTGCCTTCTTATTTCAACGGTAGATACCGGCCAAATGATGTTCATTCTGAAAGCGATAAATGAAACGGTAAAGAATTCGCCTTAACAGACGCATTTGCCGCAAAATTTTAGAGAAGTTGTTACAGGATACAAGGTACAATCTGGGGACTACACCAAATGCGTACATTTTTCTTTTGCATTTTAGTCGGGGCACGGTGTTTCAATGGTTTTTTTTTTGCGCTTTTCTGTGAGCCACTTAGTGGGAGCGAAAACGTTGGGTCGTGCTGTGCCATTATCACTAAGTCAACGTCATTTCTGTAATCGCGAAATGTTTGCTAGGTTCCGGTTACCTCGTACATCGTTCATCGCATAGAAACTTCATGCTGACTTTATTCGCAATAAGCTGGGCCAGAATATTCGCACTACTCTCAAACAGACATACTCAGACATCTCTTACCATATAGGAGACTCTCGGTCGATCCACCAGGCCCTTCGATTGCTGGAATTCCGGAAGAAAACAAAGTTTCATTCGAAATAGCTGAACACAGCATCCAAGAGGTGTCAACTACTGGCACATATTGGAACCGCAATGCATTAAATAAAGTGCACATACAATTAATTTGCTTTCATTGGACATTGGACATTGGGACACTCTAAGCAGTCGGGCACCGCAGACGAGGGGAGGCTGTTTACCTAAAAGTCACAGTCAAACATGTAGCCGCCTCAATCAAGGCAAAAGCCGGACATTATGGGCGCGATGGTTCGTCTGAATTGCTGCAGTCTCATTCTATGCTCATGATACAAGTAGCGTACACTTATTAGTTCCTTTGTTACTTGAATACTACTGAAAATTAAAAACCAACTAAAATAAGTATCATTCCTTAGAAAACACGATGAATGTATGGGCAATGCTCCCCAAAAGTACGCGGATAGGCGATATTTGTATTGTTTCTCGTTCTTCATTATCATATTTCCAATTTCAATAACGGAACTTCTCAGAAAGATGTGTAGCTTTCATTTGGAACAGAATTCCTGCAGACCGTGATTACTTCCTAATATATATTTCGGCATGATCGTACCACGTGTTCTCTCGCTTAGACAAATAACTACATAGTGTTCAGACTTGTCGCGCATTAGCGTTGTGCACGAAAGTACGTCGGTTCAGTCCATGCACTCACGCTCTTCATCAGCGCAAGTCTTTTCGCATTCCTCCTTTGTCTCGTATCTGTTCCCGTTGCCACCGCAGCCGCCGTAGAAGAACTCCTCGCACTGGCGAGTCTTGACGTTGAACCACCACCTCGGCAGCAAGGCCTTGCAGAGACCAACTTCTGGGTCCTTCGTGCACTTATCCTGGTACGAAGTGGCCGCTGCAACAACACAGTGCCTTTTTTTTTTCTGGCACTCTCACCATCTGTTCATGTTTGCTGTTTTTAAATAGCGGTAACATCCCGATGCTCTCGTCTGGCGCCAGCAGCGGCGAACATAGACCAGAAAACCTTGCGAACGAGGACGTTGAGGAACGGATATGCGAAAACGAAGACTGCTTTGGAAATCCGGTGCTTCGACTCGTAATGTTTTCTTAAATGCTCAAAAAGCCGCTTCTGCTTAAGCTACTAAAACGTGTACCTCCTACATTCCAGAATATCAATACATACGAAGAACTCTCTCGCTTTTTCCTGACACCTAATAGGTTCATGTCCTTCCATGACCTTTCAACACTGTCATTGCAAGTTTTGCATCCAAGTTCTCCAAATTCGTGCAGTTCATCTTATGAGCAAGGCTGTCGCCGTCAAAAGATCGCAGCTTGTTGGGTACACTCATTAAATGAGTAAGAGACACGAAAAATCTGGTTGCGTGCCGTCTTCTTTCGAGCGGTGCCGTGATGTATAGGTCACCCCCTAGAATGAGAGTTCGCATTGCCAACAATTTGTAATTCCATCGCATGGTTTTTTTTTCTCGGAACATAGACCCACCTATCTCCTACAAATGCGGAGACAGGCTGTCATTTTTGCATACCTTAATTTCAATTTCACTTTATGAGTCGAAACGACGTTATTATTTGTCAAGGTTTGCACAGAACATATCCTGTTTAATCCAATATTTCGAAGAATCAGTGATCAGGCACTTAGTACATTTCAACGCATGTTCAACGACCCTGAGACAGTGACATTCTCAGTGACTTTAGCTGCATATTAAGGAAAGGCGGAATTTAGCTTTCTCTTAAACTCCACTTTTTACCCCATCATTTACTAGCCATGCCACACTAACACCATCGTCTGTCTGGCGTACTGTCGCCACAGTCACCGCTGTGCCACTAACCCTTAACTACTACTACTACTTATCCTCAACATCAAACTCACCAAATGCGGTGCAGACGAGAGCGAAGATGACAAAGAGCTTCATGCTGAGGCTGATGCTGCCGCGAGATGGCTGGAGCTTTCTTGGAGCACCTCGATTTTATGCACCTCCAAAACAATGGGCAGGAGAGTGTTTCTGGCCGACGCTATCTCTTGTGAGGATGTGTGCAAGATAAACCACGCGTTGCAATCAGCATCGATACCTAATTGGCTACAACGAGGTCGAGATATGAGAACCTCCTTCCGTATCTGCGGTATGAGGTGTTTGCAGGTTCCATGGAATGGTGTCAGTTGTCTCTAACGTGAAAATAAAAATAAATTCCACGTAGCTCTTTCCTCTGCAGTTTGCTTTGGTGATCCAAAAACTAAATGCTTTCTTTGGACTTTCCAAACATAACTGCTAACTACTATGAATAAGTTTTCGTCAGCAATCCCATGTAAATATCGGTGCTAACTCAGAATGCTTGATATCGAATGGGCTACCGACATTTAGTCAGCGGGCGAATGATTTGGATGCGGCTTAGTTCACGTTCTTTCCCACTTAATCGCGGTTTTTATATTTTGCACAGTGCATTGATTCCTCTAACCACCGCAGGCTTCATTAGCGATACTTTCAGTTGAAAAAGCGTGATCAAGGAAGTTTTATTTGGTCTGAGTAGTTTTTTTTGTAGTTCTATAAAAATAACTGCTTCCGTTAATTCAATGCTTAAGCAAACAATGAAATAGATCTACACAATTTTTTTAGGTTTATTTCGGCGGTTTTTGGAAGAGGCAGTATGCGAGGAAAGTTTCAACTGTAATCTTCTGTGACAAGTGCCGAAAATTGAAGTGCATTGCTTAATGTACTCGTGACCAAAGCAGCAACGTCTTGACAGGCACGAATTTTCACTTTTATATATTTTCCTATTTCTCCCTTTATCTCCTGAAACATGCAGGATAAGCAGCCAGGTACTGTGACTAGATAAATACCCCCCCCCCCCCCATTCCTCGTGTCTTGTAATTCAGTGCAAGATTTACAAATTTATATGTATATATTCGGGTGCGTCTTTGTGTTCAGTGCGAACGTATATAAGAAAAAACATAATTGTTCGCTTTTTTTTTCTGCATTGGTATCTCATGCGCTCGTGTGATGTGCGATGTCAGCGCACTTTTAAGAACCCCAGGTGGCATAAATTATTCTGAAGCCTTTCACTACACAATCCGTCACAGTCCATGTCCCGCTTTGGGAAGTTACACCCCAAAGTTTACAATGTTTTCACACACTTCATTAAACAAACACCCTCTATCAGTAAGGAATACATCTGATGCATAAATATAAGCTTTTAATTCCGATCTTATAATGTTCTCACGCTCCACGCAGCCACTCCGTTTAAAAATAACGAAAGGTGGACGAAACTCAAGAAGCGCTAAGGAGGTTCGTTTGGCGGCCTGCTCTGATTCCTCTAGTCCGCCCAGCCCTCATCTGGAGATAAACCCATTCCAGCCTAAATAATATATACGGCGCTCATGACGCTTTCATAGTTGTCATGCGTAGAGTCCGTTTGTGATGCCATCGCTTCTGTTGAGACGTCTCTTTCGCAAAGTCCGACGACAAGTTGGTTTGTATACACCTCAGCGTTATGTTGACGTGGCTTTGCAGCATGTACAATGAGAACTCGTGAAGGTTTGTGCCGTGTGAACACCTTGCTACTTTTATGCCTTGCTATTTGGTACATACATCGAAGTCCCCCTTCAGCATTTTGCTTTGGGGCCTCCTTCTGCATTATATATTTGTGTATTGCAACCCAACTGCTGAATAAAAACATGGTTCTGATAGGCATTCACGGAATCAAGGGATATTCTATTAATATATTAAGGGCAAAACGTTCATTCGGCAACATTTGATGCCCAGTTTTATTCACCACGGTGCGCATTTCCACCCTTGTGAGGGCAAAATACTGTTATGGTTTGGTTTATGATTTAAGGGGGTTTAACGTCCCGAAGCGACTCAGGCTATGAGGGAAGCCGTAGTGAAGGGCAACGGAAATTTTGACCAGCTGGGGTTCATTAACGTGCACTGACATCGCAGAATACACGTTCTTCTAGAATTTCACCTCCATCGAAACGCGACCGCCGCGACCGGGATCTAATCCGCGTCTTTCGTGTCGGCAGCCTAGTGCCATAACCGCTGAGCCACCGCGGCGGCTCAAAAGGTCCTAATGATTTTTCAGCATAATAAATACAGAAATTTTATGGCGAAGGCTGTCCGAGACTATAAACACCGATATTTTAAAAATATTTTGGTCATCCTTCTACTCAGAGATATGCTTTTTGGCGCAAACTGAAAACTTTTAAATTGATGTGCTCACGAGACCGCGGACTGAGAAATCATTATAAATTGTTAACCTTTTTGAAGAAAGAGACTTGGCGAATAAGTTTAGCGAATCATTTACAAGTTTAGTGAAAAGCAACCTTTACGATAAAGCAACATCCATTTAGGCGTACTGTGCACTCCCAAGCCTTTTTTTTATAAATGCGGCTACCCTAAATTAAATTTGATCTTCTTTTTATATCTATGAAAGGCGCAAAGCACGAGACATTGATGGTCTCCTTATCCGCCAGATAAAGTTCGTCCTTCACCTCCTATTCCATGGTCTCACTCAAACAATTCATATTCGTTTGGCTACGGGTGTGTTCCCACAAAAATGCAGCGAGCGAAAGCTTAACACCCCTGTCACACGGGCACTTTCAATCCTCATTGAGTCAATGCTCATCGAACTCAATGCAGATCGACAGTTGTCGCAAAGCCACTTTCAAGCGAAATCGAGCTCGATCCTGCTTGACTCGATGCCGATTCCTCAAGAGTGCTTGAGGTTCCAAGCACAGTCGAAAGCACTCTCGCTCTAACGAAGCTATAAGAATAAACAGTAGTTAACAAAACAAAACCAGAATTGTTATTGTTGCAATTGATTAAAATGCAAGACAGAACATTTTCAGGCACTATGCCTGTTTATATGCAAACATATTTATAAATAATCTCGACACCACGCTCCAAGCTTCGCCATCAGAGTAAACAAACATGGCGTCCTCCTGCTCGTTGCGCTAACTGTGGAGCGAGCGCGAGACAGCCGCTCTCATCGACTGCTGGCAAGACCGCCGAGATAATTTGCGCTGCCAGAAGAGAAACGCCGCAGTCTACGCAGAAATTGCGGACGTTGCGGACCCCGGAGTCCATCGCACAGTAGCAGAGGTACAGTGAACTAGAATATTGGGTAGTGTGCTCACTGCGCCGCGCCTCCATAAGCCGAGGTGAAGCCGCTGGTGTCGAAATTTTTTAGTTTCCCACTTTTCCGCTAGGTGCCGCCGCTGTTCCGAACCCTCTAGTCGGCGCGGCACAAGTAGGCGCTGTCTCGCGCTTTGGCAGTTTGGCGTTCTTTTGGTCGTCGTTGTCTGCTGTACTCAGTTTGGGCTTGAGTTGGCGGATTCACTGGCGTGCTTAAACATTCATTCGTGTCCCACGAACTTGCAAGGCAAGGATACAGCATCCCGGATAAATCGGAAGAGTGTTCAGGGAAGGAAAAAAAATGCCCGGTCACCGGCAGAACCATTGCTTCGCGCCGGGTTGCAATACCGGCTATGCAAGCACTCTAGGATTGCTGACTTACCTCACAGAAAAGCTGAAATATAAGTTCTTGATGACATCTAAGCTATGCCAAGACCCACTGGAGAACCTTTTCGGCATCATAAGACAATCACCTGGCAGTAATGAGCACCCGACACCGACGCAGTTTTTAATCATAGTGAACTGCCTTTCATTTTATGGCTTGGTGAAATGCATTTCTCAGGGAAACTGTGAAGATTCTCTGTTAGCCTCCTTGCTTGATGTGGGAGATAGACTCTGCCGAGATACATGAACGTTGCATGCCAGCAGGAAATACAGTGAAGTTGTCAGTTGATCAGGCTGGAGCGTGCCATGATCATAGTCAGCACATAGTCAAGAGTGACTCACGACTAGTCTTTCATATTGCAGGCTATGTAGCGCGAAAATGTGTCATGAAGGCAAAGTGTGAAAGCTGCATTAGCCTCCTAACTATGCCAGCCATTGATGACAGTTTTCATCTGGAAGGTAAACAAGATACTGCGACAGGGGAGGACTCATCTACCCTTCCACACAGCTGTATGATTTTGTGCTGAAGCTTGAGAACCTTTCTACCGAATGCTCCAGCCAAAGCCAACTTCATTAAGAGCGCATCTTGGATGTGCTGGACGTGGTCAGGGCAAGATTGTGTAAAGAGGTCGGTTGCTATCTTCAAACAAAAGATCGCCACACCTCTGGCTACGGATTTGGCTGCCGCTGCCCCCGACTGCACAGTGTTGCCGGACATCACCATGTTATGGCTGTTGCAGGAACATTTGACGCCACCTAACACACATAAGGGAAACTTTTCAAGGAGCAATGAAAATGCCCGTAAAGCACCGGATGTTTCGAGCGTGCTCGAAAATCTCGATGCAGATCGAGTTCAATGAGGATCGAAAGTGCCCGTGTAACAGGCGTATAAGTCAGGAAATAATGAGTTTTCAAATTTTCAAGCTGTTTTTCTGTTGCGTATCAAGTGTAAAGGATGGGAAAAGTAATAAGCAAATGTGTTACATTGTTTTATAGTAAGCATTCAAGTAGATCATTCCAGCAGTGTGTATGTCAACACAACTGGTGCTTCTCACACAAAAAGAACTTTATTTTTAAAGTTTTGAAGGAAGAAATTAACTCTGGTTACCTTCATAGATTTACCCACGCCTTTTATACAATTGACCATGTAACATTATTTTTTAAGCTGTAATATAATGGATTTTGTGGCTTCGTCTTGAGCTTTGAGGTAGTATTTCAATTTGAGAGAACAATGCGTTTCAATAAAAGACGAGTTGTCTGTATTACACAATTTATCTTGTGGAGTTCCGCGGGTTAGTATGTTAGGAGCGATCCTTTTTAGCATTTATATTAATATTATCGTAAGGATAAGTGAAGAGGCATTTTTGTAGTGTACATCAACGGCAAGTTTTTCTTTTAACAATTGGCTTCAGCGAATTGTCACCCTTAGGTAATGTCGCTGTCGAGGAAGTGTTGGAATGTGGCGAATTTAATACCTCAGAGATCAACTGAACCAAAATCAGAGATGTCTTATTTAAACTTTCACTAAAATTTGGCTTTGTTTATGGAGTTTAACGTCCCAAGGCGACCCAGGCTATGAGGGACGCGTATTGGAGGGCTGAGCCACCGTAGCGGCGCACAATTTTTTTTTTTTTTTGTGCGAATTTCGGCTTGCTACTTTCGGCTGGAATACTTACCTGAGATATAAATTACGGTTCCCTTGTGTGGGATAACTTCGAGGATAAACAATGGTAGGGTATTTTTTTGTCGCAAAACAGCATTGCTTCGCATTGCAGGTTTACCGCACTGAGCTCTCTTTAATTTTTAATATACTTCCTGCTCTACATCTTTGCGAAGGCAACATTTGTGCGGAGCACAAAAACTGGCTGACGAAACTGATTCACCAAAAAAATGGAACGTTGGCCCTGCCATTCGATTCAAACCCGTGCCGTCAAGACCATGGCCGCCACTCTCCTTTTCAAACTTCGCAATGGAGGAATTCGAGCCGCTTTTGTTCAGTTTTTGTTTTCCTTTCTCGTGCCTAAGTCCTCAAATATGCGACTAGCTCTTGTTTTGCTATTTTCTTCTAGCTTTTGTATAATGCATATTGCCTTGCTGGACTACGATCGCCTTTGCGTTTACACTTACTTGAACAGTGTTGTTTTAGTGTATATGATGTCCCTCTCCTGCGACGGCCTCAAATGTAAGGCGAGCAGTGTTAAAATAAACAAATAAATAAATAATTATACTTCTCCTTCTCATTCTGGCACTTAATGAGAAAATATAGTTTTTCTGCATAGCGTACATATCTCGAAATCATTTTTTTACCTCCACTACTCTCAAATTTCGGAGACATTTTGGATACTGCTAACTGTCACGGATATATTTGTATTCGTTTTTTATTTGTCCCTTCCTGTCACAGCCTGAAGAAAAGGTTCAAGGTAAAAAAAAATATGCACCTGACAATAAATGGCGCTAACTACTTCGAGCTCCGCGTCCATAAGCGAATGTATATCCCAAAAGGACAACGACAGCAGAATGTCGGGTGCGTTGTTGCCTGCCCCGACTTATGGAATGCTGAGCTATATGTAAAAGAAAAAAGCGAACCGCGCAGACACAGATAGGCACAGGTGTAAGTAGGGCAGTTGGCCCTGCTATCTTGCTGTGTGTACCGTCTGCCTACTTAAATGGAACACGCGAGGCTATGTTCACCGTTTGCTTAGAGATACTATGCAGAGATAATGCGTTTTCAGTACGGACCCTGACCAAGGTAAAAGATCGGAGTATTTGGGCTGTGATGTCAAGCGGTTATTAGAAACACTGCTGGCAGACACCATGGCAACATGTAATTTTTCACAGCCTCGAGTAGTGCCTCCAGGATGACTAGAATACATCAATTCGAGATTCTGTCGTCGTCGAATAACTGTCTTCCTCAGTGACTACTTTTGTGAGTACACATGGTGAGCACCGCATTTCTTTCGCGCAGTACAGGAACTAGCTCGGCACATGCCATTTTGAAAGGAACGGATTCGGTTTCTTTAAGCCAACCTCCAAATGTTTTGGGAAGCAAAGGTTGACCTGCAAGCATGTTAACTTTTAGCAGCTGCCATTCAAGACTCGAGAGCACACCTACCGTTAACGCCTTTCGTTTGATCGTTTCAACACTGTGTGCTTACTATACGCATAAGACGGTGCAATTGTTGCGCAGAACACTCACTGCACGTATTAGTATTTCTCATATTTCTACCACCATGAAGTACGTGTCCACGTGTTGGCGTAGTCGACTGGTAGAAACTATATTTGGCTACGTGCACATGTAGAAGCGTTGTTGCGTATTTTCGCCTGAATTTAAGCTTGTAATTTACATATTGTTATAACGAAGCTGCCCCAGTATTCACGGCTTGCACGGTTTGCACGGCTGCCCCATTATGCGGCTCTCGTATCTTAATACTCGCGGCGAGAACTCTGGGATATTTGGCTCTTCATGAGAATGCCTCAGATTTGCTACATTAGGGTGGAATGAGCTGTCCTTTCTTAGTAGTGGAGCGACATTGGAGAGACGGTCATCGTTTCTAAGACCCGGTGGGTGATTTTGCGAGGATACGGGTCCGTGGTCCACTGCACTGCATTTCCAATAGGGCAC
Organism: Amblyomma mixtum; assembly: GCF_055824585.1. NCBI lineage: Eukaryota > Metazoa > Arthropoda > Arachnida > Ixodida > Ixodidae > Amblyomma > Amblyomma mixtum. The sequence goes on from NC_143021.1 coordinate 165,909,043, forward strand.
AAGCCTTCACCTGGTTTGGTGCATGGTTTTCATTGCGGCGAAAGGCATGGAGAAGAAACTGACTGGGATCCAGCCTTGTGTAGAACAAACACGCTCGCTATGGCGGTCTGTAGCGAAGCTGCCCTTACACTATTAAAACATTGGATATTCAACCTAGTTCCAAGTCTTTTTTATCCTCATAGGTGAAAGAAGAGGTTACCTCTGCCTTGTTATGAAAAGGGACAACTTGCAATGCTTTGTTACTTTCTTTAACCAAAATTTGTCTGCAGGGTTGATTAAACCGTCTATTGTTATTAATACGCGCCAGTACACAGCGCGTGTAGTTGGCGTCCTGGGTATTCTGTAATGCAATTGCTTAGACGGTTCGAAATCAACCGCGTAGCTTAGCACTAATGTTAACTGACAACGCACATATTAAAAGCACATATGCTCTTTTGGGCTCCAATGTGCTTATCCATATAAAGCTCTCACAACACCTTGCGCGTGTACTGTACGATGTCAGTGCGCGTTAAAGAACCCCAGGTGGTCGAAATTTCCGGAGCCCTTCACTACAAAATTTTAACGGCGCAAAAAGACACACACACATCAAAATAGTTCAGTAGCGTGGCTTTTTGAGCTTGTTGCTACATAGTTCCAATACACTGTAGCGCTGCAAAAGACGAGAGACGAACACCACGAGCGCTAACTTCCAACAAATTTTGTTCTCCTGAAGCATCACAATTATACGCCAGAAAACAGTAATCACATGTGCGAACATAATCAATTTCTTAGAAAAACGAGCTCTTTATCTGAGAGGAGAATAGAAGGTGTGCTTACACACGAGCATCCTGGCCTATTTATCTTTCCGGCTTCAATGATTTCGCGCGTTACCCTTTCTCTGCTTTTTCCTATTACCCAAACAAGGGAAGGGGAGGAGGGGCTCGTTATAAATATGACAGAAGCCAACAGCCACAGAAACCAAGGGGCACAGGGGATTTTTTTTTTAAAGTTATTTTATTTTGTGGTGTTGATCAATTTAGAATATTACTGAATATGTTATCGTTTTTAAAGGTGACTGATTAGAAAAGCAGAAGAAAAAACAACCACCTGCCGCCGGTGGGATCCGAACCCACGACCTCCGAATTACGCGTCCGGTGCTCTACCTCTGAGCTACGGCGACGGCTGTCAATTCTTCTGCTTTCGGGGGTATTTATGTTTACAAGTAACCTAACCTTGAGAGTGTTCATCAGCGCCACCCACGTTCATAAGCGGCGGACGTAGAACGTCCTGAGTTACCGCAGGTGTGACATAGAACGCCATCGAACGGAGAGGGTGGAAGCTGCGTGAGAACCCTCTTATGCTTCCTAAGGCGTCAAGGCTGCCAGAATCGAGGCCCTCGCTAAGCAATTAAGCAAACAAGGGAAGGGGAGGAGGGGCTCGTTATAAATATGACAGAAGCCAACAGCCACAGAAACCAAGGGGCACAGGGGATTTTTTTTTTAAGTTATTTTATTTTGTGGTGTTGATCAATTTAGAATATTACTGAATATGTTATCGTTTTTAAAGATGACTGATTAGAAAAGCAGAAGAAAAAACAACCACCTGCCGCCGGTGGGATCCGAACCCACGACCTCCGAATTACGCGTCCGGTGCTCTACCTCTGAGCTACGGCGACGGCTGGTTGTTTTTTCTTCTGCTTTTCTAATCAGTCATCTTTAAAAACGATAACATATTCAGTAATATTCTAAATTGATCAACACCACAAAATAAAATAACTTAAAAAAAAAATCCCCTGTGCCCCTTGGTTTCTGTGGCTGTTGGCTTCTGTCATATTTATAACGAGCCCCTCCTCCCCTTCCCTTGTTTGCTTAATTCCTTAGCGAGGGCCTCGACTCTGGCAGCCTTGACGCCTTAGGAAGCATAAGAGGGTTCTCACGCAGCTTCCACCCTCTCCGTTCGATGGCGTTCTACGTCACACCTGCGGTAACTCAGGACGTTCTACGTCCGCCGCTTATGAACGTGGGTGGCGCTGATGAACACTCTCAAGGTTAGGTTACTTGTAAACATAAATACCCCCGAAAGCAGAAGAATTGACAGCCGTCGCCGTAGCTCAGAGGTAGAGCACCGGACGCGTAATTCGGAGGTCGTGGGTTCGGATCCCACCGGCGGCAGGTGGTTGTTTTTTCTTCTGCTTTTCTAATCAGTCATCTTTAAAAACGATAACGTATTCAGTAATATTCTAAATTTATCAACACCACAAAATAAAATAACTTTAAAAAAAATCCCCTGTGCCCCTTGGTTTCTGTGGCTGTTGGCTTCTGTCATATTTATAACGAGCCCCTCCTCCCCTTCCCTTGTTTGCTTAATTGCTTAGCGAGGGCCTCGATTCTGGCAGCCTTGACGCCTTAGGAAGCATAAGGGGGTTCTCACGCAGCTTCCACCCTCTCCGTTCGATGGCGTTCTACGTCACACCTGCGGTAACTCAGGACGTTCTACGTCCGCCGCTTATGAACGTGGGTGGCGCTGATGAACACTCTCAAGGTTAGGTTACTTGTAAACATAAATACCCCCGAAAGCAGAAGAATTGACAGCCGTCGCCGTAGCTCAGAGGTAGAGCACCGGACGCGTAATTCGGAGGTCGTGGGTTCGGATCCCACCGGCGGCAGGTGGTTGTTTTTTCTTCTGCTTTTCTAATCAGTCATCTTTAAAAACGATAACATATTCAGTAATATTCTAAATTGATCAACACCACAAAATAAAATAACTTAAAAAAAATCCCCTGTGCCCCTTGGTTTCTGTGGCTGTTGGCTTCTGTCATATTTATAACGAGCCCCTCCTCCCCTTCCCTTGTTTGCTTAATTGCTTAGCGAGGGCCTCGATTCTGGCAGCCTTGACGCCTTAGGAAGCATAAGAGGGTTCTCACGCAGCTTCCACCCTCTCCGTTCGATGGCGTTCTACGTCACACCTGCGGTAACTCAGGACGTTCTACGTCCGCCGCTTATGAACGTGGGTGGCGCTGATGAACACTCTCAAGGTTAGGTTACTTGTAAACATAAATACCCCCGAAAGCAGAAGAATTGACAGCCGTCGCCGTAGCTCAGAGGTAGAGCACCGGACGCGTAATTCGGAGGTCGTGGGTTCGGATCCCACCGGCGGCAGGTGGTTGTTTTTTCTTCTGCTTTTCTAATCAGTCATCTTTAAAAACGATAACATATTCAGTAATATTCTAAATTGATCAACACCACAAAATAAAATAACTTAAAAAAAAATCCCCTGTGCCCCTTGGTTTCTGTGGCTGTTGGCTTCTGTCATATTTATAACGAGCCCCTCCTCCCCTTCCCTTGTTTGCTTAATTGCTTAGCGAGGGCCTCGATTCTGGCAGCCTTGACGCCTTAGGAAGCATAAGAGGGTTCTCACGCAGCTTCCACCCTCTCCGTTCGATGGCGTTCTACGTCACACCTGCGGTAACTCAGGACGTTCTACGTCCGCCGCTTATGAACGTGGGTGGCGCTGATGAACACTCTCAAGGTTAGGTTACTTGTAAACATAAATACCCCCGAAAGCAGAAGAATTGACAGCCGTCGCCGTAGCTCAGAGGTAGAGCACCGGACGCGTAATTCGGAGGTCGTGGGTTCGGATCCCACCGGCGGCAGGTGGTTGTTTTTTCTTCTGCTTTTCTAATCAGTCATCTTTAAAAACGATAACATATTCAGTAATATTCTAAATTGATCAACACCACAAAATAAAATAACTTAAAAAAAAATCCCCTGTGCCCCTTGGTTTCTGTGGCTGTTGGCTTCTGTCATTTTCCTATTACCAGACTTTTATAAAAGAAAGGCTTACAGGTTTTTGACTTGCATGCGAGAATGTTTGGTTTGGTTTTATGGGGTTTAACGTCCCAAAGCGACTGAGGCTATGAGAGACGCCGTAATAAAGGGCTCCGGAAGTTTTGACCACCTGGGGTTCTTTAACGTGCACTGACATCGCACAGCACACGGGCCTCTAGAATTTCACCTTCAAGAAATTCAGCCGCCGCGGCCGGGATCGAACCCGCGTCTTACGAATCAGCAGCCGAGCGCCGATCCACACCTCAATAACACTTTAAGCTAATTCGGCGTTCATTGATGCGCTCTGACAAAGACAGCGTTGTAGACTGCGTTGATTTGGAGGAAAGGAAAGGTGCCTTACCAACTCTGTGGTTTAGTGGACACCTCAATGGCACTTCAAGCTAATTCCCGCGTTCCGTGCAGCACTCAGGATTTCGCCTTTCACTACTTTAGTCGCTAAAGTTGCTCGTAATTTGTTTTCGCAACCTTCCGGGCTTAACCAAGCTAAGCCTCTGCCAATTTTTCCTTTCGGCAGCAAAATTAGCAATCGACACTACGAAAAGTTTGATGCCGGAGCGTACCACGGTATACTAATTCGTGAACCAAAAGCAACCACATAAGCATTATACACCAATTTCCTTGGGAAAACAGTTCAACTCGTCTTCTTACATTACTGTCGGTCTTGCTCCTTGGACTTGCTTCTTCCGTGTCATTAGGAAACATCCGAACATGTATTTAAATTCATTTGGAAATGCCCACCACTCGTGGTCAACCAATTTTGCAAGCGTACCGACTAGGCCTCCTTACTGCCGTGGCCCCGCTCGCTTGCCATAATTAGAAAGGGCCGCCGCGGTGGCCCAGTGGTTATGGTGTTCGGCTGCTGACCCGAAAGACGCGGGTTCGATCCCGGCCGCGGCAGTTGAATTTATTTGGAGGAGAAAATCTAGAGGCCCGTGTACTGTGCGATGTCAGTGCACGTTAAAGAACCCCAGGTGGTCGAAATTTCCGGAGCCCTCTGTATCGGCTGTCACAGTCGATAGAACATGACAACACGGTTGCAGGGCAAAGGAGCCTTCGTGCTTTATTGCGCGCTGGTTTTATAGCCACCACTGGAAAGAAGGGCGACCTCCTCTCCCCAGAAGCCGACTGTGTGCGCATGTCCCGTGGCTTCCGGGACGATGACTTAGCTACCGATACATCCTCCTTCGTTTGGAAAAAAAAAGAAAGAAGAGGAAAAGAGAAAAGAGAAGAAAATTCTGTTACAAACAAATCTGAATGGTGTATGGCCCTCGCACAGACGCCTTGTTGACTTCACTTGCATTGGAAATTTAGGGCACCTGTACAAAGTCCTTGTTGTACGAGAGCCGCCGAGGTGGTGCTATTTGTCTTGTTGATCTCCTTAGTGCTGGTGCTGGCGAGGCAGTGCGCGGGGGATCCTGCGTTGGAGGCGCTGTGCCGAGCTGTGGCATGATAGTACGCGACTGCGGTGGACCAGTGCGGGCCGAGGTTGCCGAATTGTCCGAGCTGTTTTCGTCGTCGACGAAGTCCGGCAGCTCCCGCTCAAAGGGTTCACTGGTCGGTAGCAGGTGCCGCCGGTTGCGTCGCAGAACTCTTCCACCTTCGGTGAGTACGTCGTACGACCTGGGAAACCTGGACTGACGCAAGATCCGAGCTTTCGGTGACCACGTGTTCTGCCTCACCCGAACGACGTCACCTTTCTGCAGTGGAGCCAACGGCCGCTTGAGGCTTTCGGTCTGGCGATGCTTGTACACCTGGTAGTTGGCACTACAGCGCAAGTCCGGCAATGTGGTGCGAAGCTCGCGGCCTTGGAGGATCTCTGCAGGGGTTCGACCGCACTCTAGAGGTGTGGTCCTGTAAGCAAGAAGTCCCAACCAAAAATCTTGTTTAAGTTCGGTGGTTTTCTTTAGGATGCGCTTTACAATTTGCACACCCTTCTCCGCGAGACCATTTGATTGAGGGAATCGTGGACTCGAGGTGGTGTGTTTGAAATCATATCGCTTTGCAAAGGCAGCGAAGTCGTTACATGCGAACTGCGGACCATTGTCTGTGCATACCTCCATTGGTATGCCGTATCGTGCAAAAATGGAGCTAGTTGACTCTATGACGCTCCTCGCTGACAAGTCGTTAAGCAGTTCTACTTCGGGGAAGTTTGACAACGCATCGTATAAACACAAGTAGGATTTCCTACCATACTGGAAGATGTCGATGCCCACTCGGTACCAGGGCTTTTCAGGCACAGGACGCATTTTCAATGGCTCTCTTGGTTGGCTGTAGGCGTACTGCATACATACGCTACACTTCTTGACAAACGCCTCAATGTCCGAGTTCATTCCAGGCCAGAAAACTAGACGCCGTGCCCTGAGTTTGTTCTTATTAATGCCCATATGACCATGATGTATTTTTTCTAACATTTCCCGTTGTAAAGTAGTTGGTATTATAACCTTGCAGCCTTTTAGCAGGACGCCTCTAACTTCGGACAGTTCGCCCTCGCTTGACTTCAGCGGCCCTTCGATAGGAATACCATTACTTAGGCATTTTAGAACGGAGCTCAGATAAGGATCGTTCCTCGTCTCTACGGCCAGTCGCTTCCACGTGTCGTCGCTGACAAGTGAGCAAACCACACTTACGGCATGAACTTCCACGTCATCGCTCTGGATGCTCTTATCGTCCTCGGCGGGGGCCCTTGATAGCATGTCGGCGAGCAGAAGTTTTTTTCCTGGAACGAAGAATATTGTGATCTCATAACGCATCAGCCTAAGAAAAAACCGCTGCAGCCTTGGCGGCATATCGCCAACTGCTTTTTTGTGGATGGCAACTAATGGGCGGTGGTCTGTTTCCACAATAACCTGCCGGCCGTAGACGAAGTGGTGAAACTTTTCGCACCCGTATACGATAGCCAGTGCTTCCTTCTCTATTTGAGAGTACCGCTGCTGCGCGTCAGTGAGCACTTTGGAAGCATAAGCCACGGGTTTCCAGGAATCGCTATGACACTGCATTAAAGCTGCAGCAATCCCATTCTGTGATGCATCACAGGACACTTTTGTTGGTTTTTTGGGGTCAAACATTGACAGGAGCGGTTGTTGGCTCATGCTATGGCATAGCAGTTTCCATTCACTCGCATGGTTATCTGTCCATTCAAAAACTGCATCTTGTCTGATTAGGCTCCTGAGAAGAGTCGTTCTTTCCGCCAGCGTGGGTAAAAATTTTGCAAAGTAGTTTGCGACCCCCAGCATTCGCAGAACTCCCGATTTGTCAGAGGGGGCGGGCATTTCCAACATACTTTTCACTAGTGAAGGGCTCGGTTTTATACCTTCTGCACTGATAACGTCGCCCAAGAACTCAATTTCTTGAACGCCAACTGTGCACTTCTCACGATTAAATGTGAGACCGGCCTGCTCAGCTGCTTGCAGAGCTGACCGAAGGCGTACGTCGTGCTCCTGCCGGGAAGTGCCCCAGACTAGTATGTCGTCGACGTACACTTTCACGCCGGGAAGAGATTCAAAAACTTCATTTAGTGTTTTCTGAAACACTTCAGATGCCGACGAAATACCGAAAGGCATCCGTAAAAAACGATATCGACTGAACGGTGTTGCAAAAGTACAAATCCTGGAGGTTTCTTCGTGCAATGGGATCTGATGGAACCCCGAGTTTGCGTCAAGTCTGGAGAACACTGTTGCGCCCGCTAGCTCGGATTCTATATCTTCTCGCCTTGGCATTTCGTAGTGTTCTCGCTTAATGCATTCGTTTATCTTTCTAGGGTCCATGCACACTCGGATATTGCCGTCTTTTTTGCGAACGATAACGAGAGGACTCACCCAGTCTGTGGCTTCTGTGACTTTTGTGATGATCCCAGCCTTTTCCATGCGTTCAAGTTCTAGCCGAAGCGGTTCTCGCAGAGCCAGAGGTACCCGTCTCGCTGTTTGGACAACAGGTGTGGCGCCTTCGCTCAGGGCCATGCGGTATTCGCGTCGAACACAGCCTGTGCCGCTGAACAGGTGTTGGTAATCGTGAATGACTTTATCAGAACTGTTCACTGTTACGTTGTGAACTTCCCGCGGCAGAAGACCCAGTTCTTCGCTTGCTTCAAGACCAAGGATTGCTTGATTTCCTTTGCGTACTACAAAAAAGTTGCAAACGCTCTTTCGGTTATTCAGCTCCACTTGAGTTCTGAGGACACCCATATGTTTGATAATGCCGCCGCCATACGATCTCAGGATCACACTACTCGGCATTAATGATGGCTTGGGATTCATCTTCCTGTAAAGACCGAAGGGCAACAGGTTAGCTTGGGATCCCGTGTCCACTTTCAACTTCACCAGCAAACTGTTCATGCATACTTCAACGGTCCATTCACGTCGACTGCCGACGCTGCTAACCGACACGTCGAGTACGTTAAAGTCTTCTTCGGATTCTTGCAGTGCGTCCACCTGATTATTTGCCTTGCAGCAGACCGCGAAATGGTTCCTTGCTTGACACTTTCTGCATGTACGTCCGAACGCTGGGCAGCTTCGCGGCGCATGAGTTCGGCCGCATTTTCTGCACTTGAATTGCTTTGATTGCGCTTTACCCAAAAACGGGCTTTCCTTTCGCACCAAGTCCACCGTTTGCTGCTGGCGCTCATTCCATATCTTTTGGTGTTCAGCTGCGCTCTCAGCGGCTTTGCAGATTCCTTCTGCTTTTTTGAGGGTGAGCTGGCTGTCTGCAAGCAACTTCTCTTGTACTTTGCTATCACTGGTGCCAAAAACTATTTGGTCTCTAATCATTGACTCCGTCAATGAGCCGAAATTGCATGAATGGGCTTGAGTCTTCAAATCACGCAAAAAATGTTCAAAGGGCTCACCGGAATCTTGCATCCGTTTCCTGAAGATATACCGCTCGTGGACTTCGTTCCGTTGGGCAGCACAGTATTCTTCAAACTTTTTCACCACCGTCGCATAGTCGAGCTTGTTCTCGCCATCCGCAAAGGTAAACGTGTTGTAGATTGCGATGCCTTCCTCACCTGCGATGCTCAAGAGCAGCGCGGCCTTCGCAGACTCTGGTCGAGGTTTTTCGGTTGGCTCCGATGCAGTCAAGAAGAGCTCAAACTTCTGTTTAAAGAGCTCCCAGTGCTTGCTGATGTCCCCTGTCACACGCAGCGGCTCCGGTGGCTTTAGGAATTCCATCTTGTTGGTCGGTGGCACCCCACTTCTGACACCATGTATCGGCTGTCACAGTCGATAGAACATGACAACACGGTTGCAGGGCAAAGGAGCCTTCGTGCTTTATTGCGCGCTGGTTTTATAGCCACCACTGGAAAGAAGGGCGACCTCCTCTCCCCAGAAGCCGACTGTGTGCGCATGTCCCGTGGCTTCCGGGACGATGACTTAGCTACCGATACACCCTCCACTACGGCGTCTCTCATAGCCTTAGTCGCTTTGGGACATTAAACCCCATAAACCATAAACCTATTTAGAAAGGGTTGAAAAGCAAAAAGCAGACCTTTTGTTTGCTGCCATCTAATAGTGGGTAAAAGCCCCGTCCACACAAATTGCTTCTTGCATGCGTTCTGGGAGTGACTCAAAGAAGCTTTCAACATATCCAGTTCTCTGGTGAAGGCACTCCCATTAATCGCGAACCGCTATCCAAAGCTCATATCTGCCGGCTGTCCTCAAGTTCATTTTCGCAAGTTCAGATTTATAACTCCCCATACATTTTCAATTTTATATTCAAATCGGCTCCTCTCGGCGCCCATTCCAAGAGTCTAATGACCCTCTCTTCAAGAAGAGCTTGAACTGCTCTGCCTCAGTGAATGGGGCTATAGTCGTGCTGCAGAATGACGCACCCGTCCTTCAAAGGGCCGTCCAAAGCATACGGAATATGGATCTCTTCAAGTAGGTCAAGGTACGAAGCCGAGTTGGAGTATTGTGGTAGTCGCACGAATGGTCCGATACCCTGGATGCTAATCGCACCCCAGACGTTGACGCTGCAGCGGCCGCTGCTGAGGACGCTTGAGACGAACTCGGGATCATACCTAAAAAAAAATCCGAAACCAAAAATATTTTTTTCCGCGGTGAAAAACAAACAATGGCTTGAGAGGTGAAATGCGTAGATTTCAAAAAGAAAGGCCAACGTTATCACCCTGACATCAACATATTATTTAGCATAAACTACCCTTGAATGTATTATGTAAATGAGACGGCCTCCTGCTGTGACTTTACCACGCTCCTGTCGAGGGTTCTCCTTAAATTCGACCATGAAGAATGAATTAGCATGAGGTGAGATATGGTCACCTGGAAACAAGACGTGAACATTGAGCACAGAAGGACAATAGTAAGTGCAGAGTAAGTGAGGAATACTTACTGGCCACAAAGTGCTTGATATGATATGCGACTCTTTAATGAGGACTGAGATTAAATTACGAAAAGTTAAGTATCCATTGCTGTCGCCATAAATCATCATTAACCGAACAACGCCCACTGCAGGGCAAAGCATCTCCCATACTCCTCCAATTAACCTGGTCGTCTGCCAGCTGCATTCACATAATCTCTTTCAGTTTCCTAACCTCATCCGCCCGCCTAAATTTCTGCTGCCCCCTGCTACGCTTTCCTTCCCTTGGAATCCAGCCAGTTAGTTCGTCATAAATACCTTGCGTTCATTGGTCTCCACACCCGGCGATGCTGATCCCAGCGCGAGCTGAACGTGCTCTCGTCGGTGAAGATCACTTCGCCCCACTCGCTCATGCTCCAGTCCGCATGCGCTCGGGCGAATTCCAGGCGTTGTCGTCGTTGTCTCTCCGTGAGATACGCCTTTTGAGCAGCCACACATGCGTGGAGGTCAGCGTCTTGTAGTCGCCGCCGAATTGTTCTCACGCTGGCATCAAGGTCCAATATGTCCTGAATTTTCTGGGCACCTAGAAACGGGTCCGCGACAGCTGCCGCTACGATTATTCGATCTTCCTCAGACGTGCAACGGCTTCTGCCTGACCGTGAAGCATCGCCTAATCTGCCGTCTGCGTCCCGATAGGCTTGTATTATTCTATTCGCCGCTGTCATCGAACGTATTCTGCCTATCTATCGTTGAGAAGTACCCTGTATCGACCAGTGAATTATTTGCCTCCGAACTTCTAGAGGCACTCGCGCCGGCATGTTCCTTTCCCTGTCGTACCGAGATGTGTGGGTCTCCTATGCCTGCATACCGTTCGACGTAGTGTAAAAGTGGGAAATGGCTTTAGTGTTATTATATCGGCACCAATGGTGAGTCGGTGCTTTTCACTTTTATTAAAAACGTTAAAGCTGGGCTACTGGTCGCGTTGTGTGTTGGAATAACAGTGCGCCATCGACGAAACTGCAAAGCGGTGGCCGCGCGGACTGAAGGGTCGAGATAACACGTAATGCCAAGACGGCCGCGTCGCGCCCCCGTTTACAGCGCGCGCCGCTCCTCGCTGCGAGAAACGGGGCAACGAAGCGCGTGGCGCTGTCAGCAGAGTATCAGTCGATCATAGAGCAAGGGATTGCATGCTATAGACGCTTTACAGCGGCGTATCATGGGGGCTGCCATCTTTGATCACGTGATCACGCCGCCATTGCTCGCCTCCAGACTGCTCAGCGCGCGCCTCGTCGCGACGGCTGCTGCGTCTGATGTTTCGGGTCCGAGAGGCAGTGTTTCGGCTGATACGGTTGCAAAGGAGTGGGAAGACGACGCTGTGGTTGGTCCGAAGCTTCCAAGGACATATGAAAACCCTAATTTGATCACTTAGGCGTGAAAACGTGATCGGGCTTCATGTCGCGAAGAGCCGCTGAGCTCTCCGCCTGTTGGAGGCAACGGGTGGATGGCCTGAATGCCGCTGAAGGCTTTGCTTAATATTTTTTTATTGTTATTATCTAAAACAGCAAGGTTTAATGACCCTGCGGCTGCGCAGGTCGTTGTCGTATTGTGTACATGCATGCGGAGACTGCTCTAAAACGCTCACATGTACATCTTACTCATTTGTTTACAACCTGTTACAGGTGCTTAGGAAGCCTAAAATATTTTCTGTTGATCTGCTAAAACAAAGGAAGGCGACAAAAATGAATAAAGAGACAAATGTTACCCAATCATGTAAGCAGTACCATGCATCAAGCAGCCTTCACAAGCTTGCATGCAATAGTTTACAAGGATTCCGCGATATAATTGTTATAACGCGCGCATGGCAGAGCGTTCACTACAAAAGTTCACAATTATATCAGCCTCATGTAGTATAAAATTGTGGTACGCCCCATGCTCAATATGCGGGCATGAAAATGCTCGAGGTCTCGTTGGTTGTAAGTAATCAGCCGGAGTCACTTCGAGTGACTGTCTCGCATGGATCACAAGGAAGTGACAACTGCTGAGCACAGCAGCTGTAACACAAATGCGTTATTCCGATTGTGGTCCACGAAAGCCGCACTACTTGGAGCGAAGTTCAACAGTAGCACGAGGATGGTGTGTAACACACGAACTGACGGTAAGCGTTGTCCGCTCGCACGGCTATGCACTGCACAATATACAGTAGCGGTATAGGAGCGTAAGTCGTTTTTTTTTTGCCGTTTCGGTGGCGGGGCAGCTTGTTCATGCGGCTATGTTGCGCACTTACCCGCGCAGATTTTCCAAGATCGAAACCTTTCTTTCTGTATTGGCTATCTAGCGCTGGCGAACATGTGTGTTGCGTTCGCCCGTTTGGAAAGGGTGGATGTCCAACGGGCGCGAACAGGGGTTGTGCAGTTGTTCCGTGAGCTCGCAAACGATCGCATCCCGCCCCCTTAAACTGTTTGTCGCAATTCTTGCAATCCACAGCAGAGCATGTATTTTCTCTTTCCACATTACCACTGCTGCGTCGAGGCATACACGCCGGCGACTTACGAGGCAAGTAATGTCGCTGTGTTCCGAGCGCACCGGTGGCGCCATCTGGTCTCAAACGGAAGAACTGCGCGCTGTAAATGGTCTATATGCTGTGATGTTGATAGGTCTGCGGAAAAAAATGGGTCCGTGCTACCGGCGCCATCTCACCGCGTCCAAATTAAGATAGTTCCTGTCGCCACTGCTAGGCAGCGCGCATAAGCACGTTTCCGCTGCTCCGCGACCCTTCCTGTGCTCCGTATTATTCTGACCGCACCTGTACATTACTGAAATGCTGCAGCACACCGACGGGAACGCATGCAACAAACGCACATGTGCTGTCCTTTTCTTGTGTTGTCGTCGTTGCGCCGCAGCACTTTCAGTCAATGATGACACCTAGCACGCTGCAAGTGCAAATAGAGACTATTATCAGTTAGCCTATTTTCTCAATTCTACTATGCTCATAGTCACTTTCGGGTATATTCAACATCGATTGCGGCTTTAAATTGACACAGTGTCCAGTGAGAGCTGCAAATCCAAGTGCTTCACGCATGCTATTTGTGTACGACTCATCGAAGGTGTGCAGGGTCAATTACACTTAGCGTGAACACGTCTCCGCGTGGCACCGCGCCCGGCGCAGCGCCCGCTGCAAGTGGCGGCGGATTCTCGGGCAGGCACAGAGAGCGCGATGGGCGGGGCCACCAGCGCGTCGTCTGCTGTCGTGTGAAGCGTCACCGCGAAGGGCGTTTGTCTCAGGTGCTGACAGGAAACCGTCGACTGTTTCACACCGATCAAAATGCTTCTTACGCAGAGCACACTTTTAGAAAACGGTAGCTCCACATTACTAAAACTCTCTCGGCGTGTAACCAGGCAGTTCCATGCCTCTAACTTCAAACTGTAGGAATGCGAAATGGCTGGTGATTGGCAGCCGCAAGCGAATGCCGCGCCCCCTTCCTCGCCTCCCTCTCAAGAGCAGCGAGGAAAAAAAAGAGTTTGAAGCATTGTTTCTTGATTTTATTTCGAACAAGAACGGTGCATGAACCTCTCACACGAACAAAACTCGAAGCATCGTTAAGGAGCGCACATGTGGCCAACGAAAAGGAAACCTAAGAGATGAATGGAAAAGATGTCGATAAGTCGTCGTCTTAATACCTGGTCATGTCGGCGTCTTCCTCGATGACGTCCCTTACTCTGGACGGGAGGGAAGAGTACAAAGATGCACAAAACGCAGTGTCTTGTTTCAAAACCTCCCACTCTGCGACGATAGCATTCCAGAGCATGGACGGATTGGCGCGCCAGAGAGATCTTCATTGAGCCCCATACGTTCTCAATTATACTGCGATCTGGAGACTGTGGTGGCCAGTCCAGCAGGGTAAAGACGCGCTCCTCCAGGAAACCCTTCACAACGCGCGCTGTGTGAATCGGGGACCTGTCTTGCTGAAAGATGTAATTGCCTTCCGGAAACGGGCCACTCAGAACGTAACGCTAACTGCTGAGCGCCCGCTCGCTGTTACCCTTTGGAGGTGTTCTGGGTGGTAGCTGTGGAAATAAAAAAAAAGAGAATTTTCAATCACTAGTTATTGAAGTGATGACTGGAACTAATGATGTAAGTTTGAATGACAACTAATTTTTCGATGTCTTATTGTTTGTAAATTTTTATGCGGCTGCACTTGCTCACTAGTAGAGCGCATAAATTAAAAGTATTCGTCTTTCAAGCCTTTCTGCTCATGGAAGTGTTGTTCTTATTAAAATCACCATTGCCTGTTGCACTGTATAGACTGGAATCTACTGCCAGCCACTCATGATGCGGTTGAGCATTGTAGAACTACATACAATTAGCGTCCTTTGGCATGAGATTTTGCCAATTGTTCTAAAGAGAGCAGCGGAATGTGCTTGTAACCCTACGGTTACTAGGCTAAATTGGAGCATTTACAAAAAATGATAACAAAAAAATAAGCTTGGTGCACAGAAGGTCTTACCGAGTGTTGTCGGGGCGCCAAACCCGTGCTCTTCGGTCCCACTTGGTGGTAAACGTCGATTCGTCACTAAACACGATTTTCTTCTGCTCTTCGGTACTCCAGTTTTCGTGCTCGTAAGCAAACTGCCACCTCTTTTCTTTGTTGTCATTCTGCAAGAGCGGCTTTTGCGCAGCAGTTCTACTTTTAGACCCGCATCATGTAGTCGGCACCTCACAGTTGCCATTGAAGCCTTCAGGTGGAGAGCTTCTTTGACCTGCCCTGCTGATGAACGCGGGTTGTCAGCTACCGCGCCAACAATGGCGAGGTCTTGATCTGCTGTCGCAGCCCTCTGCGGCCCCCCGGGGGGGCATCCCTGATACGCTTTTCGTCGCGATATGCTTGAATAATCCTGTTCACAGTTTTGAGAGGGCGGCCTGAGATTCTTGAAACTGCTCGCTGGGAGTACCCTTTCAAGCTTAACTCCACAATTTGTACCCTTTGCTCCTCAGGGACACGAGACATTTCGACGTGCTTCGCTGTTCACAGGTTAACTGCTACTGCATTTAGGGGCTGCAATTCCTGCCTCAAAGCAACCAGTGATAAGTCGACGACTGCCTATAAAATCTGCAAACTCATCACGAAACCATTCCGCGAGTGCGCTATTCTGCAGAGCATTGCGCGCTGTCTCGGCTGGCCAGCCGCCAGCTGCGCTTGGTCTCGATCAGAGCGAAAACCAGGACGGCTCTTTATGACACGTCGAGTGTTCACCCTTGATAGCAACGCCTACCATTTATTTATTTATTTATTTACATATACTGCAGGCCAATGTTTTGGCCCAAGCAGGATGGGCATACAAATTTAGAACACAAGAAGAACATATTGCGTGCAGGCGCGCTGCATGCAGCCACCGGGGTTTTCAGTGATCTAACCTCACCAATCGGTGGCGACTCCCGGCCGAGACAGAGCAATGACTTGAAGTATGCGGCTGTCTGCGTTGCGTGATTATTTCGCAGATATTTTGTTCAGCCATTTGCTTGTCTCTGGTGGCTTCTAGTCTGGAATCTCAGCTCGACTACATTCGCGTGTAAAGGCCGATTCACACGACGGTCCGTTCGCCCGCAGCCCGTGCATCCCGTGTTCATGCGTCAGCACATTCAGAGGCGCGCTGACGAGCGCGGGCCGACATTGCGCCTCTCAGTGTGCTGACGCATGAACGCGTAGTGCGCGGGCCGCGGGCGAACGGACCGTCGTGTGAATCGACCTGAACGAGCACTGAAATGGAGTAGTGCGACTCAGAGATAAACATGCTCCGTGTGAGAGTTTCATGCACCGTTTTCATTGGAAATAAAATAAAGAATCGGCATTAACGAGCACTGAAATGGAGTAGTGCAACTCAGAGATAAACATGCTCCATGTGAGAGTTCCATGCACCGTTCTCATTGGAAATAAAATAAAGAAGCAATTCGAATTCTTCTTTTTTCTCTCGCTGCTCTTGAGAAATGGGCGATGAAGAGAGCGCGGCATTTGCTTGCGGCTGCCAATCACCAGCCATTTCGCATTCGTACAGTATTAAGATAGAGCCATGGAATTGCCTTGTTACACGCCGAGAGAGTTTTAGTAATGTTGAGCTACCGTTTTATAGAAGTGTGTGTTGCGTAACAAGCATTTTGTTCAGTCTAAAACAGTCGACGGTTTCCTATGAGCACCAGAGGCAAGCACCCTTCGCGGTGATACTCCACACGATAGCAGACGACGCGCTGCTGGCCCCGCCCATCGGGCTCTCTGCGCCTGCCCGAGAAACCCAAGAATCCACCGCCGCTTGCAGCGGGCGCCACGCGGAGCCGTGTTCCCGCTAAATGTGATTGACCCTGTACATGTGTCAAGCTATACACGTGTATACGCCTTTGTAAATTGCTCGCCACGTGGAACACTCGACGCTCATGTTTGTCTTATGCAAAGGTTCCTTGCATTCTTTGCCCATTACGTTGCACCAAGCCCAGTTCCTCATTCCAGACGTTAATGGTCAATGAAGGACAGGCCATGCATTACCTTGCGACATTTCCATATTTTTGAAACACTTTATTTACAGTAAAGGCCATGAGGTCAAGCAGTGTACATCACAGCTTATGCTTCTGTTTTTGCGGATTTGTCAGTCGTGGGAAAACAACTGGATCTGGGTGCAATACCTGGCGGTATTACTGGGATCTGCACCGGTTCCTGGCCTCCCTACCGGTTAATGACTGCAGCTTGATGGAGGAATCAAGCTGCAATGAGACTGAATCTGCGTAACATGTGTGTAGTCATGTAAACTGTTTTTGTTTATAGGAAGTGCACAAAACGGTTAACAAGATTGATTTCACTGAATGCAGCCCATACTTGAAGTGACAGGGAACAGCAAGCAATACTGAAAAAATGATATAATGGCGCACTTTAGGTTTTTTTTTTTTAATTTTTCAAACTACAGTACCTTGAAAATGCATGTACAATCAATATGTATCCGTTCAGATCTTCTCCAGCGTGCTGGATGTAAATGAAAGGGGGTCCAAGGAACCAGACATGACGCATCCAGGAAGTGAAGATGCTGCTGTCACAGCAGTGGTCGCAGATGATGCTCCTGAGCCATTCCCAGGCACGAGGACACTGCTGCCTTTAGCGGTGGAGTACATTAGGAAACGCCAGGAAATAAAAGAAAAGCAGAAGAGTGGAGCTGGGGCGGCAGATATCCCTATAGTGAAATGGCCGTATTTTGAATTCATGATGCAGCTCATGGAATCTTCACCGCAGCCTGCACTGTGAGTTTAATTTGCTGGTATAATGAGAACTTTTGCAACACCTGATGTAGAAATACATGTGAAAAGGAGAACAGAGCCAGAGCAAGCATAATGTGACTTTTACAAGTCCAAAAATATGGTAGTTGAACAACACGGGCATCTCATAGAGCACTCCATTGAACAAACGCAGGCACCTCATAGCATGAAAGTGATTGTTGGGGTAGTCTAAGCAGAAAGGCTAGTTTGGTGTTATCAAACTATATGCTTAGTGCCTCTAGCAGTATTCTTGTTACATATCTACACTGCTAGCAACATTAAGCTGAACGCTAGGATTTCTTTTGCTAAGGCAGTCAATGTCCAAGTCACATGTTTACAAGTCACCCTCTTATCTGTGCCTCAGTGCAGTGACCAGTAGTACTCTTATCTCTGCGTGTAATTAAGCAGCCGTATTTGCTTTCATGAGAGTGGATCATGAAACGTTGAACTACATAATTTGTTTTTCCAGAGTCCTGTGCAGTACAGAGGAAGATGGTACAAGGTGAGAAACAAATAGGCCACTAAATAAACAACTAATTTTGCGCAAACAAATTTCACAAGCAACTGCACTTGGTTATTCAAAAAGTTCATTCTGGTGTAAAATATGTACGTTAATTTCTTTTCAGCTTTGTCCATGCTGCTGATGACGGTGGTGAAAGGTTAGTGACAAAAAGGAGGCTTTTTAGGTACAACCTTAGACCTATACCGCATGGTATGGGCCTGCCAAGGCAACATGGAAATAAACATGATAAATGAACTGCCGATTGAGCAGCTGGCCAACTTAGGCCCAATAGTTCAGCAGGAGCAGAGCTTTGAAAGCAGTCTTTTTTTAAAGCGGTCTTGTTTAAACTGTTGCCATCAGCGAAAACAAAGAGCATATTCATGGTGCCTTTGCACAGTCTGTTATCATGCTGATGCATATTTATCCTTGATCTCTGGCATTGCAGCTCCACGCAGGCAACGCAGGAGGGGCATGTGGAGCTACTGCCTCAGGCCACTAGCAGCGATGCCGAAGGAGAAACCTGGGAGCAAGAGTAAGTAAAATTTGCAATAGATTTTCACATTCTTGTCGTCCACCTACTTTGCACTAGGTTGTGTTCTGCTATGAATTGCACGTGCAAGAAAAGTGTCCTAATCATACTCGTCTTGCAGATGCAGTCCTGACGTGCATGAGCAGGATGCTGCTGAGCTGACACCTGCAAAACGGTACGTGGGCAGAGTTTCTGGCAAAACAATTACTGTGCTAAGCAGGCGGACCAAGACAAGTTCTTTCGTCTAATGATGGCTTTTTACTTACAAACACTTGTGCAATCTTCATCTTCAACTACTCACTGCTAATGTTACTTGCACTTAATTTATGAATGATCTCACTTCATGCATTGTTCTTATGAAAGAAGCTCATATTTTCCCTCTTCATGTAAAAGTACCATCTGTTGCAAAAGTTTACAGTCTGCTATACCCTTAGAAGCAAAGGCATGGAGGCTGTCAACATTTGCTACAGACAGTACATATTTTTATCAAGCAAAACATCATCTTGCAAGCACTTATTGTATAAAATAAAATTCACCATTGTGCAACCCACCTCTGGTTACTCGTGATTTCCGGTCACCATTCCATGTTGCCACGGTACTGCAGCTGCCGTGACGAAGTGGTGCGTCAGCTTTTCACGCACTTGCTTGGCATGCCTGGGAAGAAATTGCACTCAGGTTATATTTCATTATCTTGATAAGCCAACTCCAGTGCTGCATGTCACACAGTCCCAAAATGCTCCGAGCCTCTAATGTGTACCATTATAAACGAGGACTTCTGAAACTGGGTTCTACAGAACCCTCTAGTTTATTGGGTTACTTTTTTCCTTTGAGATTTTCTGTATATAAGAAATCAAAACAAATTACATGAGGTTTAGTAAGTTGAACAAGTATGATTGACAATGCCGGACACCTAATGTATGCGCCTGTTTTGGTGGCACATGTAGTGCAATGATTGGAACAAACAGCTGTATAACAAACCACATACCGTGTAGCGTTGCAGCCTGTGAGTCTTTGAGCCCTCAAGGCCGAGCTGGAGTCGTCATCCCTCCAGCTTCCAGGAGAGAGGCGGCCCTCCCAATCTTCAGCGTCGGCAGAGCCTGGCGGGCAGTACATTGAGGAGGATTCTGCGGACTCTTTAAGGAGACAGTTGTGCAGCACTATGCATGCACCAACATATCTATTGATGTTAACTGTTTTTGCCTTGAAGGGTCGTCGCAGAATCCTCCACCTCTGTGCCAGGATGCCAAACGCGTTTTCGATTATGCGGTGTGCCCGGCTCAGCCGATAATTGAAAATTCGGCGCTCGTAGTTGGACTGCACCGCAGTTTCATGCAGGGCTGAAGACAAGAACATGAGTGATGAAGTATAGAGAACATTTGCATGCACTTCTCAGTCGCAAGCAATGCACTGTGAGACCAAACAGTCTACTTTTTTGCATGGGAAGCATGACCTTGAAGCCTTCAGTGAAGCTGAAAAGTTTCAAGCATGAAGAATACTTAGGCTCATGCTGCTGCCAAGTGTAGAAAAGTTACTGCGTGTGTATTGTTTTTTCTGGTACTCCTGCCAACGCACACCTAGAGTGGCATTTCTGTAATGTGATTTCGATGCACTTGTTAACAGCAAGGTTACCGGTTTACAGGAATGAACCACAAACGTCCTAGTTAGATAAAAAAGTGATGCTGCAAAGGCTGGGCTGACAAATTTGTGGCATGCAACACAAAACTCTTAGAATGCTTTACATGGCCTGTGTTACAGCTTTCTTGAAATGGTAAAATATGACAAACATTGATGAAACTAGCCATGCAACATTTGGAGAGGAAAAAAATATTGAAAATTCAGATTATGACAGACGCACACTTCACTGCTTGATCATGCCAGTGATATAGCACTTTTTTCATTTTGAGTGCAGTGAAACTTCAGATGTGGTCCTCTACCTCGTCTTGGAAAAGGCCGCATCATGTAGTCTTTCAGCGGGAAGGCCTCGTCCCCCATGAAGAAATAGGGCAGCGGCCCCTCAGCACCTAGAGGCCTTGCAGTGGGAAAGCCCCACTCGCCACCAGCAATCTTTTTTTGGAGTGTTGACGAGGCGAAAATTCCGCCATCAGAGTCGCTTCCAAAGTGCCCCATTTCGACGTAGAGGAACCTGTATGGAAGATAGTTTGAAATTCAGTGCAGATCGAGTAGCAATGAATGTGTTTCTGACAACTGCTCTTTTGATTTGTACCTGTAAGTTATGTTTTAAAGGTCGTATCATGTTGCAGTTGCTGAGAATGTGCAGTTCCCAATAATTTGATACATGGATTGAAACCCAAAGTGCTTAAACGAAATGTTGCCCTCTGCATGGCATTGAGATTGAGAGTGTGTCTTGTTTATTCATCGCTACCTGACAGTCAGCAGTCATGCAAACCTGTGGTCGGCCTCATTATTAAGAAGGTGTCAGCAAACTGAACATGCCAAGATTGTCATAATAGAGAGCCTTACCTGTAGTGTGCATCACAAACAGCAAGCAACGACTTGCTGAATGATCCTTTATAATTTCGATTTGCACTCCCAGAGTTGGCAGGGCATTCAACCAAGACATGCTTGCCGTCAATGGCCCCAACGCAGTGTGGCATCTGCCACTTTTTTTTCAAAGTCAGCTGCAATCTGCAGAATAAAGTTTAACGGATATACTTCCATATATCAAAATGAATTGCGTTGGTCACTCATTAGTTGTTCTTGTGAAGTATTCCGGAACACCATGTGCAGTAACAACCTTTGCCTGCAGAGCACAGGAGCAATAACATAATTAATATAATGAAGCTTACTTTTAGCCACTCGTCTGCCACCTGTGGATGCCTTAGGTAGAGTGGCTTTAGCACATCCCACAGTGCCTGGCAGACCGTTGCCACGAGACAGCACGCGGTAGACCTTCCTATCAAAAAGTTGTAAGAAAGCTCCCTCAGGCTTTGACCCGTGGCCAGGAACCTGCCAAAGCAATGACATAGAAAGGTTGAACAGCATAGATACTTACTTCGCTGGGAAATTGACTTACACACCACAGATGAACTGTTCATACTTGACTATTTATAATGAAAACAGTGCTCACTACTATGCAGCATGAACTCATGAAACAGATCAATTCAGCAAGCATTGTGTTATGACATGGCTGGAACTACAATTGTTATACGCTATACATGAGAAAAAATGTTACCATTTTTCTGACAACGCGGGTTACCTAATTGTCATGGCCAAACGATCAGCCGCTGAAATGGCACTCCTGAACCTGGTGTCCCGGACAGTTATAGAACTTCGCACCAGATCCAGGAGTGTGTCGAAAGTCCGAGGCGGCATCCGGAGAAAGCTGGAATGTGTAAAGGAGAAAAAAGGATTGAACAAGGAAGGTTGCAAAGTTGTGCTTTGTGCCATAAAGACAGAAATGAAAACTTACTCTCTGTAGTATTCTTCATCGTGCGCCCGCAGCTACGGTAGCAGGCGGCTTGCATGTCCGGCGACTTCCCGCGATCGCAGGCATGGTCGAACCCACCAGCGACGCCGTCGCCGCTCTTTCTGTGCCGTACGCGCGCGCGCAGCAAGAGCTTGCGCGGCCGCAGTGCACATCAGAATAGCGACGACGCCTTCCCCCTCGCTGAGGTCGCCGTAAAACATACTTGTGTTGAGCCGAGGAGCGATACAACAAAATGCCTCGGGACAAGCGCGAGCAGTGACTGGCGCGAAGCGCAGCAGACGGAAAAAGGGCGCGAACGACCACATTCCCGATGGTTCTCATTTGGAACGAGAAGGCGACTCGCGTAGTCGCCTTGCTAGTGTGAACATCGGTAGTGGCGAGCAGCTCCCAGGTCGCATGCGGCTGCGAGTCGCACGCCCTTTGCGACTCGCAAGTGTGAATGAGCCTTGAAGCTGCGACCCTTCGTAATCGGAAGATTTAAAACCCCGAGATGCATGAAAGGGTGCCGCACACTCCCCGTAGAGTATGCTTCCAACAAAAAATGTTGGATGACGCGTGAACTTTTCGCGAAGTGGCTGCAAGCTTGGGACTGCGAGCTTGAGCGCGAGGGTCGCAAAGTGTGCGTCCTCGTTGATAACTGTACCACACACAACACAGATGTCGCACTCAATAACATTGAAGTCCGCTTTCTTCCGCCTAACACTACGGCCAAGCTGCAGCCTTTAGATCAAGGCGTCATCAGGGCCTTCAAGGCAGTTTACAAGAGGAGGCTGATTGACACTCTTCTCGTGAGGCTTCGCATGAAGCAGGACTTGCTGGGAGCAATCCAGATGCTCAAAGCGGCATGGGACAACGTGAAAGGCGAAACGATTGCCAACTGCTTTCGGCACGCAGGTTTTGTTCCGGCGGAGGCCCGTGCATCAAGTGACCATGGTGACGATCCCGACGAAGCAGAAGCAGAGCTCCGCGAGCTCGATGAGGCCTGGAAAGATTTTTCGCGTCTTGTTGTTGGCATGCCCGCAACAATGACTACTGAAGACTTTGTAGGCGGCGACGATATCGCAGCGACCACGGCTGTACTGACTGATGAAGAAATTGTAGAATTGTAGAAATTTACTGTCGCTTCAATTCGTTACATACTGTGTCCAGAATGTCCAACACATTGTACTTCATCTATTTTTTTTCTTTGTTTTCTTTTTTTTCTGTGTTTGAAGTGTTACAAACTGTTGTTTGCCTTGCAATGTTGAATTTGTATTTATTTGTTGCTCTTGAACTATATTGCCTCTGTAATATGTATCTGTATTTATTTTTCCTTTGTCATGGTGATGTTGTTTCCGACACGCTGCAGTGCCACCATGTAGGGGGCCGGGGCCCCTGTCAAGCTGTTTTTACAGCTTTTAGTCCCGGCTCCTACCTTTTCGAAAGGAAAGGAAATAAAGAGAGAAATGAAATGTCGACATCGCTGCGGAAGTCTCAGAACATCCCGCAGACGAAGCTCAGGCTGACCCCGCAGACGATGAGAACATTCCGAGTTCACAAGAAGCGCTTGGTGCCTTGGATTTACTGCGCCGCCACTGCAGTGCTATTGAGGGCAGTGGGTTTGCCCTTGTTGAGTGTTTGCAAACTGTGGAACAGGGCGTGATACGGAACGTGATCAACACAAAAAAAGCAGGCCCCGATAACGCAGTTCTTTGCACCTAAATAAACGGACGTGACCCAAGTAAGCACCCTCCGAGTTGCTGTGTCTTCTCTGATTGAATTTTGCTGCTCTTGCATGTATTTTGTACGAAATTTTATATTACGAATTATTGATATAGTGAACTATTTTTCGATTTTTGGGTGAAAGTCATGGAGAGAGTTGCTCCTAGGCGGACTCGGAATGTGCGGTTAGCCAGGAAGTCGTTCAAGCAGTTCAACATCCTGCCGCGGATACCTAGCTCTGCTAGGTCACGGAGGATGCCGAACTTCCACGTAGTATCGTAGGCCTTCTCCAAGTCGAAGAAGGCCCCAATACAGTGCTGCTTGTGGATGAACGCCTCCCGGATGGTGTTTTCTAGACGGACAATGTGATCTGTGGTCGAGCATGCTTTTTTAAACCCACATTGGTGTGTATCTAATAGTTGCCGAGATTCGAGTACGAAGGTCAGTCTAATGTTTATTACACTTTCAAAAGATTTAGCAATGCAGCTGGTGAGGGCTATTGGTCTGTAACTGCTAGGATTTGTTGGTGGTTTTCCGGGTTTGAGAAAAGGTATTATGACTGCTTTTTTCCACTCGTCAGGTATATTTCCAGTTATCCAGATTTTATTAAAGAATTTTAACAGTGCCTCTACAGCAGCCTCGGAGAGATGGGCAAGCATAGCGTAATGCACGTTGTCTGGTCCTGGTGCTGTCTTTTTTCCAGAATATAATACATTATTTAATTCTTGCAGTGTGAGAGGCTGGTTGTAATCCTCATGTATACCTGCTCCGGATGGAAATTTTTGTTTTTCAGCTATTGCTTTGTGTTTCTGAAATGTGTTTGTGTAGTTGGATGAGCTTGAGATCTCAGCAAAATGCTCGCCCAGTATGTTGGCCTGTTCTAAAGATGTTTGTGTCCCGGGTGCTGTCAAGAGAGGAAGTGTGAAAGGGGTATGGTCACCAGTAAATTTACGAACTTTTTCCCACATTTGCTTTGATGTTATTGAACCATTTATTGAGGACACATATTTCTGCCAAGAGGTTTTCTCTGCATTTCTTCGCACATACCGCGCTCTGGCTTTTCTCTGCAGTGGGATATCGACGCAGAGTGCTCCACGCCTTGCTTTGTTGTTTTTTTGCTAATGTGCATTCTTGTGTCCACCACACTTTATGTTTCTTTTGTGCAAGTCCTGTTGTTTGTGGTATAGCGAGTGTTGCGACCGATATTATGCATTCAGTAAACTTCTCATTAATTTCATCTGTGCTGAGGTGGTCAGAAAATTCCTTTTCCAGAGTGGCACTTTTTGTAAAAAGTGACCAGTCGGCGAGGTGAATTTCCCAGCGCCGTGGTCTTGTGGGGATGATTGGAGTGGACGATGAGAGCCTGATGACGGTAGGTAAGTGATCGCTGCCCATGGGGTCATTTAAAACATCCCGTTTAAAATCGTTAAAAAGTAATGGTGATGCGAAAGCTAAATCGAGAAAGCTCATTTTTGCTGAGCTTGGGCAGCAATATGTGGCTTTTCCCGTGTTTAAAAGACAGACATTATTTGAAAGTATAAAATCTTCGATTGTTTGGCCTCTAGAGTCACAGCGTTCGCTTCCCCAAAATGGAGAGTGAGCATTAAAATCGCCAACTACTAGAAATGGCTCCGGCAGTTCATCGATCAGGCCTTCTAGATCTTGGCATGTTAATGTGATGTGTGGGGGAAGATATCAAAGCCACCTAGACTAATCAAGGCCTCTCCGCTTGCTCCGTGACGTCACGCTAGTTGCCCGTCCTCCGCTCGCGGCTGCGGGGTTTCGCCGGCAGTTCTCAGCGCATTATTTTACTATCCGAGGTCCAATGGCTGTAGTAATGAGCCGATAAACATGAATTAGTGACTGAAGAACAGCTTTTTAACCGCGTGCTTAATTTCGCTCTATATCTTCAGGGTTAATTTATTATAATTTGTGCTTTCAGAGCCGCCGCGGTGGCACAGTGGCTATGGTGCTCGGCTGCTGGGCCGAAAGACGCGGGTTCGATCCCGGCCGCGGTGGTTGAATTTCTTTGGAGGAGAAATTCGAGGCCCGTGTACTGTGCGATGTCAGTGCACGTTGAAGAACCCCAGGTGGTCGAAATTTCCGGAGCCCTCCACTACGGCGTTTCTCATAGCCTTAGTCGCTTTGGGACGTTAAACCCCATAAAATAACTAACAAACTAATTTGTGCTTTCTTTCGTGACCCTCGCGGCACGCTTCGTGCTGCAGATCAGCGATTCGTTTTTATAGTTTCATGATAATACTTGTGATAAAGCATTGCATTGCTACAGTTCCTGCTCTTCAGTTCATCGCAAATTGCTTCATATTAAGACCAATATATTATTTCCTAGACAGCATAGCAGTAAAATGCAGCAGAATGCATGAAATGCAGTATCTAGCCGCATCTCATGTAATGTACTGCTTTTTAAAAAAAACATGTTTTTTTGCCATTTTCGAAAGCGGATGGCGTGCTGAAAATTGGTATAAACAAAAAGAATGAAGTCATGGAAAAACAGTAACATGAAGACTATGTGAACATTTTATTGCTCTCAGTGCTTTGCATTAAAATATCTCAATTCTTCAATTTTTTTAGCTTCCGACTGCTGGCCTAAATGGCGTCATTCTTCAATTTAACGATCGTGCAGCCTCACCATGCCTATAGTCAAAGATATTGCCAGATCCGGAAGGACTGACAGCACGTTTCACATACCGAGACGGCTCAGTTTGTAAACTAAGAAACATGATGGACTTTCCTTCGCAGTGACTGTCCGAAACTTCGTGTCGCGAAAGTTGACTAGCTTGATTTGCAATACTGCAAATGAAGACACTAAATTTACGGGTTTTTCTTCCTCGCTTGCCTTGATAGAATTGTTGATGGCTTCCTGGAATGTTTTTGTTTAGTGTTGGGTTCAGAGGGCAAGGTCGTCCGCGTAGATGGCGATGCGGACAGGGAGGCGCAGACCCTCCGGAAGGCAGCGGGGAAGCTCCGCCATCACCAGGTTGAAGAGCATGGGGCTCAGCACGCTGCCCTGGGGAACTCCTCTCGTGAGCGGCTGGGGTGCGCTGGTGGCTCCTCCCACCCGGATGCAGCTGGAGCGGTCGCAGAGGAATCCTCGGACGTACTCCCGGAGGTTGCCGGACACGCCAAGACAGTCGACAGCCTCGAGGATTGCCTCGTGCGTGACGTTGTCGAACGCGCCCTGCACATCCAGGAGTGCAAGGCAGACCACCTGGCGGGAGTGACGTGCCTCCTCGAGGCTGGAGGTGATGTCGGCAATGGCATCTGCCGTGCAGCGATGTCTTAGGAACCCCGACTGCTGCTCGGGCAGGCAGCCCGTGGCCCCGGCTATCCACTCCAGCCTTGCCAAAGCCACGGACTCCAGGAGCTTCCCCGGGGCTGAGGTCAGGGAGACAGGCCGGTAGGATTTCAGGTCCGTTGGCGGCTTACCGGCCTTGAGCACTGGGACCACCAGTGCCATGCGCCAGGCCTCTGGTAGGCATCCCGTTGTCCAGACCTCGTTGAAGGTCTGGAGAAGTCTGGCCTGCATGGCATCGTCCAGATTCCGCAGCATCTGGTACGTGATGCCGTCAGGACCGGGGGCACTGCGGCGCTTCGTGTGCTGCAGAGCGGTGGTGAGCTCCGCCCTCGTGAGAGGGGTGAAGCAGATGGCCTCGATGTCCGCTGCCTGGCGTCCACCTGCACCCTGGTCGGCCTGGGGCAGAGCCCGGATGGAGGGGGCTCCCGTGGGAGGAGGGCCTCTGCCAGCTTGTCAGCCAGCTGCTGGTAGGTGAGCCCCCCTGCCACTGCGATGGCCAGGTAGGGCACGCGTTGTACCACAGGCTCCAGGAGTGCCCGGAAGAGGCGCCATGCTCTGGCACTGCCCCTCGCAGCCACCAAGGAGGCGCAGATCCCCTCCCAGGGCGCCGGTTGTGGGTCCGACGGCAGGTCGCATCCAGGCGGTTGTGTTCCGTCCAGTGCTCAGGCCTGTCTATACGGAGGGCCCTGCGCTCCGCCTGCCGACGTTGAGCCCTCAGCTGGAGGAGGTGAAGGTTTGGGACAGGCTGGTTGGGCGGGACCTCGCAGCAGATGGTGGCTGCCTCAGCACAACGCGCCACGTGCGCCAGGATGTCGTCCTGCTCTTGGAAGTTACGGAGGAGGTCCCTGAACTTGTCCCAGTGGACCACCCTGCATTGCCGTCCGTCCACTCTCTTCCCCGGCTTTGGCGCCAGAGTGATGGGGAAGTGGTCCGAACCCCACGTGTCCGGAGAGGGATGCCATCCATAAACACAGCGCGTAGACCCAATTGAGAGATCTATGTACGTTCGGACGCCCCCTCTACGGACAAACGTGGGGACCCCAGTGTTCAGAACATGGAGCCCTGTGCCACGGAGAGCCGCAACTAGGTCACGGCCGCGGCGGTCCGCCCTGCGGGATCCCCACCGCGGGTGTGCCGCATTGAAGTCCCCGCAGAGCAGGCAGTCGCCGCCAATGAGACCGACCAGCTGCGGCAAGGATTCGGCATCCCAAGGGGTCTTGGGACGCACATATACACTTGCCACAGCTGTGTCAACTCGACCCAGCCTCACCCTCACACAGAGGAGCTCCATGGGGGCCACTACCGCATCACTCACCAGAATCTCTGCCTGGGACAGGGTCCGGCGGACGAAGATGGCTGCCCGGGATGGTCCCGGGGGGTGGTCCTCCGCCAGGCATGGGTCAGCCGTGCAGGTAGGCAGGAGGCAGGATGTTTTGCTGCCATAGCCCATGAAGCCTGGTAGATGGAGCTTGTCCCTTGGCAGGTAGACCACCTGGAGCGCCAGGACATCATACTCCTCCAGCAGGAGACGGTCATTGAGCTCAGCGAGGCGGGGGCGGAGCGCTCGGCAGTTCCATTGGAGGACCCGTGGCCTGGGGGTCATCCTTGGGGAACTACCCATGGTGGTTCTGCGGTTACTGCGGCCCCTGAGCCAAGCTGGGTGGTTGCAGGGGGACTGCCGAGAGCAGCCTCGTGAGTGCCTGGAGAGTGGCTGCCAGGGTCTTAGTGAGCTCCTCCAGTTGGCTGCTCAGTGCGGATGGACTGCTCTGGGGAGGAGGGGATGGGCAGGCAGCGGGCTCTGCTGGGGCGGGAATGGAAGGGGCCGCCCCTGGTGGCCTGGAGGTGAGGGCCTGGGCATAGGTCCGTTGTCCTGGATCGGCCCGGATCTGTGCTCGAATAGCCCTCCGTGAGACAGGCTCTCGAGAGGCCGCCACGGCCACGGCGACCTGCCTTTCCTCCTGCCAGCGGGGACAGGAGGGGTAGTTGGCAGGGTGTTGGCCACCACAGTTGGTGCAGCGGGGCTCCGTAGCGCTGCACCGATCCGTGGAGTGTGGTTTGCCACACCGCCTGCATCGTGGCGTCTCCCGGCAGCTGGCCGTCACGTGGTCCAGGCGGCCGCATCGGCCACACTGGATGGGCCGTGGTCGTGCGGGGCGGACAGGTAGCCGCAACTTGTAGAGGGCCACGTGGGGAGGCGGGACCGGTGCGTCAAACCGGATGTGGAGGGTCGTGCCCTGTCCCCGGTGGACTGCCAGAATGGGTGTTGGGGCCTCCAGGGCAGCCGGCAGCTCCTCGTCCGGTATGTCCGCAGGCACCCCATGGATGAAGCCGAAGGACGTGTTTTTGTCCGCCGCCCTGCGGGCCCGGACCTCGATGCCTGCCAGGGAGGTCTTTTGGAGGAGCTCGGCCAGGCACTCTGGGGAGCCCGCGTCCACTGCGACAATGTTGCGTCGCTCATTTACACGCACTGAGACGACCCCAGAGTGCGCACATGCCTCCTGTGCTATGGCGAAGCGGCATTGGCCCGCAAGGGTGCCTTGGAGGGTGGGGGGAGGCAGCAGCGTCCTTTTATAGGTAACGCTGCATGCCGGTCAGGCACACGTCATTTCTGTTACAATGTTATCAGACCGACTGGCTGATACAGAACAGTAAGCACAGCGCTGTGCTGCTCATCTGGCCTAGAGACGGGGTGCTCAAAATTCAGCTCGCGCCTGCCGTCAGATGCGTCGTTCGTCGTTGCCGCTCCTGTACTGATCGCTGTGTTCACCGCGTGCCATGTCGATCATCACTTTTTTTGTTGATTACCGTATCACGCCCGAGAGAGACCAGATAAAGACAGTTGTGCTTGTGTTCAACGCGTAAGACCTCGACTTTTTTCTTCGTAGACAGCAGTCTATCCTGATCGAGATCAGAGTTGAATAGCTGAGTCGGTAGAGATGAAAAGAAAGAGGAAATAACTTTGCTGTTATCACAGTATTAAGCTGTGAGCAAGTATGTTGCTTGTTAGATTACCACTATCTGGTTGCCCGGTTCTGCCGCCACCAGACAGCATATATGAGGGGGACGGGGAGCGGTGAGGAAAAGGGGGTGATTGAATAGCGACAGGCATGAGAGGACACAGGCACTACACGTTTGAACAGAAGCGGTACAGATAGATGAAGGAGTCGTGAGGATGCTTGGTTGGATGTTACGAAAGGTGTGCGATTGAGGTATCATGAAGTGTGAACAGCACAGCGAATTAATCACCGCATAACTATCGCACTGCTACGAGTTCAACCACTTCCATATCAGCCGCAGCACAATTTAGCAGGTTGAACACCTCTGATCACATTTTTGTCCTACATATTTTGACACTCCTTTGTATTTATTACTACAGGAGGTCCTGATGCAGTCTATCCCGTGGGACCTTTTGTATAACCTGCTTGTGACTGTACATCCAGTGAACTAATGAAATTTACATTCACTCGTTGATTAACTCTTGAATTAACAGTTTAACAAATGGAAACAGCATTTAGGCCAGTCAGCATTAGTATTATTGTTGCTACTTCTAGAGCAAGGGTGCGTATGGCTGTGCACGACACATCAACATATTGCTGTCACATCACTGAATTCAGGGGAATGGCTGCCTGTCACATTTTGTGATATATGTTGCTGAGAGAATGCTAATCTCGAAAACCGTGCATTGTTCCAGGTGATGGGAGCCCACCCAGAAGCCAAATGACTGACGAGCTGCAACGGGTTGGTGCTGTGGCTGGTCACATGGACACGAGTCTTGTCTGGACACAAGAAAATTTCCGAACTGGAAAGCCACGGACAACCAAACTTTAAAATATGACAAGGGATGTAGCCATGCAGTCGGAAGAGAAAGAAACGAGATCAATTATATAGGACGTTCATACAAACTAAATCCCTGAAGGCCTTAAAATATTCAAGTCATACAGGAATTTTGTCATGAAACACCTCGGGCTGAAAAAAGACAATATTATATTCACCTCTTTAATTCGACTGAAGGGCGCACAGGCAATGTTTGGAGGGCACTTAAAGTTGCAACCGGAACCTCAGCAGAAGCAGTAAATAAAATGACAAAAGGTGGAATAGAGTTACAAGGTGCTGAACTAGCCAACGCCTTTAATACTTTTTTTCTGTCACTTGGCGACGTTAGCGAACCCGTCGCTGACTTATCTCTTATGAATGGCCCAAATGAACGCGGGTTCGATCCCGGCCGCGGCGGCTAGAATTTCTTTCGAGGAGAAATTCTAGAGGCCCGTGTACTGTGCGATGTCAGCGCACGTTAAAGAACCCCAGGTGGTCGAAATTTCCGGAGCCCTCCACTACGGCGTCTCTCATAGCCTGAGTCGCTTTGGGACGTTAAACCCCATACACCAAACCAACCAACCAGTCTCGGAAAGTGAAGTTGCAACTACATTTTTGGCAGTTAATAACAGCAAAGCAACTGATGCCTGTGGCTTTCAGATAGAGCCTATAAGAGAAATAGCCCCTTGCGTTACCCACATTTTCAATATATGCTTGTTGACTGGAATTTTCCCGCATGCCATGCAAACAGCAAAAGGTAACTGTTATATTCAAGAAAGGTGACAGGAACGATATGTCAAATTATCGTCCTATATCGGTTTTACCCGTCTTTTCGAAAGGCCTGGAGAAAATAATTCTGAAGCGCCTATCCTCATTTACTGATCGTCATAACATTATATGTTCCGCCCAATATGGGTTTCGAAAGAACAAGTCGACAGAGCTGGCACTTTTGGCTCAAAAGGAGTGTGTTTTGTCAAATTTTGAACGCAAAAATATGGTGCTTGGACTGTTTCTGGATTTTTCAAAAGCGTTTGATCTCATAAATCACAACATTCTCATTAAAAAACTGGAGCATTATGGCATTAGGGGGAAAGCACTAGAATTAATCACATCTTATTTGCAACATAGATCTCAGTTTGTAGTAATTGGAGGACAAAATTCTGCAGTACAATCAGTAAAAACAGAAACATGCAGAAACATTTGGCCATCTTGACATGTGCTTGAATCACACACCGGCCTAAAGTGTTCAAAAACAAGTTATTTGATCACCTGAGAGGGATAACTGATTGTAAGAGGTGTTTATTCAGAGGCCCACATACATGGATGCCAGAAGCAAGACTTATTCGAACTACAAGCACCACAACACTGTGAAATGTGCTTGTCGCTATCACACCTTCGGGAGCCATATCTTTTGTTTCGAATGCATGGGGAGGTAGTTTCTGACAGAGTTGCCCTTGAAAAGTGGATTTCTTAACAAGGTCGAAGAAGACTTTTTAGTAGACTGGGGGTTTCCAATGTGAAGAAATGTTCGCTGCATGTGGTGCCGCAATTCTGGTGCCTTCCCTGACAACGCGAAGGACACAGCTACCAGGGGCCGAAGTTAATACATCGAGAAAGCTTTCTAGAGTACGAACAAATGTGGAACGGGCCATACAACGTCTGACTTGGCACCAGGAGCGAGGTGGGTTGGTACACCCTTCTGATAAGCTGCTTTGTGACATGGAGACCCAGCAGCCCTTTGTTCAGACAGCTCTTGAGAAGAGATTAATGCTTCAGAAGCCCCTGAGGCTAGTGATGCAAAACTATCTATAGTACTATCAATAAAGTATCGATAGTACCGATATAGTACTATCGATACTATCGATAGTTGAGTCACTATCGATGGTAAAAAAAGACTATCGATAGTACTATCGACAGTAGTATCAATAGTACTACGAGAGTAGTATGGATAGTACTATTGATAGTACTATCGATAGTTCTATTGATATTACTATGGAGAGTCGTATCGATACTACTTGTTATATTGATAGAGCTAAGAAGTGGAGGAAGAAGAAGTGCTGATTTCCTTCGGTGCCTTGATTTCTTCCGAGAGTGCTGCATCTACTTGTAGCATGGCCAGCAAGCCCTTGGAACCACTCATAGCTACTGCACTCCCCAAGAGTGATGTCCACGATTCTCACTTCAGCTGCATGACGAAGTCGCACCTGTTGTTCCATGGTACTCTTGACATGACACAGTTCGGTTGAGAGGCTTGACACGCGAGATGCCCTGTCCTCAAGCTATGATTCACACTCAGCTTTTTCGCGCTCCTTATATTGGATCTCCTGTTTCAAAACAATCAACATGCTATGTGTGTCTCTCTTAATTCTTCTGAGTAACACGGTCTTTGTTGAAAGGAGATCATGCCTGCACCAGGCTGCCCCTTAGCAGCATTGGAGGATCCACAATCACCATCCTTTGTAGGATTGACAGTTGCAACTCGTGTTGGTGGCATTTGTCGATGCTGGCCTAGGACTGCGCTCATTGCCTTTCCTGTGCAGTGGGCTAGTTGTCTTCGAATCCAACAGTCACTGTCGAAGCCAGCTCTTTCCTGAGGTCTGTTTCCAGGTGCCAAAGGGTCCGTGTGCGCTGCTGCAACGCTTCCCTCACAACAGTCTGCAAAGTGGCCTCAAAAGCATAGTGGGCTTCTGCGCTTTCCTGCGCCATTTCGCTCAACTTGTCCTTGACACTGGTAAGACACTGCTGTGCTTCTTCTTGCGCTTTGTGGCGACAGATTTCTGAATTATGAGGTCATAGTCAAGATGTTCTTTTGCTTGCTGAAACTCATTGCAGTCCTTCTGTTTTTCTGCAAGGATCTGTTTTCAGCCATTGGGGCATTTCTCCCTTCACTCAGAGCTTCGATAGTGGTTTTCGAATATCGTTCTCTCTCGTGCAAGGAGCTGCATTCATCACTGAGCTGCTGCAGGGCACTGTCTCAGGCCTCAAAAACTTTCACGGCCGACCCACTGTCCGAGTCAGAGGGGTCGCACAGCTTGCTGGCCAACACTCGCAGTTGTGCAATGAGCTGGTCCTTCTCCTCCTTTTCATTTCTACGCTGGAATATCAGACTTCTGTTGTCCTCGAGCACATTCGAGTGCTCCTCATCGAGGCACTGCATATTTTGGTGGCACTGGGTGTTGTCAGCCATTAGTGAATCAACCTGCAGCTGAAGATCATTGAGATGGCCCATCAGAGCCTGGTTTGAAGCCTCTGCATCCTTGCAAAGGTGCAACTTGTTGTCCAGTTCCTTTTTGCAGTTCTCGAGCTCTGCAGTCAAGTGACGATTTTTCGTGCTCCACACCATCTTGACAGACGCCACGTTAGCAAGTGCATCTTTCAGTTTCTTCTCAGTGCAGTCCAGCAGTGTTGGAAGCAGAGTGGGCAGTATCAATATATAGTACCATCGATACTATAAAATCAACCACGCGTACCCACTGCATCCTAAACTTGGTCTCCCCAGAGTGTGGTATGGAAGTGATGGTATGACAGGACTTCCCATTTTCGCGACCTACGCATCACAGAGCTCGGCAGATGTCCCCTATGTAAAGTTGCGGGATAAAATGTTAGTGTGCGAAGTTGCGAAGCATGTGTGCGAAAACCATTTCTGCAGAACTCGACCTGCATTTAACACAACACAGATCGAGGTTGTCACAGGGCACCTTTCAAGTGCGAGCTTGAGTTTGCTTGGCTCGAATCCTCTTCCTGTAGTGCTCTTAAGTCTTCAAGCACATTTCACAGTCACAGTGGGTGTCGACACCTTCATCCTCATTGAGCTCTAAAAAATAATGTAATGAAATCTCAAATATTAGCATAGAAATGTATTAAAAGGCATGAGAGAACATTGTTAGAACATTATGCTTCTTTATATTAAGGCATTTTAATAATCTCGGCACCACCTAAAGCACACAAAGGAAAGTTCTCAATGGCCATTTAAAATGCCCGTGTAGAACAGGAGGCTTTAATCCTTCCTGAAAACCTCGGGAACATTGTGTTCAGTGAGGATCGAAAGCGGTCATGTGACACATATTACATGCAGTTATAAAGTGGAGATTACTAGTGTTGCTCCAATGCAGAGGTAATATCCTACATCACCATCTACTCTGTCTCATGACCTATTTCAGCATATTTTAATGTGCTCCATTTGATGAAATACACTTTTTCATATTTAGTTTCCTGGATGCAGCCATATTATCACTGATCTATGGCAGCAGCCTCTGAATAGGTGCACCTTATTGTACACTAGTGCCATGACACAGAAGAATGCGTGCTCCATTAGTTTGTAAATAGTGAGAAAGTCAGCAGTCATACTGTCATAAAATGCTAACACTTCCCAGTAGAGGACTGCTTTATTCTCCCATGTGGCTTAGGGTCCTGAATATTGGTCAGATTTCTAATGATGTCAATTCTAAGCTGCATAAAGGGCTCGTTCATATTAGCTATGGAGGCGCTTAAAAATTTTTATTTTTAGCAGCATGGGTCCAGTGGGTACTAAAAGTGTGACAATGGATTGGTAGTATGTATTTACAGACTATTTGCGAAGTAGCCACAGCACAAAACAGTCGAAGTCCTCCTAAATACTGTGTTTTTAAATCCACAAACCATTTCTTAGCAGATTTCAAACCAGTATTGAAAGTTAGCATAGCAACTGGCAGTGTTATATTCAGAATGACTTTTTCAATTAATACATATTGTTTTTTTGCCAACAGGCTTGGCATCCAAAACCTGGAGACCCTAACAAGCGCAGACCGGAAGCAAGCCTGGGGCAAGCTTAAGGAGACTCCCATGTACCACGCACGGGAGCTGCAAGAACTGTGCCTTGTGAAAATCCCAAGACTGTGCCTTTTAAATGAACAGCAAGATG
This sequence comes from Amblyomma mixtum, assembly GCF_055824585.1. Classification (NCBI taxonomy): domain Eukaryota; kingdom Metazoa; phylum Arthropoda; class Arachnida; order Ixodida; family Ixodidae; genus Amblyomma; species Amblyomma mixtum. The sequence goes on from NC_143021.1 coordinate 165,944,676, forward strand.
ACATAAGGCGCAGACTAATAGCAGGCCTGCCACAGAGTGCATTGGCAAGAGAAAGCTCCAAGTTCAGATAATGCAACTGTCCAGGAGCAGGCTTTGCTGATTCACATGATGGAACAAAATATGAGCCCTTGTACAGAAATGCTGTTCCATGATGTGGCATTCAGCGGTGCATTGCAGTTCAAAATATACAGGTTTGCTGAAGAACACCTAACAGAGGCTGAAAGGCAATTTTACCAGAAACATGTGGTGGTGTGCCGTGGAGAAGCACTACAGATTAGTGACCAAACAAGGTGCCAAACTAACACCAAGTGGCACCAGGAGCGGAAAATAAGGATAACTGGCAGCAAGTGCCATTCTTACTTTACGTTCACTCCCAAGGACAACAACACCTGGGAGATGAAAGTTTCCAGGATGATGACTCAGAGCTTCCGGGGCAATAATGCCACCAAGTGCGGCAAAGCCTCAGAGTCAAAAACCGTTGAGGCCTACTGGAGCTCACCAAGCAGCACTGTCGAAAGAATGGGCATCCAAGTGTGCCATGGTTTGGCTATAGCCCAGATGGCGCAATATTCAAGAAGGGAGAACCAGCCATCCTACTCGAGATTAAAAGCCTCGTTCTTGGCAAGACAAGGAAAGCTGCCGGGCTAGTGGAAGAGAAAAAACCGCCATGCATAAAGAAGGTAAATGAGAACTTCAATTTGAACTGAAGACGGAGTTATCACTTTCAAGTGGCACTGGGAATGTTCCTTCCTGCTTAACTTGGGGACAACTCACTTCATGGTGTATTCACAAGTGCAACCACTGACTATTGCTGTGCACCGCTGTGACGAGTACATTGACAGGCTTGTGCAGGAGCTCCCATTTGTATATTTTAAGTGTTTGTTACCCAGGCTGGCAGCATCAGCCCAGACGAGTGGTGCATAAAGTTGATATGCATGCCCATCGAACATGCAGCACAGGAACACTGTGAATAAAGGGACAGTATATTCTATAGACACTCTTCCTTCCACACCTTACATGACTAAGCAACAACATACGCCATGTGCTTCAGCCACCTCATGCTGACTTATGGGAGACAAGCTGCCTCATTCATAAATGAAACTCTTCGAGGTGTACACATGCGCAGATGAGTTTGCATGGCCACAAATAAGGCATGAATAACAAGCACTTCTAGCAAGTAAATGGCAACAGTCCACAGTCAAGGTAACAGTGCCTATGCATTTTTCTTAATTAATGCAGTAAAACAACTGATTCTGTCAAGTTTTGTCACCATGTTGACATGTTCATGCACTAATACAAAGGACTTGTATTACAAGCACATCCAGTGTGTTTCAAAACAACATGCAAGGAATGCACACACCCCATACGCTATGTGTGCCGTGAACATCGGGTTGAGACGGGCTGTGTTAGCAGTGCCACCATCTCTGGTGGGAGTGGTTGCAAGTGTGCTTCCAGTTGTGCTTAACTGACATTGCTGGAATCATACTGAATACAAGCAGTGTTCCCACTGACAACCTGCAATGGAATCAGACATGAATGTATGCTCAAATGACTAGTTTGGATATTTCCCAAGTTGGATGCAAAATCTGTTTGCTGCAAGCTGGATTTTTCCAACCTTGAATATGATTGCACCTTTTCAGTAATGGCATTGCTAAGAAGTTGACTTCCCACTGTGTGCGATCAGTTCGGGAGGTTACACGGAATTGAATCTTGGGAATCTGGACAACATAGCAGTGTCATTTGATGGCTCATGGACGATGTGTGGGTCCTTGTCGCACATCGGCGTTGGAACTGTGATTGAACTGTTCACAGGACCTGTTCTTGACTTTGTTGTACTGAGCAATTTTTGTGCTGGCTGTGAGCGGGACCCACAAGAAGACGACCCAATGTACCCAGCGTGGAAGCAGGGCCACATGCTGCCAAAAAAACACATGCAAGAAAGGTGGTGAAATGGAGGTGGAGGCCGTCCTGCTGTTATTTGAGCGGTCCTGGCAGCCACACAACCTCCATTATACCACGATGCTGTCCGACGGGGACAGTCGCACATTCCCCACTTTGAAGGAAGCTGTGTGGACACATGGAAATCCAGAAGGAGGATTGCATGAACCAAGTGCAAAAATGCACGGGCACTGCTTTGCGCAACGTGGTCACCGAACAGGAAGGCCCGGCTGAAGAATCGCTTGGTGGGAGAAGCAAGCTCACGCAAGATTTGATCACTAACTTGAGCTCTTATTATTTGTGCGCGCTAAAATCCCACATAGGTGATGTGGAGGTTATGCAGAAAGCTGTGATGGCCACCTACCATCACGTGACGTCCAACGACTCCACTTCAAACCACAGCCTCTGTCCAACAGGCCTTGGTGCCAGCAGCATGTCGCGGAGGCCAGAGGCGAGGCTACGCCACCTCATCGGTACAATCTACCTCTTCATATTTGCAATGCCTTATTTATTTATTTATTTCCTCAAAGGTCCCAGTTGAGACATTACATGAGGGAGTGGACAGTATCTGGGAAACAATAGTAAAATATTGTCACGTTGTAGTGACGGCAGTCCAGTGGTCAGGAAGACACCAGAAATACTTGCAAACGAAGCTCTTTATTTGGGCTGACTTGCGCCCGCAAAAGAACTGAATCACTCGGTGGCGGCGTAAGCAACAGGAGTGCTCGTCAATCGTCGAACTACGAATGTCCGCCGCTCGCGGCATCGCTCAATTTAAAGCCGGCAAGGAAACTTCCAGATAGCAGGACAAGATTATCTACAGTAATCTGGAAAAACCTAGATGCAGCTTTTCATGGCTGCGATCAATCGAGATTAGACTGGTGGCTTCTTGCGTCACGAAAAAATGATAACAGCCCTTTCCTGCAGCCTTGAGCGTGAACGAACAAACACTACAATGATACGTGGCAATATGTTAAGATGAAAGGTTGGCGATGCTCCACTTGAATTCTAGTGGGTTGATGATAACGGCAACTTCGGTGGGCAGGTCATTCCAGTCTTGTGCAGTACGCTAAAAAAATGACTGCTGAAATGTCACAGTATGGGCTTGTAGGGGATACACTGCATTACTGTGGCTATATAGGCCTTACTGCCTATATATGAAAGGCTTTAGGACAGGAGGCTGCTAGAACACTGCCAACAAGGCAAGATTCAAAACAACAGTGAGAGCTTTCATTTGTGGGATATACAAATATCCTTCACTGTCCCCGCGCCGAGTCACGCGACGAGCGTGCACGCCGCCGGGCAGGGGGAGAGGGGGCACCCGGCCACTCTCCTCATTACCAGCTCGGACGTGACGTCACGACTGCGCACTGGCTGTGTAGGGAAGGGGTCAATGCCTTTCCTCGAGTGCAACCGAGGGGAGGCAATGTCGGAGGGGTTAATAAGGAGCAGCGCGCGGCGGGGACGGCTCTCTTGCTGCGGCACTACTGCCCGACTGCCCGGCCGATCCCCTTCCTGCCACAGCTCCCAGACTACCCAACGCCGGTCGACGACGACTTGGTGAGCAACTGAACCTTTTTATCGGATAGAACATTCGTCCGCAGTGTGCTTTGCCTTGCGCTAGGCTAATAAACTGTTTCCTAGCGTACTCTGTCGTTGCCTATTTCGTCCGAACCTGCCGTGGCTGCGACTTTGCGCCACAGGTTGGGGACACGAGTCTCACGTACAAGAAATGCCCGCGCATAGCCGGCACGGAAGCTTGCCTTCCCGGCCGGCTGGACACGGAGTGACCCCATACATTCAATGGTATGGACCCTTGCTCGAAAAGAAAGACATCCCTCTCTTCACAGTGCAGGCTGCTGTGGCTGAAGCAGTGATGAAGTTCAATGCAGGGAGCGTAAGGACTGCTGCATGCATACTGCAAGAGCTCAGCCTAATGCCTAGACCCCAGACAACCAAGGGCATGCAGGAGAAAAATCTCCAAAGGAAAACAGCATCTGTGCAGAAGCGCAAATCTGCAGCGCACACTGAAAAAGCACCATTTTAATCATTCTGGTCAGACAGACTGCATCCCAGGAGGCTATTAAGTGTCCGCTAATGCCAGTATCTTACATAAATTTGAAGTACTTTGCCATAAACAACATTTTGTTTGTTTTTTGGACTTATAGCAAATACCAAACTAGCATATCTCGGCGTCCATGGCAGACAGAACTCTAATTCTTTTTTCAGCACTAGCCAGATGTGTATACTAGGCAATGTTGGGAGCAGAATTTGTAATTAAAGTTCAGAATTTTTTAATTTGCTCTAGTTTTTTATTGACAGTTAGGCACTATTTGTACCTTGAGTTTCAATGTCTTTAAAAACCACTAATGATGGTAAAATTAAAAACTGTTTCCAACATTGCATCCCTTTCTGTTTCTAAAACCTAACCAAGTGTAATTTATGAACTATTATAATGTGCTTTTTCTCTTAATGAGAGGGTGTTAATTGAGTGTATCTAAGGAACTGATTAATCAACCTACCATGAAACCAATGACATTTTTGGAATTAGCACGAAAAACTAGTCAAGGGTGTGCAACTTGATTAAATTTGGTACAGAAGCAAATGTTTTTCTTTAAGAGCAGTCTCTCCCCTTAAGTGACAACTGAAACCTTTCATTTGAAAGAATGGGAGATGAATGCCAGCAATTATGAAAAATATTTGGTCAAGTGACCCAACCACCTCCCAGGGCACAGGGCACTTCAGCACTTCACACTACCAGTCAGTAGATCTGTTCACATCGATTGGATTCATCTGGCAGCTTTCCTGTAGGAGTGAGTCCTGTTGGTTTGAAAACAAATTTTGGGGTAAGCTGAATTACACATTTACGCAGATGGCACTTTCCTATACTCATCAATGTAGATGCTAGGAGGTGCATTTTGGCTGCTGACTTGACAGAGCCTCCAGCGTTCCCCCCCCCCCCCCCCCCCGTGCATTTTTTAGTGCTTGCCAGCCCGTTTCCATACTTTGAAGGAGAAGGAAATTGTGGAAGCTTATTGGCATTTTCCGATTAAAACCGGAAAGTACGCGGCCTCTGTCCAGCATTGTACAGCTAGCACCGTTGGTATTTAAACATTTTTGTGATTTTGAAGACAATGCGTCATATTCACACTTTGACTGTAAACTTCTCTTACGCAGGTGGCAGCATGCATTCCAGAAGCAGCTTCAGGCTGTTCTCTCACTGGGAGCTCTACACAGCAGAGGTGCAGGATGACAGAGGCACCGCTGCAGCTTGCGGGCTCCAGTCAAGACATACAGCAAGTGCTAAATGAAAACAGCATGCCGGACATGGGTGTCCGTGTGGACTCGAAGCTAGCGCTAAAAAAATTCACTATTGTGGAACTGTTGACCGCCGGCAGTTCTATGAATGCTTTCATGGGCGTGCATTCGAAGAAAATATTAGAGCTGATTGCTCAGGAAGTAGCTGTAACTGACGACGTGAACACAAGCACGCCCATTCTGGAGCGCACTGTGCTGCTTCTCATTCGACTGAAAACATGGCGCCATTTGTATGTCTGGCCACACTGTTTGATGTCAGTAGGTCCACAGCTACCAGGAACTTTAGTAGCACTTTGCAGAGCATGGTAGCCGTGCTTGAAGCAGCCGTACCATGGCCTGACAGGGCACAAGTGCAGAGCAATATGCCCCAGCATTGTGCTGGATTGTACAGAAGCAGAAGTTGAAAAATCCCATAGTGCATCATGCCGGATTTTGACTTATTCATATTACAAAGGGACGCACACTGCCAAGCTGCTTGTTGGCGTCTCACCTGACGTCCTAATAACCTTCATTAGTAAAGGTTTTGGAGGCAGGGCATGCAGCAATTTTCATATTAACTCAACATGACTACAGTTGCTCCAAGTTTAAAATTATCCCTTTGAAGTGAGCACTGTTCGCAGTCGCCCTGAATGATACTGTCTATCCTGTGCAGTTAGTAACGCAGCCCTTGACGCACAACTGTCTGGTGGGAAGTCAAGCATTCAATTGGTTTGAGCAAACAAGCATAAAGAACTAGGGGCTCATTATGACATATGAGCAGACGCTAAGGAACCAGCCATCATTGAAACCATTTACTGATTGGAAGTGCACGAGAAACAGTGGAGATGAAGCACTTTCTCCTTTAATTGCACCATATCCTACGTTCAACCTTGCAGGGTCAGATGAGAAGGAGGATTGGCACCCGAAAGTGCCTCTCCCAAGGGTCACACATAACCCATCAACTCATCATCATCCAGCCGACACCCCCGGCAAGGCCCAGGCCCCCTCCACAAGTGGGGGGGACAGTTTTTTGTTTTGGGGTGAAGGTCCTACCCGGACAAGGGCCGCGACGTGCCAGGAAGGCGGTCGCGGGACGGGTTTCCCGCTTAGCTCGTCTTCATCCTTGTCGGAGCTGTACGTCGCGTCGCTCAGGAAGCTGCAGTCGCAGTTGGTCACCGCACTGCACAAGTCGCACCAGCGCCCCTCGTCTCCAGACTGCTCGGAGTCGTCCCTTGCAACAGGAGAAGAAGCACGCGGCGCATCGCGCCGTTTAAGTTTCGCGGGCGCGCGGCAGTGCGCGGAGCTGTCCTCAGAAGGCGCTGGGGGTTCGCTGCGTGGGCTGGCTGCTCGCTCCTTCCGTCGGCGCTTCCGCCGCTGGACGAGAGTGAACTCCCCCTCGCCCTTCGGGTTCAGGGGCGCGCTCGCCTCTGCTGCGACTGGTTCCGCCGTGCGTTGCTCAGCAGGCTCGTTGTCCACGTGGTGGCTGCTCCCTGGGACTGCGGGGCCGCTGGAGGCCTCGACCAGGGTGTCCGAGGCATGGTCCTGGTCCTGGTCTGGCGCGATGACAACCTGCGACGCAGCGGCAGCCGCAGAAGACACCATCGCGCGCTTCGCTACTGACGCGAATGTGCGCGTCGCACACTTCGCGACGGCGTGGTCGCCGCCGCACTGGGGGCACGGCTGCTCACACGTGGCGTGGCCGAACACACCGCAGCGCGAGCACAAAGGCACATCGCACGCCACCCGCACGTGGTCGCGGGAACCACAGCGCCGGCAGACGCGCGTGACACCCTCATACTCGCACTGCACGGTGAACTCGGCCACCTGCAGGAAGTTGGGTAGTGCCGACTTCGTCTCCATCCGCACGCGCCTGGTCCCGTTCGGCACGCCGTCGAATCCAGGCACATACTCTGCAACGATGCTCTCCACTGGTCCGTACTCCTCCAGGGCTCCTTTCAGCTCGGCTACCTCGATGTCGACTGGAAAACCAAACACTCGCACCACGGTGCTCAGCGTGCCGCGGTATGCGAAGCGCACCGTGGTGCCTCGCACCTCGATTACGGGCCTCGCAAGAAAGCGCTGGACGGCAGGCTTGGACTTAAAGGTGACCTCAAAGCGGCCCACCCCGAAGTCCTGCACGCCGCCCAGCTCAGACTTCGAGAAACATTTCACAAGCTCTTTACAAATATCTGCGCCGCACACGCCCTGCGGCACGCGGCCGGAGAACGTTTGCGGGCGCAGTCGCTGTGCATGCCGAGGCAGGGCAACAGCCTCACTTACCTGCGTTCGGATGGCAAGGGCTCAGAAACTGAATCATAGCACCCAAATTAAAACCAAACTGTGGCAACCTCTTTTCGATGGAGGGGAAATGCAAGGTGCATGTATACTGCATGATGTCAGTGCATGTTTTAAGTCTCCAGGCAGTCCTGTGTACTGACCGGCGAAAGACCGGCTTAAGAGAACACCGAAACTCCCGCATGCACCCATCAGATTGGCAGGGAAGAAACTATGCAGAAGTCGTTACTGGTTCCGCACATCAGCTAGCATGGGTAATGTGGCCCTACAAGCAATCCTATGCATACAACTGTTTTGAGAAAGCAAACATGAAACATGACACGACTTAATGCTTAATGAAGAGCTAGACACCTGTGTTGCTCCAGAAAAGGCCTTTTGCGGTGAAATGTCCACTGCAGACCTTCATTGGCAGTTTCACTGGCTTTTTCATCCGTACTTTGACCACCCATTCTTTCTTCCATTGAGATTAACTCACCTGGAAATCTGGCGGCGCACTGCGCCAGGTGCGATAGCTGCAAACCCCGCTTCCAACAGACAACAGTTCTGCTGAAATCCAGAGATAAGACAATCAGGGAGCTGTGGGAAGGGTATATGCTTGGGCTTGTTGGTTCATAACTGCAAGGTGAAAAACGTAGCGCAAAGAGACAAGGACACAGAAAGACGGACAACACACGGCGCTAACTTCCAACAATGGTTTATTTCAGAAAGAAAGGTGGTTTTATAACGACATCACGACCAACACGCCGTCAAACCATGAGCTAGCAAAGCGTATCAGCCAGATATGCGAGCTCTTTCGCCATCAATGATACAGAGGGGGTACTAACACAATCATCTTTCAAAAGTGATATCCATTCCGCTTCTATGATTTCTCGTGTCAACCGGTTATTGTGCACTTTTAAAACCAAGCATTGTTCAAGAAGCGGTATGCAGTGACACGACCGGCTGTGGGCTGATAACCCTGGGCAAACTGGCAGATGCCTGAATGATAGGCTTCGAGAGCATAGGCGTGACGTAGATGATATGCGTGGAAAAGGGTTGTCAGCCCACTGCCGGTCGTGTCACTGCATACCGCTTCTTGAACAATGCTTGGTTTTAAAAGTGCACAATAACCGGTTGACACGAGAAATCATAGAAGCGGAATGGATATCACTTTTGAAAGATGATTGTGTTAGTACCCCCTCTGTATCATTGATGGCGAAAGAGCTCGCATATCTGGCTGATACGCTTTGCTAGCTCATGGTTTGACGGCGTGTTGATCGTGATGTCGTTATAAAACCACCTTTCTTTCTGAAATAAACCATTGTTGGAAGTTAGCGCCGTGTGTTGTCCGTCTTTCTGTGTCCTCGTCTCTTTGCGCTACGTTTTTCACCTTGCAGCTGTGGGAAGCTTACTGCATGGAATCGGGAAAAAGGGACCTGTGTAAGTGACCCCTCGGTTTTGCTTTCCAAATAGGAAAGGCAACTCTTGGATCAGTGTGAACGACTGTAATCCAATCAGCTGGGACAAAATCTCTTTTTTTTTGATGCTTGTTGACATGATTGAAAAACTGCTGCTTAACTCCGTTTTCTTGGTGATTTATGTTATGACGTGAAGCTTATATATTTGTGTTCATCGCAATAAAACATCAGTTGACAGTTTGCGCACGAGAGTTTCTGTCGTCCCTGTTTTGTCTCGTCTTTTCAAAAGCGCAATTATGTTTGACCATGTTAACTACCAACTAGCCCAATTTGAAACCCTCACCAAGGGCCGGTAAAGCCCGTGTCACACTGCGGAAACAGTACAATGACATCAACCAAACAGGTTCACAAGCGAGCCGTCAACAAGTCGCCTAACCAACTTGTCCCACAACTTCTTGTTACACTGGATGAACGGCAGAGAAACGAGACAGGTTGCTGCGGTGTTGAATCAGTATGACAGCTTTCGGAAACCGGAACAATAAACAAACAGCGTTCGTGTACCCGGCTGCCACTGTTCGCCGGCCGGGCGAATTTCCTGGAGACACCCCACCAACCAAAGCAGGCACTTTGCGGTGGTTCACCGCTTTTGTACCTTCCATTCTTGGAAATGTCATTTGCAAAGTGCAAACATGACCGTTTCTTTTTGTCGCAATGCTATCTGCCGTGGTACGGCGTCTTGCAGGCGGGTGCATGTAAACGGGCAGGCTGCAGACGCCACCGCCGCGGAGAAGCACGTTTCCTACGATCCTTGTCACATTCTTGTGAGCAAGCGTACACTTCTGACGAACGCGGGTTTGTAGGGAGCCAAAAGGAACATCTTGTGCCGTGTGCAGAGACTGCCTCGGCCGCAAGATAGAACCACTCGTGCAGCAGACGAGTGTGCCAGTTGCTCGCGCAAACATGCTGCCGTCGTTCTCCTGCGGCCAGGAAAGTGACCTGATCGGGATGGCTGAAGAGAGGCGATATTTATGGGATATAACAGACCAAAAATACCATCGGCGTGACTTGAAAGAATCTGCGTATCAAGAGATCGCTACCCAATTGGGACTGGATTTCACAGGTGAGCGCGAGTTACCTGTCCTGCTACTTTTGAACGTGAGATGAACAAGAAAGCAGTGCTGCATTTGTTTCCCTATTAAATAGCAATCAAAATAATCTAACTGCGTTCCAGTTTCATTGCAAGAATGATGTGTATAATTATACATTTTTTTACTCTGACAAGGCGGAACAAAGTCGATGAATTTGCTGAGATTGTGGCGTGCTTTGTACTGCTGTGTACTAAAGATGAAACATCTCCAATTATTCTTCAACTGGGCAGAAAGCCGGTCGGGGTGGCAATGCATTGTGTGAACAGCAGCGCAAAATATGGGATGCATAGAAGTACACACATATAGCCCGTTTAATTCTGTGTGTTCCGTTTTTTGTGCTGGTCTTGCAAATTTGTCAAGCTTGTTACAGTTGTAATTGTTCGGTTTTGCCTTGCAATCGTACCATTTCTGAGTCGTATTTTTGGCAGGATGTGTTCTGTTTTAGCCTTATTATTTCTTTCTATTGTTAATGTGTAGACCCCACTCTGCTACAACTGGAACTTGTATTTAGCAGCACTGTAGATAAAATTAGGTATGGTGTCGTGCTGGCCATCATTGTCTATTGTTCTTCAAGATATCTAAAGAGGTGATCCCTTATTTGTGCAGCCACAGAAGTCACGGTGAGATTTTCAAACCTGCGCTCGCAGTTCCAGTGCGAAAACCGCAAAGTGAAAGCGAGTGAAAAATCGGGAGCCGGACAAGATGATGTCTATGTGCCATGATGGGTCCACTATTGGGAATTGGTATTTCTGCTGAGTGGATGCCCGAAGCGTGACAGTTGGTCAAATATGGCATCGGCAAGTGTAAGTCACAACTTTGCTCTTCAGTGAAGCCAGTTACCTAGTAACATACCTACCATATTATAAAGTCTGGATCATTTGACGGAATTTGGTTGACTAGGGATCATTCATCGCACATCTGCGTGGGAACTGTTATCGAACTATTTACGGGATATGTGCTTGACTTCGTGGTGTTACCAAACTACTGCTTAGGGTGTCAGCTCGGCCCCAAAGATGGGGACCCTAAGTACCTAGAATGGAAAGCCAGCCGCAAGTGCCAAAAAAACACTTCAAGCAAGCCTGGCCAAATGGAGGTGGAGGCTGTGAAAGTTCTTTTTAGGCAGTCTTTTGAAAAACATGGACTGAGATACAGCACAATGTTGTGTGATGGAGACAGTAGGGCTTTTAACAGTCTCCAAGAAGAAAAAGTATACGGCTACTTGAGTATAGAGAAGGAAGACTGTGTGAACCATGTTCACAAACGAATGGGTGCAGCCCTTCGAAGCCTTCTGCTCAAAAACAGGGGAGAAGGAAAGCAGAGCCTTGGTGGCAAAGGGAAACAGAACGGAGACCTTGTAACAAAACTCATCAATTACTATGGCACAGCACTCAAGGCAGCATTGATGAGATGCAAAGCGCTGTTCTTGCAACATACTACCACATTACGTCAACAGAAGCAAGCCCAAACCACTCAAGGTGTCCGAAAGGCGAACAGTCTTGGTGCAGCTTCAACAGGGCTGCGGCAAAGCAAGAAACTCCACCAGGACACAAGTACAACCTGCCTCTGCATGTTGCACAAGCCTTGCTGCCAGTCTACAGGTGTCTCTCTGACAGGAGACTGCTAGAGTGCTGTCAGAGAGGAAAAACACAGAATGCAAACGAAAGTCTGCACTCTATCATCTGGCTACTTGTACCAAAGGTGAGGCACTATTCACAGTGGAGGCCGTTGTCACTGAAGCGGTACTGAGATTTAATTCTAGAAAAGAATGTGTCACTAAGGCAATTCTTGAGAAGCTGAACATCAAGAGAAGCAGTGAGGTGCTTCGAAGATGTGTTGAGAAAGATCAGTGCCAGCTCAAGGCATCCGACAAGAAGCACACAAATGCAGAGAATTTCCGCCAGGCCATGAAGAAAAGGCCATGTGCCTGGAGGGTTCTAGTACAAATTTCATGCCTTAAATTGTTGAAAATAAATTGAGGCTGTGCTGTGAAACTTCTTTCATTGTTTTCTCAAAGCTGCATACGTCTTCATGATACAAAGCTTGCTGTCTTCCAAATGTCGCGCACATACTTCCAGTGGCATAGATAGAAGCAAAACAGCTCCATGAGTTTCTCGACGTGCTGATAAAGCAGCTGGAGAACTTTGGCATCCGAGTGGTGCTGTGGTGTCACACAACTCCGTCAACCGCAAGGTCATGTTATTTTTCGCCAGTCCTCCACTGATGAGCATTGTGTACAAGAACCCACTAGACCCTTCAAGACCGTTGTTTTTTATTCTGGACGCATCTTGATGTGCATCCGAAATAACTGGCTGAACCAGCGCAACAGTGGAGGTGTACCTTCTTTCCAGATTTCAATGCCCCTTCAGAAAACCAATCTGTGCTTACAGCTTCCTTTAGCACTCTTTGCAAGTTTTATAAGGAAGAAAAAAATTTTGGCAGCGCGCTAAAGGCTACCAAAGTGGCACTCGAACATAATGGCACATCAGAATTTATTAACACTGTCTTGACGTGGTGGAATATAGTGAATGCCAAGACATCGTTCAAAAGTCAACGCCTCCGAGACACGTTGCAAGTGCCCGTAAACAAACTGCCTTACGACCAGACTGAGTTTCTGAACAAGACTGTAGACTGGTTGGTCCACTGGGAGAGCTTGAAGCATCATAATGGCAAGGCGACCACTGCGTCGTACCTCAGATGCTCTTGTTGAGGTGTCAACATACAGTATTGAAGAGCTCGGCTTCAACTATTTTTGGAGGACTGGTTTGCCAGATGCAGACAGTTGTCTGGAGCTCAGTACCACGTGTCAGTACACCAGATATATGAATCTGAGCAGAAGCTGAGACTCCAAAAGCTTCTTGACCTGTGCGAACTGGACGCCGTTGCACCTTGTGATTCCACCACTGATCTGCAAGCCATTGTCAAGCAGTTTGATGCTACGGTGACGGGAGATGATGTGAAGTGAAAGGAGCCTATGCTACCAGTCATAGCGTATGTTGCTGGTTATTGTGCACATGCTCCAGTGAAGAAACTAAAAATTCTTCCATGGCGCCAGTGCCGCCCTTCGCCGGCCATCCGATGTTGGCGGCTTTGTTTGCCAATCTCGGCACAGACGATCAGAGTTGCATCATTCGCGGCTGGATCAAGTAAGCGTCGTAAAACTTGCTACAAGACAAAAGTTACCACTTGTTGTGTCTTTCCTTTTTTTCTTCTTGGGGAACGGGGAGTGTGCGTCTTCCACGAACGGCGTCGTTTGAACGTGTCTGTGTTTGTCGTCGCCCGTGTGCCCTCCTTTACGTGTGTGTGTTTTTCCCTATGCCCGTGTGCACGATGGGGGGGCCAAAGGGGACCAGACAGTGCGGGGACGCTCCCTGTTTTGAGCGCTTGTGGCTGGCCCAGGATCGGGTTTCGTTCACGGCGCCTGCGAGGCGAGTTTGGGCGCGAAACGGCCTGGGCAGGAAAAAATCGGCCGGGCCCTCTCGGCAAGACAGTCGCCTCGTCGACGACAAGAAAGGAAGACGTTTGTGTTGTGTGTTCCGTCCGACCACTCCTTTGTGTATATGTCCGTAAAGTTAATTACAGTGTTCCTTGTTTGTTTGCCAAAGAATTCGTCTCCGTGTCTTCACTGTCATCAATATTCACCATCGCAACATTCGAGTCCTCTCACATTTTGCAACACATGGTGCTGAAACCCGGGAACTGCTATCTTCAGGACTCGGAGAACTTCGGAAAGCTGGAACCAGGCTGCGACGGTAATGGAAAAAGTGAGTGACGCCACGGTCTTCATTCGACACAAGCATGCAGAAGGCGAAAGAAAAGAGAACAGCGCGTCGACAGCAAAACACCAAGCTCATCAACAAGGCCAAGGTAGCTCTGGGCACGACAGACGTCGGAACGCTGTGCTCCCTCATTGAGACTTGCGGCCAACAACGACGAACTGCTCAAATTGAACACCGAATTGGAAGCTGCCGTTGCAGATGAAGACTTCGCTTCCGAGTTTGAAACTGTGATGCGGTACGAGGATGCAGCCAGGGGCATGCTTGGACAGCTCAAGGCGAAAGAAACCGAACTGCTGAGAGCTCCGCGCCTACTGACGACAGAGACGGCAGAGCCACAACAGGGAAGCCAACATGGCGGTGGCGAAGCTACTCATCGCAGTGCAGTCAAGCTGCCCACCCTTCAGCTGCAGACATTCAACGGTGAGCTTCGACAGTGGCGTGGCTTTTGGGAGCAGTTCAGAGAAGCCGTTGACGAGAATGGAAACCTCACCAAGGGCGAAAAGTTTCATTACTTGAGGAGCCTTCTGAGCGGAGCGGTGGCATCATCGATAGCCGGATTACAGGCGACAGGAGAATGCTACGACGACGCAGTGACCATTCTGTCCAAGTGCTTTGGCGACACCCGACAGATTATCCAGGAGCACCTCGCCCACTTGAGATCCCTACCATCCGTGACATCATCGGACGATGTGCGAGGTGTGCGGAAGCTCCTGGATCACGTTCAATGCCATAAGCGCGGACTGAATGGACTTAAGGTGAGCTCAACCACCTACTCTGCCATGATGACAGACATTCTCCTGAAAGCCCTACCTGCCAGCATCGTCGTTGAATATTATAAACGGCTGGCCAATACTCTGGACTTGTCACATTCGCCTAGCGACGCTCAGAATGGTGAGGCTACATCTGCCACGGGCCCTACAGACGGTGAGCTGGAGCAACTTCTGAAATTTTTGACAGTCGAAGTTGAAAGCAGAGAAAAGATCGGAATTGGCAGTACTAGAGAGAACAAGCGAGGCAGACAGGAAAGCGAAAGGAAACAGTTGCCTCTCCCTCCGACGTCTGCTGTACTGCACGCAACTTCGCAAGTAAGGGAACAGTGCTTTTTCTGCGGCTCACTTACTCACAACGCAGCGGATTGCGACAGTGAAATAAATCGGGAAGAAAGATTGCGAAGACTGAAAAATGACAACCGCTGCTTCCGATGTACCTTCAGAGGACATCGTTCGAAGGATTGCCGCCGCCGACTGAAATGCGGAAAGTGTAGCGGTAGACATGTGCTATCAGTATGCGACCCAAACTGAAAACCGAAGAAACTAGAGGAGACTCCAAGATTGGATATTAGCAGCCGTAATTCCCTCAACAATGAAATTCTTCTGCAAACCTGCCGGATTTGGGCTATTGGAGAAGGTCGGTGCGGTTACATTCGAGGCATCGTGGATGGGGGCAGTAATTGCACTTTTATCCGTGAGGACATCTCGAAATTTCTGGGCCTCAAAGAAAGTGGAAAGACCGCTCTCCAGCTGAGTACGTTCGGGACAGCCACATCAGCAACAGAAAAACGGCGTCTTGTCGAAGTGCGTCTTCGCAGCCAGTACGATGACAAGGAATACATTATAGAGGCCATTGAGGTTCCTTTGATCTGCAACGACATAGTCCAGGTGCCTGCCGAAAACGACTTTGTCAGAGCAATAGAAGAGACAGGACGGCCCATAGAGGACAAGCTTTTGTTGCCGGGCATGCCAGTGGTACCCGGAATTGGTCTTCTCATTGGCACTGAACACCTGTGGAAATTTATGACGGGCGAAATTCAACGTTCCCAGCAAAACGCTGACTTGGTTGCCCTGGGGTCGGTCTTCGGTTGGATGTTTCAGGGTCCAATATCAGTGCATACCTCAGTTGACAATTCAGCCAACCTTTGTGTCTTGAGGGTAAGCACAGTCCTTGAAAACACTGAAAGACTTGTAAAGAGCTTCTGGGATCTGGAAAGCACCACACCGGAGCGCCGAATGAGGAAGCGGAAGCGATTGTTCATCAGTTTGAAAGTAACATCAGTATGAAGAACGGCCGCTACGAAGTTGCCCTTCCTTGGAAAGAAAACAGTGGACATCTTTGTGACAACTGCTCCCAGGCACTAAAGCGACTAAAGAGCCTGGGGAAAAGAATTCAGCGCACTCCGGAGTTCGGCGCGGACTACGAAAGTACAATGCGGAGCTACATAGATATGGGCTAAGCCGAGAGTGTAACCCCTGACGAACAAGCCACTGATCCGGTTTATTACAAGCCACACCACGCTGTTTTACGCAGCGACTCAAGAACGACAAAGCTACGCATAGTCTTTGACACCTCCTCACATGAGAAAGGGTCTTCCTCCCTGAACGAACATTTGGAGAAAGGGCTGTGTTCTTGCGGATCTGGTCAAGCTGCTGATCCGTTTTCGACTGCATTCGATCGCTTTGACAGTGTCCGAAAAGAGGACAGAGACTCCCTCCGTTATCTCTGGTTTAAGGGCTTGCCGACAAACGAGGAACCTGACCCTGAAGTAGAAGAGTGGCAAATGAAGCGTGTGCCGTTCGGCACCAAGGCTATTCCTTTCCTGCTAAATGCAACTCTGCAGTACCACCTTAAGAACGTTGAGGAGCCAAATCAAAAGGTAGCTGCGCTTCTGTCGGAGTCATTCTACGTCGACGACCTGTTGTTTGGGGCAGACAATGAAAAGGATGCGGAGGAGATTTTCGCGCTGTCAGACGATATACTTGGAGCTTGCGGAATGAGTCTGCGAAAGTGGTCGTCAAACTCTAGACACTTGCAAGACCTATTTGCGTCTCACACTTCACAACACCACTAAAGCAGGCAAACCAATTGACACATAACTCCGGCTCAGTAGGCGAGCACCTAAATCACCGGGCAACGCGACGGCAAGTGTGAAGGTTTCGCATTTCACCTATCGAAACGTGGCAGCGTGTGCTGGGATTGGGTCCCAGCCTGCCACTGGCGCGATAATGCTTGAGAAAGGGCTAGGAGCGCCAGGCGACGGCTTCCAGACCTACCAGGATGGTTCGTGGGCGCCTGAGATCAGCACATTTCTAAAACCCGATACCTCGCACTCACCGTTTCTACCGCAAGCAAGCGGCCATGCAGCAGAAGCAACGACGTCTAGACATGTATCACACTAAACACAGGAAAAAGCATCCGCTACTCACTCTCGAACTCGTTATTCATGCCTGCAGCTATGATCTGCATGGCGGTCTTGCGCTTATCCTCGTTTCAATAATTAGGGTGGGTGTTGTGCCAGAGTACCGGATGTTTTTGGCAGAGCGATATTAGTTCAGCCTCCTTCACCTTCGTAAAGCTGCCTTGGCTGCGGAGCTGAGCCATAATTACCCACTGCTCTGGCCTGTTGCTAGGTTGAAGCTGCTGCCGTTGCCTCGATAAAGCGTCTTCATCGCCACCCTACCACAGCAAGCTGGCGTTATTCGCGGACGTTGCGGCCAATCATGACCAAATGTAAAACGTATGAAGCGTTGCACATTTCACCAGTACTATCGCAGAAAATGGTAAAAAAGACAAGACATTGGCCCTTAACTCTGCAGAGAACGTTCTATGGACGCCACCAGTACTGCGCACTTGCATTTCTTATCAGAGCCCAGCACACTGCTATGTTGAAGGAAGGAAAAGCTTGTGGAGGAATTGAGACATAGCAGGTACCAATGAAGCTTTGTTTTGTTGAAATATCTGCCGACTATTTCTCTTTAAAGGGTAACCTTATTGAATCTCAGTTTGGTGTTTACAAGTCAGAATGCTAGATTACTAGTTGAAGTCTGTAGTTTATTCCAAAACATGTGTCCCTTATTCTTGTGTGGGTATGTGAGATTCACTTCTTTTTGTTTTGTTTTTAGCAACATACGAAGCTGCAAGAAGACACCTCGACAGAGCACAGTTCACTTCGGATCTGGCATCCAGTAATGAAGAGAACAAGAGGAGGCACATATTTAAGCCAAGGCGGTGTTTGGTGGAATCGGACTCAGATGAGCAGAGTCCACAAAAAGGAAATTCTTGAAGAAGGCAGCACCTGCTTGTGAGGAGTATCCTGCAGTGCCACCAGAATTTCCGTCACCGTGCACATCAGGTCAGTGCAATGTAGTTTGCTGTTGCTATGTTCTTTAAGATCTAGTCCTCCGTACTGCAGGCTCCAACCAAGAATGAATGGAGGCAAATTACTGCAGACTTATGGAGTAGGTGGCAATTCCCAAACTAGCCTGGAAGCGTTGCATGGGAAACACATTGACACGAAACGCCCTGAGAATACTGGAAGCCTTTATTTCAACTATAAGTTATGAAAGCAAAGTATTTGTATGTTCTGACGTAAAAAAAAAGGATTAATAATTTTGTTGCACTGCTGTCAAGGCCCAACGAGCATTGTGGAAAGGGTCAGGTATGACTGTGAAACAGTCACACTGAGCTAGTGCAAGAAAAAGCAGGACCTTAACAGCTATGAAAGCATCAGTTAAGGAAATGCGACATGAAGCAGGTACTTGAACAGAGAAGGGCAGGGACATGAGGGGCTTGTTATGGCACGCATTTTAAGGAAGCCTGCAATAGATGAAACCATGGATAGCAAAGGTGAATAGCAGAATGTTGAGCTGGGCGAGCTGATAAAGGTTCACGATGATTAAAGAGGGAGAAAAAAAGCTACAGACACAAATAAAGGGTTGAGACCGGACAAGCGCTATCCTGTTTTCAATATATATTTTCAATGTGTGGTCTTGATAAGTGGAAATTAGTAGCATAATCATGTTATGGCAGAAAAATAATTGTTTTGGAAGTGGTCGCAAATGACCACTTACCTCCAGGACGGAAGGCAGCTGTGCTTTTCTTTGTGTGTTAAGGCAAGGGGCCTACGGCCCCTCAAACTGTTGGAAATATAAGTTATACAATCCAACTCAGTGTGTGTGAAAAAACAGAAGAAATAATTTTGTGCAGCAGTGTGAAACGCCAAATTCCACACTTAACACTACAGTGTAATGAATTTGTGAGGGGTCTGAACTGGTGTTTTGTGTGGCATGACTGCAAGTGTGTACTCTGAGGACGCAAAGTTTTTTTTTGTTGTTGTTGCAAAAACCACTAGGTTGCAATAACTGTAACGCACTGCAAGAAACAAAGCTAATGACACTCCAGCAGTAAACTCACTACGGGAGAGGGGTGTCAACTGCTGTGGGTACGGAGCGAGCATCAGAACGTGGTAGAAGGTGGGAGGACATGCCAGGTTACTGCACTGGGTACTGTTCACTCTAGTGACGCCTGTGGACCCCAGCCTTCACTGTTCGCATTCGCACTTATTTCCACGGTACCCATTCCATCGTTCTGCTAGCCGTAGTGGACAGCAGGTATCTTTTCAGCTGGTGGACGCAGGTGCACCTGGGAGACTCAGAGATGGGGGCATCTTTAAGGATTCCCCCATTGGCCAACATCTGCATCAGGGCAAGCTCAATCTGCCTCGTGCAGCTCGACTGCCAAAGTCAGAGAAGGCATGCCCTCCTGTTTTCTTTGGCGATGGGGCCTTCCAGTTGCGCCCAGATTTCATGCGGCCACTGCCAGGGAGCCGCACAGATGCCAAAGAGGTGGTGTTCAACTACCGCCTCAGCCGTGTACGGTATGTATCACTCAAGTGAGAGCCTAACAGTTAATTTAACTGTGCTTCTAGCCTCACTCAATTTGCAGTTAGCATTATAGACTTGCAGGCGTACAATACTTTTTAATTGCTAGAACCAGCATATCGAGTCACAAAAGGGCTTTGCTTGGTGTGAAAAAAGTGAGACACATATCAGTTTTGCAAGCAAAATTCTGATTGTTTCTCTTACAGAAGACATGTTGAAAATGCTTTCGGCATCTTGGCATCTCGGTGGCGCATCTTTGAGAGCCAAATCAACCTGGAGCCAAAAAATGTGGACAACGTAGTGAAGGCAACATGCATGCTGCATAGTTTCCTTTGTAGGGAGAGCAGTTCAGCTGGCTACTACTGACCCCCTGGCTACGCTGCCTGCACCGATACATGTGGAAATGTTCGATAAGGCTCCGGGCGAGAGGCAGCGTCTAGCTCTGCAATGTTCCAGTTGCAGAGGACGAGGGCACTCAACTGTGCACAGGGTGCCACTGATGTGCGAGGCACATTTGTGGATGTTTTCAGTGCTGAAGGCCAAGTCCACTGGCAGTTAGGCCTGCCTGATGTCAGCACGCCATAATGTTTGGGCAGTGGCTCAACCATGCAGATCACTAATTGTAGTTGCACGTTTCCTTCTCATCCGTTATATTAGATGACAGTCCATCACCTTGCTTTAAGGCTGTTTCACATGCAAACGAAAATGCTTGCGATTCCTGTCGGTGCGGCGTAAAAACCTGTTTCGACAGAGGTTCCAACAGATTGGAAATTTTTTGCTGCGACAGCTCCGCCCGCTGACCAATGACTGCGCGGCGGAAAAGCCACGTGACAAGAGGAGGACTAGTGCGGGAAAGACAATGTTTGTTTACTACACGTGCTTCCGGCAACACGGTAACATGTCGCATGGGCTCTTCAACGAGGCGCTTGTCAACAAGGTTTCAAAGCGCCCACTCCTGTGGGACGTTAAAGATAATAATTTTCGAAATAAAACAACCAAAGAGTCCCTGTGGGAAGAAGTGAGGGACGCACTTAAAGAAATTAATGACATAGGTAAGTGAAAACACGTTTTGTGGCGAGCTCAACGGTTGTCACCCATATCTGCTACAGTGCACCCAACAAATTTTTCTTGTCTCTCTGGCAGGATTCGACAGCCTGTCATAAACTGTTTTTGTCCCCGTGCATTCCTGCCTACTTTTCGGGATTTTTTCGGTGTGCCGGCTGTTCTGCGCATTAAGCTATATGAAAAATTGTCGGCACCAGCCACATGAAAAGACAGTGACGTTGATGCTTGACGAAATTCATATCAAGCCTTGTTTTGTTTACAAGGGGGGAAGCATACGCGGTGCTGCAGTGAATTCCATCGAGGCAGCCACATCGGTACACGTGTTCATGGTACAAAGTCTGCTACGCTCATTCAGGGAGGTAGCACACATTCTTCCGGTAAAAACCACAGAGGGCGACCAACTTCATCCCATACTGAAGAAGGTGATCGTTCAGAGCTTTTCCTCACCCTGTCACGAATCGGACAATGTTTGTTCTATTGGATGCCTGCCACATGCTTAAACTCCTCAGAAACACACTGTGTGACAAAAAAGTTCTAGAAAATGCCAATGGAGGCCTAATAATGTGGAAGCATACTGAACAGCTGCATGGGTTGCCATACTCAGAGGGACTGCATTTGGCAACACAAACTGAGGCAACCCCACATCAACTGGAAATCTCAGCCAATGAAAGTATTACCCCTTGCAGCACAAGTGTTCAGCACATGTGCAGCAGATGCTATTGAAGAATGCAGGGCACTAAAAGTGACCAGCCTGCGAGATTCTGCAGCCACAGAGGAGTTTATGAGGTATGTGAACAATGTGCTTGGTATTCTTAATTCACGACACCTGAAACAAAGAGGCTGGAAACAGCCCCTCTGCCCTGAAAATGTGGCTGCTGTCAGCACATACTTGCAAAAGGCAAAGGAATGCTTTTTCCTCTATTCGAGACCCAGCACAAAAAAAACTGCTCACAGAAACTAACAGGAGGGCAGGCTTTATTGGCTTTTTAACTTGCATGCAGAGTGTTATATCCTTGTACACCCATTCAGCTCAGGATAATGCATATCTGCCTACTTCAAAATTGAGCCAGGACCCTCCTGGACTGTTCTTTGCAGCGATATGTTCGTTCGGGCACTGCAATGATAATCCAGCTGCCTGGCAGTTTGCAGCAACATTCAAGCGGCTTACAGTCCAAAATGAGGTGAAAGATGTCGCCAGTGGAAACTTCCTTCCACTTGAGCAGCGCATCAGCATTCTCTACGTGAGCTCATCTGTGAAGCCATCTTCAACAGAAGTAATAAACATGACCACCACTCGCAAAAACCCGACAGACAATGAGCCTTCTGTTGAAAACGTGCCGAGCATTATTGAAGAGCATGCTTACTGCTCTGATCCATGCAAAAATTTCAGAAACTGCAAAGGTTGTCATTGCATACATCGCTGGATTTGCAGTAAGGAATTCTACAAGCCAGTCTGAAGTGTCATGAGTGGGTATATGCACTAACCGCATCACATCATGAGAACAAAACCTACTCCCCGATTCGAAGGAAATCACATGGTGGCTGAATCTACCCTTCATACGATGTCCTCACAATCTGTCAGCACTGTGAGAAAGAACTGCGTCGAGTCATAGCTTGTTCTCCTTTGATGTCACAAAGACTTGCAGACAAGGTTGCAGTGGCTACAATGACAGCATTTACAGGTAAAGACCTTTTCAGAGTTCTTAATGAACATATGATTGATAACCTTCCCTTGAAAACCACTCACTCCACCTTGTGAAGGCAATTGTACAAAATATCTGGACATCAGGATGCACTATCTTGCCAAAGCAACCACACAGCGACTTCACCTAGAAAAGGTTTGACAAAAGCACACAAAGTTGATGCAATTCAGAGGTCAATGGTCAAGAAATTGATTGAAAAGGCAATACCGTGCTATGGGGCACAAATATTAAAGCAGTAACATCTTTAAATCATGGGCTATCAGCCCTGTCAAGCTGCCAAGGCAGTTTTATTGCAGCTGCTTCTTGTCTTCAGGTCAGTGAAAAATAAATATGCGTAATATTAATTGGTAGGCACTGACTTAATAATTGGTAGGGAAACTGTGTTATATGATTAACCTAATTTATTTGAACAAAGTGTGTGTTTCATATGATGCTTGCAGTGCGCACTACCATGCACAGCTTTGAATGCGTGTCGAGGAGTGTATTTTTTAGAGGGTGATAGTAACTTATTTTTTGTAGTTATTTTCTTACTGGAAGACCATTTCATTTAGTATTTTTGCAGAAGAGTTGTTTGGATGTGCTTGGTATGCTTGCATATGTTTTTTGGGGGTACTCTGTATAAGACAAGAGTTTTCATTATCCTGTTCAGTTCACCAGCCTACTGTAATTAGTGATCATGATCAGTGGTGACTGGTGGGACTCCCCACCGTCATGTGGACAGGAGCTGCCACTGCCTGGAGGTGCCACTGGTGTTCTGGCCTCGGCCTGACTGGGAGGCACGGCTGCTGGACTTCTTCCGTCCTCAGCACCAAGGGGCAGGGCCAGTTCCGCGCCCAATGCCCCCTGACCGGCGCCGGGGGCTGCGTGTGCTGTCACTCTTTGATGGTATTGCTACAGGTTGGTATTGCTTAGCTTGGCTTAGCTTGGCCACCAATGCTAACGTATCTTGTTCACTCCATTCAAGCTTGCACCTTTTTTCGAGAAAAAAATTACCTTCAAATGAATGCATGTTATAATTGAGTACGATAAGAAAACTGCGCCAGCAACAGCCTATTTTTGTTGACATCACAAAAATGGTGGCTTGGTACTACTTGTGCATCGATATTATCTATATTGCCTGCTGCAGTCTTAGATACTGAGAGGCCATGAGAGCATCTGAAGTGTTTGTTCAGCAATGCACCCGAGCCAACATGAAAATGTCAGTTGCGAAGGCACACCGAGTCCACTACGCTGTTGAGTTTTAAAAACATAGAGGGACCTTGCGTGTGGAGGCTCTCTAAGAACCTACTGCTGCAGACGGGCAGCCCTGCACCGAGCACGCAACTGCCGCCAATGCTCCCATCCAGAGCGCACATCGGGAAGGAAAGCTGAGGAAAGGCCCCTGCTGTTCGAGCTGAATGACAACAAATGTGCAGGATGTCAAGTGCTCATGCAAGGACTACTGGGAGTCAAGAAACCTCAGTTTTGCTCTATGCTGATAGAGAGTTGCTTACGGAACAAGGCATTGGGAAGTTTAAAATGGCTCTCATGAACAGCACTCAGAAGGAATTCCTGCTCGAATATGGTAGGAAGAGTGTTTGTATTGATTTTACCCATGGAACGAATTCACACGATCTTCATCTGACAACACTGCTAGTAATTGGCGAAGACTGGTCAGGCATTCCATGCGCGTACCTTCTTTCAAAAAGTGCTACAGAAGAAACTATGGTTGTTGTTTTTTTTCAGGCAATCAAGGAGAGACTTGGTCAGGCACTTTGCACTGAGCTCTTCATGTCAGACAATGCGCCAGCATATTACAATGCTTGGGCAAGGGTAATGGGGAGCCCACAGAAACGCTTGCTCTGTGCTTGGCATGTGAAGCGTAATTGGAACTTGAATGCCAGTAAAGTGAGAGGGTCAGAAAATCAGAAACTTGTCAAGGAAACTTTGCACACTTTGATGCTTTGCCCAAGCATAACATAATTTGAGGCTGTCCTTGCGAAATTTCTGGCGTCAAAGTTTGTGGAGGAGCTCAGAGCCTTAACCGAGTACTTTGAGAGGGTGTATGCAAAGCGCCCACCGCAGTGGGCACTCTGCTATAGAAAAGGCAGCGGTCTCACTACTAGTCACCATTTGGGAACCTTACATAATGAGCTCAAGACGGTCTACTTGTAGAGGAAGCAGTGCCAGAGGTTAGACAAGCTGTGATTACTTTGCACAGGTTCACTAATGAGCACCTCCTGAAGCAGCTTGCTGAAGCAGCAGTGGGCACTCCGCTATAGAGAAGGCAGCGGTCTCACTACTAATCACCATTTGGAGAGCTTACATAATGAGCTCAAGACGGGCTACTTGGAGAGGAAGCAGTTCCAGAGGTTAGACAAGCTGTTGATTACTTTGCAGAGGTTCACTAATGTGCGGCTCCTGAAGCAGCTTGCTGAAGCAGCAATGGGCACTCTGCTATAGAGAAGGCATCGGTCTCACTACTAATCACCATTTGGAGAGCTTACATAATGAGCTCAAGACGGGCTACTTGGAGAGGAAGCAGTGCCAGAGGTTAGACAAGCTGTTGATTACTTTGCAGAGGTTCACTAATGGGCGGCTCCTGAAGCAGCTTGCTGAAGCAGCAGTGGGCACTCTGCTATAGAGAAGGCAGCGGTCTCACTACTAATCACCATTTGGAGAGCTTACATAATGAGCTCAAGACGGGCTACTTGGAGAGGAAGCAGTTCCAGAGGTTAGACAAGCTGTTGATTACTTTGCAGAGGTTCACTAATGGGCGGCTCCTGAAGCAGCAATGGGCACTCTGCTATAGAGAAGGCAGCGGTCTCACTACTAATCACCATTTGGTGAGCTTACATAATGAGCTCAAGACGGGCTACTTGGAGAGGAAGTAGTGCCAGAGGTTAGACAAGCTGTTGATTACTTTGCAGAGGTTCACTAATGGGCGGCTCCTGAAGCAGCAATGGGCACTCTGCTATAGAGAAGGCAGCGGTCTCACTACTAATCACCATTTGGTGAGCTTACATAATGAGCTCAAGACGGGCTACTTGGAGAGGAAGCAGTGCCAGAGGTTAGACAAGCTGTTGATTACTTTGCAGAGGTTCACTAATGGGCGGCTCCTGAAGCAGCTTGCTGAAGTAGCAGTGGGCACTCTGCTATAGAGAAGGCAGCGGTCTCACTACTAATCATCATTTGGCGAGCTTACATAATGAGCTCAAGATGGGCTACTTGGAGAGGAAGCAGTTCCAGAGGTTAGACAAGCTGTTGATTACTTTGCAGAGGTTCACTAATGGGCGGCTCCTGAAGCAGCTTGCTGAAGCAGCAATGGGCACTCTGCTATAGAGAAGGCATCGGTCTCACTACTAATCACCATTTGGAGAGCTTACATAGTGAGCTCAAGACGGGCTACTTGGAGAGGAAGCAGTTCCAGAGGTTAGACAAGCTGTTGATTACTTTGCAGAGGTTCACTAATGGGCGGCTCCTGAAGCAGCTTGCTGAAGCAGCAATGGGCACTCTGCTATAGAGAAGGCATCGGTCTCACTACTAATCACCATTTGGAGAGCTTACATAATGAGCTCAAGACGGGCTACTTGGAGAGGAAGCAGTTCCAGAGGTTAGACAAGCTGTTGATTACTTTGCACAGGTTCACTAATGGGCGGCTCCTGAAGCAGCTTGCTGAAGCAGCAATGGGCACTCTGCTATAGAGAAGGCATCGGTCTCACTACTAATCACCATTTGGAGAGCTTACATAATGAGCTCAAGACGGGCTACTTGGAGAGGAAGCAGTTCCAGAGGTTAGACAAGCTGTTGATTACTTTGCACAGGTTCACTAATGGGCGGCTCCTGAAGCAGCTTGCTGAAGCAGCAATGGGCACTCTGCTATAGAGAAGGCATCAGTCTCACTACTAATCACCATTTGGAGAGCTTACATAATGAGCTCAAGACGGGCTACTTGGAGAGGAAGCAGTTCCAGAGGTTAGACAAGCTGTTGATTACTTTGCAGAGGTTCACTAATGTGCGGCTCCTGAAGCAGCTTGCTGAAGCAGCAATGGGCACTCTGCTATAGAGAAGGCAGCGGTCTCACTACTAATCACCATTTGGAGAGCTTACATAATGAGCTCAAGACGGGCTACTTGGAGAGAAAGCAGTGCCAGAGGTTAGACAAGCTGTTGATTACTTTGCAGAGGTTCACTAATGGGCGGCTCCTGAAGCAGCTTGCTGAAGCAGCAGTGGGCACTCTGCTATAGAGAAGGCAGTGGTCTCACTACTAATCATTATTTGGCGAGCTTACATAATGAGCTCAAGACGGTCTACATGGAGAGGAAGCAGTGCCAGAGGTTACACAAGCTGTTGATTACTTTGCAGAGGTTCACTAATGGGCGGCTCCTGAAGCAGCTTGCTGAAGCAGCAATGGGCACTCTGCTATAGAGAAGGCAGCGGTCTCACTACTAATCATCATTTGGCGAGCTTACATAATGAGCTCAAGACGGTCTACATGGAGAGGAAGCAGTGCCAGAGGTTAGACAAGCTGTTGATTACTTTGCACAGGTTCACTAATGGGCGGCTCCTGAAGCAGCTTGCTGAAGCAGCAATGGGCACTCTGCTATAGAGAAGGCATCGGTCTCACTACTAATCACCATTTGGAGAGCTTACATAATGAGCTCAAGACGGGCTACTTGGAGAGGAAGCAGTTGCAGAGGTTAGACAAGCTGTTGATTACTTTGCACAGGTTCACTAATGGGCGGCTCCTGAAGCAGCTTGCTGAAGCAGCAATGGGCACTCTGCTATAGAGAAGGCATCGGTCTCACTACTAATCACCATTTGGAGAGCTTACATAATGAGCTCAAGACGGGCTACTTGGAGAGGAAGCAGTGCCAGAGGTTAGACAAGCTGTGATTACTTTGCACAGGTTCACTAATGAGCGGCTCCTGAAGCAGCTTGCTGAAGCAGCAATGGGCACTCTGCTATAGAGAAGGCATCGGTCTCACTACTAATCACCATTTGGAGCAATGTTTATAGATACTTTCTTAGTTCCATAACTCCTCGCAGCGCCCGTAGGGAGCAGGCGGCCGGTCGCCGTCCCCGCCACCGCGGCGCTGCAATCGCGGGTTGAGCTAGGAGAGCGAGAGTCGTCTGCTAGCGTGCAGCGTTTTACACGAGCACTCGCATTCGAATCATCGCTGCGCGACTGCTGTTTTTTGTTTCCGGCTCTTGCCCGGAGGTATTTCATAACATATGTGTGCTTGGCGCGTTTGCGAACTTAAGAGCGGTATTCTCAGCCGTGTCACAAGCGGCCGTTTTGTACGGGCAATGACGAAATGCATGCATGCTTCGATTCTGCTTCTCGTGAGATGAACTTAACCTTGCTACTTCGATAGATTCGGATTATCCGCCTAACCAGTTTTTCGCGACTGGCTGTTGTGTCTCGCATTTCGCGCAAAATTACTTTTACGTTTTATTACAGCAATACTGGTGCAAATAAAACCCGCTGCTGTCTCGGTGGCTATGGCCCGCGGCTGCTTTCCCGAAAGCCGCGAGTTCGATACCGGTGTAGGCGAAATGCAAGAGTAATTCAAGGCCCTTGGCATTTAAATAGAAAAATTTTATTCACAAATCCACTAAATATTGTTGCTGACAGATTTTCTGTCAACTAATTTGTCAGACAAGCTTCGCCTGCTTTCGCTCTCTTCGAGCTCTAATGGCGCTACTATTTTCCAAGCACTTTGCTCGCGCAAAGAAGTGCATGCGCGTCACTAAATAAAAGCAAATTAATTGAGCTGTGAACACCTCAGCATGCTCTGGTAAACCAACACCATTCGTGCCTTTTTTTACAAGAGAATCCAGCACGTTCCAAAACAGGTCGCCGAACAACTCGCCCTTTCAATCCTGTTTTATAGCACCCTCTACCGCAATTACACAGGCAAACATCTTTTCGGAAGGTACGCGAGTCTGCCACAGACATACTCGCGCTCAATAATGAGCATAGCCTCACGCGGCAGAGAATCCTGCCTGCCAAGTGCGTCACATTGCATCACAGAGTCCATATTGCGCTTTATTTTTCATTTTGAAAGCCACATAGCTTGCCAAATAGTACAAGGCTGTTTCTTCTGGTGATGGAACACAGTATCTGTGGTCGTTGGAGGCATCGGAGAGGTCCCTGAAAAGTATCGTCATCAGCTCCTGCCAGATCTATTCTTTCTAGCCTTTTTCTGGATGAGGGTGTCGCGACGCTTTTCTCCGAGGCTCTCGAAGGCACTAATTAAGACACGATCAGTTCCCGTTTCACAGTTCCCTTTCACAGCTACTTCAACAGGTGTGTAAAAGAAAGCAGCCTAAATAATTGGCTGAACTTGGTCACTGTAGGGTGGTCTTCGTCACCTCTAATGATCTCACTAGGCCAAAAAATCTCTGAATTAAAAAAAAAAACACAGAATATATATGAGCATTTCTAGGCTTTTTCAACGTGCCAGTATAATTACCTCAAGCGGGTCTTGGTTTAACTTCGCTGTGAGTATATATAGCTGAGGCTCTTGTTGTGTAGGAAGTCTATAATGGACAGCACTGACATCAATGTCACCCTCAGGGACTCAACGGTTTGATTTGATGCAATGAGTTTGATATTTGCTCTTGCTTCCGTACGGATGGCGTTTCTCCGGGTTGCTCTCGTACCCGCTGGTACAGCCGGGCACGAAGCAAGTGGGCATCGTCGCGCTCGAAAGCTGCTTCACGGCCAGCAGCGTTTGTTGTTCTGAGTGCACGATGGGGACCACGTGTTCGCAGAGCGCACAGGAACACAAATGGACAAAAAAAGGCAACGACAACCCCGCGCACGGGCTAAGTAGTAACTGCAGGAGAGGAGCAGCGCGCGCGCCGGCGACCGCGCAAACCTCGACTGCAGCGCCCTCTCACCGCCCGGGTACAAGCAGCGCCCGCTTTCAGAGGAGGAGTTATGGAACTAAAAAAGTATCTATAAACGTTGATTTGGAGAGCTTACATAATGAGCTCAAGACGGGCTACTTGGAGAGGAAGCAGTGCCAGAGGTTAGACAAGCCGTTGATTACTTTGCAGAGGTTCACTAATGGGCGGCTCCTGAAGCAGCTTGCTGAAGCAGCAGTGGGCACTCTGCTATAGAGAAGGCAGCGGTCTCACTACTAATCACCATTTGGTGAGCTTACATAATGAGCTCAAGACGGGCTACTTGGAGAGGAAGCAGTTTCAGAGGTTAGACAAGCTGCTGATTACTTTGCAGAGGTTCACTAATGGGCGGCTCCTGAAGCAGCTTGCTGAAGCAGCAGTGGGCACTCTGCTATAGAGAAGGCAGCGGTCTCACTACTAATCACCATTTGGAGAGCTTACATAATGAGCTCAAGATGGGCTACTTGGAGAGGAAGCAGTTCCAGAGGTTAGACAAGCTGTTGATTACTTTGCACAGGTTCACTAATGAGCACCTCCTGAAGCAGCTTGCTGAAGCAGCAGTGGGCACTCCGCTATAGAGAAGGCAGCGGTCTCACTACTAATCACCATTTGGAGCTTACATAATGAGCTCGAGACGGGCTACTTGGAGAGTAAACAGTTCCAGAGGTTAGACAAGCTGTTGATTACTTTGCAGAGGTACACTAATGGGCGGCTCCTAAAGCACCTTGCTGAAGCAGCAGTGGGCACCCTGCTATAGAGAAGGCAGCGGTCTCACTACTAATCACCATTTGGAGAACTTGCATAATGAGCTCAAGACGGGCTACTTGAAGAGGAAGCAGTGCCAGAGGTTAGACAAGCTGTTGATTACTTTGCGGAGGTTCACTAATGAGCGGTTCCTGAAGCAGCTTGCTTCTGAGGTGAGGCCCAGGGCAGACCACTGCACAGCTGATAACTTCAAAAAGCACAGTGCAGGTGCCACAATATCGAAATCCGGTGTTAGCAAAGCACCTCATGGCGGCTGGCTTGTGGATTCGGAACCTTTGCAGCAACATCAGTACATAGTTGTCGAGGGCAGCACAGCATGCACAGGTTGCTGGAAGAGCTGTCACGAATGCCGAATTCGTATCCACAGGTTCCATTGTACATGAGCCGACTTCAGGAACAGCTTGAATTTGTGCAAGATATTCATGCTGTTGCGCAGTGGGAACTAGAACAAAATTCTGGGTTTCAGAGCCCACCTCATGAAGATGAAGCTCTTCCCTCAACTTCTGCGCAGAGTAGGTCATTTCCATTAGATGAGCCTCAGGCGATTCTTGCTAGCATTCAGGCTGATTCTAACCCTCAGTCACAAAGTTCGGAAATGGAAGGCACTCGACTGCAGCTCTTCTACAGGAGCTCATGAACACAGGGGATGACTCGGCTGATCCATCACTGGTAGAAGTAATCGAAAAGAAAGTTCATGAGGCTAGGCAAGCTGCAAAGCAAATGTTAGGCAAGCAGCCATCACTACTGAAACACACTGCTGGTGAGAAAAACCTGGAGAAGCAGCCAGATTATTGGCCCAGAAAGCACCGCACCTCTGCATCTGTTGCATCTACGCGCTTTCCAGCACCTACACTTTTGCAGCAGGACTACTTAAAACATATGCTTCTGAATGATGCGGGGGTTCCTGTCATTCATACCGATAGCGACCATGAATTTTAGTGTTTGGTGCAGTTATCACACACGATGCAGGAAATGTAGTTCATTCCTTCTCCTGTAGGCTGCCCTTATTAAGTGTACTGTAGAGCACGGCTTGTAATTGGGCTGTGTCAGGTAGTGGTGTGGTATGGTATGGTGTGGTATGGTATGGTGCGTGAGTGAGAGGCACCTCCATTGCTGCTCCTGCAGGTTGTCCTTGTTAGGTGTTCTGCAGCATAAATAGTGCGTTATGCATAGTGGTGCTTCTGGCCTCACTCAATTTGCAGCTAGCATTTAGACTTGCAGGCATGTGATATTTTATAACTGCTAGAACCAGCGTATGGGGTCACAAAAGGGCTTTGCGTGGTGTGAAAAAAGTCAGTTTTGCAAGCAAAACTGTCAGTTTCGCAAGTGTCAGTTGCGAAACTGACAAAATGTCAGTTTCGCAAGCAAAATTGTGATTGTTTCTTTTACAGAAGATGTGTTGAAAATGAATGAAAGTGACCAGGTGGCGTGTGAGTTGGTGGAGGCGTTCTGTATCAAACAGAAGGATAAAGATTGCGTAAGTGACCCGTCTATCAAACTGTATCAGAATGAAGAAAGGTTTTTGGTTTCCACATGTGTGTGATGTGACAGTTTGAAACTATAAAAGGAGTATCGTGTTTTCAAATAAAGTTAGTCGCGAGTCTGCGCTTGTTGTGTTATCTTCTTGTCCTTGTCTTTTTGTGCGCAGAACCCCCCTTGTATTCACCGTGTTGAAAATGCTTTCGAAATCTTGGCATCTCGGTGGTGCATCTTTGAGAGACGAATCCACCTTGAGCCAGAAAATGTGGACAACGTAGTGAAGGCAACATGCATGCTGCATAATTTCCTATGTAGGGAGAGCAGTTCAGGTAGCCACTACTGACCTCCTGGCTACGCGGACTGCACCAACACATTTGGAAATGTTCATGAGGGCTCCTGGTGAGAGGCAGCGTCTAGCTCTGCAATGTTTCAGCTGCAGAGGATGAGGGCACACAACTGTACACAGGGTGCCACTGATGTGCCATGCACATTTCTGGAATTTTTTACTGGGCCCAGCTGTGACCAGAGGCAGAACCGACACAACTCCAGGTCTCTGTGGGGAGCAGCGTTGGCTGCAACCACTGCGAGACCTCTTCGAGCAGCGGACGAGCTGTTGTGACTCCACCCCCCCCCCACCCCTTTGTGTGCCCCCGCCACAGCCGTCTTCTCTTAAGCCTTTTCCAGAGGCAGTGCAGGGTTGCTACAGTGGTGCTTCTCCGAGTACGCGCTCACATGTGACCACCCGAAAAGAAAGGTGGCACCCGACACAACGGACAGAGACACTGAGTCTAGATGACTCCTTTATTCCACTTGCCTCCACTGTGGCGTCACTGCCACCAGCTGTTTTCCCGACTTAAGGGGTTTCCCTTAGGCAGCATCCAATGCAGCAGTAATGATCCTGCGACCATGTATGTACCACCACCAGGGAGACATCACCCAACGCCTGCCGCCACGCAAGGAGACGAGCGGCTGTCAATTATCCACGCTTCACTCTTTTGTCAACGGCGCGGGTGGCGCCGCTTCAAGTGTTCACCTTTGGGCGTTTCCTTGAGAGCCCCCTGGCCGGCTTCCTGAAGGGTCATCAGCTGACGGCTGCATTTGCTGAACTGCGCGCCCAGTTGTGGGTGAGGAGGTAACCTGAGGAATTATCCCATTGACCCCGCCGAGCAAGAGGATGGCGAGGATAGTGCCGTTAAGGAGTACCCGATTTCGGCAAGAGCTGGTAAAGCCAGCCAATAAGAGACGTTGGCTGCGTCCAAAGGCGGCGCCCGAGACAGGAAGACAACGGGAGAGAGACTATATAAAGCACTCGACACGATCATCGAACAGCGATTCCCTGAGACTCTTCTCAGCTTTTACTCTGCTTATGTTTATTTGTAACTAATGTTGTCAATATGCGAATATAGTTTTCTCCTTGTTTCTCCTACTCCCAGTCTCCGGCCCACGTTCCTTCCTCCATCGGCACAGCGGCGGTGTTCCTGGACCCAATGCCTGGTGAAGCACGCTACCAGAACGGCAAAATATATAAACTGGTTGGCAGCGGCGGGATCATCCACGCTTGGTCCTGGCTTCAGCAGTGGTGAGCACTTGACCTTCTTTGAGAGTCTGCCAGGCTGATAACTGTGCAAATTTTATCAGAACCTGTAGATTATTTTTCTGCATGTGCTCGCTAAAGTATTTCATGTAGCAACTTGTTTTGAAAGTCCTCGTTCGAGAATTGCCATGGATTTGAGCAAACTAAAGAAGCCAGAGTTGATTTTGCTGTGTGAAGAACTGGGTATTGAGGTTGGGGAAAATCACAGAAAGCCGCAGCTGATTGAGGCTATTGAGGGAAGTGGTGCTGAGGATGACAAAATTTTAGAGACCTGGGATTTGATTCAGGAGGGAATCAGGAAGGCTGCAGAGGAGGCCGACAGGGCTGAAAGAGAACACCTTTATCTCAAGGAAGCCAAAGAAAGGCAACTTTCTCTAAAGCATTTGGACTTACAAATTGCAGAGGCAAAGCGTGCCGACAATAATTCCACTATCAATCAGGAGGTTTCGGGGCCAAGAAAAATTAAAACTGAAGATCTTCTGCAGCCTTACAAAGTAACACGCGTTCGACCCATGGCTAAATCTGAGAAAGATAGTCGGGTGCGCTTTCCTTCAAATGAGAGAACCACCAACTCCGAGAGAAGCATTTCGTCGAATAGCCCTCCCGCACTCAAAAACGAAGATGCTAGCAGCACAAAGGAAGAGGCTAGAAAGGAAAAGGCTTTTGAAGCTAAAAAGCCGATCGTCTCTTTCCGGTGCCGAGAGCCAGGACACCTTCCGACCGGCTGTTGTAAGCCTAGAGCTGTCTTTGCGTTTCCAGACAATGGGGACAACTTGCCGCTCTTACAGCCCTATCTCCGGGAACTAGCAGTAAACAGAAAACTGTGCAATGTTCTCGACGTTATCGACTCGGCAAACATCAAGCCCGAAGATTTCACAAGCGAGTATACCTGCATAAGGCAAACTTCACAGCGACGCGTTTTGTGGAGAACAGAGAATTCAGCTCCAGAGAATGAGCTCCAGAGAGACTTAGCAGACCGAATGTTAGCTCTGCATGCACAAAGAAGCCAAATGAGCTGGTGGACCCTGCGTACGACCCTGTACACGTCAGACCTGGACTGCACCAATCGGTGGCTTCAGTACAGCGTGGATGAAATAGCGATGGGGCTCCCAAGAAAGAACACCATGGACTACCTCGATTTCAAGATGCGTGTATCGGAAGCATTAATATGTGAAAACATGAACCAAGCCCTTCCAGATGAGGAAGACCTTGACATGCCGCCAAGAAAAAGAACCCCACCACAAAGGAGGATCATAGTAGCTCCGAATGTGGTTCTCGCACCGGGTAGGACAATGGAGAATAGCTGGTGGGTTTGTTTACTGCTATTTCTCAAGCTGCAGCTTATAAAGGAGCTAAACATTCCATATTCCCACCCTTTAGAGAGCCCACTGAAAAGGTTGACACAAGTTGTTTTCAGGAGGAGAGACAGCCGTCAGCATCTGAAGACCGTAATTCGTTGGACGAGAGAAAATGCAAAGAAACTAGCTCTGCATAAGCTCTCCTGGATGAATTCGGGGAGGCAAGAAAAGTGAGCAGAACCCTTTCAAAAAAAAAAATGGTGCTCTCGAAGCGCCTCGTCGGACTACAAAAACAGTGGCCTCACCTGAGGATCACAGACCATCAGAAGATGACTTCAGTGTACCTGAACGATGTGGTGTCGTCGGGGCCCCACAATCCACCTCGTATGCGGGTTGCATAGCTGCTAACTTGTTCAGTCAAGTATCCGTGGCAGCTTGAAAGCATGGTGTGCTGTTTTCACTGGAAAGCTTTCAGAGCCCCTGGCCAGTGTAGATCAGTGAAGTAGACTTTCTAAGTAAGCATTGCAACTTTTGATACTTAGCTCTTACGTGGTAGCAGACATCAGTAGAAGACACCACGCTTCTTTTGACATAAAAACACCCGAAAGTAAAAATGAGCATGAGAGTTTCCACTGAAGCCACTGGTAGGCCTTGCCACAATCAAGAGGGCGGGGAATTCCTTCCCACCGTGCTTGGCTACGGCGCCCTCTTGCTTATGCCAAGGTACTCTTTCAAAACGCTGTCTTGCCAAAAAAAGGGAGCTATAACATAAAACCTGCATATAATACGAGTTTTTTTTCCAGATGTCTTCATGCTAAATATCAGCCTCATATTATATGCAGGTCCCAACAATTTTCAGCCCAAATTAGAAAGTTCCAGTTTCGTTTCAGTAGCGCTGTCATCATCAGTTTCCATAGCGAGAGGAGGCGCCACCTAGCAATGGCGTCAGTTGGCTGTTTCGGACCATTTAACCACGCTGACACCACGCCGATCACGCCTTTGGGAGCACACTCGTGCAAGTTGTATTTCGCATGATTGCCGCATTGCGAAAGCAGTACTTGGCTGCCTTTAAAAGAAAAGAGACTGTAGTTGCTGAAACCATTGGCAATTGTGCCGCAGGGCGGCAGTTCGGTGTGAATCAGGACAGTGTTTGCGGTGGGAGAAAACAAAAGGAAGCCCTTTTTTGCGTCCAGCGGCCTGTGAAGAAATTTCCGGAGGCCGAAGAATGGAGTGCTTCCAGAAGTAGAATGGGACCTGACAGACTTCATTCAACAGCAACGTCTGCACATCATCTCGCTGTCAACACTGAGCTGCTGCAAGCAAAGGCAACGGACCTCACTGGGGAGAAAGGCATTCTGCGGACAGATTTTAAGGCACTGAGTGCCACGCTATATGGGCTGCGCTGAATTTTCTTTTAAGTCTCGCGAATGCTCCTGGAAAGCTACAAAGAGATGCTTGTGGGCTTTCAGTGGCACAAGGAATCACTGTATCAATTTTCAGCTCGGGCAGCTCGGCAATGCTGATCAGACATGCCCTATATCTGGACATGGCCTCGGCACTGGTATGATGGCACACACCACTGGCCTCAGTATGATGAGCAGAAGACCAAGTGCAAGTTCTGCAAGACAGGGTATGCACTCGACGGCACCGAAGAGTTTCTGTGCAAGGATATCTCCAACAGAAGTGCAATGGATGACGACCATGACTAAAGCGTGAAGTGCAATGGAGATAAATATGAAGCGAGATTTCCTTGGACTACATGCAGATGAACACTTTTTTCCCATTTTTGCTGTCCCAAAATCACCCCTCGTACTATATGCAGGTCCGTATTATATGTGGGTTTTTAGGGTACACTCTTTGAGTCCAGAGTTATTTAAAATTCCTAACCTTATCGAATGACATAATAGGCTCACCACCCAATAAAAGAGAGATAGAATGGTGCTAAATTTTGCAAAACGAGTGCGACAATGCATTTCACAAAATGGACAGGTTAAAAGGATATGATTACAGTGCTCGCATTCCGGAGGTTGTGCTCCTAAGTAGTTGTGTGTTGTTTGTGTGTGCCCAATTCGTAATCTGGCACGTATAACTTCATGAAATCTGTTTTTATGGCGACAATCCAGAAGGTGCAGGTGGGGATGCAGCTGGTGGGTGATGCCACGAGAGGGTGGAAGCTCCCCATCAGAGGCTTCACACAGACAATGGCGCCAATTTGGCCAAGTACCACTGGTACTGACCTCGCAGTAAACATATCGTTATTAGCAAGTCAACATTAGCTGCTTATCTAAACAGTGCATGTTTAAGCTGCTTTCCAAACAAACGTCGTGACCTGACTTCACAAAGCTCCCCACTCTAGAAGATTCAGGTCGGAACCAAATTGAATAATTCGTTACCTTTTCGACACCACAGGATCACCCCAGCCAGTTACTCATCAATAGCGGATGGGGCAGATGCCCTGTGTCCGCTTTCCTGGCACATCGTGGCCTGTGTCCGGATGGGACCTCCCCAACCCCCTTCTTCTGGGGCCATCACATGGATGACAGGCCAATAGGTTATGTGTGTAGACTTTTCCTTACCAGCCGCTTGCTGGCGCCCCCTACGTTAGGGAGCCTGAAGGGCATTGTTCGGGCACGGTTGGGAAGGGAGAGAGGACAGTGTGTGTGTGTGAAGGTGTGTCGGGGAAAGGCGGCTCGTCAACGTGTGTTCTTGACGGACGTTCCCGTGAGTTTTGTGCAACAACCGTGCGTTGTTTCCTTTTTTTTCTTTTTTTTCTCTGTATCACGTTAAATGTGCAAAAGCCATTAAAACCCTTCTTTTATATTTTCTAACCGGCTTCCGGACTGGTGTGACCTGTGTGGCGAAAATGTTAACATGCGCGACCTTGAGGCACGGCGCCTTTGGAGGCCAAGTCTAACAAAGGGGAAGGACACTGCCAGCGGAAGAAGGACGATTTATTCCCCAAAAGTATACATGGCTTTGCTTTGAGAGATGCAGTCGAGCGACCCGTTTTGCCATCTGTACCCACTGGATGAAACTACCCTCATAGTAAAAGCTGCACTGAGAAAGCTTTCGCCGTCACACAGCATGTGCAGACAGTTTGATCTGCTTGTCTCGCAGTACGCCGCGACTGACAGAAGGAAGAGTAAATTATTTTACGCTTACCCTGTGTGCGCAGGCGTTCGTTTGCAGACCTAGTCCCGTTTATGCCAGGGACAGAAGAATATTCAGAACTGGACCAGCTTCTTCAGGTCATCCTGTCTCTGATAAAAGGCACAAGCTACAAGATTCGTCGCTGGAGAAAGGAAAGCCCAGCTCCCTTTCGCTATGCGAATGCCACCACAGCGCTCAAGAAGACATTGCTGCTAGGGATGCTTTGTGTGTCGTTAACTGGTGTATGCACTGGCAAAATATCACGCGTCTGCACTCTCCCAGTGATGAATTCACCTGCAACGTCTTCCTTGTACGATGACACCAATGACTTTTGATGGAGCGCCAAGATGCTTTACAATGGCGAAATGTCTTGGTGCTGGTCTCGGTAACTATACAAGCAAATTGAAGACTTCCTGTGATCACCTAAGGCTCTTCAAAATCAATGAGCCTGCTGCATTGCTCACAAACACTTTCCGGTCACCTGGCCATGAGCTGAACTACGTATTCGACTTCAGTAGCTTTATCAGCACTGAGCATACCAGATGCCAACAGCAACAATAATAGTTCGCATGGTGTGTTTGAATGTAACCAAGATGTGGCCACCAGCGTGCTTTGCAGGTTCTCCTTGCAAAGCTATCCTTTAGGTGCATTCACTGGAAACACTAAGCTGACGCCGAGCTTACTGGGGACTACTACCCAGTGTTGTCAAGCATCCTAGAGGGAAGTGCTGTGTCGATAACTTTTTTCTAAGAGCTGGACCCATCAAGCTCACCGGTTCGGCACCAACAGATCATGGCGAAGTGGCAATGCAGGGTCTTCTTTGCCTTTACACTTAACTGCAATGAACAGACGTTTCCTAGTGGCACACAAGCTTGAGCTAAGGTACACATGCAGGATTAGTCATTATATGTTTCGTGAACCATTCTATTGCAGGATTAGGCATTATATGTTTCGTGTACCATTCTATTTTGCTCAGTGTGTGCAGCAAAGCTAACCAGCGAGGATCCCTTCATGAGCTGCTCACTTCCCTTTGAAGGCAGCGAGGTAGAGGCATCCCAGTAGAGACGCCTTGTACCAGGGATATGCAAAAAAAATCCCAACATCCTGATACTACACAAGAGTTCTAGGGGATGTGTTAAGAATTTCCAGTTCGGGACACCCTGAACTGGAAGAGGTACCTGCAGCGATAGCGTAGAGGTAGAGAGACGGCTGTTTATTATTTAAGGGGAGACGCGGCTCTTTAAGACCGAAAAATCACGAAAAAAATCGGTTTTCTGAAATAGCTTTTGTTCTGAAATATTACTTATCGTATTTATCGTGTTATTAGGTTTTAAAGCCAATACAACGACAGTTTTCGCACATAAAAAGCCCTCAAGATCGGTCAAATTCAAACTCGCGCTCCGGTGCAACAAAGCGCAGCCATTTTGATATTGTTTGAAAGCTGCGCCCTTCTGCTTTCCCTTTTTTGGCGGGAAACAGTTCTCCGTCTGGCAGCAATGGAGATAACCCGCCGGCAAAAAAATACAAAGTGAGCGCCACTGGTACAGTGTACTAAAAATGTTTTACAGTGGCTCGAGCGGAGGCGCATCCTATTGTGCACCGCATACCCTCCTTTGGAAGAAAGTAGCTGCGGCGCTGTCGTTGTCCGCACTTGAAGTGATTGTGCGCGCCTTCTGCCTCCACAGTTGCGTGTCGTTGTTTGCATTGTGGTGTGTTGCTCCGTGCGTGTGTTTGCTGCATCAGTGTTTACGATGCCTTCCAAGCGGCGGTTAAACCAGTTATGCACCAGGTTGCACAACTGGCTACGCGAGAACAGCATAGGAGCATAATTTATCGCTTTTTAAGGCTCCGCAAGATGAACAGCAAAGGCTTGCTTGGCAGCGATACCTCCACAGGCTTGACAAGACACTTGACGCTGATTGTGCTGTCCGTGAATTGCACTCTGAAGCTCATCTAATTTTGAAGGATTACGTCCATGTGATAAATGGAACTGAAGTGAGAATTCCGAGGGGGACCCCGACGCTTGCACCTGGCATAGTTCCGACCCTTCTGCCTAACTTGCCCGCCTATTTGAGCAAGTCCACTCCGACTCTTAGGCCTCACAGGAAAAGACGGCAGCTAGACTTGCCATGTGATACCAGCAGTAAATCCCGCCGCACGGATCAATGCAATCAAGAGGACGGCCAAGCTGCGGACGCTGATCTGGGCAGCGAAGAATGCAAAGGCACTGTCGAAGCAGACAGTGTTGTTAGTGTCGCCGACCTCCGCGGACTCAAACTTCCCACAGAATCGTGGGCGCTGCACGAGTTTCCGGATTTTACCAGAGTGTGCTACATTTGCTGCGCACTGAATGCGGCTACAAGCGAAATAAAAGTGGCGAGAACGGTGTTTTTCAGCGCTGAAATCGAAGGCAGTGTGCAATGTAAAGTGCACCTACAGTAGAACCCCGCTGTTACGTTCCTCACTGCTGCGTTTTCCCGGCTGTTACGTCGTTTTCTTCGGGTCCCGGCATAGCTTCCATAGGATCCAATGTATTGGGAACCCCACTGTTACGTCGTAGCCGAGGAAACGATCCCGCATGATACGTCGCAACCGGCTCCCCGAACCCAACCGGGCAATGCGCGCCAACCGGCATTTTGATTTTTGACGAGTCTTGGCCAGGCTTGGCTACGGAACTGGCTGCAAGAAGCCGCACGCGAGTTGGAGAGGCCGCCACTAGATGGCTATCTGCCTCGCGCGCCGAACGCCGCGATCTTTATCGTGGGAGGTGGTGAGGAGGAGGGGCGCGGCTGCGGTCACTTATCAGCGCGTCTTTTCTTTCACTCTTTCTTTTTATCCTTTAACTCTCCTTCATCTGCAAGTGACAGCGGTGGTGGCTCGGCTGGAGCCAGTCGGCAGGGCCCGTGCAATTTCCTTTTCATCCTTCTCAGTCGCAACAACATCTTTATTGTGCTTTGATGGCGTGATAGCGTTGAGTA
The DNA here is from genome assembly GCF_055824585.1 of Amblyomma mixtum. Classification (NCBI taxonomy): domain Eukaryota; kingdom Metazoa; phylum Arthropoda; class Arachnida; order Ixodida; family Ixodidae; genus Amblyomma; species Amblyomma mixtum. The sequence continues at coordinate 165,985,107 of NC_143021.1, forward strand.
AGCCGAAGGGGCTTTCCCTTGAGGAAAAGCTGGACGTACTAAACGCAGTCGACAGGCAGCCAGGGCGGCTTACGCGGAGCAGCGCGGCGAGCAGCCTACGAACATTTCAGTGCTTGACGCTGTGCACAACGTCGCTTCAGCGTGGACTGCAGTGAGCGCGTGAACTGCACAGCACTGCTGCGTGCGTGCGGTGTGGCCGCACCGCAAAGCGACGCTGACAGCAATGCGGCCTTTGCTATTGAGAAACGCGTTGTTCTTTCCAGCGAGCGAAAGAAACTGCAATCCACCATTCTCGATTTTTTAAAGTCCTAGGGTCAATTTGCGGAAATAAATTGTTTCTAGTCAAAGCTGCACTGTTTTCATTAATTTTCGGTGCTTTCCTCACTGTTGCGTTTTCCCGGCTGTTACGTTTTTTTTTCCCGGTCCGGTGAAAAACGTATGAACGGGGTTCTACTGTATTGGGCAAGCTGGTTGAAGAAACACATATCGGGTCACTTCAACAAGCTGAAGATGTGCTACAAAGGACAGGAAGCATACCTATATGTTGTGGAGCAGCAGAAGTGTCCTCGGTGTTGTTTGAATTAACGAAAGGTCTTCTGGCACAAACAGAATCAAACGAAGGCATCTTCTTCAGCGTGAACTGCATTGGGAAATCATCAAAAGAAGGTGGGTTCAATCTCAGCTCAACAGTGTTGCTAAGTTCAGTTCATGGCATGACTTCAATTGATTTATTGAAAGTTTAAAGTCAATTTGTGATTTACTAGTGCATGCTACAAGGTATTTGTTAGGATTTCCCGTCGTTTCTGGAATAGTTTTGACAAATACAGTTTTTGTCTCAGACTCACTGGCTGTAGTCAACAGGTATCTTATTCCACTTCAGAAGAATTTTGTATGTGTCATCTGAAACAGCGTCGAACTGAACTTCTGTAATATATAGCATTTATATCCCTGGAATAGTAAAATTTTCACATACTAAAAGGACACTTCATGTCTTTTTCCAGGTCAGCCTTGCTTACGTTGCAAGTACCTGCGCAAAGCTCTACAAACAAGAAAATGTCGCCTGCAAAAGAAGCTGCCTAAGCCAAGCTGCAAAACATCACGCCGACTCCGAGCTCTAATCGTGGGGTTGGAATCGAAAGTGGAGACCTTGAATGAAAGCATTTCATCAAGGATGAAAAATGCCACTGCAGCTACAGCCGAGAAGATTTTGCAAAACCAATTAAAACATTTGTCTACAAAGCAGCAACTAGCTGTGAGACAGTGCTTTGAGGCTGCAAAACGAAAGAGTACACGAGGAAGGAATTACAACAAAGAATGGATGCTTGAGTGTACCTTGATAAAAATGCGAAGCCTCAAGCTTTACGAGTACATTTGGAGGCAAAACATCTTAGTACTTCCAGGAAGAACGACATCACGAAAGTACATGTCTAACTATATTGGTAGCTTTGGCTTCAATGAGAGGATGTTCGAAACAAAAGAAAAAACATCTGCGGTGGACCCCTTCCAAGTGTCCCGGGGGTTTGGTCATCGATGAGATGAAGCTGTCGGAACATCTCTCCGCTGACACTGTTGGTAAAGTTGCTGGTTTTGTTGACCTGGGACCATACACACCAAACGAAGAGAAACACGTCCTCTCCAACCATGGCCTTGTGGTGATGTTTGTACCTCTTACTGGAAGCTGGACTCAGATCCTGGGCACATTTGCGACTAACGTAAATGTGAAAGGACATCTACTGTCAAAAATTATTCTTGAGGCTGTCATGCTAGCAGAAAACGCAGGACTGTTTGTTGACTATGTTACTTGTGATGCAGCACCCTGCAACCGCAACATGTGGAAAATAATGGGCATAGAAGGAAATTCAAAGGAAATATCTGGAAAAAGGAAGCATCCTGTGGATTATACAAGATCCCTCCACTTTTTCTCGGATTTTCCTCATTTAGTAAAAAAAAACATCCGCAACAGATTGCTACGGACAAGCTTCAACACAACTGATGGAATAGTAAGCATGTTTCAGCATTAGGAAGTAGTATTTTGTGGGTTTTGATAATTTGCATATTGTATGTCAGCTTTTTATAAATAACTGCTCTCATTTCAGGTGTCACTGGAGCCACTTCGGAAAGCTCTTAAACTTGATGCAAATAATGCCACCGTGAAGGCAACGCCTCGGCTAACAAGGACACACCTTGATCCAAACAACTTCGAAAAGATGCGAGTTCCCTACGCTTTCCAGTTCTTCAGTTCAGAGTCACTGAGAGGGCTTCAGCTCTTCAGGGCACAAGTAGAATCACATTGTGGAAAAATTGACACAACCCAGAAATTTTTCAGGTTTGTATTTTGAATGTACATCAAGCATTTCTTTAATTGCAGCTTTGAAAGTGCATTTATGACTTAAATTTACTCCAATGATTTCTATCCTTTTACAGTCATGTGTATTTGGTGCTTTCATTTGTAACTGTTGTAGCTTGTAATTTTATTTACATGGCTTTTCTCCTTGCTTCTTTTTTTGTGCAGGAGAATGCAGTCATTGATAGAAATCATGACATCACGCTTCCCAGCTGAAGCTCTGAAGCCAAATTCACCAAACGTACAAGAGCTTGAAGATTTCTTGGACTTCATTGCACAGTGGGAGAAGCATGCCAACAGAAAACATTTCTTCAGTAAATCAACGGCAGAAGGCCTCAGAGTCTCCATCAGGAGCACTTTGGAGCTCTTGATGGAGCTCTTGAATAAATAGATACTACATTCCACAACATAGTTTCCCGGTCGCCTGCCTTTGCCCATGGAGCCTACGTTGGTATGTGCTTGCGTTCAGGCATGGTTTCGAATCCTTGCATGAACTTCGTTCATCATTTTCCTTTTCTTCAATTACCAGGCACCTTTTGTCTTTGGTACATTACCATTACCTCATGGTATTACAGCCTCTTTTCTCTCTTTTTTTTCTCTTTTTCTGCACCCCTGTTGGTGGTGGTGGTTCTTGGGGGGGGGTCTCCTTGGTGGAATCCCTCATACATGCTCTATGGCAAGTAACGTCCTCCAACTAATCTATCCGAGCAAGCCCCATACCTGTCATGTCTGCAGCTTTGAGGGTCCTACTTAATCATCTTAGTCAAAACATTACCACTCGGCACACGACTCTATGTGGTTTGGAAGTGCGAACATTGCCCTAAAAACAATCCACGGGCAACTAAGCTTGTCTCGCACTATACTCAGTGCGCCAGGCGCTCGGCGATGTCTTCTTCCAATGAGGCTGTCCCGCCGGTTTCTGAGGCCAACACAGCTAGTTATGTTTCCGGCCAAGGTATTCCACCTGGTCCTTTACCTAGAGAAACCTGTCAGGCGCCTCAAGGCGCCTACAGATGAGGTCGTCGGGCCCTCCCCGGTCTCGAGCCGCACCCGCGCCGTGGTAGGGAGTGTGGGAGGGGCCCCTTGTCGCCCTCGCAAAAAGCGGGGGAAATCACCCTACTTTACCCACCATCCGCGGTTAAGTGTATTCCTTGCCGGCATATAGATTCAAGTCGCCAGTGCCTACAAGATCATTATATGCAGGTTCATCATATGCCGGTGCGATCGATACGTAGGAGATGTTTTTCAGCCGCTTGCGATCTTTTAAGGTGTGTATCTTCACACTACGCCAGGTGTAAAATAACTTTTGGGAAAAACTTCCCCGGCTTCACACAAGCCAATAAAACCTGCTGCATCTCCCTCCATTAGGGACGGCGCCATCGCATTCCCGTATGCAATCTCACCGGATGTTACCTTCTCCGGTGCATCACCTGAAATTCAGGATGGTGCCTCGTCTCCTCTCACCTCTGCCCGGGGTGCTTTAAGGAGTACGCAACAGTCTGTCTCCCAACATTTTTTTTTGCCGGAGTCTCAGGGGGGCTGGGGGTCATCGCCTCCTCTACCACATGCGCAGACCGGTTCGGGGCAGGCTGCCGGTTCGTCACAACTCTCTGAAAACTCCCTCGAAAGTTCCTTTTTTTATAGTATTCCAGAAAGTCCGGAGATGCAGGCTGATGTGGTCGCTGCCTCTTCAAGTGCCACGGGTCGCCCTGAAAAAGACACCTCGGAGATATCCGAAAAGAGCTCCGCTTTGGGGAGGCATCATTCCAATTCTTGTCCTGCGCGAGGGGTGGCTTACCATAGTAACGGTCATGGTGGGCGGGTGACTAGCACGGCGCCCGTATCTACAGAGGTCAATGATCCGGTTGACAATGAAGATGGGCTCGTGCCGCCTAAGTGCCACGCTGCTTCGCATGCAAGATGGACCGATGCCGAAGTAAACATAATTATTGACTTAGAACTAGATCTGCTCCCAGGAGAGCGGTTTCATAACACTGCTATAGCAGCACTTCACCCGACCAGATCTATTGACGCCATACGCGGCTTGTGAAAGGGCGCAAAATATAAACATAAATTAGAGGCAGAAAGGGAACGACACCGTCGTCTCGGTGTTCGCCCTTCAGTTGCGGCACGCCTTCCACTTGCCACTTTGGCCCCCCGTTATTCCTCCCTGCCCTTCGCCACCTAGGGATGCGGAGGAATCCCTCATAGGGGCCCCCACCTTAGATTTTCTAGAGGTTTTAGATTGCCTTGTAAGATATGACCTCCACAGCTCAGGCTTGGCCACCAATCTCTGTAATGGCCCTCTGACCAGGTCAGACTTTAATATTCTCTATGACCGTTTCAAAATAACAATAAAGCCCTACAAAGCGCTCAAAGAAAGGGTAAAGCCAGTGGTTCGCCGCTCGAATGAGTCGGCAAAGAGTTACCATCACCGTCTATGTAAATACCATCAACTTCTTTATCACAAAGGCCCTAAGATAATTATAGATGAGCTCAATCAATGCCACACCGAGGGCAGGGACATACCTTTAACTTAGATTCACAATCAATATGACATCCTTTTCCAAAGTGAGTCTCCTGAGGTTCCGGAGGTAGGAATACAACCTGGCATACTGCGATCAGATGTGCCATTATTTACTTCCAGTGAGGTTCTCTCATCCTATCAGGAAATGCGTGAAAATTCCGCACCAGGTCCTGACGGCCTTACTGTAGCTCAGTTGGGAAAAATCCCTCTTGACACAATAACACTCATCATGAATAACTTCCTATGCATGCACTGTCTTCCAGAGCACCTCCGTGTGTCACGAACAGTAATCATCCCGAAACGTGACATTTCGACCTCTACTGCCGATTTGAGGCCTATCACAATAAGTTCAGTCTGTTCTCTCGTCTGATCTTCGGTCGTTTCACTCACACTTGTCATTTCCACCCCTTGCAGAGCAGGTTTTCTGACGATCGCTCGGCACAGTCCAACCACCTTCTTCTTTTGCAGAGTGCAAGGCGCGCCGAAGTACTTATCGAAGAAAATCAAAAGCCCTCGCAAGCAAGTAAAGTGGCAGGCTCATTCTGCTGCTCTTTGCTCAACTGTGTCACAGTCTAGCAGCTCCTGTGATGTTGAGCTGCAACCTTCTGACGGAGAGGCAATGATCGACCGCATTGACGGAAACGAAGACAGCGAAGCAGTCAACAAGGAAGACAACGGCCCTAACAGGACAACACCGGTTGAAATTATGTTCAGCTCCGCACCTAACTTGTGCCTTCCTGAACCATCTTGGGCAGTTCACAGAATCGATGCTGAGGGCATTAAGGACGTCTTATTCAACGACGCTTGCATCCAACACTGCGACGGGTCCTGTGTCGTCTTTACGAAAAAGTCGCTACATGTAAAAAGCGACATGCCAGTCCAGTTATATGTTTTAGGAAAGCCAGTTGAATGCACAAGTGCTGGGATTAGTTCATTCGCGAATTCTGTGCCTGAAGTGGAATCGATGTTATCAGCTGTCAGCAACTTGAGTGTCTGCTGTGGAGGACCAAGTCTCAAAAGTTTTCCCTCCGTGTTGCCTGAGTGCGCCTTTGTTGACTGTCAGAGGAAGTGGAGGCACAATAAGTGCCCATTGGTGACGTCTGGAGGCGCCATATGTTGGTCGTGCAGCAGTCTCACAGACACTTTAAAGGGACACTGAGGAGAAATTGAAGTTGGCTTGTATCGACAGAATACCAGCTCGTGATTACAAAAATGCCACTCATACTGACAACAAAGCTCTTGTAACGTAGAAAAGAGCGAGAACCAAAATACAGGTATCGCCGCCACAGGCCAAACTCGCATGTACAAGCGTGATGACGTCATAAGGCAAGACAGTGTTGCTAGAACCAATGGTTCTAGCAACACTGGGACACGAGAAGCCACGAATCACTGAGGCTGACAAACGAAGGTTGCGCGGTTGAATACTGAAGTAAGTTTTGGTTTGAAACCAATAGTAGGCTTTTATCCGACAAGGAAGACCGACAAAAGACAACCTGAATGTTGTAAGCAAAGAAAATCAATACTTAGCGGCCCCACAGGCCGAGTTTCGGTATATCGTGGCGCTTCGCGTCTATGCGCTCTGCATGCCCGCGTGATGTCGTTTTTGACGCGCCTCGATTTACAAGCGCGGAACAGCAGAGGAACTCCAACTGCCGCTCCAAATGCTAGTTATCTTTTGAACGAGCCTGTTAAGGTTGGTCAGATGATCGCCATGGTCGATTGAAAACTATGATGGCACAATTTTCGGTGATTTTCGGCTGAGGTTGCTGAAGTGCAAGCCGGAGTTATTGGACACTTTTAGCATACCGTGTACTGTGTTCCCGTTACCGGTACCTGAGTTCTGGGAGCCCGCGCGCAGCCAATGCATGCGCAAATCTCCTTGACGCCTCCAGATGGCGCCACGTACCCGGCAGCTACGCGCGCGCCTGCAGCATCGGGACCAATCAGCGCCTGCTCACTGACGGTAGGCCGGCTCCCAGTACTCCGCTAACGGGTAACAAGGTACACGGTATGCTAAAGGTGTCTATTTGCGAGAACTTCGTTGACGACTTCGAGAACGAGATCCACCGTAACGCTGGCAAAACGCCGGTGCAAACGTAAACGAAGCGACGGTAGCGACGGCCGCAATAGCCGATAGATGCCTTCAACATGCGGCCGGCAGTAGCTTTCTTTTCGGCTGCTGCTAGGCCGCACTGCTGGCCGCCAGAAATCACGGAGTCTGCGTTACGTCATGTGCACATCACTTAGTCCTGTGTCGTCATAAGAGAATCCCAAGTTTGAATCAGAGCGGCGGCAAAAACTTTTTCAACTTCGAATCCAAATTTCTTAGAAATAAATGCATCTTTCGCTGCCGGCCAAGTGGCAACAAAGCCATGAAATGCCGAATTATCGGATTTTTGCCATAAAAAAATATTAACAGAGCTCTCCTCACTGTCCCTTTAAGAACACATGCTGACCGACAAGCTTTGAGGACAAAGCAGAAGCAACGCTTGAAACCCATAAGTCTGTCAGCACTGCACACAACTGCATTGTCTGCCCAACAGCAAAGGCTTGACTTCTTGCAAACTTCAAGAGCTACATTGCAGCGTTCACGAGCAAGGCTGCTGAAACGCAACAAGCTGCTGAAGAAACAATTGGAAGACAGCAAGAAGGAGATGATGCAATTGAAATATGAGGATGTCGTAGAGAAATTGCAGGCGCTTGATGTACCACCACCACAGCTACTTCTCTTGAAAGAATGTGTTTCTGCTGCGAAGTGCACAACAAAAAACAATAGGAGATATATACAGATGACTGTGCTTGCTGCTCCTCATACGAAGCCCTGCTACGTATTCTTTCTTGCGAAGCAATAGCATATTACCCCTTCCTTGTGTGTCCACAGTTAGGAAATATATCAGCATGGTTGGCCTTAAATGTGGATTTGATGAAGACTTTTTTAAAGCTTTGAAGATGAAAGTCGCCAACAAAAAAGAATTTCAAAGAAGAAGAATGCTAATTTTAGATGAAATACATGTGAGAAAAGAGATGGCCGTTCACTCTCAGACGATGACATACAGTGGTCTTGTTGATCATGGAGACCAAAGTGTTCAGAGCGATGAGCTGGCAGACCACGGTCTTGTCTTTGCATTTTCTCCTTTCGGGGAAAGCTGCTTGCAGCCTGTAGCTGTATTTGCATCAAAAGGACCAACAAAAGGCACACTTCTAGCTCAGCTACTTCTCCAGTGCATTGTGCGCTTAGAGAATGCTGGTTTATTTGTTGATGGGGTTGTGTGCGATGGAGCCTCAACCAACCGAGCAATGTGGGGACAACTTGGAGTGAATGGTGAACTGGGTCATGTTGTGAATGCATTTGAGCATCCTGTAGATACCTCTAGAAAAGTTTGTCTTGTCAGATGCCCCTCACCTTTTTAAATGTATTCGCAATCGGCTGTACGAAAAGAAGGTTCTGAGAAGACAAGGCCGGTTTATAAAATGGTACCACTATGATGCCCTCTACGTGGCAGATACAAAAAAACATGCTGCAGAGCTGAGAGTTTGCCCAAAGCTAACTTATAACCACGTCAACCCCTCCAACATGCTGAGAGTGAGAGTGAAACTCACGACTCAGCTTTTCAGCAACTCTGTAGCAAAAGGGATACAGTTTTACACGAAGAGAGGTGCGCCTCGGCTCTACAACACGGAGCCAACTGTTGAGTTCACCTTTTTTCTTAACAACTGATTCGATGCCCTCAACCGCCGCTTCGCTGCAGAAGGACTCACTCTTGGATGCAAGGACTTGCTGATTACTGACAGTGCATCCAGGTGGCTCGACGAGTGGGAACAAGAGGTTGTGGATGGAGTCATTCCTAAAGACCTTTTTTTTTTGACTCGGTCTACTGCGGAGGGACTGCGAGTGACGTGAAAGTCTGTTCGAGAGTTGTCAGCTTACCTCTTGACGGAATGCGGGTTCAAGTATGTCCTTTTAGCTAAGATGAACCAAGACCCCTTGGAATGCTTTTTGGCATAATAAGGCAAGCATGATAATTTTGGCATAATAAGGGGGACAAAATGAGCATTCTACTTCTCCAACATTTTTGCAACTTCATCGTATGCTTTTACTTTATTTGTTGCTTAAGCCACCACAGTTTGGGAACTGCATGGTCCCCGAAAACAGCCAGTCTGCGTTTGTGACATTGGCTGACCTCAGACACATATCCAAGTGTTCCGCAGTGGAGAGCACGGACACAAGCTGGACGGCCTGATTAACGAGGGAAGCTGGGAGTGCGAAGACGTATTTGAACACGATGACTGCAATGCAACCGTTTTGACTGTATTATCTATTACGTCACTGGATTTGTCACAAGGAAGCTGGTGAACCATTGGCAAACAAGCCCTTGTGAGACGCAAATGCTTATCAAGAGCCCCTGAAGCAGACCTTGTGAACTGCAAGACGAGAGGGAGGCTAACACATCCAAACGCTCATCTTTTCCAGCTCTTTAAGCAGACTGAGCAAGAGTTCATGAAGTATGCAAGCCAGAGGGATGTGTACGACAAGCCAAGTGACGCTGTGCTGGAGAATTATCACTTTTCCTTCCCTTGCGAGTTGCACAAAGAAGATATACTGGCCAGGTTAATTCACTACTATGTTTGCATGCGCAGGCGACAGTACTGCAGAGAGTTAAAAAATAAGAATGAGAAGAAAAGCCGACAAAAAATGTCGAAACTTGCGTGAGCAGACGCATCTGGGACAAGCCCAGTTTAAGCAGTGAATGTTTTCAACATTGCTTAGCATTTGTCATATATTTGAAATCTGTGTGAATGTGTGCTTCTGATGTTTGAAAAAAATAAATGAATTAGATTGCTTTCTAAGCTTTTAGTGTTATAAATTGTCAGCACAGTCTACTTTAGCAAAAAAAAGTGCCTGCTTATGGGTTTGGAATCAAGTAAATACAACCTAGCAGTACTTGTATGCAGAATCAGGAAAAAGGCCGTCATCAAGACGGTTTGTTCCAAGTTTGTTTATACTTCATGCATGCATGCAATCACTGGAGTCATACCAGGTGGCTGTGGCAGGGAAAAAGCTGCATGGGCATACTTCATTAAAAACATACGGAGACTCAGTTGGATGGGCTTTGTTGTAGGCAGTACCCACATAGAGTGGGACAAGGTGCAACTTTTATACACGCTCGCCTGGCGCAAGTCGCACTCTGGCTTGTCATGGCACGAGATCATTTCATTTCATTTATTAGGTCCTCAAAGGCCCCATCTAAGGGGTATTACATGAGGAGTGGGCGAGGAGTACGGCAGTTATAACAAAAAATGATTTTCAATGGCAGTCTTGATCTTCTAGGGAAGCGATACGGCCGGGAAGGTCGTTCCAGTCCAGGGCAGTACGGAGGAAAAATGATTTTTGGAATGCTTTGGTACGGGCGCGCTGGGGGGAGACACATTGGGATGGCTGTGACGGGATAAATGATGGGCTGGGCGGATGAGTACATTTTTCGGGGGCAAGCTGTGAAAAAACGTAAGATTACGAAAAAGGCGAGCTAGTTGACGACGGGATGCTAGGGTACGAAGTTTAAGTTGGGATTTTTGTTGAGTTACACTAGCGCGATGAGAGTACTCAGAAAGAATGAATCGTGAGGCACAATTTTGAATAGATTCCAGTAAATTCGACATGTTGGTTTGGTGAGGATCGATTATAGAACTTGCGTACTCTAGTTTGGGTCGGACATGTGATATATAGGCAATCAGTTTGACGGAAGGGGGTGCTAAGGAAAAGTTACACCGTAAATAGCCAAGGACGCGATTGGCTGAGTTAGCTGTATTAGTAATATGACTGTGCCAGGATAGGTCACTGGAGATATGGACACTTAGGTACTTAATATTGTAGGTTTCAGTTATGGGAGGTGAGTAGTTACGTCAGCAGTGAAAAGGGACTAAAAAGGTTTTATTGACACTTAGTTTCAAGAGCCAGGTGTCGCACCACTCTTGCACTTTGAGGAGGTCGTTCTGTAGGACGGCAACATCCGATTTGTTATTTATGGAGCAGTATATCACACAATCGCCGGCAAACAGTCGTATGTTAAATGACATGTTATTTTGCAGGTGATTAATATAAATTAGGAAAAGAAGGGGGCCTAAAACAGTGCCTTGAGGAACCCCTGACTGGACGTGGGAGAGAGCGGATGAATGGGAGTTGGCGACAACAAACTGGGGACGATTGGTTAGAAAACTGCTGATCCAGGTGAGCACACAAGGGTCTAATCTAAGGCACGACAGTTTGAGTAGCAGGTGACGATACGATACTTTGTAGAAGGCTTTCTCGAAATCTAAAAAAAATGCGTCAGTGGATGTATTAAGGTCAAGGTTGGTGTGAATATCATGAAGGAAAAGAGCAAGCTGTGATTCACAAGAGTGGCCTTGACAGAAGCCATGCTGATTGGGGTGGAAAAAGCTGACCGATGAAAGGAAAGATGCAACCAGAGAATAAATAATATGCTCCATGATTTTTGAACAAAAAATCAGACTGGTGTTTGTCACGCTAGCTGATAAAACCTGTCCTGTCCTCCAACTCGTCTTCCGTGCATGCTTCTTATTGTCATTCTCTCAGACATGAAAAATATACAATCTTTAAAGCTACTCATCGTCATAGTAGCTATATAACACTGCGGCGAGAAATTAAAATTAAACAACCCACGCAATTCGCACCAACCGATTGAATCGGTGAGAGCGGCAAGAGAAAAACAGAATTCTCACAGGTTTGCGTTCTTTGCTAAGTGCGCTTCTAGCAGTCGCCAAAGATCACGTTTTTTTATGCGCGGAATGCGGGCCAGAAGTTGATCGGTGAAATTCGGCAGGAAAGCGACGAGTCCAACAATATAATCAAGTGTGCAAGCAGGCGCAACAGCAGAACAGCAGTTTGAAACAAAGTGAGCTAAAATAAATGCACGGCAAAAATGACGGAAGTAAGCTCCCAGTGTCAGTCTACAATGTTCAGTCTATTAACCGACTGTTGCCTCCAAGGGCGCTATGCCGGAAGGCCCGAGTTTCATCCGAGTTTGCGATGACGGCAGTTAGTGAACGAAGATTGCGCGGAACGTGTGCAGGCAGTGGACAATAAAATGTAGAGATAAAGCCATGTAAAGGCGATACAAGCGCACCCTGAGTGCCTGTTTCACACTTCAAACACAATACACTGCGCAATACCTGAAGACCAATACCAGGCGCAATACCTGCGCAATACCTGAAGTTATCAGCGCCATATCAGCTATCTATCTGCACACTCGCCGCTAGCTGTTTGACACGCCTTTTCGGGCGCGTCAAAGGCGTGTCTTCTCTTTCAGGCTCTATCTGTCTCTCCATTTCCGAAGACGAACAGTGCGCACTAGGTGCACTCTTGTATCAGCCCTTTCTCTTCTCTCGAATACGTTAAAAGGCTACAGATAATATTATGAACATTTTGTTCATTTCCAAATGTATTTTAAAATCTGAATCCAATGAAGCGTTGTTGAAAAGCATAGCTTTAGGCAATTAACAAAGATTTGACACTTTCTGCCGCTAGTGGCGATAGTGAGGCCATAGCTTGCAGCTTGGCTTGCATGCGAACTAGAGCGGCAGCCCACCGTGCCGAAAACGAGAGAGCTCCTGCGCTGACACGCCGCCAGTAGCGCTGCCTTCGACTGGAAAGACTGGGCAACTACTACACGCTGAATCTGTCTTATTTTTCGGCCATTGCGATAATATATTTTATTTTGTCGTGTATCAAAATATAACAGTCATGCATCTTCTGGCTTGCATAATACACAAAAGCAAAAAACTGAACCGCACTGCACCCCTGCATCACTGCTGCTCTCTGCAGTGACCGCAGGTGGAGTTCTCCGCTGCTACGGCCGCTGCCGCACCCCGCTATGGCCAACCATTGCTTTTAGTACGCTCTTGGCGAATATCAGCCGTATAAATTGGCCGTGCGAGCGGCTGTGATGCGGTGTGAGAAAAAAAATTGCTGTTTGCCTGTATTCAATGATTCATTACGTATGCCTGTTGTGTGTGACGCCTCTTTAGTGCACTGCGGATGCGAAGAGTGTGCTACCCAGCGACACAACTCATCCTGTCATCAGACGGTGACTAAAAGCTGTGAAGGTGGTGGCGCGCGTATCTGCGTAGTATTTGTTCACGTCGCGCACTTCAAGGTTTTGCGGACTGGTTTTGTCACTAACGTTGATCGCCGTTGTATACCGCAGTGACATCGCAATAATATCGTTCGGGCAGATGAGGGATCCTGTTTGTAATAATGGAATCGGACTTATAAAAGAGAAAGGTGTTACGGTTGTGAAGTACGCAGTGCTTGCGTGCTGGAAATTACAAACTCTTTATTGCACTGGGCCTAGAGCAGCGACCGTTTGTCGATCCCGGATGTGTTTGACACATTGATGCTGAGCTTTATCACCGATGAAAGGACGGCCAAGCCAAACACCAGTGATGCGATGTTGTTGGAGCAGGGCGTGCTCCAAGCACCGTTTCGTCGTCGTGCTCCGTGTTTGACGCCTTGCAAGGAGGTGTGACGCGCCGTCAGCGTTGTGCTGTGTCTTACGTGGTTGCAACAGGCTATAGTGTTGTGCAATTTTGGTATGCGAGCGAAGAAATCGGCGACTGTCGCCACGTTGTGTGTCCTCCGCAGAGGTGCTTAGATTAATCAGCGATGGCGTCCGTTTTGCCTGTTATATTTCGATGGTCAACATCGTCGATGTCTGTCAGCAATCAGCACAGCTGCGCAGCATACCTGTAGCCGGCACGGATGTTGGGAGTGGCCCACCCATAGCGCGTACGCCTATAATTTATGTACGGCACGCCGGGGGCATGACCAATGGTTTTGACTGACAGGTGAACTCGGAGCTAAACTCGTGAACGGTGAAGTGCCCCGAATTCTTCTCGGGACTGTCATGGCAGCAGCAGCAGCAGCCTGGGTCATCGCTTCCTCTGACGGCAAATGTCAGTACGGCCGGCTGGACCTGTTTACTGCCATGGCCGACAACGAATTCCAGCAACATTTTCGCCTCTCCAAAACATCGGTACGATGGTTGTGTAAAGAGGCGACGACCCCCGCCTGCGGAGAGTGCGTACCGGGCCTCATTCGCTTTCGGTCGAAGAGCAAGTCCTCTGCGCCCTCTGGTTCTTCGCGACCGGGAGTTTCGAGGGGAGCGTCGACGCAGACCGCTTTATTGGACGCCAATGAAGCACTGTGAGCCGCTGCGTGAGGGACGTCTCCGACGCACTTATCGAAGCGGCTCTGCAGAAGCGGTGGCTTGCTTTCCCTGCGACTGCGACTGAGCGTGCGTATGTTAAGGAGCGTTTCCTTCTGCGCGGCGGCATCACATACGTCGTGGGATGCGTCGACGGGACCTACATTGGCGTAAAGGCCCCTTCGAAGTCCAGCCCTGACGTGGTGAAGGCCAACAAATTCACGAGGAAGGCATATTATGCATTGAACACAATGGTTGTAAGAATGCTCTGTTTCTGCTTTCATGCATGTCATGGTTAATAGAATGTTCTCCCATTTATTAGTGATATTGGTCCGTGTACTGTGCAGTGTCAGTTGATGTTAAGGAACCCCATATGGTCGAAGTTATTGGCAGCCCTTCACCATGGCATGCCTCATCGCTTGAGTTACTTTGGGGCATTAAACCTCAAAAACCGCTTCCGTTTATCAGTAACCGAGCAGTTTTACACAGTGTAAAAATTTTTTGTTTTACCTCATGTTTGCGCATGTAATAAGTGCATGGATTTTTCCAGCTATTTCATGCATGCATTGTAATGGGTTTTTAACCCGTTCACTGTCACGGACGTACCGGTACGTTTTCGCGCTTCCCCCCACAGTGTCACTGACGTACCGGTACGTTCTCTATCGTGCGTTCAAAATTTCGCGCTTGAGCGCAAAGCTGACGCTCTTGGACTAGCTGTGCCCTCTGTTGAATCTTTCTACAAGTTCGTATTTTCGCCCCTTACTGTTTTGGTACGTGTATTGAAGAGTACGGAGTGACTGCCATCCCACCCCTCCCTCTTTGCTGAGTGGCGCGGTCGCTCCGCGTTCGCCGGATCATGACGCGCGCGTGTGGTTATGGGTCCAAGGGTTGTTCTGCCATCTGCCGCTGTTTTGCAGGTTTTTATTTTTCTTCTGTCGACGTGTGAGCTACGGCACTTCAAGTTCAAGGGCGTTGCCACTCCGAGAGTCAAAGAGACTGACACATGACTCGATCGCTGCTTTCGCTCTCTCGTCGCACCCTCGCTTGCAGCTGGCAGCAGCAAAAGCAAAGCCCCTCAACTTTGTTTTAGCCTTTTTCCATCTCCCTCTCTCATCTTTATTACACAGCGTCCCATTTCTCTCCGTTTTGCGGGCCACTGAAAGCACACCCCCGCTGCGCGCGGTTACTTTCGGATATGGCTGACCGCGCGGGACCATCCTCTGTGCATTGGAGCGGTGGCTCTTCAGATTCTAAATACCAGCCGAGCTCGGATTCGGACTCAGACAGCGTCTCATCCGAGGAAGAGGCAAGTTCCGCATCGTCAGATTCTGACGTTGAAACGGCGGGACCATCATCCCGGAAGTGTGCGACACTGGGGGTGCGTCACGGGCAGAAACACCCGACAGCGAAAGGGTTAAACTGTAGCATTTGTGTTACTTGGCAGATTGCATTCTTATGCAATATTCATAGTTTGTTTTTGTATAGTGTGAAGCACATCGACTTTCCTGCAGGTGTGTGATGCCGACCTGCGCAGCCTGGATATTGATGCCTGCTTTCCTGGCTCCTGCCACGATTCCCACATCTGGGGCAAGTCTGCTCTCAGGCGGCACTTCGAGTTGGGGACCTGCGCAGCCTGGATATAGATGCCCACTTTCCTGGCTCCTGCCACGATTCCCACGTCTGGGGCAAGTCTACTCTCGGGCGGCACTTCGAGTTGGGGACCTGCGCAGCCTGGATATTGATGCCCACTTTCCTGGCTCCTGCCACGATTCCCACATCTGGGGCAAGTCTACTCTCAGGCGGCACTTCGAGTTGGGGACCTGCACAGCCTGGATATTGATGACCACTTTCCTGGCTCCTGCAACGATTCCCACGTCTGGGGCAAGTTTGCTCTCAGGCGGCACTTCGAGTTGGGGACCTGCGCAGCCTGGATATTGATGCCCACTTTCCTGGCTCCTGCAACGATTCCCACATCTGGGGCAAGTCTACTCTCAGGTGGCACTTCGAGTTGGGGACCTGCGCAGCCTGGATATTGATGCCCACTTTCCTGGCTCCTGCAACGATTCCCACGTCTGGGGCAAGTCTACTCTCAGGCGGCACTTCGAGTTGGGGACCTGCGCAGCCTGGATATTGATGCCCACTTTCCTGGCTCCTGCAACGATTCCCACGTCAGGGGCAAGTCTGCTCTCAGGCGGCACTTCGATTGGGGACCTGCGCAGCCTGGATATTGATGCCCACTTTCCTGGCTCCTGCAACGATTCCCACGTCTGGGGCAAGTCTACTCTCAGGCGGCACTTCGAGTTGGGGACCTGTGCAGCCTGGATATTGATGCCCACTTTCCTGGCTCCTGCCACGATTCCCACATCTAGGGCAACTGTACTCTCAGACGGCACTTCGAGTTGGGGACCTGCGCAGCCTGGATATTGATGCCCACTTTCCTGGCTCCTGCCACGATTCCCACATCTGGGGCAAGTCTACTCTCAGGCGGCACTTCGAGTTGGGGACCTGCGCAGCCTGGATATTGATGCCCACTTTTCTGGCTCCTGCAACGATTCCCACGTCTGGGGAAAGTCTGCTCTCAGGCAGCACTTCGATTGGGGACCTGCGCAGCCTGGATATTGATGCCCACTTTCCTGGCTCCTGCAACGATTCCCACATCTGGGGCAAGTCTACTCTCAGGCGGCACTTCGAGTTGGGGACCTGCACAGCCTGGATATTGATGCCCACTTTCCTGGCTCCTGCCACGATTCCCACATCTGGGGCAAGTCTACTCTCAGGCGGCACTTCGAGTTGGGGACCTGCGCAGCCTGGATATTGATGCCCACTTTCCTGGCTTCTGCCACGATTCCCACATCTGGGGCAAGTCTACTCTCAGGCGGCACTTCAAGTTGGGGACCTGCGCAGCCTGGATATTGATGCCCACTTTCCTGGCTCCTGCAACGATTCCCACGTCTGGGGCAAGTCTGCTCTCAGGCAGCACTTCGAGTTGGGGACCTGCGCAGCCTGGATATTGATGCCCACTTTCCTGGCTCCTGCAACGATTCCCACGTCTGGGGCAAGTCTGCTCTCAGGCGGCACTTCGAGTTGGGGACCTGCACAGCCTGGCTATGGATGCCCACTTTCCTGGCTCCTGCCACGATTCCCACATCTGGGGCAAGTCTGCTCTCAGACGGCACTTCGAGTTGGGGACCTGCGCAGCCTGGATATTGATGCCCACTTTCCTGGCTCCTGCCACGATTCCCACGTCTGGGGCAAGTCTACTCTCAGGCGGCACTTCGAGTTGGGGACCTGCGCAGCCTGGATTTGGATGCCCACTTTCCTGGCTCCTGCCACGATTCCCACATCTAGGGCAAGTCTGCTCTCAGACGGCACTTCGAGTTGGGGACCTGCGCAGCCTGGATATTGATGCCCACTTTCCTGGCTCCTGCCACGATTCCCACGTCTGGGGCAAGTGTACTCTCAGGCGGCACTTCGAGTTGGGGACCTGCGCAGCCTGGATTTGGATGCCCACTTTGCTGGCTCCTGCCACGATTCCCACATCTAGACAAGTGTACTCTCAGGCGGCACAAGTTGGGGACCTGCGCAGCCAGCTGGATATGGATGACCACTTTCGTGGCTCCTGCCACGATTCCCACATCTAGGGCAAGTCTGCTCTCAGACGTCACTTCAAGTTGGGGACCTGCGCAGCCTGGATATGGATGCCCACTTTCCTGGCTCCTGCCACGATTCCCACATCTAGGGAAAGTGTACTCTCAGGCGGCACTTCAAGTTGGGGACCTGCGCAGCCAGCTGGATATGGATGCCCACTTTCCTGGCTCCTGCCACAATTCCCACATCTAGGACAAGTGTACTCTCAGGCGGCACTACAAGTTGGGGACCTGCGCAGCCAGCTGGATATGGATGCCCACTTTCCTGGCTCCTGCCACGATTCCCACATCTAGGACAAGTGTACTCTCAGGCGGCACTACAAGTTGGGGACCTGCGCAGCCAGCTGGATATGGATTACCACTTTCCTGGCTCCTGACACAATTCTCACATCTAGGACAAGTGTACTCTCAGGCGGCACTTCAAGTTGGGGACCTGCGCAGCCAGCTGGATATGGATGCCCACTTTCCTGGCTCCTGCCACGATTCCCACATCTAGGGCAAGTGTACTCTCAGGCGGCACTTCAAGTTGGGGACTTGCGCAGCCAGCTGGATATGGATGCCCACTTTCCTGGCTCCTGCCACGATTCCCACATCTAGGGCAAGTGTACTCTCAGGCGGCACTTCAAGTTAGGGACCTGCGCAGCCAGCTGGATATGGATGCCCACTTTCCTGGCTCCTGCCACGATTCCCACATCTAGGGCAAGTGTACTCTCAGGCGGCACTTCAAGTTGGGGACCTGCACAGCCTGGATATGGATGCCCACTTTCCTGGCTCCTGCCACGATTCCCACATCTAGGGCAAGTGTACTCTCAGGCGGCACTTCACGTTGGGGACCTGCGCAGCCTGGATATGGATGCCCACTTTCCTGGTTCCTGCCACGATTCCCACTTCTAGGGCAAGCCTGCTCTCAGACGGCACTTCGAGTTGGGGCTCGTGATTGAAGAAGGAGACTGCTTGCTCGGCAAGGAATTTTCATGAGCAGCTGGAGTACAACTGCTTTTTGTCTGATGACATGCAGTACACAGAGTTTTTGAGTTACGGTTCTACTCTTGGCTTCGAGTACCTGAGACAATTCCTACAATTGGTGAAATATACTAATACAGGAATGAAAACTATTTCTGACGAAATATTTTTGAAAGTGGAGACATATATTCTAGTGGTTAGCTTTAAGGGATAACGTTCAGGTACTTGTCTGTAACACTTGCTTTTTCAGATGCTTCCCCAGCAGCGCATGAACTACTCGGTCCAGTCAATAGGGCAGTTGGCTCGATGATTGAGCTGGACAACATGTATACTCCAATTCAAACATCAGGTGCAACAATGTCAAAGCTACACCTCATGCTTGCGCTGCCTGCACTGGAGATATAGAATAGTTTGTTTCTTGCAGTGAGCGAAAAATAATAATTACTACCTCTGCATGTTTAATATATCAAACAATTGTCATCAGTTCAATAAAACTCATTTTTGGGAGCACTAGAATCTAATACCCCTGCCACACGGCAAATTTAATGTCATTCCCATCGAATGACGTCGTTCAAAATTACATTATTTTGCTGCCACACGAGAAAATATGTCATTCGATGAAAACAACATTAGGTATCGAATGAGTTTACAGAACTCATTAGCTAGCGATCTCCGAGCTAATGTGTTATCTCGACACCAGAGACTTGGTGAGAATATACACCGAAAAACACGATTTCAAAAGCGTCACAAGCACTGTAACATTTCTGCGTCCGTATTATTGTGCAGTTGTTTATACATGTACATATATAAAAATGGCAAATAGAATTGGAAAAAAATAACTCACTCTCGCTACCAGCCTTGCGTGCCCTGGTCCGCCTGGGCACTGCCACCAGCACGGCACGGCACATCTACCGAGGAGTTCCCCAGGGGAGCGTACTCAGCCCCCTACTCTTCAATGCAGTCACGGCCCTTCTGCCCAGGCTCCTCCCCCCCCCAGGATCTCCGGCTGCCCGTCCGCATGGCCATATACGCGGACGATATCGCCATCTGGTGCCAAGGCCCCTGACGACAAAGGGTCCAGACCATACGCAACGTCCAGCGGGCAATCAACATTCTTGCCACTTTCCTTGGTACAGCAGGCCTGAGCCTTTCCCCGACAAAGACAGAGGCCATGCTCTCCAACAAGAGGGTGGGCACCCGCCCCGGCACCACCTTCCTCTTCGTGGAGGGCCACCTATTTCCATGGAGGTCCGAGGCAAAGTACCTTGGCCTCAGGATCGACAGCCGGCTCACCTGGAGCCCAGCAGTGCAGCACTACCTCAGGCAGGCCTCGAGGGTTCATGGAGCCATCCGGTCACTCCTGGCCAGAGGCAGGGGCATCACCACCAAGCTGGCTCTCCGCCTGTTCTCAGGCATGGCCGTCTCCCAGTTCCTCTACGCCCTCCCACTGGTCCAGCTCACGAAGGCCCAGTACCTGGCTATAGACCTCCTTCACCCCGCGACGTCACGAAGACGCAGTGGCGCTGATGTCAGTAGCAACTTTCGCGCGGTAGGCAAAACAGGTTCCGCCTGCCCGTGCCTACCGCAGCTACCGGAGGCTCCATCATGCATGCGCACTGCAGAAGCAGCATGTACTGACCAGCTGCATATCTGTTGGATCCGCGTGGTATCATAAAACGGAAAATTAGATTAGCCTTAATAGGTTTCTCGCAAATAAATACCGCATTAGGAAGCCTGGGCCGCGGTAGTAAAAGCGCGATGTCTGGGTGTCGACCGGCGCTGACAGTCAACGTACTTCATAGCAGGGAAATTGCCGCTCTCACTCACCTGAACAACAGCATGGTACGCTTAAAATTGCGCAAGGAAAAAAAAACCATGTATGTAGCTGTGCATGCATTTATCACCCCGAGCTGGTGTGCACGGGTGCCGGCAGGGTCACTCACCACCAAGGAGTGCGTTTTGTCGATAGCACAGCATGTTTTAACGTGTGTAGAAGTTATACGAACGTATATTGGCACGTTTTGGGGCATTTAATGTATACTTGAAACTACTTCTTAACATGGCCGATACATATATTCGATTCTAGTAGAAAGATGTAAGGTAAGTTGTGACAATCTTGCGCGGTCACGTTGGCATGCTTCGAACAGCGTACCTTAAGTGAGCTGAAATCCACATGATTTTCATTGCATCACGCACGTCTCATAAGCTGTTTGATGAAGTAGTACATGATCGCGAAGCCTGTTTGGAAAGAAGCAACCGCAGGCGGCTACCAACCGAGGCACGTAACAGATTGACAGGGGATCAGGCAATGAAAAGTGTTTTCTTTATTGATGCATGAGATATGTAACCAAATTTGGTGCAAATATGAAATTCCTCTGCTAATTTCAGTAAAGAGTTTTATTTTCAGCTATACATGTTACAGGTCATGGGTAATTATAATTAACACCCTCGTCAAGTCACACCGGCCGGGTCTCGAATAATTAAGTAGAAAGTGCAGAAATTGTTTATCAAAGGCCTGTTCTCTATGATGCCGTTGTTACTGTTTTTTAGATTCTCAGTACTTATGCATGCATAGTCGCAAGAAAACTTTGCTTATAAAAATAACTAACATCTCTGGAATTGTTCGCGACAAATAGAATCATTCTATTTCCATTCGTTACAAATTTACGAAGGGGTGAGTAGTGATGCCAATCGCAGAAAATGTGGTAGATCACAAAACAAACATTAAGTTTATTCCCTCGTTTATGGCCTCTTCGCTTTCGCTTTGGTCAAAGAAATGCGGCACTGAAATCAACGAAACCACTGATCCCTCTTCTTCGAAGTGATGCTACCATTGTGGTGCTCTGTCGTCGGAAGCCCACAGAGTTCGCGACATGCCAGGACCATCAGAAACCCCATTACCTCACAGTTTTTGACGACCACAGATCTAAAAACCGTAATTTTATGAATTTCTACTGAATATTTTGCTGTAATTTTTAGTCACCAAACAGAAGACCCAGGGCTAGGAAAGAATATAATTTCAGGAATCCAAGCTTTTCACCAAATCGATCAGTTTGAGAAGGGGAGAAGTCGACCTGGCTGGTGCCTGATCTGACGGCTAAAAACAGCGGCTACGCGAGACAGATGACATTGGCACACGATCGACGCTGTCCCCACTTTTCGCACTGTGCAACATGTGTGTCAACAGACGGTGAGCGCACGTAGGCTCTGCCGAAAAAACGCCAGTGCTTCCCTCACTACTGTCCCGAGGTAAAATCATTCTGGCTAGTGCAGAGTGTCAAAAACTTATTATTTTAATGAATGCCTGGGGTTGAAACCAACTGCAGAAACGCTTTCTAGCCAGGATACAATACACACTGTGGCGAAATACGCCGTACATGGCCAACGCGAGCCTGTGTACTTCGAGGAATACTAAGTCGAAAGCATCAGCCATTGTTATGATTCTCAGAAACTCACAACAGGTACACAAGCCTTGAAAACCGGCGCTGCACCACCTCAACTCGCCGCCACTCACTGGCCCCTTGCCTACCGCGAGCCAGCTAGCGACTGGAGCGCCCCCTCACTTGTTTGCAAACATGGAGTAGGTCTATAGAGAGGAAGCAGCGGACCACCATCCGCCTCTGCCTCGGACTCCCTCGCACTTCCCCCATGGCTGCCACCCTGGCAGAGGCGGGCTCCTGGACCATGGAGCTCCTCTCCAGACGCATGGCCCTCCGTGATGTCGAGCGCCTCCACAACGCCACAGATGGCAGCCCCCACCTTGACCGCTTCCTCAGCAGGCCGCATTCCCGCATGGGCCAGATAGCCGGGGCCTTCGATCAACTCGTAGGGGGACAGCCTGAGGCAGTACCCCTCCCCCCCCCCCCCCACCCCGCCCAGACCAGGGCCACCTTTACAAGGTACAGCTCTCCCTCCCTGGATCCCATACTAGACACAACGCCCCAGCAGCCAACCTCCGTCAAGAAGTGGCCACACTCCAGCACGACCAGACCAACCTGCCGGAGCAGCCCACCTCTACACAGACGGCTCTGTCGTGCCTGGGGCCTGCCAGTCTGCCGCAGCAGCCTGCACTGCCCCCTCCCTCAGCTGCAGCAGAAAGTCCAGGCTGCCTTTCGTGGCTTCATCCACAACAGCGGAACTGGCAGCCATACACCTGGCTGCTGATATCCTGGTGGACAGACCTGAAGTCTGTGTGGCAGCAGTCTGGTCAGACTCCAGAACGGCCCTTCAACTCCTCCAGAGACCCTCCAGGGGCTCCCCCATCGTGAAGAGGCTAGCGGCCAGGCTGGATGCCATCGTCCATAGAGGGACCACCATACACCTCTGCTGGGTCCCAGGCCACGCTGGAATACCAGGCAACGAGGCAGCGGATACCCTGGCAAAGGAAGCACACAACCCCTCCACTCCACTCTCAACGGCCCTGTGTCCCCTGGACCTGGCCGGGTCAATCACCGACCGCCACTTGCTCCTTGACCACCCTGACCCCAGGGTCGCTGAGGGGCACCCACCACGGCCACTACCTTCTTCTGGTCTCAGCGGCCAAGAGAGGAGGCTCCTTCTGAAACTGCGTGTGGGCAGTGCCAGCACGGGCTCCAGACTTCACCGCCTGGGCCTCAGCCCTTCCCCGGCCTGCAGCTACTGCAACAACCCCATGGAGTCCCTGGAGCACCTTCTTTGTGAGTGCTCTGCTTTCACTGCGAACAGAAGTAAATTAGCGGCAGGCTTCCACCTCCTGGGTCTACCCTGCTCCTCGCAGCAAGGCCTGCTTTTCCCTGGAGGATAGCAGTCCATCAAAGCCTTCCAGCTCCTCCTGACCTTCCTAGAGGAGACTGGTCTCCACGGCCGTTTCCAGGCCTAAGGAGGACGGCGAGTGTCAAATGACACACCATGCAGCGGCGCGCTCCTTTTCTATTGCCTCTTTTCTCCCCCTCCCCCCCTACTACTATCGGCACGCTGGCAATGGGCGTGGTGGTCAGCCACCAGTAGATAGGCTTGTGCCCTCCCCCTTTTCCTCTTCAAATCACTCACTCACTCACACAGCCTTGCGTGGTTAACATTCACAACATGGCGACGACCAGCCCGCCCGCTTCGGACCGAATACTGCGTCGCCGCTGCATTTTTCGACGTGATAGCTTGCTCTAAACGGTCGTATTCGCTTTTATTTTGTGCATTCTCATCCCTCCGTAACAATATTTATTTATTTATTTATTTATTTATTTATGGCATACTGCAGGCCGTGAGGCCCAAGCAGGAGTGGATACAGAACAGAACACAAATTGAGCAATAATACCAAAGTGCAAACAGAAAACGAGCAGCGCGAAATGACATGGAAAAGAAAAAGAAACTAACAAAACAAACTAAAAACAAACTAACAATGGTTACTTATCAAATCAAGAGACTGTACACACGAAGCTGGTAAGCTGTTCCAGTCACTGATGGTTTGCGGAAAGAAAGAGTGCTGAAATAAATTAGTCTTTGTAAAGTACGGGGTCAGAGAGAGGGGGTGGGAGTGTCGGGTTTGTCTGATGTTCTGTAGATTAAGATACGGCGAAGAGTTAATTCCAAGTTTATGGTTAAATAACAAAAATAATAGATGTGAAATATCAATCGTTTTTGAGGTAAATTTAAGAATTTCTTGATGCTAGGCTTAACTATGTAGGGCGTACACTGTCATCAAAGCAACGACCCCGGGCGAAGTATTTCTCCAATTTTGTACTAGAATCTACATTTTCATTTCATTCAATTGATTTACATTTAAAAAAAAACAAGGCCTTCAAATGCATTCATTACTGCCGTTAATACAAGAGAAAAACGTTTCTTCGGCACACAGTTCTGGAGGTTTGACTTGCTGTCATCTAGATGGCGCCACAGTATGCTATGCTTCTATGCCACAGTATGCTGCTATGCCACAGTATGCTATGCGCGCTATGCTAGTCACTCCCAACCACCGTGCTCCCAACTAAAACTGTTGTGAGGACGGGCGGCAGTGCGCGCAAGGTGCGCCCGTAGCATTCGCAAAGCTTTTGCGGATCCACAGCTAATACGGTCTAATTTCAAATAGAGAGCATTTCACAAAATGACGTCCGCCATTAGCCTGCCGCCACTGGCTGAGCTATAGCTACCATACTATAGCTGAGCTTTGGCTTGGCTTGGACTCGTGGTGGATGCAGTGATCAACACATTATTGAAATGAGGATTAGTATTTTCAAATCGGTTTCCATTAGCAAAGCAATACTATATGCATGCTTCAATGGCAACGCATTGAAGCATACATCGAAATTTTTGTATGCTGTACTCTCTTCCCATCGCAATCGCCATCATTTGCAAATGACATTAGTTTTTGCCATGTAGCAGCGCGCAGAAAAAATGACAAGTCGAAAAAATGTCATTCGATGAGAATGACATTAAATTTGCTGTGTGGCAGGGGTATAAATCTGTAAATTTGTATTTTTGTTGTCATTTTTCTTCATGCTGCGTTTTCGATGCCCCACAAGCCCGCCGCCGTACTCTTCGAGCTCGCCTTACGTTTAGAGAAAATGGAGTCGTGCTCAGCGGTCTGGACTAGAGCACTGCACGGGCCTCAATCTGAGACCCAAGCTCGGCCCAGGCCCGCGGCTTCAAGCCCGGGCCCGGCCCAGGCCCGCTAAATTGTCGCTCTAGTGAGCCCGGCCCGGCCCGTGAAACCCGGAGTGAAGCCCAGCCCGGGCCCGGCCCAGCCTATTTCACAGTAACGCTTGAGGTATGCTGCTCACTCTGAGCAAGTAGGCTGCTAATAGACCGACAAGGAACTGGCCGACAAAGGTTCTAAAACCACCGTTTGGCTTGCAGAAAGTTGGTTCTTTTAACCCAGAAGGAAGTGATTAAGAGTAGTGCTCGCCAGGCCCGTCTTTTGGACAGTGATCTCGTGTAGGTACGCAAAGATAAGCTCGGAAGTTCCGAGAGCCAAATAAAGAGGGCTGCATAAGCGCATAATAGACCACATTGCATTCCCCCATGATTTTAATCAGTTATATTTTGCTGACCGGAAGTATAAACATTAAAGCTGCCTAGCAAGCAGTGGGATAACATTTTTTGAGTGGACGCGATCTCACAGGTTGAGCTCATAACCGAACTGGTCGCCTTTCAGCAGAAACGAAAAGCTAAAAGGCTTGAATACTTCACGGTATGTGTTTTGAAAACTATAAGCGTCCTAAATTATTATGTTCTTCCCGAATGCATTTCTAATAATGTTAGGTATGTTTTGGGATGACAAACGATCAATAGCCAATTAAGATCGGTTGAATTTTACTCTTACTGGTGGAGCACAAAATAACGCGCGAACCACGTGATAACTTACAGTGCAGAACACTTGTCATGACAACCAGGCTGAAGAAGCCAGGAGGGATAGATGTGGTTACGAGATGAGATTTACAAACTCTCGCGAGCTTTTGTGGCTATTTCATTTACGAGACATTTCGGTCAGCTGATCGAAAAGAAAACCAAACGCGCTTTAGTTTGTGAATTTTCTCACATGAGAAAAATATAGTTATAAAATAAAAGCTATGTTTTTGGGGCTTAAGGGCCCAAGTGGAGTCAGGCTGTGAGAGACATCGAAGTAGAGTGCTCCGGATCATTTCGACTGCCTGGGTTTCTTCAACGAGCAATGATACTACAAAGTGCATGGCTGTCGTGCTTGCCACCTAAATAGAAACGCGGCCGCCGAGGTTAGGAGCAAACCCTGGTTCCCCGGTTTAGTAATCAAGCACCTTGACCACTAAGCCACCGGGGCGGGGAAATAAGGAAATAAATAAGTCAATGAATCAAGCTCAGTTTTTTTCTCAGCGCGTACTATAACCCAGAGCTCATCCGTGTTGCTGCTCCAATGCCGCAGTTGTGTACTTCACTCTGCAATAGTGAATGAATAGTCGGACATCAGCCGTTTCTGTACGGACCCAAGCCCGACTCGGGTCCGCAGCTTTAAGCCCAAGCCAGGCCCGAGCCCGCAACTTCAGGCCCGGGCCCGGCCCAGGCCCGAGAAAACAGATCATGTTTTCTCGGGCTTTCGGGCCGGCCCTAGCCCATGCAGTGCACTAGTCTGGACCAGCCTCTATGTGATCACTTTTCCAGAACTAGTTTTTTTTTTTCAAAATTTTGTACTTCGAAGACTCCCCAGCACGCTAAGCAAGTAATTACAAATGTGTACTCTTGTAATAAAATCCGTTCCTAGCAGAAATCTGTCCAGGATATCCTGACATTCTCCCCAGCAGAGTGACCAAGTCTGACTGACCTTACTGCAGAAAACTCAGTCCGGTGCGATCGTTTGCTTTTCTTCATCTGCTGCTCAGCTGCTGACACAGTATAGAGAATAACATGCCCGGATACTTCTGAGGGGCACAGGAAAAGTAATGTCCTCGGCAACTGCGAAAATGAAAGTTACAGACAGCCTGAATCATGCATAATAGGCCTGTGCACCGTTGTTTGGTTTGAATAGAGTGGTTTTGAACCTGTTCTGAACAAAAAGCTGATAAAATAAAGTGATACTAAATCAACAAATGCTATTTGAACAAATTCAAAGTAGCGCAGTTCAAAAAAAGAGTGTCAAGAGTGGGAATCAAACGTACACCCCCAAGTTTCCAGTTCCTGAGTTACCACTTTTGTTCCTAAATGATTAGACTCCAAAGCCAATCATTCAACGCCATGCACCTCATTTTTGCCACAAAATGGATAGTTGCAACAGAACATGATGTGCTGCAGGGCTTTGCTAGCGAAAGATGTGCTGCCCACAACTCTCGCTTCGGCACCCCAAAAAGAGTGTCAGGCTATATTAAGTGTTAGCGTGGCCGGAATGACGATAGCGCTGAAAAGAATGACATGAAGGGAACTTGTGGTCCACTCGTGAGACAAAATGCTTAAGCTAACAGTTCATCAGACCACTTTACCCAGTTGCCGGTTGCTTGAAGACTGAAAAGCTAGCGGATTCAGGTACCGATCCGCTTGTCTCGTCAGATGACGCTTCACTGACACTTCCAACTTGCTGCAAAGACTGGAGGCTGCTGTCCTTGATCGCAATGGCTTCACCTTGTCCTTCGTCAGCGTAACTGCCAGAATCCGTTGCACAAGCAGCATGCTTCGGGTATGGTTCGTGCCTAGAATATACTGGGTAGTGTGCTGAGTGCGTGCCTCGTGCTGTACGAGAGGGTGGCTCCTTCCGTGATGCCTGCCCACTTCTCTCAATAGAGGGCGCTGCTCGTCAGGAGGTGTCACAGTCACGGCTGTGCGGACAGGTCGCCGTCGGTGTTAACATGTGTTGCAGTCCTTCACACGCCTCTTCAGTGATCGTTTTGAAGTTTTGCTATGCTGTGCGTGTCTTGTGGCTGCTCTGTGGCCGAGTGTGACGTTTCGGGAATTGTTTCTGTAGTTCGTAAAATGAATGCCGGGGCACAGAACGATATCAAAGGCAAAGCGCCAATGCAAGGAAAAGACGCACTTCGTGCCGCTTTGACGCAGTGGTTACAAGTCAAGCAAAGAGCGCATCTCGATGTTCACTGCTCCAACGAACCCTGCGTGGCTCGCAGAGTGGGAAAGAAAAATCAAGAGAGGGGACAGACGGTTAACACTGTGAGCTGTGGCGTGCAAGAAACACTCTGAACATAACTTCATCAAACGCTTTTTCAAAGTAACAGTGAATGGCATTGCAAATGAGATTCTCCAAGAGAAACCTTGTCTAAAGCCCGATGCTGTCCCGTTTTTAAGGCCTACCCTCCACACCTTGTGCCCAAGAGGGCACCAAAGAGGAAGGAGAGAAACATTTGCGAGCAGCAACCAGCTCGTAAACGCTGTAAGCGGGACGCCGGGACTGGACCCCGTGAACCAGACAGCGAGGGCTCCTGTGTTCTCGAAGCTGGCCCAGAATACTCGCATACCTGGACCACACGTGGAATTAATATCCATTCCTTCCTTCCTTTTTTGTTTCTTTTGTGCTTGTTGGGTATTGCTCTTCGTGATTGTGACCATGAAGTTTCCTGCTTTTGCAACATTTAGGTTACCAGAACTCTTCGGATGTATCGCCCCCTAAGGGTTTTCTTGATGTTATAATGTACGTTTCTTTCGATTTACTTCATGAGATGGGTATATATCACGTGTTCTTCCATTAGAGTTTTAGTTGCAAAAAAGCACTCGTGTTGTGTCTTCTCTCCTACTTTGGTCCTCGTTTTTGGCACTAACTTTATCATGGACAAGAGATAATGGTTCTGCCAGGGCGCTCTTGCTGGCAGAAATATCTTCAGCATTTAAAGGGTGGTTTTGGACTGAAAGCAAATATCTTCACAGCTTTGCGCGAGAAGACCAAACACATGGACACATTCAGCTGCCATGGAGGCCTCGTCACCGATGAGATCAAGTTGTCACGAAACCTGAATGTGAAGTCATCAGGTGAGTTGTCGTCTTACCGCCGTATTCAAGAACGAAACAAACGTAAAGGGAAACTGCATAGGTTTTAGAAATCAACGAGCTTAAGAGGGTCGCATGTGTGAAACTTGCAGGTAAAACATGCGAAGTCTTGTTGGGCTAGCACTTGAAATAGTGAAGTAATCGCCAATTAAAATCCGGATGCCCTTCAAGCTTCTCCGCAGCGCACAACGCCAACTGGGGGGTGCATGATGATGTCATCGATAGTATCGGTGCATTTCCAACACATAAACGCCTGCTTTGAAGGAAAAAAACCAAGTCCACCGAAGGAAAACCCTGCCGAGAGTTGTTTGGCAGCGTCTAACGAGTCAGGGCAGGGTGTGGCTGACGACAGCGGTAATTGGAAATCATACCTTCCATGACGTCACACTGAACTTTCTTGCACGTCTCCAGTGCATTGAGCAGAAGCGCAAAATTCAATCGTCGATTACGACACTATTTCAAATGCTAGTGCAAAAACACTTGGCATGCTTTACCTACAGCCTATATAGATTTGAATCCTTGAATATCGCGAAATTCTGCAGTTGCTCTGTGCTGCAGTTGCCCTGCAACCCTTTATGGGATAACGAAACACATGGGTCCCGCTTTTTACTCTTACGAGAAACCTCTGTACGCGGCAGCGGGTGAATTTCTGGGCCACAGCCTTGTCTCGCCACCTATCCTGAGTCTTTGACAATACTTGTGCCACCAAGTTTTAGGTTTTCCTGTAGATGGCACCACCAGCATTCAAAGCTGAACATTTGCCTTTTGTGAAGATTCCTACCTGAAAAATTGCTCCCGCTTGTTCGCGCCCAAAAAGATTTCGAGTTGAATGGTAAGTTTTTCCTTTTCTATCCTGCAAGGGAAATACTTGGTGCATGCCCTAAATAATTTATTAGGTAGTCAGAACCGCAGGGTGCTCGAAAAAGAGGTCTCTATGAGTTCCAGAGCTGGAGTGAAGCGATCGAGAACACTGCACAAACGTGAAGCGCGCGCTCTAAGGGGAACAATTTCTGCACAAAGTATGCAGAAAGTATGCAACGATTGAAGTAAGCTGTCGATGTTGATAATTCTAAGTTTCGTTTCGTTCACGAATTTGCAGGGGGCTTGCTCAGGCGGGATGAAGCACTGGCACTCTACTTCAGTTCGCCTGAGTAGTCTGAGACTAGCGAAGACGAGGCCCCAAGCAGCGAGGACGACTTTGTCCCTAAGCTAGCGCCGTGAGATTCGAGCTTTGACGACGACGAAATCGAAGCTGGTCCATCAATGAGCAAGCGCCAAAGGCGGTCTACTTGTTTAAAAAAAGGAATCAGGAGAAAACGGAATGCACTCCTGCTGGATCAAGGTGGAGAGGGTGAGCCAGAAGAGGAGGAGGTCGGCAGTGCATGGACTACAAATGAACCGCTGAGTACAGTTCAAAGCCCAAAGGCATGGGATTCTCAAACCTCCCCAAAGATGTCAGCACGCGCAGTTGATGCCTTCGCGCTCTATTCTGATGATGAGATGATTGAATTCATAGTTGAGCAGACGAACCTGTTCGGTGCAAAGACGTACCCAAGGAAGCGGCAAATTCTGACAAAAGAAGAATTGCGAGCGTATTTTGGTGCACTGCTGTTGATGAGCGTGTGCCCAAGGTGCCACCTGTATCAGTATTGGAGCCGTGACCCTCTCTTTCATTGCGAAGAAATTTGAAAGCTGATGTCCTTCAAACGATTTCAGCAAATTATGAACTCGAGTCATGTGAATGACACAACGAAAGAAAAAAAGAGACGAGAAGAGGGATATGACCGCCTGGCCAAGGTGCGCCCTATTATTATAAAGCTGAACCAAAAGTTTCAAGAAGAATACACTCCCTCCTGTCATCAATCAAGTGATGAAAGCACGACCGCTTTCAAAGGAAGGTCAAGCATGAAGCAGTACCTTCCTTTGAAACCGATCAAACGCGGGTGCAAACTGTGGTGCAGGGAAAAAATGAGCAGCGGCCCACAGGCCAAAGCTTAGGCGCGTATGTCATCCTTTCCCTTTCTGAAAGCATAGCGCCTGGGACACAGCTCTACTTTGATAACTATTTCACGTCTACACCGCTCATGCAAACACTTGCCCAGAAGGGTATCTTGGCCGCGGGTACCGTCCAAGTCAACAGGAAGAATCTTCCTGACGATTTAAAAAAAAAAACAAGCTTCAGAAGGGAGTGTATCTGTGGCACAGCAAAGGCAACGTCTCAGCATACCAGTGGCATGATTCAAAGAACATTCATGTTCTGTCTAAAGTTTGTGTGTGGTGTGTATAACGTACCCTGTGTGCCACCTGCTTCGGCCCCTTCCACCAACAATGACAGAACTAACCACAGCTTGGTGCTCGCGTGAGCCAATGGCGCGTGAGTGGCTCTCTGGCCCTTAACGCGTTTCATGAACCGCACTTGCACTTAAGTCAAAGCGAAAGATGCACTTATCGACCCGAGGACTTAAGCTAGGTTCTCGGCTAGCTTAAGTGGCTCTTTCCGCATCTCAAAATGGCAGAGTACTACCGCAGTTTTTCTGACTTCGTCAGCTTCTGTGCTCGGCGGCTGAGATCGCCAAGGACAGAGCGTACAGGCACGCGCGCTGCGGCCATTGCTCAGAGATCGGCAAAACCCTATGGAGATCTACAAAGACGCTGAGTTCTTGAGCAGGTATCGCTTCTCAAAACAAGCGGTATTGGAGCTGCTTGGGAGGCTTCCGTTGCGCGCCAACACTTACGAACGCGGTCTCCCGGTGCCGCTGCTGCTCAGTTGCTCATGGCCTTGCGGTTCTACGGCGCGGGGACCTTCCAGATCGTCACCGGCGATTTTGTAAACGCATCACAACCGACAGTGTCACGCATCATAGCGCGCATATTGTGAATGATATCCAAGAGCTTGTTCGCGGAGCTCGTGAAGTTCCCGAGCGCCGCCAAAGCCCCGGCAGTTATGGAAGAGTTTTATGAAGTGGCGAAGTTCCGTGGCGTGACCGGCTGCATCGACTGCACCCACATCCTGATAAAGAGCCCGGGAGGAAATGATGCAGAAGTCTTCCGCAACAGGAAACGATATTTCTCCATCAATATGCAGGGAAATTATGTGACGAAAAATTTTATATTCGGCGAAATGAGACAAAGAATCTTCAGCAATCCGCAGGAAGCACCATTTAATGCTTCGGAATGCCCTTTGCGCTATATTCGATTCCAAGGTTTTAAAATAGTGCAATTTTTTTATTCCGACTTCGTTATGGCATATCAACCACCCTTCACCACCATGCTTGCAAGGTCCTAGGAGAAGCCAGCTTTTCAATTACCTTGGCACAAAGTACGTACACAGCTCGTACCCTAGGCTATATGCTTGACCTGAACAGTTCAAGACTACGTTACAACCGTAATCTTGTTTTAACTTTCTTGCTCCTTCATGTTATATTCGTGCTGATATGGTAAATTCATCATTTCCTCATAGTTAGGTTGCTCCTGCTGATAACCATAACAATAATAGCATAAAAAAGAATATCTTGCTATTAACGAACAATTCCATGAAAAATGTTCAAATGTGAGCTGTTTTTCGAATTTACAACAAAGCACAGGCCTTGGGAATGTTGTGTTGCATGCAAACATAATTCTTACCCTTCAGCATAGTAAGCTTTGACAATAATTACCTGGTCCCATTTCATCACAAATGAGCATTTGTGTTCATTGTTTTCAATGCAGAGGTAACCTATAACAGTAGTGAGTTGTTCTGCATATGTACCACATTCCTTCAGCAATATGACAGAACCGAATATAACGGAATAGTACATGGCAAATGTGCACTGTTGCTGAAACATTTTTATGCAATGTCCACAAACACAAATTACTTCAAACAGGCAGTGTTGATGTTATTTGCAAGTGGTTTATTCAACATTTTCAGCACCGCATTTTTTATTCAGCTGCCCAAAACTATTTACTTCCATATGCCAGAATAACGTTCTGGGCGTAGTGCAGGTCAAGTCAATCTTACTAGTGCTAATTTATTTACTTTGCAGGCAATCACAGGTCTCAAGCTCCAGTTTCTGGACCTGGTTGCCAGCTGGCCCGGTTCGGTTCATGACAGCCGCATTTTTTACAGTCGGACCAGGATGCAATATGAACAGGGTGACATCCCCGGTGTCCTGCTTAGTGACATGGGCTATGCGTGCAGGCCGCATCTGATGACTCCTTTGAAAGATGACGTGCCACCAGGGAGTCCACAGTACAAGTAAGCTCAAGCTGTACTTTTAGCAAAGAAAAAGGTAGCACTACCATAAACAAAAACTTTTATTTTCTGCAGGTACAAGTCACAGACGAGAACACGCTGCACCATCGAGCGAACCTTCGGGGTATCGAAGCGAAGGTTCCAATGGTTCGTCATGACGCTGCAGATAAGGACAGCCACGGTGGCTATCGTCATCACAGCGTGTGCGGCACTGCGCAACTTGGGCCAGCTGCTCAAGGACCCCGTCCCACCCTCTCTACAGCATAATGCCACCTGTGATTATTTGCACGATTCTAACCCGCACCTTTTTTTCCGAAAATAAGCGCTCAAAAATACATGCGCGTTAGAATCGGACTCAAAATGCAAAAAAACCTCCAAACCAAAACTTACATCTCAAAAACTGAAACGAAGCAGCTCAATGAACAATAGCCAGCTGCATTGCCATCGGTATCAGCAAGTCGTTTTGAGTCGGATCTATCCATGGGCGGATCCAGCGTTTCGATCGCTATTTTTCGCAAACGTTCCATTTCACTGGTGTACCCAGAAGCTGCGTTGGATACGTGCATTCACCCACAGCACAGTGACAAGATGGAAAGGCAACGATGCTTTCATTACGAGGCATTGTTTAACCGGAAAGTTTTCCTGTTAACAGAAAAAAAGGGGAACTGGGCAACGTCCCGTGCATTAGGTGTCCCGGAGACATGCGTTCGCGATTGGCGGAAACAAAGGGATCGCATTTTTAAGTGCAAAGCAACACGGAAGGGCTTCAGTGTGTTTTGATTTGTGTTCGTGTGGTCCGATTTTCGTTCTTAAGTTCAATTAAATGTTTTAAGCAACTCTCAGACGCTTCTTGACTGCGTTATTCCGTGTGCGCGGTACAATTGGCACCAAGTTATTTTTGTGGTTTCCAGGCCTTAAATATTACTGTGCGTTAGAACCATGCAAATACGGTATACTCCGCCTGTTCCAGCCTCTGGAGGAGCCCAGTAGCCACCTGCAGTGCCACTAATAAATTTGGCAAGTGGTTTTAGAACCAGAGACAGGACCACTGCCCAGTATTTTCATTGAGGGGCATCACCATGCTGGACATGCAGTTTGCAGAAGTGATGTGTGAAGGTTGTTTTTCTAAGAACTCGCCATTACCTGTGCAGTATTGCGTTTTGTTATATTATGCATGATATTTCAAATATTTCTTAAAATTGGTATAAAAAATTGTAAAATGTGGGGTTCAATGGCCTGAAATGACAGGAGTTAAGAGGGATGCTGTAGTGGAAGGCTTTGGATTAATTTAGATTACCCGGAGTTGTTTAACATGCGCAGACATGAATAGTATACCATACGCATTGTACACTTCTCGGGTTCTTGCATTTGTGCCCTTATTAGCTGTGAAAGAACTATTTCTCTTGTACCTGTGTATTTTTGCTTTGATAACTTTAGCGGTGTTGTGCTGTGACTGCTGTATAATTTTCTGTATCATACCGTATCATGTTTTCCTCCTTTTTGTATTGCACTGTTACATTGTCACGAGCGAAAAAAAAAAGAGGGATGAGTAAAACACTGGGCCAAAGGAAAGGCCCGTTAATTGGCCAGTGGCACGTGGCACTTTAGAGAAAGAGAAGAGGGAAGAAAAGAGAATGCAGTGGCATTTTTGGAAGAGGTGGAGACGACGACGACGAAACCGCTAAACGAGGCGGAAGAAGAAGAAAACGAAGTGGACCCATAAAAGGAGGGGTGGCGACGTGGATAGGAGGAAGAACGTTCCAGGTGTGGACATTGGCGCACGGCCGTCAGCTGCTGCAAGAAGTGCATGAGGAAGGTGCATGAGAGGTGCATGAAGGCTGCATGAGGAAAAGCTGAAAATATTTACGTATTTACATTCAGAAAGGGCCCCAGGCATATAATCTGATTGGCTTTTGCCACCATCGTGGCGCTTCCTTAGGGCCCGTTGCATGTTCTCGTTCTCTGCACACTTGCATGCCGATGCCTTCCTCCTGTGCAGGCCCTTCTCCAGCATACGCTTTTCACTCTTGTTGCTTGGATTCAAGCCCAGCTCGCTGAGGAACGCTGTCGATGCCATCACATTTCCAGCATCGAATTTCATTACAGCTTCGGCTACAGCAGCCTCCACCGCAAACTGTGAGGCATGGGAGTGCTTCGCAGCAAGTGCCAATATCATCGAATGCAGGCTGTCGTTATTGTTCTGCGTTTTGTCACGCAAGCATCGCTCCAGCAGCGTCTTGTCCGAGACACGCTGATATATGGGAATCAGGGCCTCATGAACATGCAGGAGCAGGTGCCTGGTGCTGGCTCACCCCTGGCTTTTGCCGCATTTTGCTTGCACCAGGAGTTCGGTCCCGTTGGGAAAAATGTATGGTTGCTCTTTGCGTCATTGGACGTGATGTAATGAAATGTGGCCATCACCGCCCTCTGCATAGAATCTACATCTTCGTGGGTTTTTAGAGCTCACCCATAATAGGAGCTCATTTTGTTTACGAGATCTCTCGTTAGGTTGCCCCTTCCACTGAGGCTTTTGGAGCCAGAGCCCTTGTTCTTGCCTACTGCATTCCGCAAAGCAGTGCCCATGCGTTTCTCCACATGGTTGACACAGCCCTATTTGTTTATGGGTATATACACATACTGACTTATGTATGTCACTACTTAGAATACGTCTACTTAGGGCAGGTAGTGACCGCAGATCCGGATCATGAGAGGGAAATACCGTATTTTCCGGTGTATAAGACGCACCCTTGTATAAGACGCACTTGCCATATATGCAAGCTGTCACTGGAAAAGTTCGTATATAAGACGCACCCGTGTATAAGACGCACCCCAGTTTACCCAGTTAGGCCAGTGAGGCTTAATTAAATACGCTTGCGCGACTATCGCGAAATGCACCGTACCTGTGAGCAATTCTTAAGCAACGCTAAGTGATCGAAAAAGGCAACACTCATGCCATACTCGTCCACGTTCTAGCAAAAAAGAACGGAAAAACGATACAGCTCCCCATATGTCCATAACATTTTATTCTACTTGAAACCTTCGAAGTCTTCATCTTCAGATGCGCTATCAAAAGGTTCACCCATTTCTGGAAGCAACTCGGCTGAAACATGCACTACGTACACGGAGCAAAAAAAAGTTGCAAAGGGTGACTAAAAAAGAACGCCGGCTTGTCTTGACAATGGCGAGAAGCGCGATTGTCACCATCTTTTGGCGCTTCTCATTACTTTTGCTTGGGGCCTCCGAAACAGCCGCGCGTTTGTGATCCCGGAAGTCGTCATCCCCGCCGTTTCATAATATAGATCACCTAGAATGTCGCGCACGGCGGTCCCGGTATTGAAGTATTAACCGTGTTACAACCGCGTTATTGGTAGTGATATTTTTTAGGTGCAAAAAGCTTGAGCATGAACTGGAGTAATCGATGAACGCGCAAAAAAAGATGAAAAATTCGCATATAAGACGCACCCTTGTATAGGACGCACCAGCAAAATTTTCGAAAAAAAGCCGCGTCTTATACACCGGAAAATACGGTAACTAGAAGAATAAGAATGGGGTGGAGCGCATATGGCAGGTTCTCTCAGATCATGAATGGTAGCTTACCAATATCCCTGAAGATAAATGTATACAGCAGCTGTATCCTACCGGTACTCACCTATGGGGCAGAAACGTGGAGGCTAACAAAGAGGGTTCAGCTTATGTTATGAACAACGCAGCGAGCTGTGGAAAGGAAAATGATAGGTGTAACGTTAAGAGATCGGAAGAGGGCGGAGTGGGTGAGGGAACAAACGCAGGTTAATGACATCCTAGTCGAAACCAAGAGGAAGAAATGGGCTCGGGCAGGGCGTGTAATGCGAAGGCAAGATAACCGCTGGTCCTTAAGGGTAATGGAGTGGATTCCAAGAGAAAGCAAACGTAGCAGGGGACGGCAGAAAGTTAGGTGGGCGGATGAGATTAAGAAGTTTGCGGGGATACAGTGGCGGCAACTGACAAAGGACAGGGTTAAAGTGGAGAGACATAGGGGGAGAGGCCTTTGCCCTGCAGTGGGTGTAGTCAGGCTGATGATGATGATAATGATATACCCATATACCTTCTCTTCTTCCAACGCAAGGTAGGTCCGGCTGTCACCGTCGCTAAGTACAGTTGTGTAACGCAGGTTGTGGCGCTCGAGGGATCTCTTGAACACGATCAGGGCGGACTCCACTTCCATCCCTCCGGCCTTCTTCGACGTGTTCTTTTGGCACACATAGCTGGCTGCCCATGATTCACATGAAGGGTCATCTTCATTTGGACCTGACTCACATCCGGCGCAGAAATTGCTCAGCAAGACATAGTCAAGCACCAGGCCACTGAACAGTTCAATTACCGCCCCGACGCCAATGCGGGGAGTGTGCCCGCGTGTCATCCACGACCCGTCGTAAGAAACAGCAATGTTGCCGGGATTACTTGCATTCAGTATTGAGTAAAGTTTACGAACAGACTGCGCGCACTTACTGGTTAGTTTTCGTGCCGTACGACTAGCAGCAGGCATCAGCTTGCTTTTCAGATGCGACTGCCACGTTTTTGTGAGCAGACCCCAACTGCTGATATTCATTGCCAAAAAAATGTCATTTAATGCTGTTTGGCGATTGGCAGTGGCCAGCATCGCACGCGTGGCGAGGATGTTCACAGTGAAAGGATTCGCTTTTTGCGTACCTTCAACGCGCGACGAACTCCATGTCAACAACGTGTCGCCGCAATCTCCGCACACAATGTGCAGCTTGACCGCAAAGCCATATTCACCTTCATCTCTTATTATTTTCACAACTCCAGAGTACATACCTGCCAAGTTTTACGATTTTATCGTAAAGTGCCCGATTTCCAGCGTTTTTTTACGAGTATCGTAATGTCTCTCTATTTTTATGATTTTTGTTTATTTTTGTCGTTCAGCGGCTGCACACCGTACATTCTGGTTCTGTGTTGGCAACACTGAGGCTTTTGGTGGCTCACAAACGGGATAGCCATCGCCATCACCACCATCGCGTCCATGCAGGAAGGAGTGAACTTCCTCGCGTTCTTTCTTCTGTTGTGTTTGCCCGTTTGAAATGGTGCGTTTGGTGTGGTCATAGCCGGGCTAGTTAGGCCTGTTGTGTTGCCGGCGGCGTTGTGATTTCCGCGGCGTGCAGCGTTGTTGCTGCGGGTGTCGTTGTAAGATGTCCGGCAAGAAGTACTTTCAAGTGTTCGTACCAAGTTATTCGACGGATTTTCCGTGCATTCACAAATCTCGCAAGGGTGAAAAATATGCTTTCTGCACTGTCTGCCGCTGTGATCTGAACATTGCGCACGCCGGTCGTCGGGACATCCTCCTGCATCTCGGAACAAAGAAGCACAAGGACTCGGCGCAGATCGTTGACACCAACGAGAAGCTCGGTGGATATTTTAGCGCTTCGGTGGACCAAGGCACTATTCGAGCGGAATGCCTTTTCACAGCTTTCCTCATCGAGCACAACGTGCCATTCACTGCTGCAGACCATGCGGGAGACCTCTTCAGAAAAATGTTTCCGAACTCCAAAGAGGCAGTGGCCTACGCTTGCGCTCGTACAAAAACGGCTGCAATCGCCAAGGAAATGGCCAATCAACAGGTCAGTAGTGTTGTAAGCTGTCTTCAATCCGGACCGTTTTCGGTCGCTACCGACGGGAGCAACGACGCTGGCAATGATGCAAAGCTCTACCCGATTGTTGTCACATTCGTCGACAGCATTGTTCGTACTGCTTTGCTAGCAATGCCTACACTCGAGGGAGACTCAACTGGACGGAACATTGGTGCGCTTGTTGTATACACGCTGAAGGCCAACAACATGCCTGTACGGAACTGCGTCGGCATGGCGTGCGATAACGCGCCAGTGATGATCGGATCTAAGAATGGGGTTGCTGCTGTTCTCAAAGAAAACCATGAAAACATTGCCATCCTTGGATGTTGTTGCCATTTAATCAATTTGGCAGCTCAGAAGGGTTCGGCCTGCCTTCCTGTAAGTGTGGACGAGGTGCTGATTGATGTCTACTACTACCTGGAGAAGAGTTCAAAAAGGAAAGACAAACTGAGAGCTTTTCAATGCTTGCATGATGTAGAGTCAAAAAAAATCCTGAAACATGTCAACACTCGTTGGTTATCTCTTGATAGGAGCTTGAAACGGCTTGTTGAGCAGTGGCAGCCACTGCTCAGCTTCTTTCACAGTGAAGTGAAGCCATCGAAGAAACCCTTGGAATCACCAAGTGAACAACGAAATCCAGAGATGGACTCTCCGAAGTCGACGCGGACAGCAAAAATCGCACATCAGAACAAGCAACCAAGGCTGGACATCGACTCAGCGGCAAGTGGCCAAGGTTTTAAATAGGCAAGAAAGACTGTTCATGTTCCTTTCATCAGATGTCAACAAGGCATACTGCACCTTCTTGCTGTCAGTCATACCAGAATTTGAAAAGACAAACACCTTTTTGCAGTCTGGAGCTCCCCAAGTACATGTGCTTCTGGAAGTTTTGAACAGCCTGCTCAGGGAGGTTTTACTGCGGTTCGTGAAACCATCTGTTATTAAGAGTAGTTGTGAGCTGACAGATGTTGATTACAAGTCTTCTGGCAACCAGAGGGATGATGATGACCTTGTAATCGGCAGCGAAACTCTACAAATCTTAGAAAGGCTGAAGATTGCTGACAAGCAACAGTTTCTTACACGAGTAAGAAGGTTTTTTGTGGTGGTAAGCGATTACATCATCCTGAAATTCCCCTGGAAGTCAGAGATTCTGAAGAAAGCAGAAGTGGCAAGGCTTTCCAGCATTGTGACAGCAAAGTTTGCTGATGTCAGGTACTTCATCAATCGCTTTCCAGTTCTCTTGCCAGTTTCTGAGGGGCAGGATGATGACTCGGACCTGGATGACATCCAAGCCCAGTTCAGCCGCCTTCAGCTCGAAGAACTTCCAGTACAAGTAACTACACAGGTGCGGATAGACGAGCAGTGGCATGCTATTGCCAGTATTCAGGACATTGACCGTACTTTTAAGTATGATAAGATCTCAAAAGTTATGTTAGGAATTCTGACTCTCCCACACAGTAACGCAGACTGTGAAAGAGTGTACAGCAAAGTGAAGAAGACTTGCACTCAGTTTCGCTCATCCATGTCAAAAAAGAGCCTAGAACAGCTGTTAGTTGTGAAATGTAAGGAGTCTGTAGTCTGTCACAATCAGGTGTTCGACAAGGACTTTCTGAGGAAGGTAAAAGCAGCAACATCCTCAGTGTTGTCCCAACCTTCCACTTCGAAGACATCTTTCTGAAGTTGTTTGCATGATGTATTGAAACACCAGTTGAAGTTACTTTGTTTTCATAGCCAAATAAAAAATTTGATGTACTAAAACATAATTTTAGTATTTTTCACCGAATTTTAGTATTTCTTGGCATCCTCTATAGTAGATTTAGCATCGTCGGGTTGGCAGGTCTGAGAGTAGGATCTGCACTTCACGAACTTGAGCAAAGCGTTCACTGAATTCAAACATACAATAGTGAATGAAGTCCCGTCGTGCAGTTGAACCGCGGCGGCGTCGCTGTCAGCAAGAAGCTCCTTCTTCCGTTTTGTTGCTGCCGTTGTTGAAAGCTTCTCTACCATGTCCGCAACAACATCTACGGCAACCAAACTGGCAGCCATACGAGAGGCCGTCCATTCTATTGGTCACCAGTCAGCGCACCAATGGACTATATTCTGCGACTCGAGATCGGCATTACAGGCCATAGAAACTTACGTTAAACTAAGAACATGCGAGCAGCTGGTTCAACAGATTGTGCTTTTGTTAGCCGAGGCTTTCCACCGCGGCTATACCATAAAGCTTCAATAGGATACTGAACCATTGCAGCATCAAGAAAAATGAGTGTGCTGATGCCGAGGCTCGGCTAGCACATGATGACACATGATGATGGTGCTTTCATTGAGATAGCCTCGTCCAGATGTGATATTAAAGCCTTGCTGGCGCATTTAATGCAAGCCGCAATGCAGTTGCACTGGAATGATTCGAGCCAACATCAGGACCGCGTCTCTAAGCTTGACGCCGGTGCACTATTTCATCTGTCATCTAGGGTAATGCAACGTCATGGGACTTTATTCCACCGGTTGCGGCTTGGCGTTGCCTACACCAAACACTACGTTCACAAGATCGGAATAGAAACTAACCCAAATTGCGTACAGTGCCACACTCCAGAGACTATTGGACACCTTCTTTGCGAGTGCCCGAACTACACTGATGAGAGGAGAACACTGGAAGCAACCGTGCGACAACTGGACTCTCGCCCTCTCTCTGAAGAAACTTTTCTAGGCGCCAGGGCGAAACATTCTGATTGGTGACGTATGACAAAGGCCGTGCTCAAGTTTTTTGGGATTCATAGCAGCTTTAAAAGAAAAAATTCAAGAGTTTTCCGTGGGCGCGGCGGAGGCATAGCGACAATGCCGCTCACGAATCCTTTCCTGTTTTTCGTCCAGGCCGTGCTTTTCACCAGTTCGGCACCCACAACCGGCGAGGTGCGCTGCAGCTATTCTGCGACAGCAGAAATGGATTACTACATGGTCAAGCCTACCAGTCCTCAAAGATGCGACATCAACGACATGTTCCTGAGCATGCGCACTTGGGCATCACCATCTGCCGGACTTTCTTTGCCGTCGTCGGTTACGTCACCGTTCTGGCAGCGTAAAAGAGCGACCACTTCACGGATCCCGGCCATTGGGCGCGGCAGAGGCATAGCGACAATGCCACTCACGAATCCTTTCCTGTTTTTCGTCCAGGTGAGAGATGATCGTTTTGCGTACGCCTATCGCAGTAACAATGTCTGCCTTTTGCTTCTGCCATGCCCATGGTGATTGAGTGATGTGGTTAAGATGGTTTACCATTGCTTTGTGAACCTGCTGCCTTCTTGCGGTGATGTAGAAATGAATCCGGGACCGTCTGCTGAG
The DNA here is from genome assembly GCF_055824585.1 of Amblyomma mixtum. Lineage (NCBI taxonomy): Eukaryota > Metazoa > Arthropoda > Arachnida > Ixodida > Ixodidae > Amblyomma > Amblyomma mixtum. Next base: position 166,027,428 of record NC_143021.1, read on the forward strand.
GAGATGCTTTCAACTCTAATTGAGGATGTTCGCGAACTCAAACAAACTTTAAAAGACACTAACACCAAGCTGATCGAAAAGTGTAATAAGCTGTCTCCAAATGATCAGAAGATTGATGAGATTTCGGCCATGGTGACTGATTACACAAGTAGATGAACTTCAGTCAACTGTCGAGAAACTTTCTTTGAAGGTAGATGATTTGGAGAATAGGAGTAGAAGAAACAACCTGATTGTGTTTGGAATAAAAGAAGAGATAGAAGAAACCCATCAGAGCCTTGAGAAGATCGTTTGCGAAACCATTCTGGCCGACACACTGAAGGTTCCGAATGTGGCTATTGAGTGTATTCATAGAATCGGTCGTCCGGCTGAAGACAAGTGTCGACCTGTCATTTTTAAGCTTGTGGACGGCAGAAACAAGGTTAACATTCTCATGAATTGCAAGAAGCTGAAGGGCACAGAATAGAGTATATCGGAGGACTTCTCCCAGCGGGTACAGTCAATCCGAAAAAAAACTCTGGACTGCTACGGCTGAAAACAGAGCCAAGGGAGACAAAGTCATGCTGTCGTTCGATAAAATTAAAATAAATGGTAAGCTGTTCCAGTGGGATGAAGCGCAAGATAAATTAGTTCCACTTGGTTTAAGATGACAGCCTGAATACATCAGAAGGAAAGATGGTCGTGTAAATCGAGAACCAAGCCGCACTGATGCAGTTAAACAGGAAATTTGTGTTCTGAATATTAATGCTCGCAGTATTCTGAATAAAACTGAGGAACTAGAAAGTGTTCTTTTAGCATATGAGCCGGACGTTGCAGTGCTTACTGAAACCTGGCTACATGATAACATTCCTGATAAAGACGTGGTACCTGATTCGCACGAGATTGTCCGCCACGACCGCAGCTCCAGAGGGGGTGGCGTAGCCATTGTGATAAAGAAAGGAACAGATTATACGCTCTTACCCCGTGACAGTAGTGCAGAAATGGTCTGGATTCTGCTTCATACTTCCAAACACAGCATTCTCGTTTGCGCCGTTTACAGGCCACCAAATTCAGATTTGAGTGCACTTGAGACACTGTATGATTTCCTGCATGCACACAAAAAGCGCTACGCGCATATCATTTTGTGCGGTGATTTTAACTTACCGAAGATAAACTGGGAATCGTTGAGTGTCTCGTCTGCATGCCGGCATTCTGATTTGCTACTTGATATTGCTTTTTCATTTAACTTGAAGCAGGTCGTAGTTGAACCATCGCGGGTGACTGCGACCACAAGTTCTCTTTTAGACCTTGTGTTTCTATCTGATGTTATTGAACGGCTGGGATTTACGGTAGACATTATGCCTGGTATATCCGACCACGGTTTAGTGCTCTTCAAAACCAAAATGGCACGTCCAATTACACGCAGAACAACGAAACAATTTTATGACTTCAATAACGCTGAAGATGAAAGTATTTTAGACCTTCTTGAACAAGACTACGACAAATTTTCTGCTATCCACATTGGCAGCGACATGAGTCCGAATGACTTGTGGTTGTGTTTTAAAAATACAGTGCACAGGTGTATGCATCGGTACGTCCCGCTGAGGAATAAAAAAATCCATAGCCAGAGTCCTTGGATTACACGTGAAATACTTCATTTAAAGCGCCGTATAAAACGCCTTTCCCACAATATGCCAAAAGTCGGACACAGTACTCTGGCATCACTTCGCAGACACTTAAGAAACAAAATAAAGGTATCAAAATTTCAATACTTTAATGTTAAACTGCACAAATTCCTCGTTAATGACCCGCGAAAATTCTAGGCCCATCTAACAGAAAAAAAAGACGCCGTAAACAAACTGACAATAAATGATGTGGACGTTACTGATAACCAAAAAATAGCGACAACATTTAATGACTATTTCTCTTCGGTGGTTCTGGTCAGTGATGACCGGACTACTGATTTTAGATCAAGCAATCTTCATGTTCCCGACCTTACTATAAGTGAAGCAGGCATTTTATCCGCTCTTCTTCACCTAAATATAAAGAAATCATCTGGGCCAGATGATATTCCTAACATATTTCTTTACAGGTACGCGGAATGGTGTGCGAAATACCTTTTTATTATTTTCAATGCTAGTCTGCGTAAAGGTGTGGTCCCCAGTGACTGGAAACTCGCTAAAGTTGTCCCAGTGCATAAATCTGGTAATAGGCTCCGCGTCACAAACTACAGGCCAATAAGCTTGCTGTGCACTGCAGGTAAAGTAATGGAACACTTCATTTCTAAACATATCATAACGTTCTTGGAGGAAAACAAGTTTTTATCTGTGTCTCAACATGGTTTTCGCCGTGGGTTATCGACTACGACACAGTTATTACACGCTACCAACGATTTCTTCTCAACTCTTGATACAGCAGGACAAATTGATGCCATTTTTCTGGATTTTGAAAAAGCGTTCGACCGAGCACTCCACTGTAAACTTTTACTTAAACTTAAGCACATCTTACAAAATCAACAAATTCTACAATGGCTTGATTCATACTTATCCCACCGGCAGCAGTACGTGCAGATCTCTGGTTCAAGTTCGTCGATCACTCCAGTGCTCTCAGGCGCGCCGCAGGGCTCTGTTCTCGGGCCACTTCTTTTTATTATATATTTAAATGACCTCAAGTTCGATTCTCCCGTGCAGGCTCGTTTTTTTTGCAGACGACTGCGTAATTTACCACACAATTCTCTCCGAAAGCGATCAGATAGTTATAGATAACTATTTAGGTGCTGTTATTAATTGGTGCAACAACTGGAAAATGTCGTTAAATGTTAGTAAGTGCAAACAAATGACCATAGCCAGGAAAAAAGTTCCATTGCTGTTCTCTTACAAAATTAACAGCGTCCCTCTTGAACGGGTAGATGAATTCAAGTACCTTGGCGTAACAATCAGTTCGAATCTAAGTTGGAGCCCGCACATTAATAAAATAACCTCAGTGGCATCTAAAAGACTATGGCTAATAAGATACCGGCTAAAACATGCTTCCACTAAAACAAAGCTTGTGGAGTATACTTCCCTAGTGCGTCCACTACTTGAATATGCTGACGTAGTATGGGACCCGCATACGAAAACGGATGCCAAAAGCTTAGAGCGTGTCCAAAGAAGAGCGCTACGCTTCATTTTCAATGCTTACGGAAGACATGCATCGATATCTGATCTTCTTAGCCATTCCGGATTGCCCACCTTGGAATCTCGTCGCAAAATGCATCACTTGAAAATGTTATTCGACATCGTCAATAATCACACCAGAATAGACTTTCACACTTATATGCAGTATAACAGAACACGACAAACTCGGCACAAACATGATAAATCAATTGTAGTTCCCAAATGCAAAACCACTGCATACAAGCTGTCGTTCTTTCCAAGAACGATAGCTGATTGGAATGCATTACCTCGTGAGGTGGTCACCTTATCGTCAGCCGAAACATTTTTATCTGCAATCAACCCCAGCCGGTCAAGTTAGGGTATTTGGTTCGATTCTCGAGTGTTGCCCTTGTCGCGTGTTGTTTTGTATTTTAATGTAAAGTGTTCGTTACTCGTCTATTATTTGTGTTGTTTGGCAGAAATTTTGTTGCCTACCTGCAGGCCTTTTTTTTTTCGTTGTTTGCTGTTGACAAAGCACTGTGTAATTGTATCCCCACTCCTGCCTTGGACACCAAAAGGCGGCTGGCAGTATTGAATAAATAAATAAATATACTTTCAAGGCCCTGACATAGTAATTTCAAGGACTTCAAGTGACGTGTTTAGTACTTTGGACAGAAAGAAATGCCTTCAACAACATGATCCCCGATGTTTATAGAAAAGAAAAAAGGAAGTAAGCCATACATCACCTTGAAACAGACTAGAATTCACACATTGCACACTTTGGTTCCTTTGCACTGTTTCAGCCCTTGTCCGGTAGCACATTACAAGCAACGACACTTGCTGCTAGTAATAAACTGCATTCAGTAACAGGCTGTTGAATAAATACATTAAGAAAGCTCATGAACCTTTTCTGCCATTTCATGGTCAATGGCTTGCAGCTCCAGCACCTTCTCTTTTGCAGTCTTCCTAGGGCTGTTTGATTTCCCAATATATGTGACATCACTTATATGTCATCAATATATGTCATCCAGTCGGCAATTGTCCTTTCAAGTTTCCTCTTCCTCTGTCTACTGCACTCAACTTCATCTTCAATACGGCTTCTCTTTGACTGCCTCGACTGCTGAGCTTCATGTTTCTTTTTTTTCCTCAAGGAACGCTTGGTAACGGTGCCATGCGGATGAAACAGATTTCCGCAGCTCCTTTGTAATTGCAACTTTAAGGACTCCGCCAGCCTTCTTTACAGTGTCACACACAATTCTCTGGGATATGTGGGATATTTCTTTCATGTTTTCGGTGGAGATTTGACGATTAACGCTAAATCCCCTCTCAACAGTAGCCTGCCCATGGCTTAAAATGAGCAGCACTTTGACTACTACCCAGAGGTTTGAGCATGAAGCACGGAACTTCAAAAGGCTGCAAAAAAATGTGTCCAACCTGTTGGAATGTCTCTCAAATAATCGAAGGCTGTGTTTTTCTCCCTGCAGCAGCTCTGTGTATTCAGCAAGCACTGTATCGCGTTTATGCTCGCTCAACCTGTTTGCTACAATGAGAGCACCCAAAAATTTTCTAAAGCCAGCAAGGCACTCGTCAGGTGTTGAGGACATGTGACGGGGATTCATACTGAAAACTGCACAAAAAACAAAGACACAGAACGAGAAGGCACGACACGGGCGACACTGCGACCGTGTCGTGCCTTCTCGTTCTGTGTCTTCGTTTTTTGCGCAGTTTTCAGTATGAATTCCTACCAACTAGCCCAGTTTACCGTTCTTATTGACGGGGATCTAGAGAAGAGAGGCCTCTAACAAGGGGGTATCTTAATGGGCTCTTATCTAAGATCTTCTTTGTTGCACTAATTAGAAACTGTTTACATACCATTTTAAACGTAAACAGATCCTTGGCACTCAATTTGGCAGCCTTCAGTACTTGCTCTGCTGAGTGACCAATATCCATTTTTTCAAGGGGAACATGATTTTTTGCGTCCTCAATATCAATCTTCAAGAGGCTCACAATTCCACCAGATGCTGATAGCACAGAGCACCTTACAAACCTTTTCATTAGCTTCCTAACAGCATTTTCAAGGTCCTTTGCTAAAAAGAACATCAGCGGCTGGTCAACTTGGTATTCAGTCAAAAACGGCCTGAATATCATTGCAATTCCAAGAGCAAACTGAAGCTTTGCAAGTGTCAGCGGATCACACCAGGCATCTGAAACATGTTGGAATGCCACACACTTAGGCAAACTTACTTGTTTCATTTTTGAATGCTGGACACACTCGGTCACATCTGGCCACAAAAAAATTGCACGTTCAATAAAAGGTACATTCTCAGCCCAACGATGCGAGATGTTGCCTGGCCAGTAACATCCAAAACCGTCCCTCCGCACAGGTGCATTGTGCAACAGGGAACTGAGGGCGGGAAAGGAGGTTATCCAGTCCCCACTTACTGGCAGCAACACCAGCCCTGTAGGCATTATGCAGTGTGTGAAGTCCACAAGTCCCCACAAGTCCAGACATCGAACTTGATGGTTGTCTAGCAGGTGAGACTGGAAATTTTTCATACACTTTAAATTTACATTAGGACCATCCAGGGACAGGTGAACCATTTTTGCGAGTGGCAAACACTCCAGGGCCTCCAAAAAATTTTCTTGAATGTCTTCGGCTGTACAATGCCCCATGAAAGCAGATCTGTAATACCTGGTAGACACATGCTCCGAAACAGCATCCCAGTATCGGATGTGGATGTCCAGCTGCTTTCGCTGCAGGTAGTTGTTTAGCGATTCGTCGAAAAGTACACCATAACAGCCGCACTGTTCTATTTCCCGCTGCAGACACAAGAAAATATGGCCGCAGGCCGTGACACAGGACGTACACACATTTCTTTTCACCTCAAGAGAAGGCTTTCGCAATTTCGCTGTCCAGAAACATTTTTTGAAATAGTCCACCCATGTGCGATGATGAACTGTACGAGTAGTGGCAAGTTGCCACTTTCATAGTCCATAATACCTCGGCATCGCTCACAAGCTCATTCGTTCTGCAGGCATGGCGCAAGTCCGATGAAGCTGAAGGCAAGGCAACGGCACTCACCGTTCGCTCACTGGCGACAGCCACCGCATAGCTCCGAATAGAACTATTTTGCGCGGCTGTTTCTGCATTTCCCCTGCGTTTCGCACTTTTCACGTGACTTGACTGCTGACTCTCCCATGGATGAAACGTTGAAGTCTTTACCGCATATTGTACCCTTCGCGCGACACCTGTCCATGAGCCTTCAAAGGCTCTACTTAAAAGCTATGCAGTCACTGAGCTTTCTTAGCAGCAGTGACCTGCAAACCTCTCTTGCTGGTAGAATGCAGAAATGTTCAGCCACAAATAGCAACAGCATCTGCAGCGCTGAGCACCACTGAGATAGGTTCCATGACAGTGTTCACCAGAGATCAATTTAGCCACTGCTTTGTGACACTTACACATATTTGCTTCTGTTAATGTCACAAACCAACTCAGGCTGTGAGAGGCGCTGTAGTGGGGTGACTCCAGAAATTTGAACCACCGGGATTTCTTCTTGAATGCGCAGTGACATCGTACAGGACACGGGCAGAGGGGCACAACACAAAATACCAATGAGGCCGCTCCACCCGGTTACCTTGTCACCGGAGCTAAAGGTAAACATGTCTCACTGCTTGCTGTCGAAACAGCAGCAGCCAAACCAGGGACGCACTTCAATTCTGGAGTAAAAGAACTGAAAAATCGATCGGTACTCTATAGACCCCAACCCATGCCATGTCTCAGCAGTGATTCTTGGCACGGTTGTGCCAAACCTGCAAGGAACTGCTGCAAAAGTTGCCACTGGGCATCGCAGCAACGTAAAATCTTGCTGCGAGAGAAAACCAAGAGGTGCAGAAAAGAGCAGCATTCATGTTGATTTTCAGCTGCAATGTAATGCTCTGTACCTGCAAATCAATGTAGAGGGCACAACTCACATGACAGTGCCTCCCCAGTGCTGAGCGCTGGCTTGGCTGCCCACAAGTACTCCTGATGCCCCTCACAAGATCCCACCCGTTCCAGCTGCAACCAAGATATAAAAAAAAACCCACAAACATACCCTGAGTTGCTCGTATTGCTCAATTAACATGCGGGCATGGAAACTCTTGCCCAAATCAGGCCAAATCCCAGTTGGAAAGAAAAAATTCCAAACAAAAAGTCAAGCAATATCACAAAGTCATCATCATCATCATCAGCCTGACTACGCCCACTGCAGGGCAAAGGCCTCTCCCATGCCTCTCCAATTAACCCTGTCCCTTGCCAGCTGCGGCCACCGTGTCCCCGCAAACATCTTAATCGCATCCGTCCACCTGACTTTCTGCCGCCCCCTGCTAGGTTTGCCTTCCCTGGAATCCACTCCGTTTTCTTCCTCTTGATATCAACTAGGATGTCATTAACCCGTGTTTGTTCTCTCACCCACTCCGCCCGCTTCCGACCTTAACGTTAAGTATTGTAGTGCAAAGCCCCAGTAGTCATGCAGTGCACATTGGCTGCCACTAGTCACTGTGGACTAAAGTGAAAATGGTAGTGGCCAGATATGGGAGCTCTCTATACAGGAAGGGTGTTGCCACAGAGCGGAGAGGAGAAATGTGGATGCTCGTTCCGGACTTCTGCATGGCCGTCGGGCTCAGGCTACAGTCCGTGTGCACATGTCGAGCACTAACACTTAGTACAGTTAAACTCTGATATAACAGAGCAGAACAGTAGGCCTCAAAATTAATATGTGGAAAACAAAACTAATGTTCAACAGTCTAGCAAGGGAATAGCAGTTGGTAATTAGTAGCAAGGTGCTGCAAGTTGTAAGGGAGTACCTTAACTTAGGGCAGGTAGTGGCCGCTGATCCGGATCATGAGAGGAAAATAACTAGAAGAATAAGAATGGGGTGGAGCGCATATGGAGGTTCTCTCAGATCATGAATGGCTGTTTACCAACAGCATCCCTCAAGAGAAAAGTATACAACGGCTGTATCTTACCGGTACTCACCTATGGGGCAGAAACGTGGAGGCTAACAAAGAGGGTTCAGCTTAAGTTAAGGACAAGGCAGCGAGCTATGGAAAGAAATGTGATAGGTGTAACGTTAAGAGATCGGAAGCGGGCACAGTGGGTGAGGGAACAAACGCGGGTTAATGACATCTTAGTTGAAATCAAGAGGAAGAAATGGGCTTGGGCAGGGCATGTAATGCGAAGGCAAGATAACCGCTTGTCCTTAAGGGTAACGGAGTGGATTCTAAGAGAAGGCAAGCGTAGCAGGGGGTGGCAGAAGGTTAGGTGGGTGGATGAGATTAAGAAGTTTGCGGGGATAGGGTGGCCGCAACTGGCAAAGGACAGGGTTAATTGGACAGAAATGGGAGAGGCCTTTGCCTTGCAGTGGGCGTAGTCAGGCTGATGATCAGTCACTCTTAAATGGGCTGTGAAACACCTTCTCAGGAGAGCATATAAAGTCGCTCAATCACTAAACTCTCCCATCATGAGCATCTGAGCCAAATAACGCACTTCTACATGCAGCAGAGAAGCCACAGTTGAGCCAAAAAGTTGGCAAGTCCTTTCCAGCGACTTTATCATGCTTGCACACACCTCCATGGCAGGCTCCTGCATAATTCTGTTCAGATATGGCTGCTGATTCCATTCTTTCAGGCATCACGCAGTTGCTATGCCTGCAGGCAGTCAGCCCCGTCACTCCGGCAGCTCAGGAAGCTTCGGCCCCAGCAGAATTCCCACGCAAGTTGGCAGTGGGGGACGGTGGGAGCCCCAACGCTTGTGCATGCCAAAAGTGATGAGAGGAGAGGGAAAGGCACAAAAACAGTGAGATTCAAATCATGACTACAGATAACTCAGCTTCTAAAAAATGCATTAATTTAAAAAATTCATGCCGGAAGATATTTGTGAAGTGACGGCCCTTAACATCCCGGGAATACAGCACCTATATGAGGGACGCTTTCAGAACCCCCTTCAAGTTTCACTCAAAGGAATGGCTGATGCAATGCTGATCCCAAAATATTTTTAGCAGCCAGATTTTTTCCCTACAAAGAATGTTATTTGCATGACTGCATAATGCCCTCCTTAACATCACGACAAATTAGTGACAGAGAGAAAAATTGAGAAATCATTTAATACTACCAAGTTTCACTGCATAAAGAATTTATCAATCCGATTTAAATTAGGAAAATTGGCCGCACAGAGCAATAATTCGAAGTTTCCAACAACGTTCGGAACTTGTAGATCGAGTTCCAGCGCTAAATATCCAAGTTCAGATTCCTCTTCAGTGCGCCTTTAAGTGGCATATCACTTCAGACAGAAGAGCCCGCTTTGATTGGTGCCATGGCGACGCCATCAAAACCACACAAACTGTTATTGATTAGGAAAACAATTTCAGTTTCTCTGGCCGGATAAAGAAACATGGAGTTAGACAGGTTGCATTGAGTACACTTTTCGAAATCGTAAGAACCAGGGATAGTAAAAGATAGAAAAGTTAAAATACGTCTATTGAACTCATTGCTGAGAGCCACACCGCCAATAGTTTGATTATAGATCTTTAGTTCAGAGGGTATAACAGTATGACATTTACTAAGTTAGCTTTTACAATGTGCCAAGTCTTTTGAGGGCCATAATAAATACTGCAATGAAGAAGGCAGAGCGCCAGCACCAACGACGACGAAGCGATTTGTGCGTCCTCCGATTCCGGCGGCCGCGCGCGTGGAGAGCTCGAGCTTGCTCTTGGTTCTGTTCTGGTGCCGCCGCTACTCGAACAGCCTGTGCCATCGTTTCGCTGCCAGTCCTTCGAACTTGCCAATAAACCCCTCTTCATTTGGTGGAGCGTGCGGGTTCGCCTAGTACACTACCAACGTGGAGCTCCGCAGCCGCACTATTCCGATGGCGACGACCAACGAAAGCCAGCAGCCAGCAGTCCCATCGCAGCCCGTCATTTGCTCCGGTGCCGTCCGGCAGAGAGACCCCGTCGTTTTCAACGGACACTGCGACCAGGATGTCGAGGATTGGCTGGCTTCGTATGAGCGGGTGAGCCGTCACAACAATTGGGATGACCGCATGAAACTAAACAACGTAATATTTTACCTGAGCGACGTCGCGAATCTCTGGTTTCGCAATCACGAGGCTGATATTCCAACATGGCCTACTTTCAAGACAACGTTTGCCGAAGTTTTTGGCCGTCCCGCCGTGCGTAAACTTCGCGCTGAGCAATGCTTGCGCGCTCGTGTTCAGTGTGCGGGTGAAAGTTTCACCGCCTACATCGAAGATGTGGTCGATCTATGCAAGCGTGTCGACCCGTCTATGCTTGAGGCCGACAAGATCAACCATATTATGAAGGGCATCGACGACGACGCTTTCCATATGCTGGTGGCCAAAAGCCCCACAACCGTCGCCTCCGTGTACAACCTGTGCCAGAGCTTCGACGAGTTGCGCAAGCAGCGACTTAACGCTCGTCGCCCGCCCGCACCTGCTGAGTCCATCTCCGGCCTGGCCGTCAATAGTGACCTTTTGGATCACATCAAAGACTTCGTGCGTCATGAGGTGGCCCGGCAGCTTTCGCTACTCTCTGGCGCGCACTCTACGCCCCATACCCTGACCCCTGAGATACGGCAGACTATAGCACAGGAGGTAGCCGATGCGCTTCCCGTTCGTCGGCAGCCGGCTCCGGCTCCACTGGCTCCTGAAGTCAACCTCCTCTCGATGCAGACCGCCCCCGTCGCTGCACCTTTGAGCTACGGCACTCCTATTGCTACGCCGCCTGCCCCTATGCGTGCGCCTCTCACGTATGCCGAAGCCGTCGCCCTACCACCGCAACCACTCGCCTTTCCATACGTCCGGACAACGCCGCCTACACCTCGTGCTCCCCGGCTCCGACCGGCGCCTGCTTCCTACAGTTCTTGGCGCACTGCTGACAACCGGCCGATTTGTTACACGTGCGGTCTCCCAGGCCACGTCGCCCGCCACTGTCGTCAGGTTCTGGCTGCGCCTGTGCCCGCTGTGTCGAACTACTACCCGTCTCGCGCCGCTCGCGCACCTTCAGGGCTGCCTGGGGAGGCTTTTGCTGACCACTTGCCACACCGGCCCCACGTCCCTTCTGATCGGTCACCTTCCCCTCGTCGTCGGTCTTTGTCACCTATGCGGTGTCGTAACATGACTGACAACCCGGAAAACTAGGAGCCGCAGTTCTGGGGGCACGAACTGCGCACACTTCGACCTGCTCAAGACCTCGCCTTTCACCACCGAACTTTTTAGACGTGTTAGTTGACGGCATTCGAGCACTTGCGCTTGTGGACACTGGTGCTGCCGTTTCCGTGATAGCCGAAAACTTCTGCCGTTCACTTCGTAAAGTCACCACTTCTACTTCTGGACTCTCTCTTTGCACCGCTAGCGCCGAGCCCATTCATCCTTCTGCCGCTTGCACGGCACGTGCCGTCATCGCGGACGTTTTATATGTCGTCGAATTTTTAGTGCTCAGCTCTTGCTCCCATGACCTCATCCTTGGCTGGGATTTTCTATCGCGCCACCATGCCGTCATAGACTGTGCCCGTGCTCACGGCTCCTTTTCCATGCTCTGCGATGCGCCCGTCGACGAAGAGCCGCCTTGCTCTGGTGCCAAATGCGTTGTCGCCGCCGACACCGATGTTCCCCCCGGCAGTGCCGTGCTCGTTCCCCTTTCCTCAATTTCTGGTTCCTGCGAGCCTGTACTCTTCGCCCCTTCGCCTATCTTTGCTTCTCGCCGACACCTTCGTCTTCCGTTTGCCGTCGTCGACATGCGCCACGGTGCCGCCGAGATCGTCTCGAATCCCTCACCCTCTGGGTTCAGGTTGCTCCGTGGAGAGTGCCTTGGACATGTTGAACCCGTTGACCTGATCGCACCCTTCGACGATGATGCTCTTTCCGAAAGTACACCAATCGCCGCCCTCACGCTGCCTAACGCTACCTGCGACCCGCTGTCCTCGCCGATTTTTCACCGCTCAGTTGCCAGCGACCTCGACCCACCTCACCGCGAGCAGCTCCTCGCCCTGCTTAACAAGTTCCGCTCATCATTCGACCACCAGACAACTTCCCTGGGCCGCGCGACCACTATCGTCCACCACATCGACACCGGAACTCATGCCCCTCTACGCCAGCGGCCCTATCGTGTGTCGCCTTCGGAGCGCCGCGTCATCGCTGAGCAGGTTGACGACATGCTGCAGCGCGGCGTTATTCAGCCCTCTTCTAGTCCGTGGTCGTCTCCCGTCGTGCTGGTAAAAAAGAAGGATGGTTCGATTCGGTTTTGCATTGACTACCGCCGCCTGAACAAAATTACGCGCAGGGACGTCTACCCGCTACCCCGTATTGACGACGCCCTCGACTGTTTGCAAGGAGCCGAGTTCTTCTCTTCCTTGGATCTCCGATCCGGCTATTGGCAAGTGCCCATGGCTGAGTCTGACCGCCCTAAAACCGGTTTCGTCACACCTGACGGCCTTTATGAGTTTACCGTCATGCCATTCGGACTCTGCAACGCTCCCGCTACGTTTGAGAGAATGATGGACAATATCTTGCGTGGACTGAAGTGGAATATTTGCCTATGCTACCTAGACGATGTTGTCGTTTTTTCGCCCGATTTTCCGACTCATCTCACGCGGTTGCACAAGGTACTGACCTGTCTCACCGGCGCCGGTCTCCAACTGAACCTAAAGAAATGCCGATTTGGCGCCCGCCAGCTGACCATACTCGGCCACGTTGTCTCCAAGGATGGCGTCCTGCCCGATCCAGAGAAGCTACGTGCTGTCACGCACTTTCCCAAGCCGACTTCTGTTAAAGAGCTGCGAAGCTTCGTGGGCCTGTGCTCGTATTTCCGCCGTTTTGTGCGCAACTTCGCCTCTATCATTGCGCCGCTTACAAAGCTTTTGAATGGTCCGACCAAGCTATCTGCTTGGAACTCAACCTGCGACGATGCTTTCAATACGCTCCGTCGTCTTCTGACTTCACCACCGATCCTTCGCCATTACGACCCCAGCGCGCCTACTGAGCTCCACACCGACGCCAGCGGCATCGGCCTCGGGGCAGTCCTTGCGCAGCGTAAACCGGGCTTTTCCGAATACGTTGTTGCTTACGCCAGCCGTGCACTCACCACAGCGGAAGCCAATTACACTGTTACAGAAAAGGAGTGCCTCGCCATAGTGTGGGCGTTAACAAAATTTCGTCCCTACTTATACGGCCGCCCCCTGGACGTTGTTACTGATCACCATGCCCTCTGCTGGTTGGCTACACTGAAAGACCCTTCTGGACGCCTCGGCCGCTGGGCCCTTCGTCTGCAGGAATATGACATTAACGTTGTGTATCGGTCGGGCCGCAAACATTCCGACGCTGACGCCTTGTCGCGCTCACCTTTGCCATCTCCTGCGCCCGTTTCGTCCATATCCGACTCGACGCTGGCCGCTCTCACCGCCACGGATCTCCCTTTCGAACAACGACGAGACCCATGGATTTCTTCGCTCCTCGACCTCGTCAGCGCACCGTCTACGGCATCGTTCCCTCGGTCACTTCGTCGTCAAGCTTGCCATTTCACAATTCGAGACTCTCTACTGTATCGCCGCAACTATCGCCCGGATGGCCGCAAATGGCTCTTGGTCATCCCTCGCCACCTTCGCTCTGATGTTTGTATGCATCACCATGCCGACCCACAATGTGCACATGCTGGATTGCTGAAAACCTACGAGCGTCTGCGTCAGCGATACTACTGGCGCGGAATGTACACTTTTGTCCGCCGCTATATACGCTCGTGCACCGCCTATCAGCAGCGGAAGTCACCTCCTCGTCTTTCCGCCGGCCCGTTACAGCCATTGCCTTGCCCAGCTCGTCCCTTCGATCGCGTGGGCATCGACCTGTATGGTCCGCTCCCGTGCACGCCTGCCGGGAATCGCTGGATTATCGTAGCCGTGGACCACCTCACAAGATACGCGGAGACGGCCGCCCTGCCCTCGGCTACTGCTCGCGACGACGCATCCTTTTTCCTTCATCACTTCGTCCTACGCCACGGGGCCCCTCGGGAACTACTCAGCGATCGCGGCCGCGTTTTCTTATCCGAAGTCGTTCACGAGGTTCTGGATGCGTGCCACACCGTTCATCGCACGACCACCGCCTATCATCCCCAAACGAACGGCCTCACTGAAAGATTCAACCGGACTCTTGGTGACATGCTCGCCATGTATATTTCCTCTGACGCCACTAATTGGGATCAAGTCCTACCATTCGTAACTTATGCATACAATACTGCTTCCCAGGCCACCACCGGATTTTCCCCTTACTTTCTTTTATACGGCCGTGAACCTTCCTGTCTTCTGGATACTATCCTTCCTTACAACCCCGACAGTTCTGAATGCACCTTTTTCTCCGACGCTGCCCGTCATGCCGAGCAGTGCCGCCAGCTGGCTCGCTCGTTGACATCCGCCACTCAAAGCCTCCGCAAATATGAGACTCACCAAGGCAAGCCCACCCATGACTTTCCAACTGACTCGCTCGTCTGGCTGTCTGTGCCGGCTGCATCCAAGTTTGCGGCTAAGTACCTCGGTCCCTACCGTGTCGTGCAGCGCACTTCACCTGTGAACTACATAGTCGAACCGGTCACGCCTTCCTCGGACCACCGCCGTCGCGGCCGCGAAATTGTTCACGTGAGCCGGCTAAAACCGTACTACGACCCTGTCGTCATCTGCTCGCCCTGAGTCGCCAGGATGGCTCCCTGTTTTCGCCGGGGCAGTTGCAATGAAGAAGGCAGAGCGCCAGCACCAACGACGACGAAGCGATTTGTGCGTCCTCCGATTCCGGCGGCCGCGCGCGTGGAGAGCTCGAGCTTGCTCTTGGTTCTGTTCTGGTGCCGCCGCTACTCGAACAGCCTGTGCCATCGTTTCGCTGCCAGTCCTTCGAACTTGCCAATAAACCCCTCTTCAATACCAGCAAATTTGTTGACATAACAGTGGTTCCATGCATTTTTTACATTGTTACCTAACTTGTTGCAGATTTTTTTTATATCCCTCAAGTAATAATCTATCTCTGCATAACAAAAACTTACAGAAAAGAGCATTTCATGCTTAAATTCTTACCAATAACTCATGTGTAATCCAAGGTTTCCTTGCCTTTTTGCTCTTTTTATTGATACATTAAAGAATGGAAGACTGTATAAATCAATTATTTTTTCTAAGAAACGTTCATATAAATCATTGGGGTTCTGGACTGTTAAAACGAGCCAGTCTACAGCGGCTACAAGAGAACAGAACTGTTCAATGCTGACCTTTGTTACCATTCGCGTAGTGTGTGTTGCATTTGTGCAAGGCAAATCTGTAGACCGCCCTCTTGGAATAAAAGAGATAAATGGTCTCTGACATGGTAGTACCAGCCATCGTGTTGTCGTGCTTGAAACTAACCAAACAAAGTCTAATAATGATTCGGTTTTATCAGTGAGGCAAATAGGGGAATTGATGAGGCTGCAGGAACTATGTCAACGAAAGCGCTAGATGCATGAGAGAGCTGAAGCAAGTCGATATTAAAATCACGCATAGCTATAACAGGAAGTCCAAAGTAGAGAAAGTTTGTCTAAGGTTAATTCAAGAATCCGAAAGAATTCTTGGTTTGAACCTAATGGTGGTCTATAAATAACTACATAGTATATATGACAGAAGCCAGCAGCCACAGAAACCAAGGGGCACAGGGGATTTTTTTTAATTAATTTATTTATTTTGTGGTGTTGATCAATTTAGAATATTACTAAATATGTCATCGCTTAAAGCTAATTGATTAGAAAAGCAGAAGAAAAAACAACCACATGCCGCCGGTGGGATCCGAACCCACGACCTCCGAATTACGCGTCCGGTGCTCTACCTCTGAGCTACGGCGACGGCTGTCAAACCTTCTGCTTTCGGGGGTATTTATGTTTACAAGTAACCTAACCTTGAGAGTGTTCATCAGCACCACCCACGTTCATAAGCGGCGGACGTAGAATGTCCTGAGTTACCGCAGATGTGACGTAGAACGTCATCGAACAGAGAGGGTGGAAGCTGTGTGAGAACCCTCTTATGCTTCCTATGGCATCAAGGCTGCCAGAACCGAGGCCCTCGCTAAGCAATTAAGCAAACCAGGAAGGGGAATGAGGGGCTCGTTGTAAATATGACAGAAGCCAACAGCCACAGAAACCAAGGGGCACAGGGGATTTTTTTAAATTTATTTATTTATTTTGTGGTGTTGAGTGAATTGCGCAACAACTTAGACAGGACACAGTAAGAAACACATACAACAGTTCACGAGACCGCCCTCTTGGAATAAACTGTTGCATGTGTTTCTTTCTGTGTCCTGTCTAAGTTGTTGCGCATTTCACTTATACACTATGCAGAACCAACTAGCCCGACAACATGCTCTCCTGAAATAACTACATACATGAAAGCCTTGGTTTTGATGAAAAGCAATTCAATGTTCCGAATCAAAACTGTGCAATCAGATGCAACCTCATAGCAAAGATTTTTCTCAATTTAAACTGCAACAGCAGCACCTATTTTATCTTTTCTACACAAAGCTTCACATTCATAACGTTCAAAGTGCACTATATGATCAGAATCCTTGAACAAGGTTTCTGAAAAGCCCAAATCAAACTTTTGCAGTTCATAACATAATACCCAACGTTTCATACCTTGTCACAAAGAAAATTCATGCAGAAACATTTGGCAAAATTACCCTTGTATCCGCTGTTTCAGTTTTCTTTGCACAAGTTTCCATTGCTTGGAATTTACTGTGAGGGCAACAGTTAGTATTTTCATGTGATGATTTTGTTTGCCCAGCTTGGTATTTCCGTGACTGCAAGAACTGTAGTGAGTTCTTGCCATGATGTCATACATGTGCCACTGCTGCAGGAGGTCTGCAGCTCGGCTGCAGGGCTTTAAATTCGCTCCTGTCTAACAGAACGAACAAGGTGCATTTCTGTAACTTTTCTGGGGACACCCTGGGGGGGAGTTTTCGAAAAGTGGGTGCGTGCGTTAACTCGAATGAGTGGGAAATCCTCAAGAAACTCGTTACTGCAACCTGTGGCGCTTTGTGCGGCAGGAGAGAAGGAGAGACAGTCTCAGTACTACGATGCACAGCGCCCTGTCCCCTTGAACGGAGGGCGCTACGGTGATGGCATCAGTCGGTGTTGTGATTGCATCAGCATGCAACGTTGGTCGACTGAGTTTCGTTCAACGGCATGGACGACCCGCACTTCCTATGCAGCGACCTTGAAAGGACTGTGCACCCATGTACATACCTTGATGCGGCTTGGCATGTGTTCTTGCGCGAACTTCACGCATCTATGTCACGTATTCATGGGTTGGTGTCTCATGTATGTTCTTGTTTGTGTGTGTGGGGGGGGGGGGTATATATTGTATATGTGGCTTTGGTTCTGGTTCCAGCTTAGTGGAACGTTTTGTGACTTTTCTTTGTAGGTGTGTATTCGTAATTGGCTATTAAGTGTCATGTGACTAAAGGTTATAAATGTTGGTGTCCTCATCAAATAAAGGTTGTTCACCACTGCACTCGACCAGTGAACCTCCTCTCTGTTCCTAAGGGCTTGCACCACGGCCACTATATTTACTCAGTGATACTCTGCAGTTCACTGACCAGTCTGCTAGAAATTTCGTCCAATTCTGATGCTGTAAGCTTAAAACCTTCTTACTGAAGCTTTTTGTGGTTAATATTGTTTAAATCTTACTTTCTGCCACATTATTTCATAAATTTCCAGCCTGAGCTTTCCTAACTGTCTCTCTTTATGTATGTACTATGCATATCTTATACCACACTCTGAACTGCCTCCATTAGCATATTAACCACCTCCTGCACTGTTCCTTTTTTCTCTCAAAAGCTTATTAAGTTCCACACTCTTTGGCCCACTCTATTTTCTCGCATATACAATTGGCACCAACCATATGGCACCTATTTTTTTTTTTTTAAGCAGGACCTGACTTTTATATTTTTCCTTTGCCAATTCAACTGGCTCTTATCAAGGCGGAAACTTGGGTAGTTGGAAAGCATTTGAAATCATATTTGCTAGCGCTTAGTCAACACACGAGACAAGAACACAAACACATAGGACTAGCGTCTGTCCTGTGTATTTGTGTTCTTGTCTCGTGTTGGTTAGTTTATGGGGTTTAACGTCCCAAAGCGACTAAGGCTATGAGGGACGCCGTAGTGGAGGGCTCCGGAAATTTCGACCACCTGGGGTTCTTTAACGTGCACTGACATCGCACAGTACACGGGCCTCTAGAATTTCTCCTCCAAAGAAATTCTAGCCGCCATGGCCGGGATCGAACCCGCGTCTTTTGGGTCAGCAGCCGAGCACCATAACCGCTGAGCCACCGCGGCGGCTCTTGTCTCATGTGTTCACCAAGCGCTAGCAAATATGAATTCAACTGGCGTCTTTCACCTGCTTTACCAGCTGCACCTTTACCCCATCTCTGCTCTCCTAAGCCGTACACCCCTGCTTGATGACCCCCCTGCGTTTTTGTTAGCTTCATGGCGTTGTCACACGGGCTCGCCTTTCTTTCATTCGAATAATCCACTCCAGTCAATTGTGCACACCCCACTATCCGCTGAGGTTGCTACTCTCCGGATGCTTGCCGACTGGTCGCTTAGGCACGCATTCGAATGCGTGCACATTCATGGATGAAGAAAGGGCACTGGTGTACCTCCTGTGCTGTTAACGAACCGGAGCACAGTGTTCTGTCCAGAGAGTCAGGAAAAATTGATTTAACCCTTTCAGGCACCATTTTTTGTTTGACTGAAATCAATCATTTTTTCACCTAAGTAGTATATTCAGGCCTCAAAAAAGAGAATTTGTTAGTATTCGAACATAAAAGAACAGCAGTTAAGTCTTTAAAATAATGTGGAGAATTCCGTACAAAGTGTCGCATTTGTTACAAATAATAACATCGAATCTGTTCTCATGTGTTAGGTAAACACTCCAGGGATCGTAGAATTGCTCTGTGTTTCGAAGATTCACATTACGCTCGAAACTGAGCAAAAACAATCGATGTTTTCACTCGCGGCAAAATCTGTCTGCACAAAAACGGCGGACAAAGTGCTACCTAGCTCACTCTTATGTGAAATATTATTACGGCATTCGCTACATAGTACAAAAATAGTATCTTATTTGCAACATGAAGGGTGCTCAATTTGACTGAAACAATGAAATCACTGTTAGGTGCTCCAGTTTCTCAGAAAAAGCTGCAAGTTTGCCGCTTACACAATTGTGTACAAAGCGCCTGAAAGGGTTAAACAAAGGGGTTCGGGGCATGCAGGCCCCCGCACGACTCTACTCCGCCCAAGTGGAACGATGCGACTGCTGCTAGAGTTCCGTCTAAATGCAGTTTTTACTGTCATTGCACTACCATCCAAACCACGCCCCTCTTTCCCTTTTATAGCAACCCCTGGTTGCTATAAAAAACCTTCTAGAACGCTGCATCCTGGTGTAACATGTCCCACCAAGTTTTGATCACACTAGCACCAGCACGATATACTGCTGCGTGGTTTTGATAACCTCTGCAGCTAAAGCAGTTAGGTTTGGTTTAGTTAGGTTAGGTTCACTGTCACAGAATTCGAGAGGTAGTTGCTATTCTTTCTGCTCATAACTCCTAGAGCGGTTAATTTCTTTTCAGAATGCCAAGCGTACCATCCAGACGGAACAATATGTCTGCTGTTTGAGGTCTGCACAGATGTACAGGTGCGCATAAAATTGTTCAGGGCAACAAAAACTTGGTAAATCAGAATTTCCTCGCTGGCTCTAGGTGCAGCGAGGCATTGAGGGGTATACTATGGTGCAGGTCGTTCAGAGCAGTGCAAACCACAACCTTGAGTTCACGGCTGTATGCTCAGCTTGCCGATAATTAAGCTGTGTTTGCAATTTCCATGTTCCGGAAACTTTTGTGGGCGCCTGTACCAGAGCACAGCATCACAAAACATGCAATTATTTGCTGCTGAGTGGCTTTATTTTCTCAGCTTTGGTTCGTTGTTATTAAGGAACTTCAGTGACGGCCACACTTTCGTGTGGATGTAACAGAGCGACTTTTGTTATGCGTGGAGCATCGCTACGACGACAGCTAGCGCACTTCACTGGCCTGACTAGAGGTAGGGCAGCGACCTTCTCCGCGGTTACGCACGCGGAAGACGTCCTTAAACATCGTGCTTGCCCGTCGCTTCTATCAACCGAAGCAACTGCCTGTGTCCTAAAATACGAGAACGAACTACTGAAGGCGTCTTTAGCTAACAAGGTGTTTACAAAGCGCAGCAGTCAAGGCCGCGTTGTGCGGCACCTCAACTCCACATGTCTCGAGGTTAACTACAAAAAAAAAGGGGAAAGCAGGAACATCAAACAGACGCGAAGCCGAAAAGGAAGACGACCCACCTGCTGTGGATGGAGGGACGAGTTTTATGCAGGCCACTCTGTCATACTCGGCGGCATGCACGTCGCAAGTGCAAAGTAACGACACCGAAAAGAATTATGCCTAATGAAGCGGTTCGGCATTGCTACCTCATTGTGTATGCTTTGTTCTTTCTTGCTGCCACAACATTAAACTGAACGAAACTGTAAATAACGAAGGAAGCATGACAAACGCGGTCGCACAAACGTGGTTTTCTTGGCGCCATATCAATGCCCGGCTTCATTTCTGTCCTGGCTTGACTTGACACGGTCACGCGGTTTAAAAATTGAAAGGTGAACGTTTCAGTTTCGCATTTAGCAGCTCTGAGTAGCTTTCAGTTTCGGGCACATAAACCAGTCAAACAACGAAGGACGCAGGAGAGACGAAACGCTTTATTGAAACACATGCTAGCCAGGAAAACCAGCCGAGCATGCGCAGCAGAACAATCACGTCACACACCACCAACGGTGGTTGAGAAGTAACTAGTGATTAATTTGAACAATTCTCTTATTTGAAGTGCTTTTTTTTGTTCCGCCATTGATTTCGGTTGCTTCCAATCATTTGTTTTTTCAAGCATCGCTGTCAATATTGTTGAAGGTCAGCGGATCCTGTCAGGCACTGGTTAGTGCCTTTTATACTGGGCCCTTAGTTTTTCCTGTAATGTGATCACTAATTAAAATGTTTTAATACCATTAAACTCAGAACAATTAAGTCCAGGCCATACATATAGACCTCAAGGAAGTCTTTTTCGAGGCTAGTTGATTCGTGTTGTTTGCATTATGCGTGCGCCTAACTGGCCTAGACAGAGAAAGGACATAAACGAAAGAAAGGGCACCCCTGTCTTGCCTTAATACTTTGTGTACCTACACAGATGTTGTACTTTTTTTCCCTTCCGATGTAATCTCAACTTTATTATCTCGGTAGATTTCCTGTAGAAGATCAGTTACCTCATGTCCGATACCTTCATCTTTTAATATGTTCCACAGAAGTTCCCTGTTCACGTTGTCGTATGCACCGCTTATGCTCAGAAAGGCTAAATACAGAGGTCTGTTTTCCGCCTTAGCTATTTCTATGCATTGGGTGAGTACGAACAGGCTATCATCTAAGCGCCTACTACTTCTTGACCCGTTCTGAAGTTCTCCGAGTATTCTATTACATTCTACCCATGACTGCATTTTTATTTCACCGCCTGCATTACCAGCCTGCATATAACATGTTACCGAAATTGGTTGAAGGGCTTTTGTGTTCGTCTTATCTCCTTTTTCTTTACAAATTGAATTCATTTTACTCCGTCTCCAGCTGTGCGGAATTTACTTATTAGTTATGACTGTCTGCGATGCTTTTATCAGCGTTTCCTTCCTTCTTGGGCCAAGTTCATTAATCAGATTAATTGGAATTTTCTTTATGCCTGCGGATGTGAGTTTAAGAATATTTGCTTCCGCCTTATTCCAGTTAAGACTAGTCAGTTCTAAGCTGTTTTCTATTGTGCGGTCCTGTGTTGCTCCCTCAATTGGGGAGATTAACCTATCGTCGTTCCTAATTGACACAGCTGTCGCGGGTACTTCGAACACCTTTGATGTGCGACGAGTTGGTTGTGCAGCCCAGGGAACAGACTAGGGGGTTTTCTCTTCGAAAGACAAAATACTGCGTACAGGTCCGACAGGGGACATAAACTGCCAATGCAGAGGGGCGCTGCGACTGTCGATTAGGGGGACTGACCGGAGGCCGTGGAAGTAACGAGGGCTTCTGGTGGGTGCCAGTGCCGCAACGCTAAGTCCTCGGGTCCGAGCGTGGGGAGTCTACACTGCCTCGACCGGGAACCATCGGATCAGTGAGGGCTTCTGGTGGGTACCAGTGCCGCAACGCTAACTCCGACGGCCCACGGCGAACTAAGGAGAGAGGGCTTATGCTCCCTTCTAGCTCCGGGGACCACTGCCTCCCTTCGTAGTAGTAGTAGTAAGTGCATGAAGGAAGAGGAAAGGAAACTAGCACGGGCCTGTGACTGGCGAGTTATCGCCACCACCACTGCCGGCGTGCAGATAGGGAGGAGGATAGGTAGAGGGGATAAGAAGCTCCCGACTGCCCATTTTATATCCTCCCGATTGCACCACGGGAGTGAAAGGAGTCGTTAACTTTTGGGTTGTTGCCGATTGCACCACGGGAGTGAAAGGAGTCGTTAACTTCCGTGGCTCCTCCTGTCGGACCTCATCGCAGGCTGTTCGTGCTTTTTATTTCTACTTCACGAGTACAGGTGGCGCTGCTGCGCTACATTCCTCCCCGGTACAAAAACTGGTGAGTGTCCTCACTCACAGGTTCTCGGTACAACAATACACACACACACAAAAAAAAGAATTCACAACGCTTCACACACTCTACATATGGCGGTAGTTTTTGAATTGTTGCACTTTCTTTGCTAGTTCCACAGCGTGCAGAGCACAGTCAGTCACGCAGCCGTTTCGCGCGAGTTCACTGTGAGCTTCAGGGGAGAGGGAGTGAAGCCGAAGTTCCTTCTTCCGCGGAGCGCAAACGCGTGCACGCATGCGCTACACTTGTTCACGCACGTGCGCGCACACAATGACGGTTCCAGTTAGCATGATGTAGATGTGGTTCCTGCGTCCAGTTTGATTTCTCGTGTACGCGTTTTCCCGCACTCACACACGCACGTATGGTGTCTCACTTACGAATTCACTCACATGCACACACGCCGGTTAATAGTAGATAAAGTCATCACGTCGTGGAGGTACTATATGGCGACGGGTCCTTTCACTGGTAGTCTCGGTGTTGTCGCATGGGAACGTGTCCGATGCATCGAAGAATTCGTCATCGTCACTGTCACTACATGGGAGCTCATCTGTGCTCGCTTCTGGTTCTGTGGCATCCTCTGTACCGGTGGTGGCGCGCTCTCCGGAGTTGCGTTCCTTGGGGCTGGGGGCTGGGTTTTCATCGCGGTCAACGTAGGGCTTGATCCGGTTAATGTTGACAATGTCGCGACGTCCGCGGCGATTCTCTACTTCCCAGTCGTTTTCTGCGGTTTGTCTCACAAGGCGGAAGGGACCATGGTAGGGGTGCAGAAATTTCGATGTACGGCCTCGCTTGGATGTAGGCATACGTACATAGACGAGATCTCCAGCGGTCAGTGGCTGCATGCGGTGTGTTTGATCGTACCGCAGCTTATTTGCCTCTTGTGCCCTTCGTTCTCGTTCTAGCACCAGGTCTCTCGCGTTATTCCATCGGCGCACTGTCTCCTCGTTTGTCGGACCCATCGTACCCCCAGGGACTGCCCCTAGGGCTGCATCAATTGGCAATGTTGGCTCGTGACCATACAGCAAAAAAAATGGAGAATAACCAGTCGTCTCTTGTACGGATGAGTTGTAAGCGAACGTCACGAAGGGGAGAAATTGATCCCAGTCGCGGTGATCGGACGAGACATATTGACTGATCATCTCGGCGAGTGTCCGGTTGAAGCGCTCGCAAAGGCCGTTTGTTTGAGGATGATACGCCGTTGTACGCGTGTGGTTCGTGTTAGTGAGATGGAACAGCTCTTCTATCATATCAGCCACAAAATGCTGTCCTCGGTCTGTGATTACTTGCTCCGGCGCTCCGTGCCGTAGAACAACTCTTTCCAGGAATGCCTTCGCGGCGTTTGCAGCTGTTGCTTCCGGCACGGCGACCGTTTCCGCCCACTTAGTGTGATAGTCAATTAGTACAATCACATGCCGGTTTCCTTCCGAGGACTGCGTTAGGGGACCCAAAAAATCCATTCCGAGCCGCTGAAAAGGGCGCCGAGCGGGCGGTACGGGCTGCAACAGGCCGGATGGTTTAGTCGGTGGGGTCTTACGCGTTTGGCAGTCGGGGCAGGACAGGACGTATCTCGTTATTTCGGCAAACATTTTTGGCCAAAAGTAGCGCTGGCTGATTTTCTCCAAAGTTCTCTTCATGCCTAGGTGCCCTGCCGTTATGTCATCGTGACAGGACGCCAGAATTTCTCGGCGTAGTGGTTTTGGAACTGCGAGGGCTAGTCTATCTTCTTCGAAACCTTTGGCTCTTCTGAACAGTACCCCATCTTGTAGGCTGAAGGCTCTAGCTGTCCGGCGGATTCTTCTCTGAACCGGCTCCTCCGGGTTTCTCAGGTGGTCGATAATTGGCTTTAAGAAGTGGTCTTCCTCCTGAAGTTTGATCGTCCTTTCCCTCTGTTCGTCCACAAGGAAAAGTGGCATATCTTCACAGCAAGAGGGGGTGTCATTGGCATCATGTGGGAGGCGGGAGAGAGCGTCTGCGTTCGAGTTCTTGATACCTGGCCGATGCTTGAGGCTGACGTTGAACTCCTGGAGAAGCAGGCTCCACCGCGTGAGGCGGCCGCTCGGATTTTTGGTTGTCATGAGCCATGCCAGACTGGCCTGGTCGGTGACAACAGTAAATGGAATTCCAAACAGGTACGGGCGAAATTGTCTGACCGCAAATACTACGGCAAGACATTCTTGTTCAGTAGTGCTGTAATTCCTTTCGGCCTTATTTAGGTGTCGGCTGGCGTAACTGACCACGAACTCTTCTGCACCGTTCTTCTGTACAAGGACTGCGCCGATCCCATACCCGCAGGCGTCGGTGTGTACTTCAACCGGTAACCCAGGATTGAAAAGTCGCAGTACCGGTGAATTGGTTAGGCGGTGCTTGAGCTCTTCGAAGGCTGTTTGACATTCGTCACTCCAGTCCCAGGCTTTACCAGTTTTGGTGAGTTCCGTGAGAGGCCGCGAGATGCGAGCAAAATTTTTCACAAAGCGTCTATAGTAGTTACAGAGGCCAAGGAAGCTGCGTACTTGCTTCACGTTCTTCGGTGCAATCGCTTGCTCGATTGCACGGATGTTGCTGGGGTCGGGCCTTGCCGACTGTCCATTGATTATGTGGCCCAGGTACTTAATACTGTCTGCTGCGATGTGGCACTTTCGTGGCTGTAGGCGGAGGCCCGCCGAATCCAGTGCGCCGAGAACACTTCTGAGATCCCTTAAGTGGTCGTCAGCGGTCTTGGAGAAGACGATGATATCGTCAAGGTATGCAAGGCAGACTTTCCAGAGCTGGCACGCTAATACTTTGTTAATCATGCGTTGAAACGTGGCAGGAGCGTTACAGAGCCCAAAGGGGACAACATTGAACTCGTAGAGTCCGTGCCCCGTGGAAAAGGCGGTTTTCTCTTTGTCAGCCTCCTGGATGGGAACTTGCCAATACCCAGACGCCATGTCCAGTGTCGTGAAGAAATGGGAACCTTGTAATGTATCCACGACGTCGTCTACTCGAGGAAGCGGATGTACGTCCTTTTTAGTGACTGTATTGAGCTTCCTATAGTCTACGCAGAAACGCCAGGCTCCATCTCGCTTGCGAACGAGAACCACTGGGGACGACCAAGGGCTGCTGGATTCTCTTATGACTCCTTTTTCTAACATCTCCGCCACCTGGTCCTGAATCCTCTGCCTTTCCGTCACCGAGCTGTGGTATGGATTCTGTCGAACAGGTTTCGCGTCACCAGTGTTGATCTCGTGCTCGACTACGTCTGTATGGCCGAGACTCGCACCTGGGTTAGCGAATAGGTGCTCATATTCTTCCAACAGCGACTGGAACATCTGACGCTGATCGAGGTCTAACTGGTTGCCGTACTGCACTTCGTCTACTCCGGACCCGCGGATAACGGGGGGTCTTACGCAGATGTCGACGTTCAGGAGAGGTGTCGTCTTCCCGAGAGCTGTACCCTTGGCAACATTCAGGGTGGTTGACCCTGGATTGGCGACGCGGATATATGTCGTGTTATTCTGTACGTCAGTTAAAGCTCTGGCTATCCTTGGATGGGGTCTATTCGGCGGAGGGCTTAGGGGTTCTACAAGACATGCTCCGTTATTGCGGACCGTGACCGGAACAAGGACCTCAGTGGATGGCGGGATCTGCATATGTTGCTGACTGTAGGCGACCTCCGGGTTTACCATATCCGTGTCGAGGTCGTTCAGCCGGAGTTTCACGCTGTGTCCTCGTAGTGTGACCGTTCGCTTTGGGAAACTGATCACCATTTCCGAGTTTCCACAGAGAGGCACTCCACCCAAGAGGTCGCAGGGCAGGGTATCAAGTACCACGAAGGATTCCTGCAGCTCTACCGGGCCAATCCGCACGCTGAGTCTCACTTCGCCTGCTGCACTGACGAGCTTTCCGTTGACGTTCCTGAGTACGGCCGTAGATTCGCTGACTTCCGCACCTATCCTGGATATGAAGCTCCGCGAGGCGATGTTCACAGATGCGCCTGTGTCCACTATCATTGTGGCCTCCTGGTCCCTCACGGTAACAGGGAGGGCGATGAGATGCGACTGGTGAGCGTAGTTTGCTTCTCTTGGGGAGTTACCTTTTTTCGTCTCGGGGGGAACTCGGGGACCCCGCCGTCCTAGTTTCCCGATGACTGCGGGGCTTGTGGCACCATTGGCCCTGGCGGCGTGTTACACTGCCGCATTATATGTCCTGATCGGCCACATCGGTAGCATATAATTTGCCCCGCCTGATTTCGCGACTGTCGTCCTGGAAACCTGCGTGGAGCGGGCCGGGCTAATTGTTCGACGGCACTGGTCAGGGCCTTCACGCTCTCCCGCAGGGCGTCAAACATCTCGGCCGTTACGACCCGTGCGGTCGATGCCTCATGCCTCGGAGGTAGCCCCCATTGGTGCTCAGGCGCAGTGGTATGTTTTGCATCATTGGAGGCCGTTGCCACAAACGGCGAGGACGCTGCAAAGCCTGGGAGGGGGTGAGTTGGCATGGCCGCCATGGCATGCCGTGCCATAGCGCCTACATGCGTTAACCGTTGTAAGTGCTGCAGGAACTCCGTCGGTGTTTTGGGGTTGGATATCGCTACCCTTTCCATCATTTCTGGCCGCAACCCCCGCAACAGGTAGCGCACTTTTTCAGTGCCTGCCATCGAGGTGTTGGCCCGAGCACACAGATGGAGAATCCTCGCCACATACTCTCGAGGTGTTTCGCCGGGCTGCTGTCGCCTCTCTTGAAGCTGGATAAATGCCCAGTCCCTGACATCTTCTCCGCAAAAACTGTCGCGGACGGCCTGCTTCCATTGGTCCCAGGTTTCGAGTTGCCGTGGTGGCGACTCCCGTAAGACGGCACTATACCACTGGCGGGCCTCGTCGCCGAAAGCGAAAATCAGATTGTTCGCTTTTTGCGCGTCGGACCATCCTACTGCTGTCGAATACCGTTCGTAGAGGCGAATCCAGTCTTCAACGTCCTCATCGGCCTTCGCGGAGAAACGCGGAGGGGGACCATAAAGCCTTGCTTGCGGCTGGTCGGTATCGGTGCTGCCCTCCATAGCAATTTTGATCGTGCGAGTACGCAGAACACGTTCAATGTAACTCTCGGTCATTAACTTCACGGCACTTCCCTACTTCTATTTCGATGCCTTTTTGGCAGAGGCCGCAATAGCGAATAATAGGTCAAATCGCTCGTTTAGGGATCTCGGTTGCTGTTCACACTCATCTTGCCACTTTTCATTTGGGTCGATGCATGACGGATTGCCGTGCTTTCGTTTGCTTTCGGCGGTCGCGACGCTGCTTGGTTCGTGATTTTTTTGTCGTCCATGGTGCCGGTTGAAATGTAGGTACCCCGCACCTCCACCACTTTGTCGCGGGTACTTCGAACACCTTTGATGTGCGACGAGTTGGTTGTGCAGCCCAGGGAACAGACTAGGGGGTTTTCTCTTCGAAAGACAAAATACTGCGTACAGGTCCGACAGGGGACATAAACTGCCAATGCAGAGGGGCGCTGCGACTGTCGATTAGGGGGACTGACCGGAGGCCGTGGAAGTAACGAGGGCTTCTGGTGGGTGCCAGTGCCGCAACGCTAAGTCCTCGGGTCCGAGCGTGGGGAGTCTACACTGCCTCGACCGGGAACCATCGGATCAGTGAGGGCTTCTGGTGGGTACCAGTGCCGCAACGTTAACTCCGACGGCCCACGGCGAACTAAGGAGAGAGGGCTTATGCTCCCTTCTAGCTCCGGGGACCACTGCCTCCCTTCGCTCCCGACTGCCCATTTTATATCCTCCCGATTGCACCACGGGAGTGAAAGGAGTCGTTAACTTTTGGGTTGTTGCCGATTGCACCACGGGAGTGAAAGGAGTCGTTAACTTCCGTGGCTCCTCCTGTCGGACCTCATCGCAGGCTGTTCGTGCTTTTTATTTCTACTTCACGAGTACAGGTGGCGCTGCTGCGCTACACAGCTATAACTGACGAAATCTAGCTCACAGCGTCGTCTCCCTCTAAACATTTTCCCTCAGCATCTTTAATCTGTTCCTGCTCTCTTTGATTCGTTTTACCCAGCCAGTTTATACGGTTCCAAAATTTTCTCGGCCCCCCTTTATTTGTATCGCGAACTTCAGCCAGCCATTGATCAGAGGACTGCTTTATTTTAGCCTGGACGAGGACCTGAACTTGCTGTTTCTTTTGTCGATAAGATTCCCATTTTTCCCCTATTTCCACTTCAGAAAACTGCGCCCTCTTTGCCTCTCTGTGTTCCCTAGAAGCCACCCGTCGTTGTTCGATGGCTTCCTTAATTTCCATATTCCACCGGCTTCGTGGCTTCCTCTGTCCTCTGCTGCGGTTTACTCATTTTACTTGTTTCATTTTTGTACTGATGAGTAGTTCTAACTGATTATAATCCACTTTTCCATGGGGCGTTTCTCGATTGCTTCCTCTATGTCAGCTGCTATTAGCGTTATTTGTTCGTCGCTTAATTTTGCGTTCTCTTTTTGACTTCTCTGAATATCTCTCTTGATCAGGGCCCCCAACTGTAGACTAATACTTTCCTGATCACTTGCTATGCCGTACTTCCCCTCTTCGTCTATTTTCATTATTGCTAGCTTGTTATAGATGCCCTGCGACATTAGACAGTAGACGATGGTTGTCTGCCTCTTACGGGATTCCCACTTGATTTGTCCTTCACATTTCGTTTCTCTATTGATAATAACTAGGTTGTGCCGCTCACAGAAGTCTAGCATTGACTTCCCGTTATCATCTGTGTATCCATCCAGATCCTCGATGTGGTCATTCATGTCTTCAAGCAGAGTAATATCGACACTGTCTCCAAACTGCTTTATATCGTCATTGAGGCACTTAACTAGATGCTTGTTTTCTTGCTTGCATTTGTACCCGGTCCCTAAATAAACTACTCCTAGCCATGTCCTTTTACCGGCAATTGTACGTGATACCCAGAAATGTTCTTTGCAAGTTGATTTTATTCTTTGCCAATTTGTTCCTTGATGTATCACCATAGCTGCACCATCTCCCTTCTTCTCCGTTGTTGTTCTGTTGCACCCTTCCAAGACATAGCCCTCCATTAACGGTGGATCTCCTATATCCCTGATATGTACCTCGCATAGCGCATACAAACCTCCTTCTTCGTCCATTAACTGCTGCTCTACTTCTAGCCATTTCGCTGTCTTTCTACCCCTTTGCAGGTTTCTGTAACTGATCCTGGCGTTAAATCTCTTTTTGGTAGTTTTCTTCATGGGCCTCCTAGTGGCCAACCTGTCTGCAACTGGACCTAGCAATGCGCCACGCTCAGTGGTCCTAACATACTGATGTCACAAGTTCACGTATAATGACGTCACGCGTATTCTACCAGAGAAGACAAATAACAACGAATAAGCTGTGTTGTGTTCACCACAGTAAAACAGCTCTCCTGCAAGCTAGAGCTACAGCTGAGGTTTTGTTTTTTTAACTAACGCAGTATTTAATTTGCAGCGAGAGACGTAGGCAAATGATCACTAATTGCTTCTCTTAGTGCAGAGCTTAGCAGGTTATCATCGAAAAATTTGGTGATAAATATTGCAATCACAGTTCCGCTGCTACCACTCATAGGGGGGGGGGGGGGGGCGTAAGACGTATAAACTTATGGGATTCAAGCAGCAACTTCAGAACCACTCCTGTTTCGCTGTCGAGCCAAAATGTCAGTGATGAGGGGGCACCTCCAAGAACCATAGTAAAACTGCAATAATTACGAATGAAGACAGCATTTGGTGTTAAGAAAAAAAAAACTCGTTTAGGTCGCTATCAGGTGACCTCTACTTGACAGATAATAGAAAATTTCCACTGTTTAAACAAACCCCTTCATAATATTCAGTATACAGTGGGAAGTCACATATAATTTCATAACTACTTCCACACTTTAGTATAAAGAAATTCCATCTCCTCCTCTACACTCCACGTTCCTAAAAAGTGGGTCACAACGAATGCTCTGCATGACAGTCATTGTTTTTTCTTCACCTTAGTGGAGGGTGTAAAACGACAAGAACGTAAAAAAAGTGCATTTTCAGGATTTCGACAAACATAGCATGCCCAGTACAGAAAAGCTGTTTCTGCAAGTGGGTTTCCCGACCAGGTGGACAGAAATTGAGAGGACTGTTTTCGTCGCTCTCATTGAATTGACTTAGTAAACACTGTAGTCAGCGCTGTTATTGCTCTTTTTAAATTTTGAATTTAGAGGTGGTCGTATTTTTGGGCTGTTTCATTTCCAATTATTCTAGCCGCACGTCCGTATTCTGAAATATTCGCCCCCGAATATTGAATTAAATGCGACACGATCGACACAGAATTTCTTAACTTAAATTACCTGTTCATAATTGAGAACAAAAAATTTAAACTGACAAAAAGTGATGGGAATTCAACTAATAGTTATTTTCCCGAAACTAATGAAACAGCTTTTCATTTTGACCTCCGCTCATTGCATTCGGCGACGAACCTCGGAACAGGAAGCATCGCTAGTGTCACCAAAGTGTTTGAAAAGGTTGAAAAAAATTGTGACATCTTATCAGTACGTGCAAACGATTTTATCAGAACTGTACCCTCGAAGGTGTTTGCTTCGGTTTTCACAGAGCTACATTTAAATTTAATTATCGTGCCCATAAGGGAACATGTTCAAATGACGAGAGCTACTAGTGAAGGTAATACAGAAAATGAAAAATCTCCGGACTGCTGACATTTAATTTTTCATCACCTCTACAGAGCCCCGAAGCCTCTTTGTGCTCGCTGGTGATATTTCTTTGTTTTGAAACTATCTGACACAGTTTATCACAGGCACAATCAAAACACACTCTTTGTAGCATACGGTAGACCCGACAGGCTTAGTGGAACGTGATTTCTGCGAGAGAAAAATTTCCAATAAAGCCCGCTAAAGAGAACTGATCACAGGTGAAAACACAAGAACTTACCGTCTATTCCGGCAGGAGCACCAAACTCCGCTCTGAATACTGTTGCCAGGAGGCAATTTCGTTGCACCTCGAAGCCTCGGCTTTCCAAGAACCCGCACAGCATATCATGAGCTTTGACTTCTTGCAGGGCCAACTCGGGGTTATCAAAGAGGAAGCGGCTCAACTCGTACAGGTCCTCGGCGTGCCCATCGACCGCCCTGTCTACTAAAGGCCTGAACTTTGCGGCAGACATGACCATGCACGTCCGTTCAAATGTAAAAGGGCAAGAAAAATTGGGCGAATCGGTCCTCGTCAAGAGTTGCCCGTGAGGTGTTTTTGTCTTCAGTGGCGCGCGCCGAGGAACCTTTACTACTGCCGGTATCCAACTCCGCTATACTCTGCAAGGCTTCCTGG